>NW_024037068.1:19238086-19851077 GCF_015706575.1 Patiria miniata
GGACCCTACCAACTGAGCTATCGCACTACTCAACAATTCCTGGGGGAAAATAAAGATACCTGCGTACGTATCATAAAAGTATCGTAGAGGGCGCTAAACAACCATGTATAATGGATGTAGTTTGGGAAAAGAAAATTCGCATACGGGCCATCATTCTTCGCTTTTAATACAGACCATAAAAATAGCAGTGAAATTGAAACGAACTTTTGGTAGGTATGACAACTGCGATGGTTCCCAATGCAGTTTTTGATTTCACTGGTTGTGGGAAACTTTGTAATTTAATAATGAAATGTGATTGCCCCCCCCCCCCCCCGACATCTTTGGGAGAAATAAAACAATAATAAATAGAAAATATATTTGTAAAATATAATTGCAAATGTATGAATTAACCAAATGAATAAATATAAAAATAAAAAAAGAAAAGGAGGGCGGCAAAAAGGACACGAAGCTGTTTTGTTTGTATTATCCTTAACTGCATGGTGGAAAGATAAGTTTGCGGTTGCGCCATGTGAATGAATCTTTTTTGTGAGTGTGTGTGGTTCTGAAAAGAACCGGATGCGATGTTATAACGATGGATGCGGTGAGGCGTGTACAAGACCAGGGGTGGTGTACAAGATTCCATGTGAATGTGGCAAAGTGTACATCGGTAAGACTGGCAGGGACCTCCCCACCAGACTCAATGAACACAGTGCCCAAGGCAGGAAGGGAGACTTCGAGAAATCCTCCATCGTCCAACTCTCCCACACCGAGGACCACTAGATCAACTGGAACCAAGCAGAACCACTCACTAGCATCGACCGCTGGTACCCCCGACGCATCAGAGAAGCCATCGAGATCATCAAGCATAACACTGTTCCCCAAGTCATCGGTTTGTACATCAGCGACATTTGGCGCCCCATCTTCAAGTCCAAGTCCGATGGGTCTACTAAGGTTCAGTTCTCGCCTATGGGTCACCTATACCCTGAACTCCCTCACTATGTACTGACACGCTCCAGTGATCATCCAGCATCCCTCAGTAGACTTGCATCCTTCTCAGCTTCACAGGTTTCGAGCTTCACCAGTTCGCATATTTCTCACGCCTCACCGCATCCATCCTTATAACATCGCATCATCGTTGGAATCCCTCATTCTCCTGAGGCAGAGCATACAGTTCGAAACGTCGAGTCCCTCCGGTTCTTTTCAGAACCAAACACACTCACAAAAGAGATTATTCACATGGCGCCGCAAAGTTATCTTTTCTTAGCCTTAACTGCCTTTTCAGTTTGATGTATCAGGTCTCATACCTCAATTACAAAAATTGTAATATCAATTGTACACATAATAAGTGACTACACATTTATTTCTTACAATATACGAGCAAACCCTTACGTCGAGTGATATACTTTCGTCAACAAGGTAATTTTATTTGAACATGTTACCGTAAATATATGAACTAAATGCGTACCTTTTTACATCTTTGCTTGCATGATGTGAGTAGATTTTGCAGCCATTTCATATACATTTTTAAGAGCATTTGTTAATACATTATGATACATGTATACACATTATATTGAATTGGTGATAAAAAAACCTACAAGCTATGTTAGGGTAACTTTTTTTTACAGTTCCGGATAACGAAATTGATTTTATTATGTAGAAGAACAAATCAATGGGAAATAGGAAAAGACGTCATCATCGTGATCAGATGTAACTTGAATGCGACAATCGACATTATAGGCTATGCCATTAAACAAGTGATTAGGAAGGACAATCAAGGGCGGATCCAGGAATTAGGGCATGGGGGGGGTTATCGGCAAATAATTACTGAAATGCAGACTGTTTTTTTGTCCTTAACTGTGGCCTCCGTAAACTCACAAGGTGTGTGGTGGGGGGTGGGGGGGGGGGGGGCTCGAGCCATACTTTCAATGGGGGCGCTGTTCAAATCCGAACATTTTAAACACTATATTACAGAATAGTGTACAAATGCCCCATAATCAAACTGGCTCCGTTCGTATTTTGTGCACAGGTGGACATTATTACCAGTTTCCTTTTTGTTGCAGGTGTTAGAGCAGGGGGGAGGTTTGCATTATTTTTAATAAAGTTCTATGAAAAAAAAATGTCGAAGATGTTTCTTGAACCCCCTCCCCCACACCCTTGATCCACGCCTGATAATTCCCCCAATGTCCTAATTAATGAGTGCTTTCGAAATCCTTTTTCCCCAACTCTTCTCTGTGGCTCATGGTCTCTTAAAGCAGTCCGTCATTCATTAAAAAAAACTAAATCTATACTCCATTAAACTCACTGCCACACACCGTCAAGACACTTTCGTCCACTTCACCACCCGACTATTCATGTTGAATTAAATAAATTATAAATTTGTGTTTTGTTTATACCCCAAGTAGTTTTAGGCGGCATCTTCTGGTCTCCTGATGAAACCACAGCAGATTTCAAGCATGCCTCACTATTCAAACTCAACATCAGTTTCATGGACGAACACATAGTGCCCACTTCTTCGGTCTCCTTATGCCTCCTTACGTAGTTTCATAAAGCGAAGACCTTAACCTCACGTGCAAGATTGTACAGCAAGGAATGCGAGGACGGCAAAGGCTGGGATGCTTGACGCCCGGACACCCGTGGCACCAGACAACACCGCTTTAGGAGTTACCCCTGCAAATATGTAATGGCAACAGAATATGTTGCGTGTTAAGTTCATTGTTTAAGATGCTCAAAGAGGGGAAGCTGGCACTCCTGACGTGTTTCAAGCCCCCTTCCCTCCCAGGGCCATTGTGCTCAAGCAGTCGCTAAACCAACAAATCTACCCAAACTCTCAAATGATGTCACTTTCTAAAAGTCGGGGGGAAAGCAGACATGTTTTTTTCAGTAAGGTAAGTGGGACGATAATGTCATTTCAGTCGACTCTCGCTAACACAAACTCAGCCAGACCTAGCCAAAATTTGGTTAAATCAAACAGTATTCAGTGCAAGTGGCAGTCTCATTAACTGTGCACATTAATGCAAAGTCGGGACCAAGGCGTAATGTTTGCTATAACCAGATTGCTTTTTTTATTAACAGTGCATTGACAAGGGTAGACCTTTTTTTAAAGCAGAGTTTCAGAACCATAGAGAAACAACTTTCTCCCTGATTTTCCCGTAAATACGTGTAAATGCAAATGTTTGGCCAACTGTTTTTCCTAGTCTAAACAATGTGATCCGTGGACTGTTTCTATAATGCAGCAGTAAACCTAGCGTCACTATTTATAAAAACAAAAACAAACGTTTTATGCGTCAGATTCCGTAGCAAAACCTGTACATTTAAAACAACCACCTGTTTGGCTTACTTTGTGCAGCTGTAACCTTGGCAACCGTCGTTGTTGTCAATAGTGGCATAGATGGAGCATTTTCTAATAATAAGAATGAAAAGTCCAAAAAGGTTATCTTCAGTGATCGCAGCTGCACGTTTAGCTTGGCAACACACACTCAATATGTGACTTGTTGAGAGTTATTTATTCAGTATCATTCAACCCCCAAAAAAGAGCTTTCTAGATTTTGTTCGAGGCTTCACCAGCTTACTTGAAAGAGTAAAGTGTTTAGACTGTCAAAAATGGATCAGAATTACGATACCCAGGCCAGTGGCTAGGACATGAACATACAAATAAGCTGGACTATGATTATAGAGTACACTTATAACCCTTTCATGCCCACATTGTTTATTGACTAGGCTATCCCCAGGACCAAATTGTTTGCTCAGTCATGCGGAAATCACTAGAGCGTGAACAAAATGAGCACGAGTCAAAAACTAACTTTTTTTTCAACCCAGATTTTCATTACCAAGGAGTGATTAAAATCATCAACGTTGTGTGTAAAGTTTGTTCCTTGAACCTTACTCTTTTATGTGATGTAAACATGAAGTCCATACGTGCAAATATAAGGAAGTTATGCCTTTTTGTTCATCTGGTCTCAATTATCAAACTGCAAGCCATTTCACCACATGACCAAATGGCACTCCATACCCCCAATTGTGCGTGGATACTTCTGAAGCACTTTTCTCGTTTTTTTTTTATATGGTAACACTTTAAATAAACCACACCAATAGAAAGATCCGAAAACACTCTTTTAGCTGGTATATAGTTGATGTATGGGCAGCCAAACATATCAACATGCCGCCTTTCTGAAAAGTAGTGAATATATCTGTGTTGAGGGTGTTTTGTGTGTGGTTTCCTGGTCGACTAAAGTCGCCCATGGGAACCAGCAGGGGGCTACTTCTTGTCGACAAAAGTCGCCCATTACTACTTAACTCTGTCATCAAAATGCCTATTAATTAAGGAACAATTGCGGCAATGTGTCTTGCCCAAGGGCAGACACTCTCGCAGTGCTCAGCAATCAGAGACCTTTCCCAGCGTTTCACTTGGCGAAATCACACCTACTTGACCGCGAGGCTTTATGCATAATTAATGCTCAAATAACGGTTAATGGATTACGTATATCAATATAAACCTCAGGTGATGTATTACTGGTTCCCATGGTATTTTTTTCATGGTCATAATATTTTAACACGTCTCACTTCTTAAGTCCCTGTGAAATCCATTCTTGTTTTTAGCAGATATAAAACGCGACGGTTATAGAGGCCAAACATTTCGTTGGTCTACCCTTATATTGGACGTACGTCATGCATTAAGACATTTTGATACATTGTCCTCGACTATAATTGTATTCTAAGACACAGTGATCGCGGAGTTTGAAAGCTAAATTGGGGAAGGGGAAGTTGATCCATAATATATACTTGGCTACAGCTGGTAATTCTATGGTTCTATGAGAAGTTCCTTCCATCACAGCCGTAGCGGGATGATGCGGCCCCTTACTGTGTCGGTGACTGCTCTATGTTCCGACACCCCTATGTTCCAAAAACACCTATGTTCCGACACTCCTATATTGCGACTGCTCAACCTATGTTCCACAAAACTAATATTCCGACACACCTATGTTCCGATATCCCTATATTCCCACACCTCAGGTGCGTTGGGCCCAGAGAACAGCATGGTTACGCTTGCAGGTGTCAACCATAGATGTGTCATAACATTGGGGTTTTGGGACATAGGTTGAGCAGTCTGAATAAAGGGGTGTAGGAACATAGGATAGGGCGCTGGAACATACCACTTGGTCACTAGAGGACACGCTAAAAAAAAAAACGTTCGGTCAATTTCCAATTTGGAATTGTTAAAATTTAGATTTGTTAAAATGTTTTTTTTTTTATTCCATTGAACACAACAGATTGAGAAGCACTGTTTTCTGTTAGACATTATTTTCATTCATACACAGAGGGAGTGTATTGATTGAGGAATCACATATTGTACATTGTACACTACAAAAACTGTAGTGTTAATAATTTAACACCATTCGGTATCTATATAGGACAACACCAGTCAAGTTTAACACCAGATGGTCCTATTAAAGATACCAATGGTGTAAATTTAACACTGCAGTTTTTGCAGTGATGCCTGTCTTACTCTTACCGCTTGCCGTGTAAAACGCGAATGCCGTCAGGTCTCCGTTCCCGTACTGGTTTCGCCCATAGATCGTCATCTCGTAGGTCGTGTTGGGCCGGAGATCCCGGATGACGTAATCGTACGTTTGTTGACCCTCAACGGCCGGGACCACTTCCCTCAAAGGGTTGTCGTGCGTGTACACAACTCTTCGCAACGCACCGATTTTCTGCAAAAGAAAGCCATAATCGATAGGAGTTAGAGGGCAATGGTTCTGTATCACTGGGATAAGAATGATTGAACCTTTTGTTTGTTCATTTTAACTAAGTTAAAATAATGTTACCATGCAGCCCTTCATTCATTGATTGTGTGATTAATGTATTTCTTTATGCCTGTGGCCTTGCAAGAAGATAGAGGGTGCTGTTCTGGTGACCTCATTGACATATCAATTACAGTCAATGTGTGTTTAGAGAATAAGACAAAGGTCCCTAAAAAGTCTTCCCTTTTCATCTCACAGGAATGTAATTTCCTTGATCTGTTATAAAATAAGTATTCTTGATATTCTTCAGTTTATTTATTGGTTATTATTCAGTTTGTAGATGATTTGTATTTTAAGGATTACAATGGATTATTTGGGGAGTGAAAGATCATTTATCAGACCATGTGACACGGCAGCAGACTGTATGTTTTGCATACAGACAATGCATTTTTTTAGTGAAGGCACAATATGAATGAGTTGTTATATCTAGATGCACAGGGATATTCCAGGAGATTAAGTGTTACATGTATTTAGAAATTGTAGAAATTACAGAGATTTTGGGACTTATGAATGATTAATTAGCTAGCTTCTAATGATTTAATGTTTTAATGTAAATGTGCATTGTTAAAGACGTTGAGACAGTTTAGAGACCTTCGAGGAAAAGAGACAGAACACCATACATTCTATGTAGTATTTTGCAGATGGAGTGTACTGTTTTCCCACATGAGAATATTGACTTTAGGGAAACTGAGAACTGGATCTAATTCTAGAAGCTTTTCATATGGTAAAAGATCATTCATCTGTCTATAAAGACTGCATGCTTAATAACATTTTAGAATACATGAGGTGGATGTTTATAAAGTAATTGACTAGTGTATTGCAGTTTACTAAGAGTTGACACAAATGCAGTGTAGAAATCCTTTATTTCAATTTACAGTCATGACCAAGTGAGTAATTGTGCATTATAAGAACAGACATTAAGAATGTATGTATGTAGAACACTTATAGGCTATTGTAGGTCTAAAGTAATAATGTCTGTTGGGTCACGGAGAATAATCACTGCACATGTAAATATTCTTGTATTTCGTATTCATGCTATTTTATATTAGTTTCAGGCTATTTAGTTTATTGACACATCAATTACAATCAATATGTGTTTAGAGAATAAAACAAAGGTCCTTAAAAGTCTTCCTTTTTCATCTCACAGCTCCTTACCTGGTATCAATAACAAAGAACACGTAACCTTCAAGACACCTGCAATGTATGCCAATTGTTATAACGAGTGAGGGCGCTCCTACAAACTTTAGAAACGTCACGTTAATTCTACTGAAACTATATTTCGAAACTTTACTTCGATTTCAGACTGAATGAAACTTTGGAAAGAAGTACATGGCTTGTTTTTCATTTTCAAGTGTAGCATATATCACTTACTTGTATCCACCAGCCGCGAAACTGTATAACGTAGCTGCTGACAGCAATCTCTGGAGGGCGCCTTTCGTTCACAGGTTTCCCAGGTTCCCACGTCAAGGGGTATGCACGGCGCCTTCTCGACCGAGGTGCACTAGTCACTCTTGGCGGTAATGGACGCCCTATACAAATAAATATATAACTTGTTTTGAGGAATGGAAATTATTCTTGGACGAATGAGGGCGCTGTAACGACACGTGGCACTGTAACACTGCGACGTCGTACACTAACACACGTGCCAAAGTGGTGACACCAGATGGAGAAACGGAGGAATTTGAAATCATGGCAGGAGTTCTGCAAGGTGACACCCTTGCACCCTTCCTCTTCATTATTGTACTTGACTACGCCCTGCGTCAAGCCACGAGTGGACTAGAGAATGAACTTGGCTTCACAAACACACCAAGGAGGTCAAGGTAAATACCGGCTGTGACCCTGACAGACCTGGACTTTGCAGATAATAATGTACGCTAAGCGACAAGATCGAACAGGCACAGGTGCTGCTCACACTGGTGGAAAGAGAGTGCCGCAAAGTCGGGATATTCTGTAATGCCAAAAAGACAATTCCACAGGGCATGCCCCCTTACCGCAGAGGGAAGGGCTCTCGAGGAATGAACAGACTTGAAATATCTAGGCTCTTGGGTGAACTCCATTGAGGGTTATATCAAGACCAGGAAGGCCCTAGCCTGGACAACCCTCAACAAAATGAAAAGAATGTGGAACGCCAACATAACAAGACAGGTAAAGCTGAGCTTTTTCCTAGCCACAGTTTAATTGCTGCTGCTCTATGGGTGCGAAACATGGACTTTAACATCTTTCCTGAAGAAGTCACTCAACGGCACCCATACTCGTATGCTGAGAGCTGTACGCAACATCAACTGGAGAGAACATATTAATAACACTGATCTGTATGGGGAGCTCCCTATTAGGTTGAGAACAAAATTGCCTTCGGAAGGATGGAATTAGCAGGACATTGCCACCGTCATCCTGAGCTACCCACGAGCCAGTTAATACTCTGTGAGCCGACCCATAGGAAAAAAAGACACAGAGGCAGACAAAAGGCATCGTACATCAATGTACTGAAGAGGGACAGAGGTGTGGAAAAGACAAAATGAGCTAGATGCATGCATGAGGAATCGTGACGAATGGAGGATCCGTGCAAGGGCTCGGGTGTGGCCGATCGACTTAGTGAGTGAGTGAGTGTGTGTGTACTGTTGTCGAAATGGATGTGTCAGTCAGGAGAGTGAAAACAAAATGGTGTTTTTCGAGTTTTGGTAATAATATCTTCACGTGTATTTACGATTATTGATGCACGTAAGCCGAAACTTACATGTTAATTACTACCATTTTCAAATAGTTTTTTACGATCTTTAATTTGGATTGAAGTAAAGGTACTAACTGCTTTAATGAATGTGATTTTTCTAGCATTCTACGCAGAAGTAGCGTATTAATGAGGTTATGTGTCGCTTTGTGTGGAGGAGAGCCAGAAGGAACGATACAGAATGTTTATAGTGTCAATCGTTTGGTAAATAACATGGTTAATAGCCCAAGCGATTAATCATCGATCAGCGAATTTTTGAAATATGGCAGCAACTTTGTGATAAAGGTAACTTAGCACAGTCTTCCTTTGCTGTAAAAGGTAGTTTTGGTGAAGACTAGCCACCCTACCAAATGAACCCATTTATGTAATGGGTAAACCGTTGGTAGAGCGCAGGCATATGGTCACGGAAATCGCCAGACCAAGTTAAATTTGGGTGGGGATAGGGTGACAGCTAAATCATCAACTGACCACCCCCTGCCTGACAGTAGCTAGCAATAATAACCCGGTAACGCACGGGCCGAGGCAAACAGTCGGTTCCTTTCCTGATAATTTGACGGCTAAAACAAATAAGACAATGTCACAGTAATTACGAATTGCCCTAGATAATTATGCGGTGAATACTAACAGCCATGTAACCTGTTACTTTATTCACCTGGTTAAACTGACCACCTGCCAATGTCTGACGCTCTGTTTGGTTCGACGACAACACCGCATAATCGTAACTACACTAGAAGACTTTTGGTCACCTATGCTTTCATTTGAAATGTCATCTTTATCCATTTTGTCATAGACCCCTCTTTTTGGGGATAATTTAGATGGTCACCGTTTGAATATTTGCAATCATGTTTACTGCATGAAAAAAGTGGACACGTGCTTAAAATTCGGGCGGCTAAGGAAATATCGATATTATTACAAGGTGACTGCAAAACAAAATATTTTGAATCTTAAACTTTCGCTTTGTTCATCTGCTCGCTCAAAATTATTAATGGACATAGAGATTCGCATAAATTATTCATGAAAATATTACAGCAGAAGCTTTCTAATACAATTAATTCAATTTATTTCATTAGAAGTTGAACAGAGAAATTGAATGGAGTGAGTTTGAAAATGCGACCACCGGATTGTCCTATTTTGGGGGTTCTTCCCCCAATGCACATATACTCAGTTTCCCTTTGGGGTTTATTTGAAAGAAATTCAAGGTATACGGCTTAGATGAAACTTTTCTAAAATAATTTATATTTAAAGCAGTGAAAGTTTGCTTGATCATTTTACTGGTATAAACGTAATTAAGAAGCATACATTTTGCGGTTCCTCGGCTCATGAAACCATGGCCCATTTCTGTGAAGCTAATCATGAACAAATGTCGCGAGTTTAATATACTCAAATAATTATGAAAATAATTTTAAAAAAATATAAATAGCCCATTGACTGTTAGTAGTGAAATCTCGGTCCGCCACATAACCACTCCCATAACAATGGAATTGTAAACATATCTATCACAATTTAATGCAATCTTTACCTATTTATTAAATGTATTCATGTTTTAAATTATAAAAAGTATTTTGTGACTGAACACTTTTTATATTTAATTCTGTTGAGATAAAAAATTGTCTAATATGCTTTAATTGTTTTGCATATTTTTTTTGTTTAATCCAAAATGTACGATGCGAGTGGTTACACTGGTTCCCCTACTAATCTTACCGTGCAACTCTATGGACACTAGCGATGACCCCATCATGTTGTCCGCCAGACATTTATAGGTACCGTAATCCTCGTCAGGGGTCACACTTACGATGATATATCTGATACATTCAAAAGTAAACATTTGTTTTGCAAGAAATTGAACAGAACACCTATCGAGGTAAACATTAAGTATCTTATTACCATTCATACATACTAAGACAGTTTACCTATTTCTATTGGTCGACAGTCCGTCACGTGGGAGCCTCAAACCGCCGGTAAAACAACACAGTGTTCTGCGCAGGCGCAGTTCCACTTGGGGGGGGGGGGCTATAAGGAGAGTTTTAGCACTTCACGCGCGAGGCACATACCAGACATGGCCAGACAGGTGTTTTACAAAACAAGAAGTAACAATTTTTGAACAAAACGGCGAGGGACGTACACCACTGACTAGTCTGCTCGCATAATTAACACAGACTAGCCGCTAGCCGGTTTTACTAACGTACTAGTTTGAAACAAGTGATGGGCTTGGAACGATTGCATGATGTATCAATGCAACGCCATGCATGAATCAAGTCTAATGAGTTCATAATACACCCCTCCCCCGCCCCAAAAAGTTAATTAGGTCTACATCATGACTTTGTTAGTTTATTTTTTAATTACACCGTCATTTATCTAAATTCAAAACGGACGCCGTTTTCATGTTTGTGGAGGGGGTGTCCTTAAGGCCAAAAAAGTCTCCGGTTTCTGTTATGCGCGTCGGCAAAATGATTTTTTTTTTCCAATGAAAGATGATGTCTTAAAACCGCCAAACTCACTGGTTCGACTGGAATCCTGCTGCTGCACAATTTTAACGTGTTTTTGGATGGGGTTATGATCGAGAATAAGCTTTATGTGGCCTCTCTGGACTCCCATATATTTGCACTAAGTTTAGTCGGGCACCATTTGCAGTCATCAGCCGACATTTGAGGCAAAAACATCAGGAAAAAAAATCCGCGTCGCCGCACCCATTTTTGGGCAAGCTCCATACCAGAAACCGGAAACCTTTTTGGCCTAATGAACGCAGATGAACATCTGAGACATGATTCATGCATGGCGTTGCATATGATACATCATGTAATCATTCCTAGACCCATTTACTTGTCAACGATGATAATTTAGTGTCTTTCATTTGAAGGATTGTATTACCATTTGACACCCACGAGGCTTGGTGACATAGAACATGAACGGGCAAAGGCATCATATTGATTCAATAATATATGAATGCATGCTGAAGTAGATCTTACGAGTCAAGGCGGATTTATGTTCGTATCGCTGAGACAGAGAGCAAACCCTTGGGACATTTATTAAATAAGGGAATAAATGTGTGCTTGGCCAGTTTTAAGCGCTATGTTCAATACCAGTTGGAGTTTGGATGCTGATAATACCCGAACCGAAATAGGCACCGAATTTCATGAGACACTGGGAAAAGTGTCTTCATTAACCTTGATTTCCTCTCAATGGCTGCAAGCCAGATGGAATAATTTCACGGGGGTGTTTGTTAGTGCAACAATCCTTAAAAACTTAAAATACCCTAACAAGTGAACGAACAGTGTAACAATACAATGAAAGGCGAAAATGGTACTGATGAACAATTAGAATGAAATGAGACAAGTCTATTTTCGAAACCGATGGTTTTAGCTTTACTGATTAATGGGGTTTGAATGGAAAACTAGATATACATGAATACCGATCACACGGACAAACGGAACCCACAAGAAACAGACGGACGGACGCGCATGCGTGACTCACGAGGTGTACTGTTTTCCGTTCCTGTATGACCCTTGACCCGCTGTCTGTATGGTGACCTGGTTCCGTTGCCAGACTATTTCAGCTTTAGGCACGGCGCTGACCTCACATTCCATGGTCACGTACTTGGCGCGACCGGCCCGGATGCTCGGAGCTGGTGAGCTCACGATCGGTTTATCTGCGGGGGAAAACCGGTTTCACTAAATTAGTTTTCCCATTCAGAAAACAAAACACAAATGTATTCTCAATTTTCAATTTGCCATTTTGAAGTGTATTTTGGTACCCTTTTTTTATACTGCAAATGTCCATATTCATAATAATAATAAAAATAATAATAATGAGTAAAAAGTGTAAAATTCATCAGTAAAAGTGTGATGTCATTTAGGCAGAAATATCAGTGTTACAGCTGTTTCAGCACCAACAATTGTCATAATGTTTGATATTTTGTAATAAAGCTTCTGCTTTTGGATATTTGATGTTTCGATACGTGACAGTAAGTCAAGGGGCAATATTCTTTCTCGCAGTGTTTTCAATGAGCACATTTTCGAGTTCAAATTCGAACAGAAAACCCCAAAACTGAAAAGTGTGTTCCTAAAAATGGCATCACGGCAAGAGCGCTTTAGTTTCCTAAAAAAGTATGAAACATTTTAAAAGTTTAAGAAGTGCACTCTCAAAAAGGTATTCAAAAAGTGTTCATACCTTTAAAAGGAATGGACAGTTGCACAAAATATGTTCACAAGTACAATTCATTACATAATCACTTTAAATTCATCTTTATAGGGGTCAAAATCAGTCCTTGGCGAACCGTAATAATAATTATCATCTAGCCTAAAATTCGGTTCGTTAGTAAATACGTCATTTACGCGTGCCCATTATTGATTACTTGTGCCTATGCTGCAAACACTCGAGCTGCGTTAACTTCCGGTGCCAACCGTGCAGAAAGTGCTGGAAGTGACGTCACACTAACAAACCGGATAGCAATTAGGACCAACAGTCATGATCTCTCAAAAGTTCATTCATAAGGGGTTATATTTCCTTATCTGTTAATGTTAACATACTACCATATAGTTCACTACTTTGAAGACTTGAGTAGATGATGCATTGTATTAAGGTTACGCACAGGACCAACTACTGCTTTAACCTCAAAGGGCTGGGGGCGAAATCCGCCCCCACGACTTTTTCCGCGATGGCCTTTAAAAAAAATTTCGCGACCCGAGCTGTTATGACTTTTTAGCCTCAAGCCTTGCGCATCTTTTGACACCAGAAATATAAAAATCGGACAAGGGTTTGTTGCGCAGCAATTTTTTTCCGGCGCTACGCGCCGTGAAGACTGAATTTTCCCATATGCGTGGTGTACACAATCCAGAATTACCATTCGTACATATGAATAATTAATTAGCCATAATTCCAAACCCCTTTGACCTATAGTCATGAAATTTCTCGGATATGTTCATGAAGAGTTGCTCTATGCATGTACAGAGTTTCAAAAAAATGTGTCCCTCGATGGCCGAGATCTTATGGGAGGGGGGGGGGGCGGAATCCATCCCGCCCCCCTCCGCCCCCCGGCTGAGAGATGGTCAAAATAAGCCGGTACTTTTAGGGTTAACAATGGGAGACTTTTGAGACGTTGGTGGCAGCAAACACACCGGTCCTTTTTTCAGTTGTTTACGTCATGTTTAAGTTGAAACGCGCAAACAATAGGAAAAACGTTCGTGCCCCCCCCCCCCCGCCACTAACGTCTCAAAAGTTTCCCATCAACATTACGTGTGACTACTCTAGTATTTAAAAACCTAATTAGAAAGGAAGTATAGAATTGTTGCTTGTGTACTAAGTGGCCTTCAATGCTTTTTGCAATCGCCAGAGGGCGCCCACACGGAAAAGAACCGTTGTGCATTTTAACCACAGTCGGATGAGGCATACTTATGTCATGTGTATTCTCTGCGTCCAGCCATCGCGATTTGCAATTCACGCCCCCGGTGTGGAGGTGTAAACTCGTCCGGGTCTATAGGCGTTGCTGGCCGGCGGTCGTTACTTGTTTCGCTATCACATCACACGGCGAGGGAAGCGATGGGGAAAACATAAGTCATCATTTGTGTTTACTGGGTCAACCGTTTCGACGTGGCTAGACTAGCCGTTCATAATGATCTTTGTGTTTTTTGATCGATTTGATACGCTTAAATTGTCACAATTGGCACGGTGCAATTGACCACCGTACACTTGCACATTTATTACAATCGTTGCATCCGCTCCACTTTCTTCTACTTCCGGACCTAAACGCTAGGAACTGTACCTATCTACACTCGTATTGTTTATACCTGAGCGCTTCAAAGGTTGCATATATTCAACACCATGTTCGTCTGTTTATACCTAAACGCTTCGAAAGTTTCATATACGTGACACACTTAACACTTGCTTTGTGTTTATAGCCTACGTGAACGATAAGCACGTCGCATACTCTCAACCATAATACAAACACGTACACTGCATACTGAACACCGTCTCCGTCTGTTAACACCTAAACGCTACTAACGTCTTCGTGTCTATGCTGAAAAGTGTTTATAGTTTAAATTAAACGATAAAAACATCGTGTTCTCACTCCATTCTTCACTACCGCAAAGACCACAAGGGAAATCAAATACAACCACAAATGCCATTTACAGATATTAGAAATCCACTCGTCTTGTAACATTTCCATTTTTCCAAACGTTACGGTTCCTTCAAAGCAAATTTGAGTTGCGGCATATTTCTTTACGGCTCAATCATACAACTTGTATGCAATTAACCGGAATAACATATACATAAACGTAATAGTTAACATATGAGACATTAAGACATAAGATACTTGAAGTTCAGTATGTCAAAGGTCATGCTCAGGCTACATTAATAAAAATGAATAAAACTTGGTTCGTATTAAGTCAAAGACAAGTCTCTGTCCTTTCTTAATGCTACAAAGGAGCATAACAGTCGGTGGTTTTTTTTTAGGAATTGAATTTCTAATGCCAATGACTCACACTGAACCACCACCTCGACGGATCGCTCGATACTTCCTACCCCGTTTGAGGCGGTGCAGTTATATACCCCGGCGTCCCGTTGGCTGATATTCTTGAGCAACGCGGTGTTCCCCCACGACGTTACCCCGGTCAGGGGATCTACCCCGCTCGGGGCATTTATCCCGACTCGTTCCCACGTCACGGTGGGTTCGGGGGAGCCGCTGGCGTTACAGTACAAAGTGACGTCCGTGGTGCGGTTGAAATACCGCCGATCGGGGTCGGATTGGTCGTAAAATGGGGAAGCGGTGGGCTCCAACGATATGATGTTTGGTAAACCTGTCCACAAAAGAAGATAAAGATCAGTCAGTTAAATATGGCAAAGACTAGCCAATTTTGAAAAAGATATATATTTGAAACATTCTTTTATATCGAAAACTAATTAAGGAGAGTTTGATGAAAGGCCAATTCATTTAGCCCAAGTGTATTTTTTTACCACTCACAGCCGTGGTAGGCAATTCAAATGCTTGACACGTGTTCTCTTACGTTTGTCGCGCGCGGTTTAGTGCGGCATTGGAGATTAGCCCAATTTTTGACCAATTATCCGGTTCGTAAGTGTGACGTCGTGTCAACTTAAACCACGCCCACTGCACACGGAGTACTAATGGACCATAGGAACCGAAAGTAGTACAGAGTTGTTTAGCCACTGGGTGCTAGTAATCAGTGGTACTTTGCGCATGTACGACGCAGTGACTTACGAACTGGATACAGCCATGACGGCATGCTTGCACAAAGGTCTGACATGCGTACACGCGCGTATGACGCGCAGGGCTGGAACATTAAGATCAAAACGGCATGTATGTAATAAAAGGTAAATCATCATATGAACACAGCAAACACCCCGTGGCAAGACAAGATTAAGAACAAAGTGTAATAAAATAAAGTTTCTGAATATTTTGGAGTGTTGACAAATAGATGGCCTGAAATTAACCTTACTTGGTACCTCCAACTCCACGATCCGCTCCGTCTGAAATCTCCTAGCGCGGATCTCGCACTTGTACTTCCCCGCATCTGACTTCTTGACCCGCTGGATGCGAAGGTTGAAGGTCGAGTTGAACACGTCCAGCTTGATTCGCCGATCGTCTGCGTACAGAGTGCTCATAAAACTCAACCCTGTCAAAGGAGAGAGAGAGAAACGGATTGGAAGATTAGGGATAATTTTATAGAGCAGAAAAAATGATGGGATGGTCGATGCCTCCTCCGCTTAAAATCTACAAAACAAATACACACATGGCGGCCAAAATGTCGTACTAGTCATTCATAATACTTAAGACATAGTTTACCCATTCCTATTGGTCGAGAGCTGTAAAGTGGGTGGTTTTAAACGATTGATAAAACATGGCTGGCTGGTCTTAAACACTTTTCCAGTGTCACTTAAAATTTGACTCATATAGAGCCAGCCCCGTTTCATTGGATTAACGTTCACAATCCTCACGTAAGCATGGGTAATACTACCTGTGAGTCAGTATTCCATAGCCCTAAATTCACACTTCAACGGCACATCTGCGTTGTGCACCTCAGCTCATCACGCAGTACGCCTGACGCGCGCGTCGATCTCATTATAAGAAGTTGATTACTGTAGAGCCTTACCGTTGTATAGTCAGAGGGGTGTTTTGTTGATCGAACTCGTTGGGAATTTTTGACTTTTGTTGACTTTTGGACGAAAACGTTTTTATTTGTTTTGACCGAAGGGTAATTATCGGCATCCAGATTCCAACCGGTCTTAAACGCAGTGTTTAAAACCTCCGAGGCACACATTTTTCCCCTTATTAATAAGGCAAAGTGACACTGAACGAGAACGCCCGTTTAATCCTTTCTCATGTTTTGTCCAAAGTACTACAATCGGAAGGACACTTCCCGGGGCACATAATGCACGTTTAATGATCGACATTTATTAGCCGTCACTTGCCAATTCATTCGTCGCCGCATAATAACCGCACACGGCCTTGTTGCAGACACTCGTTTCAGTAGAGTGAGTCAGAATGCATTACGGATAGCTCACTCCTAACACTCCTCGACGGAGGGACATGAGTAGATTCCATCTGAAACTGTCTCCAAATGCTTGAAATGGATTGCAGTCTCCTGTCGTTTTGGTGAGATGTGTCCGCCATCTGCCCCATTCGTTTTGTTGTATAGCCTAGAATGCTGCAGCGGGCAGGCGTGAAATTTGACGGCTTTTCCTGGAATACAATCAGTCGGCTTGGCAAAGGTTCATCGTATATGCGGCATGTTGGCAACCCTTGAAGAAACTTAGCAGGCGGATATCAGTTATTCGATACAACTAAGGCACACTCAGGAAGACTAAAAACACATGCGTGTGTTATGACTAAACACAACAAACAATTAAAGGATCCAAACAATGAACAGGCGCGGATTTTGCTAGCAGGGGTGGATCAAAAAAAAATTTGCAGCGAGGCGCGCCTTTTTTTCTCCCGACACTTATCAACTTAGGCCCCATAAACTCAATATGTGTGTGTGTGTGTGTGGGGGGGGGGGGGGGGGGGGGGGGGGTTGGGGGGGGGGAGGGGGGGGGCTCGTACCATTTTTTCTACGGGGGACGCTGATAAAATCCTACAATCAAGCACACTATAATAGTTTACAAACCCTTCTCAAGACTATTTTGAAAGGGGCGGAGACTGTTCGCACGTGACGTCACCCTCTAACAGTTCCTACTGCCATTTTGTATGGGTTTTATTTTTGAGGGGCTAGACAAGAAAATTGGTAGGGCATAAGCCTCCTCCACCCCCCCCCCCCCCCTCGCAGATCGCGCTTACATCTTGGAGAGTAGAATACAGTTCACCTGATTTCAGCATAATATAAAAAAAAAATATTTTTTCCTGGAGTATCGTTATCTTATGTAAATTACTTTCGCCCCACTAATGACAGACAGATGTGGGAATCTCAGTATAAAGTTTCTTGTCAACGAGTGCTTGCTTAACTATGAGCAAGTTCGATCAAGGATAGTTTGGGGTGAATGTAGATTTGGCTCGAGACGTACCTTGCGCCTGCGCACATATATAGAATGTGCACGACCCTATAAGCGAACTATACGGTTGGACATCATCAGGAAACCTGACTGCCCCAGCATGGAACGCCAAAGCAGCCTGCCGTAGTTCATGCCATTCAAAACAGTCTCATTCCATTCAAACAATTCATCATTCCGTTTATTATTATTTTATTTGGCAAAATTATCATTCTATTTCGCAAATGTATCATTCCATTCGGCAAATTCGTCATTCCGTTCGGCAAGTTCATCTTTCCGTTCGGACAGTTCATCATCTCACTAAGCAAAACCACCATTTGGCAAACGCTGACCGTCAGCTGCATTTACTTGGCAAATCTGCAGAATGGAATGTGTATTCGCCAAATGCGAATGCGAATGTGTATTCGCCGTTTATTATTATTTTATTTGGCAAAATTATCATTCTATTTCGCAAATGTATCATTCCATTCCGCACATTCGTCATTCCGTTCGGCAAGTTAATCCTTCCGTTCGGACAGTTCATCATCTCATTAAGCAAAACAACCATTTGGCAAACGCTGACCGTCAGCTGCATTTACTTGGCAAATCTGCAGAATGGAATGTGTATTCGCCGAATGCAATTATGGAATGGTGACTCTATGCTCTGACGAAAAAGTAATATGAATTATTGAAGGCGGGACTGTTTAGGTGTTGCATATTACCCTGGCTCCCTGAGCCTGCTGAGCATTGAGCTAGATTGGGGTGGCTGTTGTTAACCAGCGGAACAAGTCAGGTGGGGTACTCCAACCAGTACTGCCTAGCATGCGTTCAACACAGATTGGTCGAACTATGGGCATTTGGAAACCTCGGCATCGTCCTGGGTTCGGTTTCAATCCGGCTTCTGAATAATTCAGAATCCTTCATCCCAACCAATAAAGTACATGTACCCGAACAACGGCCTCGTATTACAGTAATTGATCTTTTCATTAAGAAGAACCGAGCTGATGTTTCTTAACGGCAAGAGACTGACACGAAACCGTGGTTTCGAATTCGGGCGATTCACAATGAAGAGCGCCACCAATAGTTTGACACGGAGAGTTCATTTTTCCCAGTGCAGTGTGGGAGATGGTCGACAAATTCGCAGTGCGGGACATTTGAAACTGTTCGGTTTTTTTTTCCGGTCAGTAGTTTCGTAAGCGTACGATTCGAGTATGTGTTTGCCCTTTTCTTCTTTGTATCAATATGGTGATTTTTGGTAAGGCCGCAGAACGCTATGCCCCAATCTATAACAAATTAGCTCAAGTGTCTACTGACACTCATTCAAATGGGCCATATTTTGTCGACCGTAAACTTGAAAAGTTGACTCTCCATGGCAAACTCTTGGTGGCGCACTGCATTGTGAATCGCCCGAATTGTGCAGTTATTTTGATTTACTCCACACGTATACTCACTAGTATCACGACCCCGCACCCAGGACACGTGTTTATTTCCCAGGTTGATGATGTCACAGCGTAGTAGGGCTGTGCTTCCTTCCTCAGCAACCAATAACTCGCTTTCCTGGTTGGCGAAATATGTCTCATTGGGAGCTGGTCATTAAAACAAACAGTGAGAAATTAATTGGTCATACTTTAAACAACCAGTGTACTGTGTGTAATGACGCTATTTTTTTTAGATGTAAACAATTCAAATATCACTTCCATGTGATTGGAAAGCTTTACTTTCAAAACATCATCAACTGCTCAGATACAATGTGTGAATTATTTTCACATGTAAACTGATGGCAATAACATTGGATGCATATCTGTTACTAAATATGACGTAGTTACAGCGCCCTCATTCGCTCGAAAATGTAGACCACGAGTGTACAAAACTGGTTGTTATAGACACGTATTAGTGATGTCAACTTCCAACAATGGTTCTCTTCTGCACTGCATGTTTATCTCTTGAAATACGAATGTTTAAAAGTGTTGACCTAAAAGTGTTTTAATGTGGGCCAACTACTATGCAAAACAATGCTTAACTGTTTGGGTTGCCCAGGCGGGTTCCTGTCGGCATGACGTCACGCGGCACGTGGTCTACACTCGCCAGATTCGGTTCTACATGTCCTAGGTCAGATTCGACCATGTATAATGGTCAAAATTGACCTGACTCTTTTCATGGTCAAATTTACACTTTCCGGGGCAAATTGGCACTTCGCTGGGTCAGCTTCTGGGTCATTTCTGTACCTTTTCAAAAGTGGTTCAATCTAGAAGGGGATAAGATCAGATTTGACTTGGAATCCGGGTCAAATGTGACCCGGGAGAACTACAGAAGGAGTTATCAAATCTGGTTTGCCTATCTTTAGGAGCATCTCACTTCACGAAATGTATGTCCACAATCTGCCACGGTGTACTCTTTGATATACAAAGTCGCCAAAACGCACGGATTATATGTTAGAAGTTGAACATAAAGTTGTTGTAGACACCATCACAAGTCCATCACAGTTTCGGTCACTAGTAACAGTGGATGAACAGCAACACTGGAATGCCCTTTGTCACATCTCAAATGAGTAGCTTGTGACACGATTAGAAGACTTGTGATGGATATGTGAGGACTTCAGATGGACATGTGATAACTTGTGATGGACATGTAATAACTTGTTATGGACATGTGAGGATTTGTGATATGACACGATTTGATGACTTGTGATGGACATGTGAGGACTTGTGATAGACATGTGAGGATTTGTGATATGACACGATTTGATGACTTGTGATGGACATGTGAGGACTTGTGATAGACATGTGAGGATTTGTGATGTGACACGATTTGATGACTTGTGATGGACATGTGATGACTTGATATGGACATGTGATAACTTGTGATGGACATGTAATAACTTGTTATGGACATGTGAGGATTTGTGATGTGACACGATTTGTGACTTGTGATGGACATGTGAGGACTTGTGATAGACATGTGAGGATTTGTGATGTGACACGATTGGATGACCTGTGATGGACATGTGAGGACTTGATATGGACATGTAATAACTTGTAATGGACACGTGAGGACTAGTGATGTCACTGATGTAACAGGATTGGATGAACTGTTGTGCAGGACATGTGAGGACTTGTGTCGGACTCGACTTTAACACTGGTTCTTACCGCGTGTCGTGGTCCTCATTTGCCGCAGACACTTCCTCATATCACCGCCTGGGTTGGTGCTGTTGCTGTTCCCGAGCCCCAACGACTCCATGCATTTCTGAACTTTGTCTGTCAGTGTGAAAGTTGTCGAGCCAATCACGATGTTAGGAGGACCGGCTTCTGTTGAAAGAGTTAGGAGAGTAACAATGAAAAGCTTCTATTTTCAATACAGTTCTTAACGTTATAGAGACATTGAGGCATAATGGACACAGTAGCGGGGTGCTTTTTGAAGCAGAATAGTTTACCAATTCGAAATAGTGTCCACCACTTCGTCTTCTTCTTATTGTCTCCACACATAGGCTAAACATAGTTCTGCTGAAGCTGAACGCATTGCTTAGCACTATCATTACATAATTGCAAAGTATTCAGCTGTGCACGGTTGCTCCAGTTGAGGACTGCTAGGCAATTTTCCATAGTCTGTGGCTTAGTGCCAAATTCACATGTTACATCTCCGCTGATATCCCCACCTGCAAAGGGTTACCTTAGAACGTCCAGTACTAGTACTCAACCTGTTCATGTATTTCATTCAGTCAAACTCGTGTCAGCTCCAGCTCAAAAAGACTGATTAAAATGTCTTACTGTAAAACAAAATTCTTCAAAATTTACACTCGGCAGACTGAGAGAGGCGCCTTGACCTGATTCTTAGATTCATGCAGCTTTTAACAAATACCCTTGAACCACAGAAAACATAATACCGCAATATGGGTTATGTTTTTCTTGGGGCGGGGAAGGGGGTTAAGGGGTTAAATCTGCCGGTCAGGGTCTGCTTCTTCACCCCTCCGTCCCCGCCCCTCTCATACCCACCTAAACCCACTGAGAACCGTGAACCTGGCCAGAACACGATTACCCCAAGTACCCCAAGTGCCCCGTATTTGACACCAGTTACCTCACTGATCCGGATCCGGAACAACCTAGTGCCGAGTATAAGCATTGAGCACGGACAGTTTTAACAACCTTGCCCCGCCGATGGGAGCGGGTCCCACCTTTCTGAACCCCCGTCTTCTCCCCCTCCACAAACCTGTCCAAAAGACGCTGATGTATTCCCACCGCGCTCCCCGACACCGATCACCTCTTGCTACGTGGTGACGCGCCGTAGCTACCCGGCCGTGTCATTGGCCAGGGGCATGCTACAGCCCCGGTGCACCCATGCGGACCGTGATTTAAGGGGTGTGAAAATCTATTTGATTTATCTAGATCGCTCGATTTCACCTGCTTATATTTTTCTTGGCCACGGCGTGTTAAGGACACCCCAGAAGATTAAAGATGCATACAGGCCGTTATGCATTATTCACGAACTCGTTCACAGTCCGGGAAGAGCACTGTACACAGCGATGCAGTTTCACAGGTGATGTGGATGTTCTTAAAAAATTCTCATGAAAAATTTATCTTGGAGCTTTTGAGTGTAACATTAAAAATGAACGCATGGTAGTTACTTTGTATTATTTACACATGCCTATTCACAACGCATATAATATGGATCTTATTACGTATGTACAGTTTGTTAAATAATTATTTTTAGGTCCTGGTGCTCAGTGGATTTTAAAAAGAGCAAGTGTCTGACAGCTATTAACATTATCAATTCCTCATTATAGCAAATCATTCATTACTAGGTCAGCTCTCAGCATCCAAGTCTTTAGACTGCTTTCCAGTTGTAAATTACAGCAACTTAGTCAAGAGATGCAGTACCAACGAATACTAAAATCAAACTTACGTTCAAGGGCATAAAACATGTTCATTTATTTATTTATTTATTTATTGATTTATTGATTTATTATCGGGCAACAACATACAAATTTTAAAAACAAACAGGCCCGAGGATTTCCCAAAAGCGAAACAAAGCACTATTTAAAGGGATCTCCAGACAACAGATAAAATACAAACAGTAAACAAATATACTCACATATACATAAATAGACCAAACAAAACATTGACATAGGACAATTTTAAAACAGCATCCAGTCATTAGACGCATAAAAAAAAATAATGAAAAACAAATATATGTATAAAAATTCATGTATTACTGCTTGGAATGTATATATATAAAAGTTCTAAATTTCACGAGAGGAGGGCGCCCCACAATTAAAAAAAAATAGATACATGTATTTAAAAATACAGGATAAAATTTCATGGATAAAAAACACACAAAAAAACAGAGCCCCAAAGACCAAAATCATGCGGCCACCCTGTCTTCATCCAACCCAATTCAACACAAGCAAAAATGAGGCAGGAAGGAAAAACAGACCGGTTCTCCTTTGCACAAAAAACATGAACTCAGCACCGTCACCAGACACAGAGAACACGACTGAAATGGTGGCAGCATGACAAAGGTCAATATTACAGTCGTGGACAAACCTTATTACTTACATGTATTAAAAACAAAAATTTAAAATTGGTCAAATTGCTTGGAGGGCATATTTTGTCACTGTTAAAATTTTCCCAGACTGTTTCCCGGCCCCCTAAAAACACGGGGACTGGTGGCTGGCTCCCATTTAAAGCCACTCATTGGATCACCTCTGTGCACGCATCATGATTGTTAACTTTTGAATCACTGCTTAGCTTTTTTGCATGGACTGTGATTGAACACGATTATCAAAAACAAAAACTCACTCTAGTCTTACCACAGAAACTACGCAAATTGGCTAGTGTCTCTGAGGGCAACTTTAAAGTATTTCAACCGCATAGGTTTTATATACTGAGCACTAATTTCTCTCTCTTTATTGCTATTTGCCAGCGACACTTTCGAATTCAGCAAAACTCAAAACTCATCACCTCTGAAACTGCACATTTGTGGCGTGGCCATTTGCCATTTTAAAGATATAGTCCATCATTTGTAATTTGTGCATTTTGTTCGTTTGAAGCAACAAAAGTGTTGAACAACTAACCTGATGAAGTTTCAGCTCAGCTTCAGCTGTATATTCCGAGAAAAACAGCATTATAGGATCTCAATTTCAAATCAAAATTTGCTAAATCAGGTTTTGAATTGGGCCTGAATTCAGCGTCCGAGACGCGTTCTCACTGAGCCGATCGCAGCTATACGCGATGTCGCGCACTGATCCGACGAATTATAGCAACCGCGTGCGCGTGTGCGTCGTGACAATGCTTGCGTGCGCTTCGCCAAATAACAAAACGAACTACTAATTTAAATTTTCCTACGGTGCATCTTAAGACGCACCGTTGGAAAGGCCTTCTTTCGTTGATAACTTCAAAATAACAGCTTGCCAGAAAGAACAATTTCACAGGGAGTTTAGTCCTCTTCCTATCTTTCAACCAAGTATGTTTTTCAACAATAGCTGCAAATGATGGACTATAGCTTTAACATAGGCTGGTTGCGCGCAACCACTACCGTTGTGATTTTGAATTCACGAGGCGAGATTCAGACCTTTACACGTCATGCATATAATTTGCATTCATCAGGAGGAATGAATCACTGCTAGCTATCTTTCCCCATATTTGAAGTCCAATGGACAATGGTGACAGGGAACCAGACTAACAATGTCCAAACTATTTCACAACAATTGAGGGTGCTATAACTGTGAGGTCACTTCAGACACGTCTTTGGACAGCAGACCAGTAAATCGGTCCCTTAAAGCTCAGTGATAATTACGCGCACTCCAAAAAACGTATATTTACTAATCTCCAAGGTATTTGAAAAATCCATCATTTTAAAGGTTCTCTCATCATCTTTTCTTTTCTTTTCAATTTTGTGGAGCTAATTCCATGGCTTTGTGGAGAAAATTTCATTCAAAGATAACTGATCACCACTTAAGGTAGTCATGTGGCCAATCGCCATTTCGAAAAAAAAGCGATGCTTGCGCTTGTTGCAAAATAGAGGCCCAAATTTCAAACGGATTTCACAGAAATACGAGCTCGAAGTCATAGGCACGGTTTCCACTTCTATATTTTGCAAACCTTCAAGTTCATTGCCAACAAAATGCTCTCAATAGTAAAAAATAACAGTAAGGCATACAATTAAATCTTGATTTGGCCACCGTAGGTAATTTTGAGCCTATTCAAGCTGGTCTGCATCCTTTGGGGTGTACCGTGAACGAATAAATGTTCCTCATTTTGTTGGATGCAAATTAGTTTCATCAATAGGGTGACACCAAGGGCGGATTCAGGGGGGGGGGCCAAACCCCCCTCCCCCAAAATAAACGTAACCAATTTTTTTTTTTTAATGTGACATCGCAATAAAGGCAGGCAATGAGTACACCACCATCTTTTCCTCAAAAAACATTGGTTAAAGTGGTCAGAAATTGCCTCAGATCGCCCCACAGAGCATCTAGAATCCCAAAAAAAATGGGGGGGGGGGACTAAAAAATTTTTGGCCCCCCAAAAAAATTGTGTTCTGGATCCACCCTTGGCTGACACGATGTACTGTATTCACTGGAGAAACACTAATGAAAAGTGGATGACCCCCGCTCACAAAAGGGCCTACTGAAATACTGAGGTTTCTGTCTTAGGTGGCACATTCACGAGAAAACAAGACACTGCTGCACCCTTTCAAATGGCAAAACGAAGAATGAAAGTCAAAAAGTACATTCAAGGATACTTTGTGAATAAACATCAACTAGGCGTAAACTCTATAGAGGAGCCGTACAACAAATGAAGTCTATTCAGATTGACCGCCACTTGTAATGTCTAGGGACAAGATCGATAACGAACACAATTTTTAGCAGACCAAAATATTGCTAGCAACCAAGCTGTGGGAGGGGTCCAAAGGTTCTTAACCGTCAACTACATGTTGCATTTGCCCACACGTTGCAGAAGGTTTTTTTTCGAACAAATAAATTCAACAAATCTAACAACTTGCTTGAGTCGAAATAGATACAGATATTAGCTACAGTTATTTAAACATTACTAAAACAGGGGGAGTCAAAAAAGCGGAACCCAAAACCCCAAAATGATATTCCATATTTTAAAAAAAATGTCAAATGTAGAACAACAAATAATATTGACTGGAAAGCCAGTCATTATTATTATTTTTTTTGTGCTGCATATTTTTTTTAAATATGAAAAATAATCTTTTGGGTTTGGATTGCGCCTTTTTTTGACTCACCCTGTACCTCGTCACATTATATAAAGAGCTTATTTGCAAAGGACTAATGCGCCATATGACAAATTCAGAGAAATTAGAACAAAAACACTGTCCCGTATAAATGTAT
Source organism: Patiria miniata (assembly GCF_015706575.1). Taxonomy (NCBI): domain Eukaryota; kingdom Metazoa; phylum Echinodermata; class Asteroidea; order Valvatida; family Asterinidae; genus Patiria; species Patiria miniata. The sequence continues at coordinate 19,264,413 of NW_024037068.1, forward strand.
GTACTCTTTTGCGCGGTACTTCCACTTTTCAATTGGCTTTTATATTCGGGATGTTATCATTTTTGATAACTAAAATACCAATATTTTACCTGATAGCTTTAGTCAAACACTAAACATTGCCGGTTCAAACTCATTTTTGATAAAAATGGATATGACCCCTTTTGCAACACAGCTCTTCATAATGTCAGAATTATTTGCCTCGTAAACAGAGTGAAAACAGTAGACATAAATTCCCAATGAAACACGTACATAAATATAGTTGCCTCAAACATCTTTCCTTTCAACACGGTAAAATATCGCTTACACAACGGCCCACTGGACCAATCGACAACAGATGGACTCCATACCGCTCAAAAGAGATTAAAACGTGTGACATTCAGTATTACGACACTCACCAATGGCTAGGCATGTAAGCATAGCCACAGCCGCAGCTGCAAGCACCGACCGGCCGTCCATGCAGAAACAGAGAAATGTCTACGGTGCTGCAGGAGGCGAAGAGCTGTTACGAGACTGGTTAACTCGACAATGTGCGCTGACATCAAAGTAGCAGGTGAAAGGTAAATTCAGACGGCGTTTCACAGCGCGGTCGACCTGGCAGAGATAATGATAGGCCTGACCAGACAGGTTATAGCTACTGATCACAGTGCTAACGTAATGCAAACCGGGGGCGAGTTCCTACCGCGGCTTCCTAACTCGTGATAATCACCGGAGGAAGACGGTGTTCCGTCTTAGATGTCCGTGTTTAGCGAGTCATGGGAGCGGGCCCCTTTCGGCTGATGTGACGGTTGATGTCGAGGGTGTTAACCGGCCTTGTAACGCACTCCATCATGTCAACCGATTCAAGCCGAACTGCCCCCGGGGCCGGTATTTAATTCATAAGACATTGCTGCAGACAATCTATCACAACACGTACTGACAAGAGAAGTACGGAATCTCTATATTTTTCCCCCGCACTTTGAAGGCATGGCTAGATGAAAACACGCAGGGAAATATGGAGGAATATCATACGCTGCATGTGCCTCGTCTTTCGGTCCTGAGTACGGAAGACAAGATTAGTACACATCAACTCTAACAACATCACAACTTTGAAGATCCATCTAATTGAATGGAATCAAAACCACACAAGGTCTAGTACTGCGAACTGAGAACATGTGTTTTAAGACGAGTGGATATCTTATACTTAATATCACCCAGTGCCCTGGGCACTAGTAAAGGCCAATTATAGAGCGCCCTCAATGAACTTTTGGAGTGCAAAGACATCCAGGCAAATAAGAACAAGTCAGTCTAAAATTCTAACTGCACATTGAACACATCACTAATTTCATATTGTCACATCGAGCTTAACACAGCTGGTAAATGTTTGTATTTTTTAGGGGGGGGGGCAATATATGTGATGCGATCAAGCTACATGAGTCGTGTGTCAACCCTGGTAATTTTTTTGTTTTACAGATTTGAAAAGAGCACGATCTTAGCAATATCAGGCGCGGTTCTAGAACCAATATTTTGGGGGGCTAGCACGGTGGATCCAGAATTTTTTTTCAGGGAGGCGTGCTGAAATGTTGACCGGTTATTTTTTTTCCAGACACTTAGGCCTCCGAAAATCAATAGGTGGGGGGTGGGGGGGGGGGGGGGGGCTCATGCCATATTTTTCATGGGGAGCGCCAATAAAATCCTAAAATCATTCACACTATAGCAAGGGCGAATCCAGAACAGAATTTGTTTTTGGGGGGCCAAAAAAAAATTTGGTCCCCAAAAAAGTGGGTCCAAAACATTACGGCGTGGGGTTCGGGGCACGCTTAAGGGCCCCGAACAATTTTGGGATTCTAGATGATCTGTGGTGCGATCTGAGGCAATTTCTGACCACTTTAACCAATTGTTTTTGAGGAAAAGATGGTGGTGTACTCATTGCCTGCCTTTATTGCGATGTCACATAAAACAAAAAAAATGGTTTCGTTTTGGGGGCCATGGTCCCCTTTGCCCCCCCCCCCCTCCTAGATCCGCCCTTGCACTATATTAACTAATGCACCCTTGTCACGGCTATTTCTTCTTTAGGGGGAGACCGTTCGCATGAACATCACAATCCTCCTTTTTGTTAATGCAATTTTTTTTGTTTACGAAATTTATTTTGGGGGGGGGCTAGACAATTTTTTGGGGGGGGTTACAGCCCCCCCCCCAGCCCCCCCCCCCCCCCCCCCGTAGAGCCGCGCCTGCTTAGCATTACTGCTGTGAAAACCGTATGCTGGTACCATCTTTACTTCAAACATTATGAAAGTCGGAACACCAAGAAATGCGATGAAGTGACAGTGATGAAGTGGCCCCATTTTGGCCTGAATCTCCAAATGAAAATTCCCGACAAACGACTGATTTAGCCTGATTGCTTCACATATCATTCACAAAATGTATTAACAATTCCAAAATGCTTGAATCTGTATAAGACACTGTACAACACGGTTGTCCTAACTTATAAGCAATTAATAAAATTAACCACTCATGCTATATTCTCGCCGTTGGTTCCCTGTATTTGCAACTAGCTGGTACCCCAAACCTTCCTTTTTTCTGGCCTCTATAAAGGCATAATGTTATTCATAGACAACTGGTATTCATACAACCGTCGCTGTGTTTCTAAATTTTACATCGTCACCGTTTGCATAATTAACCATGCACGCGCAGTGTTACAACGTGCGAGCGAATACAACTTTCATTATACATTCTTTTTAGAGCTGTCAGAACGCGTGTTCGTGGTTTCGCGCCAACACTTTTCGCGCTTTTTCTTGTCCAGACCCCGGCCATCAATTACGTCAACCCGACGGGAAGACGACGTCATCAATCACGTGATAGTCATCGTGATGATCTCAGACGGTTTGGAAGGTGAGCGACCGCAGATTGCGACACCTTTGAGATAATGAGGCCCGTTGGTAAGGAGGTCATGCCATTATCAATCACAGATGCAAATGATTATGGAATGTTTTGTGTAATGGCATGCCTGATACAAGCTACGCTTTTAAGGTTTTGCCACCTCTAGTGGCCTTTATATTTTTTTCAATACCTGTACTTACATTATGTGTTCATTTCTGTCATGAAGAGGAAATAAATGTGATTTGAATTGAATTGAATAACATATTATCATAGGATATAGGCAATTATAGGATTAACCTCTTCATTAACCAGGGGCGGATCCAGGATTTTTTTGCAGGGGGGGGGGGGTGTTTCAACAGCACAAAAGTCTGAAATGTAGATTTGTTTCTCTGGACACTTTGCCTCCGGGTGGGATAGGGCACTTGTACCGTACTTCAAATTGGGACTCTGTTCAAATCCGACTATTATTAACACTATATTTTACAACAGTGTACAAATGCCCGTTAACTTAGCTGACTCTTTCCGTATTTGGTGCGCTGACGGATGTTATTACCAGAATAATTTTTCAGGTGTCACAGCGCAGGGGGGGGGGGGGGGGGGGAGGAGGAAATTAGCATTATTTTTAATGAATTTCTACGACAATAAAGAAAAGTGTTTAACAGGCGCAGATCCGTGGGGAGAGGGGGGGGGTCATTGTTTAATATGGACAGAAAAGAACAAGTGCTACTAAACGATAGGGTCAACATTAAACAACTGTAATATGTTTTATTTCAACGCTGAAATCGTTTTACACAATGAAGGTATTTAATCGTTAACTCCTCAGTCAATGTTATTGTGACTATCGTTCTTCATGTATTCTCAAGTAAGCAAGCAGTGCCAAGTAAATCATAAACATGTAAGAAGCAAAATAATTAATTTATTGGCCAAAATGACGTTTAGTGAGCAGAGAATTGTTGGCGAATTTAATTATGCATAAACAAAACCTCACGTGATGCTGACAGTTAGCCGTCTATAAACCATTTCCACGAGGAAGCCATTTCGATCGTGTTCCATGAATCTTTTTTTTATTGATTTGATGGTGTCAAGCTTTTTTTTTTAGTGATGTGGTTTAAAACATTAATAGGGTGTTTATCACACACGTTTTAATTATTCATTAGAGCAGACTGGTGTTAATTTGTGATTTACTTTTATTTCGTTGCTTTCATTTCTACTCACAAGTTCAAAAAATAACGAGTTCGCGTCACTTTCGATTTAATATGGCCGAGTTGGCACATGCGTGACTCAGCGTAAACGATACATGTAAGGCGCTTTCAAAATAGAACAAGTAATACACTATACTACGCTGGCAAAACAAATAAATGGAGAAAATCAGACAACTGTTATATTGTCAAGAACTATTATGTTTTACCAGTTTCTGGCATGGCACAATTATTATATATGCAGGCCTATATTCTTGTCTACAGTTCGTAACACTATTATATCGAGTTTTCCAACATCCATGGATTTACAATTGAAACAAAATGCCAAACTCTGAAAACATATTATCATGAACTACATGTTACTTTTGTACCATAGGCATCCTGGTCCTAACAAAAACATCTTGAGTTTTGAAGGCCTCACTTTTTTTTTGGGGGGGGGGAGGACTCAAAATCAATTATTTTGTTTATGTTCTTCTAATTTTGTAATATGAGATGTCAGAGTTCGGAGAATGTCCGTTTACTTTGGCAATAAACACTGAAACGTTTGTTGAGCAGCAACAAGAAACAAGGCGAAGCCATGACGAAGTGCAGTTATATGCAAAGCAAGATCATGAAATAAAGTTATCAAGACATATGTCAAAAGGTCCATTTCAATTAGCATCATCTTGAAATTAAAGTAAGCATTAGAAATCATATTAGTCTTTCCTACTTAATGATTATTGATTTTAATACATGTAATAAAAAGGGTCCATACAGGAAAGCTTCAAAGGCCATGAAATTTCTTCCAAATCATGAAAAAAAATCTGTGAGTTTTTTAAAGGTCGTTAAATTGGAGCATGCAATTATCACTTGAAATCTTTTATTGGCTATCGTCAATATAGTAAACATTTTTTTAATGTTTTTGTGAATTATTTAAACTTTGTTCTATGCTCTGCAATTTTCCACTCTGATTATGCATAAGGGATCTATGTTTAGCGATATAACAGACTTAAAAAAAACCACAAGATTTCTATCTCCAAACTCAAGGTCCAAGACGTTTGAGATCGATAATGGACTATCGCTGCATGCACGAATGATTATCATATTAGTGCGCCCTCCTGTGACGATTTTGACGATTCTATTTTCAAATATGTCGATTGCAGGCGGACCCCGGCGAGAGGTGATCCACTATCGATTACATCGTCTGAAACCATGGTAACTGAAATGGTTGTCGTATTTTTAGACCATGGTCGCGTACGCGCTGAACTGAAAATGACCAATGAACGTTCCGGTTTTCGGGTCCATAGGTCCACCCCAGCAGACGATGTCGGCGTACATCTGTTCCCAAAGACCCCCTTTAGTCACCACTGTGTTGCTTGGTAGTTCTCTCCCGTTGCCAATAACAATGTTTTCACGATGACTCAGCTATGAATATAAAAAAAAATAGGCGAAGTAATAACCCGTATTCTACAAAAGGGTACTTTGTCACAAGATTTTCTGCTATGCTTGTTTCATTATTATACTTCTTTTTGTAGAAATTACACAGATAAAAACATGCCTCTGTTGCTATTGTCAGTATACACTTAAGGAATGTTTGTGACTGCCATTGTTAAAATACATGCACAAGGTGACATTCCATCTGTCACAATTGAAGGCCTTCGGGCCACAGTTTTTAGGTAAATTCTTTTAATTCCGGGTATATGCCCCTGGCTTTCGTCATGTTCGTTTTTGTTTTCTTGGTTTTTGGTTTTCTCTATATGTGAATGTTTGTTGTTTGTGTTTTTAATGCCGAATAAATAATAATAATAATAATAATAAATTAAACAACCTTGTCCCCAGTGCTAACGATATTTCCATCCTCGTTTGAAAAAGTAAGAGCATGTAGTTGTGGCGCGTACTGCTCAGCACCCTGGAGACGAGGTTGGAAATTATTAAGCTAGTGCGTGGAAACCTCCAGGTGGCGCGCTGTATCATCATGTCATATATCTGAAAGAAGTAATTGCAAGCTTACATCACACGGTAATTTGTTGCAGAGATACTGAGCCCATGCACTTTCGCCGTCCGTCCCGAACACGGTGCCGGTGATAGTGTATTGTGAACAGGTGTCCGGTTTCTTGCAGAAGTTGAAGCTGAGATGAGCCTCCTGGAGCCGCGGTAAGGCGTGAGAGGCCGTCAGTGTGATGAACTCAGTCAGGATGATGTTGTTATCAGTGTCATGCATGGGTTTCTGACCGGGGAGTCGACGGGGAAGAGGCTCGACAGCCGACTGCTTCACTGAGAGTTTTCGTGAACCTCCCTGCCGTAAAAGAACACCACAACATTGTCATGATCTCCTAATATTGCAATTACATAAATAAAACGAACAACAACGGAAACAATGGGTTTTTTTTTTATTTGTCAGCAGTGCGTTGTTGCATGTGCCGTTTTGAGCCGTCCGTTAGTACGATGAGGTATGGTGAACACCACTGGATCATGGAGGGAGCTTTTTTGGTTTTGAAATCTCCTTTGTATAATCCGAACTTACCCACTAAAAATAGCGTCGTCCTACTTTGTCCGGCAGCAATCATTTTTCCTCACCGAGCAAAGGTTAGTTACCGCGGTTCAATCAAAGACTGGACAAACTGTTTACTCTCCGACTCACGACGACTGCTTTCCTCCAAACTGCTGGTTCTCTTCGCGCCTGGTTTATTTATACGCTTTAAAGGCTGTCACGAGACATATCCCACCCCAAACTTTGGTCGATTGAAGTGTTTTGTTTTCAAGACGGATCGTTGTCCCCACCTATTTTGTAAATACGAGATAACTTAAGTGGGTCTGTCATCATAAACTAAAACTAGACAATGAAGCTAAACCATGAAGTTCATTCATTTCGCAATCCAAGCCTGGGGATTTACCGTACATGCCACATTTAGGCAATTACAAATCATCACGAGTTTCCACCTCGCCCCTCCCTCCCCCCCTCCCCCGTTGGTCCTGACGCCGCTCAATATTAACTGCGGGAGAGAATTAATTGGTAACCAGATTCTTCACAATGAGTTCAAGACTTAGTTTCACCCTTCTTGACATCAAAAAGAGCACGAAGCTGTTATAACTCAGTTTGATATCGTGATATAAATGCCCAAATATGTAGGCGAAAACGACGATGGAACCCTCGGATTTGCGAGATTTGTCCTATTATGGAAATAAGGAACATCTTGAAAAATAGAGGTTTTGGCTTAGCCCCGCCCTATTGTGTCTCTCTAGTGAACCCGCCTATAACCTGCACCCTATGATGAATGCTCTCTTCATTTTCATAGAAGGGATTGCATTATTATGGATTACATGCACCCCTATGCTGTGTCACGCTGCTTCTTCACTTGTTTACTCCGTCCCTTGAAGTGTTTGTTGACATACGATTTTATAATTAGCTGAATGGGTTGAGTGGTATCAGTGCGCATGGCTGTTGTACTATTTTAAAGTGGATTCCAGGAAACCTCTTGTGACTTTGCAAATAGGTTCGAAGTTTACTGTAGCCAAAGGGTAGTGGGTTTCTTCGCTATTCATCACAGACTCTTGCCTACTACCTACTGTGCGTTGCGCTGTACCATCTTTGCCTACTACAGTTGGGACACTGACTTTATTATACCCAGATGTAGGCCGAGTAACGTGGGTCATTTTTTTTCCAACTTTTTTTTCTTCAAATGTTTGCTAATGCTGCCGGTGACGATTCGTTTCCCTTAAAACCTTTACAAATATCCATCAGAGTTGAGCTTGAGGTGACCTCAGTAAGGCCAGATGGCTTGAGAATTCTGCACCCACTTACGATCTCGTCGACACGAAACGATTCTTTGGGAATTGTGGATATTCAAGAGAAAAATCAGAGAAAAAGGTACCGTCAAACCATACGGCGACATCGACATCGTGCATAATTATGCTGCCAGGCCGGTCATTTCTTTACACATTACAGGTTCCAGATACAAGACCGTCCCTCCCTCAGTCTGGCTTCCAGACGCACAATTACAAAATTTGTAAATACGAGATAGCTTAAGTTGGTCTGTCATCATAAACTAAAACTAGACAATGAAGCTAAACCATAAAGTTCATTCATTTCGCAATCCAAGCCTGTGGATTTACCGTATATGCCACATTTAGGCAATTACAAATCATCACGAGTTTCCACTTAATTTGTAAAGAAAATCGCACTGTACACCAATGACAAGTTAGTTATTTTAAAAAAGTTAGGCGCATACTGAAGTTTGGGAGATCATAAAAAAGCGGGCTGGGGCGGACATAAGTTGATGGTTGGAGCCAGGGGGAGCAAAATCGGTATTTTTTTTCAATTTGGGGGACATTGGTGTACTCGCCTTCCCCCCCCCCCCTCCCCCGTTGGTCCTGACGCCGCTCAATATGAACTGCGGGAGAGAATTAATTGGTAACCAGATTCTTCACAATGAGTTCAAGACTTAGTTTCACCCTTCTTGACATCAAAAAGAGCACGAAGCTGTTATAACTCAGTTTGATATCGTGATATAAATGCCCAAATATGTAGGCGAAAACGACGATGGAACCCTCGGATTTGCAAGATTTGTCCTATTATGGAAATAAGGAACATCTTGAAAAATAGAGGTTTTGGCTTAGCCCCGCCCTATTGTGTCTCTCTAGTGAACCCGCCTATAACCTGCACCCTATGATGAATGCTCTCTTCATTTTCATAGAACGGATTGCATTATTATGGATAACCTGCACCCCTATGCTGTGTCACACTGCCTCTTCACTTGTTTACAGGTGGTGTAGAGCTCGCAGTACATCCATTATGCTTTAGTTCGTTGGGGTTGTACTCTGCCATGCATACCAGTTTTGTACACACACACAGTTATGCACGTGATTTGCAACAGAGCCTGAAAGTTGAACTTTACTGGCACGCTTCCGGAACCCTCGAATAAAAATATATAGCCTGTAAAAGTCGAAGTGTTTAACATTGTATTGATTTCTTGAAAAAATCCGTCGGTAAAGGCCTCTATAAATGTTTTACTAGCACCTAAGTTAATTGAAAGTGACACATCGCATGACGTTAGCTCGGAAGCGTATTTAGGACATGACCCCAAAAATGTCCCTGCCCCCTGTAAAACTAATAAATCGAGAACTTGTTGGGAAACACAATAATTTTTTAGGGAAAACATGTTTTGCCCCCCTCAAGAAAAAAATCCTGGCGACGCCCATGGCCTGGGCGGAATAGTAATCCGCCCGGGCGAAATAGTAATCCGCCCGGGCGGAATAGTAATCCGCCCCAGTGGCGGAATAGTTACCCGCACGGGCGAAATAGTGCTTCGCAAAGGCGGAAAAGTAATCCGCCCCGGCAAAATAATAATCCGTCCGGGCAAAATAGTAGGCCAGAATTTTTTCTTCGGTCATGTCCTTAATACGCTTCTGTACGTTAAAGACAAATATCGTGCCCGATTAATGACCTTAGTAGTTGTCACACAGTCACTTTTGGTGACTCCATCGGACAAATAGAATTTAGGAAATATGCCATACACTCCTATGAAATGAATGAAAACCAACTAGACACTTCTCAATATTCTATATACAATATACAAGCAAATTTATTTACACAAAATCCCCAAGTTTCACAAAATTATAAATTCACAAGTCCAAAACCATTTCTATGACTTGACTTATTCAAATCAGGTACAGATTTCCAATAAATTCTCAATCTGCAAACTTCTTCAAATTTGGTATTTCTCAACGCTTCAATGAATTAATACTCTCAAAAACAAATCACTTCCAAATTCAACTACGAGAATTTTAAATATCAATCAATTCGCACTAATTCTCAATCTTCAAACTTCAGGTCTCAAACCATTAATCAATAACCAATCTCCAAGAACAAAATTGTCTCGAAATGTGATCAATAACCTTAAATTTCAAATTTCACTCGAGTTTCAAGATCTATACTTCTCACACTTACGAAACTCACTTAAACTTCCAGAAAATGTTCTGTCTTCAAAATCACTTCCAAAATACAGTCTCCAGACTTCTACTGACTTCAAGAGTTTCCAAATTCACCTTCAATAATAATCTCAAAATCCAATAACCTTCAACTCCAATATCTATGTGAATTAAATTTCTGTTTTCAACTTCCAGATTTCACATCAAATTTCAAGCCAAAATTTGGAATCGGTTTTCAATTCAGAAAAACCTTTTTCACATCAAAATTTTAATTTAACCTTTTTACAATCCACTGAAATCTTCAATGCCAACCGGCCTTAATCAATATTAATTTTAACCTCAATCCGCTATCGTCAACCTCGAAACTAACTCTTCTGAAAACCTTCAACTTCAGTTATATATGCCATAAACCTTCTCCTGTTTTTTTTTTTTTTTTTTTTTTTAAGTTTTACTTTTCTACAAGTATTTTCAATATCTCCGGACCTCTAGATCAGGAAATCTTAATATTTACAAAATTGTTCCCGACACATGATATGTAATCAGTCCTAAACGTTCCGGGGACGTCACAGTTTATAAGGGTAGGTGATGAAGTTGGCGATGCTAAGCTTGGTGATCCCAGTCTATATGCGCAGTGCCACACCCCGATTCCCGTCCAACAGATCAGATATAGGTGGTACGTCACTTCTAACCGGTGCGGTAGGGGAAGTACAGGTAGCTCTCGGCACAACAGAGATGGTGTTAAAGTAGCTCAACTTCATACCCCGGAATTACGTGTCATCTAAAGAATTGATATTATACCAAAATCCGATTCACTAAATTGAAACCTTATATTTTTAGTCCTAAAGAAAAACAGAATTATTTTATCTTCATGTTTTCGCAAAGTACCTTAATTTTACACTGTCTTGATGAACGATTTTGAGATTTAATACAACCACATAAAAGATAAATCAACTTGAAAATGGTCATGAATAATAAAACCAAAATTTATGTAAACTTACGGTTAGGAGTTTCTTCACTCGAATAAATCAGAGAATCTGCTTGGCACACAAGGCTGTTCAAATATTCAGCACTTTTTAGGCAATGACACACTGGATATGTTTGGCAAAGCAAAATTCAAGAGTCCTGCAAAATACTGACTCTTCGGCTATCGGTCTCTGGTCTCAACTGACTAGGCCGCACCCCAAGAAAAACTGACAAAAATTCCAAGCTCCACTAACCATGGCACTCAACAAAAGGCACATTCCAGCAACACTCATACAATCAACCATACACCACATATCTGTCCTTATAAGGTACATTCACTCAACTGAGAAAAAGAAAAGTATGTGAGAACAAGACGTGATTAAATATTCATTAGGCCTAAACTATTAGCCAATCAAGGTATTGGGGAAATAAATAGACACTTAATAAGGAACTTTATTCAGTTAAAGGAACAACATGTACAAACTTACTGGTAAAATGAGAAAATTACACATCAAAATAAGAAAATTTCAGATAAAATGTGACAGTAGTAGACCTGCACCTTCTGATGAATGCTTTCGGTCTGTTTTACGTCAAGACCAAATAATGTACTGTATAATATTGTAGTTTTGCAATTCTCTTACTGTATTTTTTTTTTGGGGGGGGGGGGGGGGTGGGGGGGTTTGGTGGGGGGGGGGTCAATTTTTGACTCTTGTCTGCTGTAAAAAGCCCGGTTCATACTCGGCGCGAAAGCGAGAGCGAACGCGAATTTGTGACGACATTTCAAGTATTCGCGCTGCGAATTCGCAAAAGTTGAACACATTTCAACTCGGACGAATTTCACAGCGAATGTTTCATGACTTCAACTTCGCTTAGCATTCGCTTTCGCATGAAGTATGAACCGGGCTTAAGGTCGTTCTTTATATACAAGTCATGTTGTTGTGCATCATAAGATGTCGGCTTTTTTATTTCCATAAGCATATGTGTGGGCTTTTGACATGTAAACTAATGCTTCTGGTAATTTGTTTTGGCGGGTTAATATGTGCATAAACATTTTTAAAGACTTTTTCATTACATTCTTATCCATATTTGTGTTTTGTTAATATACAAATTAATGTAAATGCTTCTAATTGCTTTGGGATGGTCCTTGTTTTCTTATGTTTGATGACTTTTAAAATTAATGTGACTTTGTGTCATTGTGTAATTTTAATGTTATTTGTTGCTAATTGTATTTTATGTATGCTGGCACCCATGGGAGTGGATTCCACTGAATGGGCCACCCAGTTGAAATGAGAAAAAAAGTAGATAAATAAATGCTCTCTTCATTTTCATAGAACGGCCCCCTTTATTTGCAAAATCATCGTGCCAGATAATCCGTCATGGGGCAGTTTCTTTGTACATTAACTGGCATAATTATTTCGCCATAAGAGGAGACCTCTTGCAAGTGTACAACGGTAACGTGCAGGAAATGATCGATATGAAAAGGTATTCCAAGTTATTGAAAGCGACATAAGAACATGGAGAGATCATTCATTATGGGTACACCTTGCGTACGTACGTTCCCATGGTTTTCCAACTTGATTATGACAAATGAAAAACTTTCAGTTACGATTGCCATGGAAGTTGAACAAGACAAGACAGGCCGGTATAGCAGGTCCCAGAAAGCACACAAGTTTTAGCGATTTAGATCAAGCATATTGCAGGAATCTCGTATACACAATGGGAAGATTTTAGCTAATTACGCGACGGTGTACCCTATGCACTGCCTGTCACTTCACCAGGCATTAACCAGGCTAACTCCCCAGGGGCAGTCAGTCAGTCAGTCAGTCAGTCAGTCAGTCAGCGAGATGAATGAATCATGTAGGATTGCCCTCTGGTACCAGCGAAACACACTGGTGCGCTGAATAAAGGTATGGCAGGAAAATACGGCATGTTAAATTAAACTACGCCCCGGCTTGTAAGTATTATGTGCGCAGACCTGTAAATCGACTCCCATAGACCTCAGTGATAATTACGCGTCCTTACAAATATTAAAATGCTTACAACTCTCCAAGTTGTTTGAAACACCCATCAAATTAAAGCTGTTGTCATCATCTTTCATTTTCTTTTAATTTTCAAGTGGTTATATCCTGACTTTGGGGAGAAAATTGCTTTCAAAGATAATCTCCCCTAAATGAAGTCCTGTGGCACATTGCAGTTTTGAAAAAAAAATACCTTTGCAGAATAGAGTAAATACGTAATCGCACTCCTGCTCACGGCTTCCACCCATCGTTTTTATTTTTACAAACCTTCAAGTTCATTGCCCACAAAATACTCTAATAGAAAGATATCAGGGCATACAAATCGTGTAATATCAGAGCATACAAATCACTGTTTACTCTGCCCCTTGAAGTGTTTGTTGACATACGTTTATAAAGTCACCTGAATGAGTGAAGGGTTGATTGGTATCAGTGCACATGGCTGTTGTACTATTTTTAATCGGATTCTATGAAACCTCTTCAGAATTTACAAATAGGTTCGAAGTTTACTGTAGCCAAAGGGTAGTAAGCTGTACGGTGCGTGGGTTTTGCTTGTTTCAGATGATGTTTTCCTTTCAAATTATTAAATGCAAAGAACCCCCTAATGTTGTGTCACTGTCAGCTCAGTTATTCACAGTCATCATGATCATTATCTACAGACAATGCCTTACATTACATGAGTGATCATTTCGCTGGTATCCTTCTTGTCCTAAACCACCAGAAACAAAATCCAAATGGGCAGTTCGGTATTTCAACTACGCCTTTGCATCAACATTCCGTATTAAACATGCAGACATCCAAAGTTTTGGGATTTTATTCCCGAAGCATACACTTCTACGGTTTTTTGCGATCTTATCCTCTCTTTTCTGAATATCCCATCAGCGAACAGTTCCGAAGATGTTCCGCTCCATATAACCATTTTGGCACTGTAGAAAACTTTCGGTTTGCGGCACATATCCTGCTGTCCCCGCGGTGCATCTTGGAAAAAAGTTGGCATTTTTTTGAATATGCATATCCAAACGGAACATAGTGTTTTTTGAAAGACATTTGGGGTATGGGGAGTTAGGTTGGCGTAGAGGTACTTTGCTCGCCCTCCACCGCTGTGACCCGGGTTAGAATCCCGCCCGGGCCAATATGTGGATGGGGTTTTCGGTCCCTATCTGATTCCGTGTGTTTTCCTTAGAATTTTCCTCTGGGCTTTTCCTCCCATCTTTAAAACTGTAATTTCTTCTCATTGTCTTCCCTCTACATGTTTCCTCAGGCTTGCGATCTACAGTGCTGAAAGCACTTTTGTGGAATCCTTGGTTTCATTTGAACCAGAAAGAAATACAATTAAAAAAATATAATAATTCACGATACAGCCCTTGTATAGCGTGCAGCAGCATTTTCCCAGCCCAATCGGGTTACAAGCAAGTGTCACGTAGTCATTTGATGTTTCTGTAATTGTGCCACACCAGCCGCAGCATGTAGTTTCCGCGTTTTCTCGCTATCCGTCACAGAGGCTAGCCCACTACCTACTGTGCAGTGCGCTATGCCATCTTTGCCTACTACAATGTAGATTTGATAAACTTCAGTTTAACTCCATCGGCGCAGCTGGTATAAGACTAGTAGGTTATCGGCCGGGTTACAACAAATCTAAGGGCCCTGCCACACTTCTGCGTATCCTAATTCCTTATGAGTTGCGCATTGACATTTTTTTCATACGCAGTCGTACGCACAATACGCACCTCATATGCATCTCTATCGATTTGTGTAGGTTTTATGTACGCAGATGTACGCATGGTACGACCCAGTACGCAGGATAGTTTTGGGCATGCACAAAACTACGCTGCGTACGCTGTTACGCAGGTCATAATGTATAAGTACGCAGCGCATCGGTCCCGCATCGGTCGAGTGCGTTACGAGTACGCTATGTGTTCGTGACGCACCCCGTCAGCATATGAGCCGCCTGTATTGGACGTATACATAGCGTACTTGCAGCGCAGATGCAACGCACGCTGAACGGCGAGCGGCAGAAATGCGGCTGGAATACGCTCAGAAGTGCGTCAAGCATGCGGTTGGCATAAGTCGGGTGCGTCCGGAATACCTTCTGCATGCGCACTGCATACTGACCTATTCGCAGCCCAAAAAATAATGTTGTGCACTGCATATATACGCAACTCATACGCATCTCATACGCAATGGATGCGCTGAATTCGTTACTTGTACGCTTGATGTGCGTCGCACATAAGTCAAAGTGATCAAAACATTTCGACGTTAATTGAGCGTACGGCTGCGTATTGAACATTTTTGGAACTCATAAGGAATTAGGATACGCAAAGGTGTGACAGGGGCTTAACGACCTGACCGTTCGCGCACCGTCATTCATATATGCAAGCAGCGCAATATATAGGCAGTGCATTTTTGCGGTTAGATGCAATCGCACACCGCAATGCAAATGAGAACTCATTCTTTCCATTACATTGGGAGTTCCTTTCAATACTTCAGGGACATGTTTGTAGATCTGGCAACGTTTCATCAATTGCGTATAGAAATACAGTGTATCATTGTGATATACTTGATTTATTTGAGTCTTGTTTGCCCTATAATGAATTGTGTAACGTTACACAACACAAAGTACATGTACAAAATCTCGAAGTTATGAGAAAGATCTACCCATCTCCAACTAATTTGTCGTCCATTTCTTTTCCTGTGGAATGCCGCGATAAAATTCCAATATGAATGTTTCTTGTGGTGATATCGGTTAGAAATCATTATGTCAAAACGTATAAAAAGAGAAAGGGCAACCCCGTTTAAAATGCCCATAGAAGGGTCACGGAGGGGTCCGGAAGCTCAAAGACAAAATGGCGTACTTTCGAACTCTATTCCCGCCCGCTCCGCCAACGACGCCTGACGCCCGTGCGAACATCCTACTTGTGATATGTTTCACGAATGCGCAGTATCGTCATGCACTAAAGTTGGTTGCATTAAAATCATTGCGTCCCGTCAACGGGGCTCTCAATGGACCGATCCAGTAAGCACCGCCCCATGGTATTCTGACCAATCACAGCCGTGATTTATGTCCGACATGCGTGCACAAAAGCCCGACATGCGTGCGTGCGCGTGCACGCGCGTATGATGCGCGCGACAGGAAAATGCAGTGTGGCATTGGAGAGGAGCACGTGTTAATAGACCGCTTGCAGACGCGTTCGATAATTGACGCGCTAAGGTGAGCGACGCCATGTTATGGGACAAAATGTGCGTGAATTGATATACGCCTGTCCCACAACATGGCGTCGCGCGCCTTCGCGCGTCGATTATCGAACGCGTCTGCAAGCGGTCTATTTGCCAACGTGCGCAGGTGGGGCTTACTGGATCGGTCCTTTGACCTATTGCTGGAGAATCGCGTCAACGACGCTTGTGAAATGTTGTCCAATTACATGATATACAAATGGACGCAGAACGCGCAAAATCCGAGACAAACAAAACTCAACGCACACAAGTTCCATAGGGTTGTCTAAGGGGCGTGGCTAACTTGCGAACGGCTATAGGTCAATAGTGTAAGTATAAAGCATCCTCTATTATTTGCGCACGGAGCCGATAACACAAAAAAAAGCTTTCAGCGTGTGTAATAATTTAGACCTTTGGAATATATCTGTATTAAACGCTGCCTTTGGCTGAAACCGCTCAATCAATATATAGTTTACGCTAAGGTTCCTTGCGTGCATGTAAACATGTCTCTATATAGTATCAGACGCACGTATGCAGTTCAGTGATTTTTTTGCAAGATAGATGAAGTGGTTTTTGATATGTGAAACCAATGGGTACTTCCTTCCTCGTTTCTGCACGTCATCTCATTTGCCCGAACCCCCATCTGCCGGTCTCAACCACAAACTTCCTGAAGGAAACACACACTTCGCAAAGCATACTGGTTAATGTTGACCTCCTTCGAGCCGCTAAAGCTTTTTTTTAATTCCAAATTAAGTGCGATGTTAAAACCAAGTCCAGTAGAATGTAATTAAATATCAAACTAGTTAAGCAGATGGTTTTACTTACTAAAGTCTAGCCATGACAGGTTATATCACTAAAATTTGCTGAATGATACACAATGTACAACTAGTTAACCAGATGGTTTCACTGAATAAAATCTAGTTCATTAATTTCAGACTATATCAAGCTACTTTGCAGAGTGTTACTCAATATCAAACTTGTTAATAAGCAAATGTTTTCACGAACTAAAATGTAATTAGGCAGTGGCAGACTGTATCAATCTACTTTACTTTGCAGAAAGCTACTCAGTATTAAACTAGATAAACAGATGTTTTTACTAAATAAAATCTAGTCAGCCATGGCAAACTATATCCATATACTTAGCAGAATTGTATACTCAATATCAAACGACTTAAAATCAAGCTTATATAGAAAATTGGTAAACTTATACCGTTCCTTTTACTCACAAAACTAGTCCTTCGTTAATCTAATTAATATGAGTAAAGATACACATTATTAATCTAATTGGATGAACGATTATAGTATTTTTTTTATATATATTATTTAGAGAGGCTTCAGTAGTATTTGGAAGTTATTTAAGATGATTATAAGCTATTAGTATACTATTATTAATATCGGCTATTGTAAGAATGCTCGCTCTCACTACGTTACATAAGTCATACAAGCGAGTCTTGTTTAACTTTGGGCTTCAAAAGCAAGCTCTGCAATTGATTAATTCGTCACCGACACCGTGAGCTGACACCCGGTGGTCAGCGTTGCAGAAATACAAATCGGAGAATAACGGTTTTAAAAGTTCGACACGAATTTACTCAGTAAAATTATCCATCTATCTTAGAGATTTTAGTATCACTTAACGTGAAAATGCTTAAACTACTCAATTATAAACGTTATATTGTGAAAATCTCCTTACTTTATTAGCAATTAAATGATTAAGATGGGTGTCAGTTCGTGAAAACTAAAATTTATGTGTTTTTGGAGAGTGCGCACATGCAATAGCGTTAGTGAGTGTCAGTTCGTGAAAACCACAAAATTGACGCGTTTTCGGGAAAGTGCGCGCACACACTGCGCATGCGTGCGCGCACTCTCCAAAAACGCGTCAATTTTCGTTTTCACGAACTGACACTCCCTAACGCTATTGCTTGCGCGCACTCTCCGAAAACACGCAATTTTTTGTTTTCACGAACCGACACCCTGTGCAGGGTCACTTCGTGGTAACAAAAAATACCAGAATTGACCAATTTCTTGAAAATTCATTAGTAAAATTTGCTTATTTTAGATGATTTCAGCAATTTTAACTTTGTTATTTTTAACTTAATGATACAAACTGCTAATATGTGCAAAAAAGAAATTTTAAATTAAAAAAAAAATTGTACACATGTGATACAGAGGGTGTCAGTTCGTGGTGTCGGTGACGAATTGTTTACTCTCTCAGTAACAAATAAACCCAGCCACACGTCCATGTGATCAAACAACATCACGTCATGAATATTCACGAAATGAATGCTTATTACAAAGCACATCAACCAACAATTTCGCGCCATAAAACCTTACGCATTTGCAGTACAAAACATCGGTAACATTCATATTGTCACAACTTGACAATTTTTGTTTATTATGTTATGGTTTAATTCATACAGGTTTCTTTTTTTTTCTTTTTTGAATTAGGTTTTTATTTTAAATTGCGCCGAGGCCTCTTTTTCATTGAAACTGTGCAATGCGATATGTTTGCGTTTTACTTAATTAACATTTGTTAACATGAGTCTTTTCATACATAAAACACATTCCAAATCTGTATTGACTCAAGTATATGCAACCTGTATTGACTCAAGTATATGCAATCTGTATTGACTCAAGTTGAAACCAGCTCCTTTTTTAATTCCCAGAATATTACACACATCCCTCAGTTTCTTGTTTCACAGTTTCTCGTTGTCTTCCAGGATACTTGGGACCTCGTAGATACCTTTGTCAATGTTTCCAACAGTTATGCACTCCTGTTTAAAGTAAATGCAAAATCAACAATTCTGAAATAATTAGACAAGTAGGCCGACGTGTTGGTTCTCGAAAAAACTCGTAAAGTTGTATTAAATTTAAAGCTATAGTCAATCATTTGCAGCTATCCAAAAAAGTAAATGACGTAATTATTGTTGAAAAACATACTTGGTTGAAAGATAGTAAGAAGACTAAACTCCCTGTGAAATTATTCTTTCTGGCATGCTGTCATTTTGAAGAAATAAACGAAAGGAGGCCTTTCCTACAGTGCTTCTTAAGACGCACCGTTGGAAATTTCCGTTAGTAGTTCGGTTTTTTTTATTCAGCGAAGCGCGCACAAGCGTTGACACGACGCACACGCGCGCGCGCCATCTATATTTCGTCGGATCAGTGCGCGACATCGCGTAGCTGCATTCAGCTCAGTAAGAACCATAGAGCTATATAAAATTACTAGAGCGCTAACTCGTCATTCTGCGCGCGGAGACGCTTTGAAGCCGTCCTGAGCGCAGACATTTTGAATTCACGTGCGTGTCTGTAGAACATAATGAAATTTGATGGATTGAATTTTGAAAGTGTACTCTACATGCAACGCGCAAGTAGACCATACGCAAACAACTTAAGCGCGTCATTGACGGTTCAAAGAAAACGTGACGGCAAAAAGCATCTGCAGCGAATACGCGCACGCGTTGCGCTGTTTGTGTAAAGCAAAATGATACGCTGGCTTGCTGGTCGTGCGTTTCGGTTTTGGGCGTATTGGCTTCGATAACGCACCGGTATGGCATACAAACGCAGATATGCAAAAAGCCGTACAAAATTTCTAGGTCTCCATAGGTTTGTGCACAAACATGGATGCGCCCAGCAGGCATTACTTTGTACACGAAGTTATCGCTCTAGTAATTTAATATAGCTCTATGGTAAGAACGTGTCTTGGACGCTGATTTCAGGCCCAATTCGAAACATGATTTAGCAACTTTTGATCTGCAATCGAGATCATAGAATGCTGTTTTTCTCGAAATATACAGCTGAAGCTGAGCTGAAACTTCATCAGGTTAGTTGCTCAGCACCCTTCTTTAGATTTGTAGCACGTTTGTTGCTTCAAACGAACAAAATGCACAAATTACAAATGATGGACTATACCTGTAAGATTTGCTAATATTTTTTTTAATCGTTTACCATTTCCTGACTGAGCAAAGCCTCCAGATTCTCGACAACATTTTGGAACGTTGGTCTTTCCTTCGGATTCTTATGCCAGCAACTACGCATGATGGAATATCTGAAACAAAATTAATTCTGGTAGATGAAAACAGGTGCATGCGAAATATACACTCTTGTCAAGTTTCTTAATCTACTACAAGTTAACAGAGGCGCCATGTTTGTTTTAATCAAAGTATCCAGTAGAGGGTGCCAGTCTATTTGACATCTTTCTGACCTTCATAATGATTTTACATGCCACCATGTTTAACTGTTAAGGCTTTTGTTATTTTGCAACTAATGCCTGACACTTGTTTGCACACAACGTGACTGGAATGGTTAATTTGTCATGATAATACTTACTACGTACAGTTACTACTTACTACTTAATACTTACAGTTGTTTCTTGCAGTTTGTTGGTCTGGACATGCGATAGCCTCTACTCAACTGGTTCAGCATTGCTTTGCTAGTCCTGATGTGTGGGTATGGCCGGGCACCTGTCAAGATTGTTAAAGGTAAATAACCAGCATTTTATAAAATATTTATCGGTGGGTATTATAACGTTTTTGTCATTTAACATTAACCGCTGAGAACTATTATTTAAATCAAACTGTACATATACTACGGTACCCTCAGCAAGTCTGATGAAAAACATAAATGGAGTTTCAATGAAATATCTTACCAAGTGTTGCGATCTCCCACATCAGAATCCCGAAAGACCATACGTCACTCTCTATTGTGTATACGTCATCAACTAAGGACTCCAGTGCCATCCAGCGAATGGGTAGTGGATTCTGTCGGGAAAATATTGGTCAAACTTTTTAAGGCGAGTGAATATGTCCCAGATCTGTTTTTTCCGTGTTAGTGAGTTTTGCCCTTCAATTTACATTTACTCCGAAGCAGAGTTTCGAGTCATTCAGGTCGAGTCCGAGTCACAAGGTTCGAGTCCGAGTCCGAGTTACTATAAAGGCTATTGCAAATATTTTTGCCCATTTTGTTCACAGCTTTCCTCTAATTTAATGAACTGCAAACTCATATATAACCATTATTAGGCAAATCACCATTGTCTGGAAAAGATAATCTGGTACCTTACACTTTCAAGCTTGCTTTTCGCAACATCAAGTGTGGACGCTAGGCGGGTACATGTTTCGATTCATTGATTCCCACAAGAATATATCGGAATAAGCCAGCAACATGCGCTTTTTATGTAGAGTATCTAGATGGTTTTTTTTCTGCCTCGCAAAAAAGGCAGCTACTGCGTACACCACCATATTTTCCTTAAATGGTTAAAGTTGTCAAAAAATTTCCTCAGATCGCACCACAGAGCATCTAGTATGAAAAAAAATTACGAATCCGGGGACCCACTTTTGTGTTTGTGGATCTGCCCTTGCATGCACCCCCCAAATATACCGCTTTCTTAGGAGAGGAAACCCTCAAAATAATTTGAAATTATATGGTTGACAAAACAAGAACTGATTCGTGGTAATTTTGGACGAGTCCCGAATCACGCAGGTCGAGTTCGAGTCCAAATCCGAGTCCGTAGGGTCGAGTCCGAATCCAAGTCATTGTGACTCGAGTCCGAGTCACTGTGACTCGAGTCCGAGTCATTGTGACTTGAGTTCGAGTCATTGTGACTCGAGTCCGAGTCCGAGTCCTTGTGGCTCGAGTCCGAGTCCGAGTCACGGAAAATAGGACCCGAGTCCGAGTCATGAGTCTTACAAGTCTGCCTGATGCAAAAGCAAAATGCATCATTTAAACGTAGTTTCCTCGTGTTGCTTTCATATGTATAAGTGGATATATTTTAAGAATATCAAGCCGACACCCGTGCAGGATATCCTATTGAACAGTATTCTACAGATACACATACAGTACCTTGGATTCTCGGTGGTAGACTCTAATATTCATGACGTCACGAGCGAGTCCAAAGTCAGATACCTTGCAGACCATGTCTTCACCAACCAGTACGTTACGGGCTGCCAGGTCACGGTGAATGCACTGCAATGAGTCGGCAAGATTTATAAATGGTGGATTGTTGGTGGTGGATTCTGGTCAGCTAGGGGCGACTTTTGACATTTAAAGTGAGAACAATAACAGAGGGGCTATTCTTGTTTGTTAATTGGTGTAATTTGACAGTCTGAAGTGTTTGAAGTGTTCAAGTAGGAGAAACTGCAAACCACACGTTGTGCATTTGGAATATGACATTCCGTCGGATGTCATTCAAGATACAAATAGAGCGATTTTTTTTTCTCACGGAATTCAGCAGGCTTGCGTATTGTTAAGCGAATGAGGGCGCGATATTTTTGGGATGCAGTCAGCGTTCATTTAAGTTCAGTGATAGAAATTTCATATGTCGCGAGAAAAAAAATTGTATTTAATTTTAAATAGTTTAAGAATGGTTATGGACTTAATTTGAAACTCATATTTCTACCATCAGTATCCCAAAAGTGTTTTCGTTAAAGCGCCCTCACTCGCTCAAAATGTGCTACATGTATATGGTATATATCTTCACCGACACCACGAACTGACACCCTCTGCATCACATGTGCACATATAAGCAGTTTGTATCATGAAGTTTACCATGACGAAGCTAAAATTGCTGAAATCATCTAAAATAAGCAAATTTTACTAGTGAATTTTCAAGAAATTGGTCAATTCTGGCATTTTTTGTTACCACGAAGTGACCCTGCACAGGGTGTCGGTTCGTGAAAACCAAAATTTACGTGTTTTTACAGATTTTCATAATATAACGTTCATAATTGAGTAGTTTAAGCACTTTCAAGTTAAGTGATACCAAAACCTCTAAGATAGATGGAATATTTTACTGAGTTAATTCGTGTCAAACCTTTAAAAGCGTTTTTCTCCGATTTGTATTTCTTCAACGCTGATCACTGGGTGTCAGTTCATGGTGTGGGTAACGATATTTACCCCCTAAAGTCTAGCATAGAGACTCCTACCTTTTGCGAGGCCAAGAATGCCATTCCATTGGCTACGTCCCTGGCGAATTTGACCAAGGTCAACGAGAGTGATTGACTCGGACCAGAAATGTTGGCATAGCCGGTCCCAGGATCCGTGACTCTGTATCCCATCAGGACTTTCTTGAGGTCGCCCTTACTCAGGTACTCCACGATGAGATAGATGGGATCTTTAATGAATTGAACTTTTAAAGTTACTACCAGTCATACATATCCAAATGGCTGACCAATCCCAGGAGATGAGCCTTTAGAAATTTTTTTAACAATGTTTGCTTTTTGTATTCATTGGAGAATGAGGATCTCAGCCCTTCATTTTGTGTTTAACATTTAAATATATATACATTTTTTCCATTGAGTAATAATGATGGCTGTTTTGACTCATTCAGGTGAGTGTAGTCAAAATTACCTTTATCTACATACCAGTATATTGCGCAAAAAACACGTTCTTATAAATATGAAGGGAATATCTGCAAATAGAAAACAAAATAATCCCTTCAGAATAATACAGTATGCTTTTAATAAAACAAGAAAATGCTCGTTATTAGCTATTCCAAGAGTAACGCCCAGATTTGTTGTCCGTACACCGTTATACGGAACAAAAGAAACACAAATTGTCTATTGCACGGAGTCCTACCTGTCTCTATGCAATAGCCGAGTAATCTGACGACGTTTGGGTGAGAACCAATCTTTTTCATGACGTGCAACTCCTCCAGCATCTCAAGCTTCGCCTGTCGGTCGGCGCCCTCTATTGGTACGAAAGGAATTCACTCGTATAAAAATAAATGTTCATGTTACTCGACATTGACGTAGGTTCCAATCGTCTAAAGAAACCTTTTATTTTGTCAGAAGAATCACTTATTTAATTAGCTTTGCAAATCATTGTTCATAAATTTCGGGAAATTACTAAATACTCATTTGACTTTTTGAGATCACAAAAAGAGGGGTAACTGGGTTCATGCAAAAATGCCAGCTAGTGGACAAAACAACACATCTACCCAAACGGAATAGCGCCCTCCTGTTGTGGCTGCCATAGGCCTTTCTTTGTTTTTAAACATTGGCGCCATTTTGTAAGGGCTGCCGTATGCACATAAATTGAAGCCGTGGTTGGCAACATATTTTTTCAAAAAAAAGTCCTCATAAAGCCATCAACACATAGTAAAAAGGCATATGTGGGAATTATTTTGTAGTTTTATTGAAATGTTGTATTTTCAGGTATCAAATAGTATTTTGGTGATTTGTAATAAATCTTCTTCATTTTTGCAGTGTTGGACCTTCCATAGTTTTGCAGGCCGTGATTGGCAAAAATGCAGTTTGCCAACCAAGCGCAGAAAGGTCTATACTAGTCTGTAGTTTGGTCATTGCATGGGGGTCCGCTCATAAGTCCGACGCCTCATAGGTCCGACGCCTCATAAGTCCGACGCCTGGTAGGTCCGACGCCTCGTAGGTCCGACGCCTCGTTTTTTTTCCGTTGTCGGACTTATGAGGCGTCGGACTTCCGAGGCGTCGGACCTATGAGGTGGAATAAATAAATTTTATGCCTCATAAGTCCGACGCCTCATAAGTCCGAAATTTCGGACTTATGAGGCGTCGGACGTATGAGGCGTCGGACTTATGACACGGCCCCATTGCATGCACCGCTCACACCCGCGACTATTCTAATACCACTGAGTTTACCTTTGATTGTTTTTATTGCAACTTTGGTTCTTTTGCCAGCTTCCTTGATCCCGAGTGCGGTGCCCAGCAGCACTCTCCCAAAGGCACCTCGACCAATCTCTTTCTCGATTTTTACGAGTTTTCGTGGGAACGAGAGATTGGGGCCTACGTTGCGGTAGACAGCATGCGCAGTTTGGATCTCGTGTCCAGGGGGGTTTTCATTCGCAGTCGATGTTGGCAAAATACCCAAAGACACATCTGTTTGAAAATCAAGAGTGATGTTCAAATAAAATTGTGGATAGATATTTCTTTTCCATTTTTGTTTTGGTAATCAGACAACAAAGTTTCAATCAACTCAATGTCATGTCAATCACATATGTCAATCAGAAGTGATCGTAAGACATCATTAGTCATTATATGCATGGTGGGCGATTGCTCTCTCCCCCTGGAAAAGCAAAAACAAAACAAGAGGAGAAAAGGAAAGGAGAAGAGTCAAAGCGGTGTGAATTTGCTATTCATTTGATACACATTTAACAATATGGCGTCTGCAGGGGTGTCAACGGGGTGGGCGGGCAAATGTCCCCCGCTCACCCTAAAAAAATTGATCAGTTGAAAATATGCCAGAGAAAGAATACAACGATTTAGAGGTGGGGAACATTCGCTTCCCCCCCAAAAAAAAAAAAATCCTGGCAACGCCCATGATTGTACATTAGTCAATAACAAGACAACTACATTGTAAAAACACGGGATGCAATATTCATCAATCAGTCATGTTAGGTCTAAAGTAAAGTTCAATTACAATTCAATCAACAAGTCATCACAATTCAAGTGCCAGTCATATTTCAAGTTGAAGGAAATCGTTTTTACAATGAACTGAAATATGCGTTACTTGTGGTCCAACGCGTGAATTGGCATGTCAGTGATTTAATCTCATGGTTACCTGTGACAGATGTGTGATTGTCTATGATTGCTTTGCGAGTGAATTGTAATTTACATGCGAATTCCTTGTGATTTATTTCTTTTCGACTTGTGACTGATCTCCAGATGACCAGTGTTTCACTGGCTATTAATTCATGACAAAGTCATGACTGACTTTTGATTGAATTGTGGTTAACTTCGGCTAGACTCAAACTCTGGCAATGGAAGTTGGAGTTTTTACATAGTCCATGGTTAACATCTCTTGGATGCCCACTTTACACGAACGACGATTTACTGAATCTCGGACAACTACCCTTCGAGCTTCAACATGTCCAAGCCCAAAAATTTTACGCGGTGGAACCACCATGAGAATTTTATCACATTTCGTGTTTCTAGGTCGATAACCCTGGCATGCCTGTACATACACAAGATATAGGTCATGCACATTGCAAGGAATTGTTTACAATCTGTCTGGGCTCTTGGCGGCACGAGTGGTTGACACAAAGGGATCAGCGGCACTTGAGAGTTGGCCACTAAGATCTCCAATTACTGCACAAAGGCATTATTTTTTAGCCGCCATCTTGGCTTCTGTCTTTCAATACTCCTTACTCCGGAGTGGCTAGGGTCTGGCCGATGGGAGTCTACAGGCTCGTGGTGTATGGTAGGGGTGAGGATTACATGGAAGCCTGGCCTTATTGGCCCATTGAAAAAAAATATGACCATATTTGGAAAACAATGAGATTTGTTTCACTGCGCCACTGCTCGAAGGGTTAAAAACACATCACCTTTCCGTTTGACTCACCTGGAAGTTGTTCATCTCTCTGTATTGTACAAACTTGTTCCTGTGTTTCCGAACGCAGAGATTGCGAAAGATGGCTTGGTGGCGTGTGACTGAAAAAGAAGAGCAGAAGTAAAATGTATCTTTGTACAACCTCATTTTTGCCAATATGCAAACAGATTTCTTAAAACATCCCGGGAATGTTAAAGGAAACATAACATAGGATCAGGAATAGAATTTTATGACTTGAACACATTTGAAACAGCTTTTTTGCCATGTAACTATGACTTTCCACCTCCTTTGTAGGGAATATAAGAGAGAAATTTTAACATTTTAGTTTTTATGCTAATGAAATTGTTCAAATTTATGATCAAAATTACGTCATTCAAGGCACAACAGAAGTGTCTTTATAGGGTTGTGAACATCAAAATTTTCTTCATTTTCCTGGAGCAAGTTCCCCTTTTTATTTGTTTATCATGTTAAGCAGCTTGTTTGGATAGTAGTAGTCGCCTCTTTTTCTTCGAACTTTTTTGTGGGTAATTTTGAAGATCTATTTTTTGGAGTGTTCATATGCACTTTTTACAAGGAGAACCTTGTGTGACAAAAGCAAAATAGCGCCCTCTTACATGTATTGATGAAAGGATTTGCTAATAATTGAAAACCCACCACTTTCTTGTCACTTCCAATGAAAACAAGTATTACATTCTTGTACGTATTGTTGCAACACATAATAATGTGCATGAAAACTAAATGAGCTCAATTTCCACTGCATGTTTCCTTTAAGATTAAACGAAAGTCTTGTTGTTCGTCTAGAAAATATTCTGTGTTCTGCATCTGATACTGATCATAATCGAGTTGTTGAGCAACTATTGTTGGCCAAACTAGTACACTGAGAACTGTTTTCTGTCGATGTAAAGGAAACTTATCTCTGGGCGATGACTCTGTCTCTTACCTTTCATTACTAACCAGGTGGTTGTACACTCCTTTTTTAAGCCGCCTAATACAAACTATCAATAGTGCAAGAGCTGCCGATACAACGATGAAGCCCGCCACCAACGGTCCCACTACGACTCCAACATCCAACGGCTCTGCACGGAATCAAAAGCCAGCGTCACTCATTCATAACCTTTTTCAATATATCTATTGAATCGTTGTTCTATATTTAATACTATTCAATTTGGTCCACCCTTATTGCTGGCGCCATTGACTTTATTTGTGGTTTCAGAATCGTTATGAACCTTTTCATGCCTAAACAATGAGGACATATTTACGGGTTTTCCCACATGTTACGGAATGTATTGTTCAAAATACATGTTTACTCTGCCGGTGTTATAATGGAAATCCGACTCCTATGAAAATCTGACCCCTTTTCCCTATTATTGGTTAGGCCTAATCCCTTACGCGTGACAAGTCACTCTCCTATACATAGTCCTATAAATAGGATGGCATCTTACTAACGCATGCGCAATACTACAAATTAATGACTCCATATCCACGCTACACCGGAGTCTCCGGTTTTCCAATATCCTGTAACCGAACATCAGGGTGACCACAAGGTCATGCCCAAATTCTGCTAAATGCACTCCGAAAATCTGTCAGATTGATCAAAAATCTGCCAATTTCCCGTAAATTACTCAAAATACACTATTAAACACTTGAAATCACATGCAGATGTTGTGATATTGCCTTAATTAAGGTTCAATTTACATTATAAACAGTTTTTATTCATATAAAGGTGTTATGAAATTACGTACAATTCAGTCAAAACGAGGTTGCGTCGTCATGACGAAATCTGATTCCCAGTGAACCTCAGCACATATACAAGACAACCTGTCCTTTTTCTGTTAAGTAACCATTTTTGCAGAATTCTGCCAGAAATCTGCCATAAAAATCCATTCTGTCAAATTTTCTGTTTAAACTCATTTTTGAACAAAAATTCTGTCAAAGTTAGCCGAAAATCGGCTAAAACGGTCACCATGCCGAACATGGCTATACGGGACTAAGGTTTGGAACCCAACCCCCGTTGCGTGAGAAGTGTACATTATGGCGGAGACAACAGGCACTGACTTACCGTTGCTTCTAAATGCCCCCTCGGTCACCACATCAGCTGTTATCGTGGGCCTAGTACTAGTAGGCTTCGTATTTCCAACGGAAGGCACTACTGTCGTTGGTTCTGCATAGTAAGAGGATAATTGTGATTTGTGTAGGATTAAGGAAGTAGGATAATATTCCATGCCCATTGTTGTCTCCTGTTGCAGGTTTGCAAAATTTCTTTCTGTGCACCGGGTACTTTTCTCTTAACCTCCTAAAGTTGGATAAAGCGCATGACTGGCACAAGTCTATTTATGTGTATTTATGTGGACACAACTATCATTTGTAAGGTATGCAACGTACATCATTATGTGTTCAGCCTCCCAAAAGGAACTGACGATGTTAATAAATAAATCACTCCGTGTTTAAGCCTTTATTTTATTTCTTCAACGGTTGTTTTCTTGTCAGTAATACCACACTAAGGTATAGCAGTATTAGCTTTGGCACATGTGTCGGACGTCTTCGTGACCCGAACTTCGTCATTGCTCGGGAACCGAATTGGCTTAACCTGGAGCGCGCACCTTTAATGTTTACTATCCAATGACTGTATGGAATGTGGTTACTACACAATGTAATTTGAGCCACCCGACCCTCACAACCAGCCCATTCACCCCTGATTAACCTCTGGCATGTCTGGAGTATCTCTCAGGCCCCAAACAGCCGTTAAAACCACAGACATAACCCCATTTGACATTCCATTTTGGTCACAGGGGTGATCGAATAATCCCAATGTATATAGTGCATTTGTACACAAGCCTATGTAAATGTGCACAAGCACACAGGGTTTTGCCGCCAATTTTCAACCCCTCCAGTAGGATCACAAGACTGACACCCCCTCTGAAGGAGGTACTATGGTCCATACTACGATCTGGTGAGAGATGGCCCCGGGTGTGTTTACCACGTGGCCAGGACAATATAAAACATAAAAATGTGAAGCAACGATCTTCCATTCTAAAACCGGGTAAGGAATGCGCAACATTTGCTTTTGCTGCAATTTTCAGAAATAAATGGATTTGGAGGATAAGTATGCTATAGAAAATATTGTGAAACTGACTTGTTTCACGTTTTGGGCTTGTAGATGCTGGAAAAACCAAGAAAACCTATCATGTTCTTGTAGTCTGGTTCCCTGACCCCACTTAAGATGAAACGGAGCAATTAATACACTTTGGGGAATTGTAAGGTCGGAGAATCAGTCTAGCAGGCTTGTACCCCTTCACAGGTGTGTAATCAATTGCAAAGAAAAGTCAGAATAACTAAATATGAAAAATTAGGAACAGTTTTTGAAAAAGGCCAGTTTTCTCCAACGCTGGTCGGCCGACCAGCGTTGGAAAAATACACTTTTTCTTCAAAATGTCAGCACACCAGAAGCCACGATTTTAAAGGATGTTTTAGACTATCAGTCCCTAACAATTCAGTGGGGTATTTCGTGATAATTTGATCATTTTGTTTTTTGATGTTTGTAAATGTTGTATCTTCCCTTTAACAATACAGAGACATTTTATGAAACAGCTTTTGAATCAGTTAACTTTACCAACCTTCGCAGGTGGGTACCGAGTCACTCCAAGTGACGTTGTTGTAGCCAGTCTCAATGCATTCAATGCTGGATGCTCCATGGAGGGTATATCCGGGGTCACAGGAGAAATCTACACGAGTCCCGAAGAACTTGAAGTTGTTGAGATTAAAGGACAGTGAACGCGGGTTGGTGATGTCGTTGGCTCCGTTGGTGGGTGGTCCTATGTCATTACTACACACTCCTTGCAATACTGTTATTAAAGATATGTTTTCATTGGTCAATAAAATGGCATAATTACATTGGAATACATTTCTGAAAATGATTCTTCAGTCAGTTTGAAACACTTCAGACTGACCATTAAGACACTGAACATTCAGAACATCACAATTACAATTCACAAGTTGCAATTCCCTTTTTGTTAGTCTTACGTATTGTTAGCCCAATCGGGCTACATTGCAATATAAACAAATGAATATATTGGAAAGCGCATTTAAAAGTACAATATAAACGTCCACACAAGCATCCTTTAAACATTTGCCGTTTTCGTGTTATTCTTGCGGGAACAAATTTCGGGGGTCAAATTGTTGACTCTTTAAAAAATGGAGATTGGTCGTCCAAGTCAGGTTTTGAGTCGGGTTTCCGTAGCGGTTCTTATACCGTTGTGGCGTGGGTTCGCTTCCTGCCTGGCCCAATATGTGGATTGGGTTGTCTGTCCTACCAGAGTAGTAAGTTTTCCAATTATTTAAGGGTTTTAATGCCATATCAAAATCTATTCACATTGTCTTCCCTCACTGGACCCATGGGAGATCAATGGGTTCCACTTAATGAGATACCCGAGAAATAAATAAATAAGTAATACATCAATAAGTCGTGATTCCCTTGCACGTGTCCCACCAGTGCATCTCATGCCGCGGACGTGAAGGAAACAACTTGTTAACACATCCTTGACACGACACGTACTGTACATTGAATCGTCTGACATCAGGAACAAATTAAAGAAGCTGGGGCAACGTCCAAGATAGCTACTTATTCACGGTTAGAAATGCGTATGTGTTTGCCACAAAATTCTCATCACGTCAGAAGTAAAAAACCTGGGTTTTTTTGTCTTTCCTTAGGAACAGTGCTACATTAGGTTAGTCGCGTTTCAATCAGGCCTTTGAAATAGGATAAGACTTAGTAATCATGAAGCATGACATGTCGACGATATCAGGACGAAGTGCCCCTTTACGTCTTGCTATTTTTAGACATCTTTAAGAATCATAACGCTAATATTTTATTGCCTGAGGCCTTTTGTCTTTGTATGGAAAATCATGAACTTCTCAGCGCCCATCCCACCCCCTTGTGGAATAAACAACAATCATTGACCTGCCACTGGTAATGTATAATAACAGCGCATGTTTAAATGTATTATTGAAGCCTTACTTTCGTATATTGAGATCCGCCTGATGCCTCCACAGATCTGGTTGTTGTTTCCTCTGCACCGATCGTGACACTGAGATCCATCCACTTTGCCTAGTCTGTCGTAGTCTTCGTTATTTCCACAGAAGCATTCATCTCCGACTTGGAGACCTGCGTACCTGTAGCTCGATGCGCGCCTATCTAGGCAATGCTGAAAGCACCACTCCACAGATTGAGAGTTGCTCCGTACAGGTCCGAAAGGTAGAACACGAGCACATGTGAGAAGACCTTCACAGTCTCTGTAGCATCCCAAATGACCAGGGGCTGTAATCAAAACGTGGTGAGATCAGATTTATATAAACCTTACAAAAATGCATAAGTAATAATTGTAATGCATATTTATAAAGCGCACGTTTCCACCCTTATTGGTGCTCAAGAAGCTACATCACAACGCTGCTCATTGGGCCAACGAATCATTCCAAAAACCATCTCAGCTCCTTGAGGAGTATACAGCTGGATGCTGCCAATTTAGTGCATAGCAGCTAAAATCAACCAGAATAACCATCTCTGCCCTCACAGGTACCCATTTACTCCTGGGTGGAGACAAGCAATGAGTGACAAAGTGCCTTGCCCAAGGGCACATGCACCATGACCCCGCCAGGACTCAAACCCACAACCTGTAGAATGACCCGCAAATGCTAAAAAGCAAAAAAATTTCCCATATGTTAGATTTTTGAACAAAATGAGGTCAACATGTGCAGGGCCCTCACCCGTTTTTTAACCATTACAAATAAAATCGATACATTTTTCCACATATAAGGGAAGTATAAACCCCGATGGTGCTTTTGTGGACGAAAATCGGTAAGTGAAATACGATAACAATCACTGTCCTTGCTGTTGCTCTGTTTTCCCCCAATAATTCTGGAAAAGACATAGAGCAACTTAAATAGCTCGAATTAGTTTTTGCCCTTCACCGACGTTAAAACACTGTATGCTCAGTGTGTTACCTCCCGAATGAAAGTTGGAAAAATCATTCGGGTGGGACTCGAACCCACAGCCTCCTGCTTTCTAGTGCAGATGTCTTACCACTCGACCACCGAGCTAAAGTCATTTTTCCAACTTTCGTTAGTGAGGTAACACACTAAGTATACAGTGTTTAAACGACGGTGAAGGGCAAAACTTAATTTGATTTATATCCCCCGGCGCAAAAATCTATCTTGTAATATCTTAAATAACGATAAAAATAAATAATGATTCGCAAATCTGGACGCGTGCCATTGAAATGGAAACATAGTAAGTGCATTGTTGAGGTACGAACTCAGGGTTATGCCTGTTGTCTTGTTGATTTTATGAGTCACTCCTGAGAGAAATTTTGTTTTCATTGAACAATGCGACCAAATACAAACGTTCGGGTTGCACTTATCCTCATTACGCTCCCTTTAATCACAAGACTTCCTCAAACATGAAGTCACTGACTGTTATTTTTCTGTATTAATTATAAAAGTCTCATTATGAAAAACTGAACAATTAACAATAAATGTGATCATAGATCAGCACGATCTCCAGAAAGAAATTGATGACTTACCATTCTGTGACAAGACTACTCCAGTTTGACAAGCTGTTGCGAACAGAGTGAATAATAACAGATGCTCGGAGACACATCCATCACTCCTACGTTTATACTTTTGAAGAAACATGACCAATGACGTCCCTGAAAATTACCCTAGTCCTAGTCCTAATTCATGTGCTGCAATTGTATTTGAGAATTAACGTTGATTCCTTCGCTAAAACTGTGTCAAACACCTGTCGCAGTGAGAGGCTGTTGAGTAATACTGTTTGGTTCTGGGTAGATTATTTTTCACTTGCTCAGAGGCGAGAACCAAAAGTGAAAGTAGCAGTTTGGCGGAAACTCCTTTTTTTGGGGCTTCTGACGACAACATCATGGGTCACGTGGCGTCACCTTAAAGATGCCTATTGTAGAGTCCCATATATAGAGAACCGTCCGTAGAATGGGTTCAAACTTGGTATTGTAAGTAGATCGGGATGTGTTATAAATAAACACTTAGATCACGTCATGATGGCGTCATCGTGTGATTCGTTATGGCATTTTAAGTTTTTAAGCCCTTAAGCCATATCTCATTAGCGGAACATGCTAATTTTAAGATTCTTTCGTTAATAGGTTTATTGGGTCATATAAATTTGACGTCTTGTTGGGGCATCATAAACGCGATTATTTAATGGCTTGAAGTATTTGCTCATTTGTGTGTGTATTTGTTTTGTTGGGGGGGGAATACCAGGATATAAAATCATCAGATAAAGTAATTCATTCTTAACTTTAAGTAAAGACTTTTTCTTGTGAAAGTCATGGTAGAATCTTTTTACGGACAGTGTTTTATAGAAGTGATTATGTTTCTAAACAGATTGAAAAAAAGGTGCATTTGTTATTCCCCAAAATGCCCTTGTCTTTCATCGCTGCTTATGTGTCTAGTGCTTTCTCAAAACATTATAAAATGATCATTTCCAAATAACTACCGGTAATTTTAAGAAGTTGAAGTGTCCCCTTAATTCAAGGAAGTAAACGAATGGCCAACCTATCAGGTTTATTGCACTCACAACATTGTTGAAAAAAAGGAAAGGCAGTTAAACATATTGTTCAATAGTCATCATGTGATAGAAAGCGTAATGTTAAAAATACTGCTCACATCACCGCCACATCCTGTGCGCGTTTCCTTTAGGTTTGAAATTACATGTCAACATTACACAGCAGAAATAGAGTTAAACAGATAACTTTATTTTGAGAAACAGATTTTTTTTTTTAAATTCGACCGTGTCTTTAAATGCAATGCACATTACATCTTAATGTATTTCGAAATATCGAACATGTAATTTTACTAGTACCCGAATGCATTTTCAAACCCGAATGAAGTTTTACATTTGCACTACTGCACGCTGTAGTACTTTCCCGAACAATTTATTGGGTTAAGTTTGTAAAATACCATTCGGTTTTGAGAAACACATCAAAATCGTAGAGATGTGTTCGGTTTGCACAAAGGCATTCATTTTTGAAAAATGCTGTCGGGAGATGAAATACATGTTCCTGTTTCGAAAAACATCTTGAATTCAAATGCATTATATTTCAATACGTTTTATGTTCCAATTTGTACGACTCTTACTCTGCTTTCATAAACTCTCACTTTATTCCTCGGGGCCCGAACACCTAACAATATTTCCTTTGTATTATGACGAGCGAACAAGTGGTAGGCTAGGTGCTGGCGCACTATGAATTGGGGAGGCCCTCCCCATGCATGCCGAGTCCTCTGTTAGCCATATACGGGTAGGCAGCCCGCTGGCTTCGCTGAAGAACCAGTTTCCTGTCTCAAGTCAAGCTGGACGCCTATATACACTTCAATGCAAAGTACAGCTATTTTAGGTCACAATTTCACAGAAATGCGAGCTCTCAGTCCTCTGCACGGCTTCAAACCTTCTATTTGTTTTAAATGCTCAAATTCACGGCCCTCAAAATGCTCTAATACCTGAAAATTTGTGGGCACACATATATTGTATTGAGATTTGGCCGCGTACCCCCTCGGCGGCAAAGAAAGTACAGTTGGGGGTGACCGACCGACGCCATCTTGCCTGACTGCAATTTTGCCGTACTACTGCGTGTACATAGTACAAATGCCCTTGTGTACGTGCCTCACGCACAAGGAACGGTGCGCGTCAACCAACTAAATGTCCCACCGTTGTTGGCGCACGAAGCCCATATAATAGAGCTATATACTTTAGCGCTAACTGGCGTGTACACAGTCATGCCTGCTGGGCGCATCCATATGTTTGTGCACAAACATATGGAAAACTCAAAATCGTTTTCGTATTTTGTCATGTTTTTGCATCTGCGTTTGTATTCCGTACCGGTGCGTCATCGAAGCCGATACGCCCGAAACTGAAACGCACGAGCAGCAAATGGGCATGTCATTTCGCTATGCACAAACAGTGCAACGCGTGCGTGTATCCGCTAGCTGCAGATGCTTTTTGAACCGTCATGACGCGCTTAAGTTGTCTTGTGTGTGTTTTACTTGCGCGTTGCATTTAGAGTACATTTTCAAATTCAATCCATCTATTTCGATTGTGTTCTATCAACACGCAGCTCTATGACCTATACACATATCCGGACCACTGGGGTTACTCTGCATGCAATGCCGGTGTAGTATGAATTTAGGTTTTAGTGAAATACGGACTCATTGGTGGTATTGCGCATGCTCATGCATAGATAATTAGGAGAGGGACCGGTCACGTGAGATGATTTAACCAATAAAAGGAAAAAAGAGTCCGATTTTCATACGAGTCCGATTTTCATATGACACCGTACATGCACTATCGGGGATTGGGATGGGGATTCCCGGCTAGCTCCAGGTTTGCAGATGTCACATGAATAGCGGGGAATCCCCGAAATTCTTTTGCGTTTTCTTTCAGCTGCGGGAATCGTCAGTAAACAAGCCTTTTTTGACCTCTCGATCCTGGGGTTATTTCCGTATTGGGTGTCAGTATTTCTGGCATGAAAATTAAAGAGAGTGTTTTCAAATAACATGTCACAAGGCAGTGTTGGAGTACTTGTACTCGTACTCGTACTCGAATACAGCTCGAGTACACCAAAGTTCTCGGCCCGAACTATCGACTATGCTCGAAATTATTTGGACTCTGCCCGTACTCGATTCTTTGCACTCGAATTTGGGCACGGACTCGTTGGTTCGGACTCGGTACTCGGTCCCAGTATAGTACTCGGGAGTGCAAATCGAGTACATTTCATTTTGTCGATTCCATTGCAAGCTAGAACTCACGTCGTTACCAGTTAGATCATTATGGGGATTTTTTCCAACTTAGGATTTTGCTCGGGAAAAATTCCGAAATGGTCTCACTGGTAACCCTGTAGCGCCGATCGAACATAAGAAGCAAGGACTTGGCTAGCTCCAGATTCACGAATCCTCAGTGCTACAAAAAGCGCATGTATTTTCCGTTACCTAGGGAAATCTTGGGTATTTTACACAAATCATTTGTACATGCTCGGAACGCCTTGGCTTTTCCGTACGTGTCATCTGTATCTGTACTCCTTTACATGTACGTCATTCTAGCTATATGGTCACTTTTGTGACTGCACGCCAAATGTGTGAACTGTGTTGTTGTTTTTTCCCCAAAATAGTATATTGTCGGTATGGTTAAACCATTAAAGAACGGTGTCGTTCCATTCACCCAAAGAAGTTGTTGGTGTTTCCATTTGGTAAAAAAAAAATGGATTGCTTGCTGTGTTAGTTTTATTTAATTAAATTTAATCAAGTTTTATTTTCCTGTATTTATTCTCTTGCTTATTTTTTTGGTCCTTTTTGGAATTGTACTCGGTCTCGTACTCGGACTCGGACTTCTAGTTACTCGGACTCGGCTCAGTACTCGGCCTTGAACTCGGCCTCTAAAGTACTCGGTGTATTCTGTACTCGGATTGAGGACTCGACTCTAATATTGCCACATTATGGTAATGAATTATCTTCTTTTGTAATTTAGCATTTTCACAAGTTGTGACCCCAATGTATCACATAACTGTCTACTGACTACCAGATTTTAAACTTCCAAGTTGAAATGACAATTAATGTATCTCCTGAGGTTACTCATCTATGTTCCGACACACCTATGTTCCGACACCCATTATGTTCCGAGACTCTGTTCCGACACCCGTATGTTTCGACACGGCTATGTGTTCCGACACCCTGTTGTTCCGACAACCCGTACAACAGATTCCTAACCCTAATCCTATAACCCTAACCCTAACCCTCTTTTCCTAAAGCTAACCCTAACCATCGCCGAAAGTAACACAATATTATGTGCTGGCTGACGGAACATGGGGATGTCGGAACATAAGTTGAGTAGTCGGAAGGTAGGGGTGTCGGAAGATAGGCGTGTCGGAAGATAGGGGTGTCAGAACTTAGGTTGAGTTGTCGGAACATTTGGCCGTCGGAACATAAGGGTGTCGGAACATAGAGCAGTCACCACTAAAATCAACCACCCTCACAGGTACCCATTTACTCCTGGGTGGAGAGAAGCAATGAGTGACAAAGTGCCTTGCCCAAGGGCACACGCACATGGTCCATAACCCACGGCTTGCCTAGGGCCCACGTAACATAGCCGCAGGCTAAACTCGAACCCACAACCTGCAGAATTGCCTGCAGACCACGCATTCAATGAACCAGACCGCAAGGCCACAGCACTACCAAAAATGTACTCCTTGCAGGCGCGGTTCTACGGGGGGGGGGGGGGGGGGGGGCTAGGGTGGGCTTTAGCCCCCCCCCCCCCCCCCCCCCATTGAGTCTAGCCCCTTAAAAATAAATTCCGTAAAAAGAAATTGCATTAGCAAAAAGAAGGATTGTGATGTACATGCGAACGGTCTCCCCCTAAAGAAATAGTCGTGACAAGGGTTTATTTGTAGTTAATATAGTGTGAATGATTTTAGGATTTTATCGGCGCTCCACATTGAAAATATGGCATGGCATGAGCTAAACCATATCAGGATCATTTATCACACCTGCCCAAACTTCTGAATCTGGGATCTACACTAGACAGTTTTTTGTAATGTTTCATTCACAGTCTATTGCTGTACTTTATGAAAACCTATGAAATGTGAAAAGCATCAGACTGCAACATAACGACGAGTCACAGACCTGTCTATAGTGTATGAGCACGCCCGAGCATGCTTCAACAATTGCCACCCCGAGCATTGACAACAACGATTCTTTTTTTTTAGCACAACATTAATAGAAACTGCAGAGCTGAGTGCCTTGCCGTCAAGCTACGCAATGCAAAAACTGAAAATCGTCTCATAATTAGCAATAGTCGACTCTTTTGGCACAATACAAAATCGACAGACGTACATGTATTAAATTTTCAACCGGCAGAGCACATATTCATTGTTCCTTGTTACAGTAATATGCTTAGTGATTTCATTAGTTTTATTCATTAATTATAACTGGTAGTTGTTTTAATTTCCCATCATCTGCTGGCCCCCTTTTTGGAAGGGGGTCTGGAAAAACCCATGATTGCGAAAGACACGTTACATCGTCGTCAAAATCACGTGAGACTTAGCACATACCTGCTTTTAGAAGTGACAATAACACAAAAATTTAACAAACAATCGGGGAAAAAATAAAAGGAGCGCGTGATCTGGCCGCGCACTTTCACTGGGGAATTTCCAAAGAGTGCAAAAGCCATTATTGTGAAAGAATTCGAAACTTGTGCTCTGGGATGCACCACTGCGCGAGCTACAAATTACAAAGCGAACAAGTAAAACATCGGTTCACGCACCATTCTACGGTGATTTGCTGGTACCGAGAAAGGGTATGAATGACGACTGCTGCTAAAAATACATGCGCGGAAAAACCCTTTTAAACAAATGAGAAAAAAAATATGTCTGACTATAGGTCTAGCTTTAGAAGATGTCCTTGGACACAGACAATGCAAATAGAGAGACAGCCATATTTAAATAATGCTCGATAGCTTCCCATACCGTATTATCAATTGCCACTCATATTAATCGCCATAGACCGCTTGCAGACGCGATCGATAATTGACGCGCTAAGGTGAGCGACGCCATGTTCTGGGACAAAATGTGCGTGGATAGCTATACGCCTGTCCCACAACATGGCGTCGCGCGCCTTCGCGCGTCGATTATCGAACGCGTCTGCAAGCGGTCTATTGGCCTTCGAAAACTGATATAAACTTAGATATATCACGCTCAAAGCAACAGTGGCCAAACAGTTTCAAAATGTTAGCGGTCAGGAGAGGTGAATGCTCTGTGTTCTGACGACCCTGTTCCGACACTTCTATGTTCCGGGAACGTCTCTATAGTCCGAAGCACTATTGGTTCGAAGTCCCACTGGTCCGACGTCCCATTGGTCCGAAGTCCCATTGATCCGAAGTCCTATTGGTCTGAAGTCCCATTGGTCCGACGCCCCTTAGGGTCAGGGTTAGGGTTAGGGATAAGAATATGAGCAGTCGGAACATAATTGGTGTTGGAACATAGGCATGTCGAAACATACTTTGAGTAGTCGGAATATAGGGATGTTGGAACATAGGGGTGTCGGGACATAGAGGTGTCGGAACATAGGGATACGGGAACATAGGTTGAGTTGTCGGAACATAGGGGTGTCAGAACAAAGAGGTGTAACTGATTTTAGTTGCTTTGTGCTGAAATGGCAGCATCGAGTTGTACTCACCAGGAAACTGAGATGGTATTTGCAATATTGCATTTGCTCAATGAGCAGGATAATACTGATGTAGCGCCTTGTGCACCAATAATGGTGGATGCATAAAAATACTCATTATTATTATGAACTTAAGTATTCCATTGAGTATTTTGACCCATTTTTGTAGGTTAATGTATCCCTCCCACCGAAACACTGCTCTCTAAAACATTGGGGGGGGGGGAACTACGGGGCACGGACAAGCGCACTGCTTCCGAAGTCTGAAAGTATTTTCCAGTATATTTTCGCGCTCTGGAAATTCCCGACTCCCTTGCGCAATGACTGAAGCTCAGAGAGCCGTATCATTTCTGTATCCGTCTGTCACAGTCATAACAAAAGAGGAAACCTAACACGGAAATCTAGGGACCTCGTGACGCTGTTGGTTTCCATAAAAACCCAAGCGCGGCCGGGGGTTCAGCTAGTTTTGGGGGAGAATACGCAAAGTGAGCACCGGTTGAGATTGTCTTCCTGCACTGAACAATAATTAAGAGGCCCGTCTTGCATTATTCAAACACGCACACCATAGCGTCTTGTTGATATTTACCTGTGGCCCAAGTATTTTTGTCTCGAGACAACTGCTTCATCATGCG
This sequence comes from Patiria miniata, assembly GCF_015706575.1. Lineage (NCBI taxonomy): Eukaryota > Metazoa > Echinodermata > Asteroidea > Valvatida > Asterinidae > Patiria > Patiria miniata. The sequence goes on from NW_024037068.1 coordinate 19,304,718, forward strand.
ACACGTACGAGCAGTGCTGATGGGGATTGCGACGCTCTTGACGGTCGGTAAGTATTCAAGACTTTCACGGTTGACGGTAGGGTCGAAAATGGGTTACCGTATAGGACGTAATGTGATCGAGCGGTTTTGGGTGAGTGAGTAAGGGTTGGTGATTCAAATCCAGCAGATGCAATGTTCAGTTTGTGTCTTTTGACAAACCACTTCTTCAGCACAAATTGCGTCTCTCAAATCAGATGTTTAAATTGGGTTTAGTACCGGCATTCACCGTAGTATTTGTTACCTGTAATAGCTAGCATCCCACACCTGAAGTAAATAATCGATTCAAGGCGACTGGACATAACTACTGGCCTTACATTGGCCTTTATTATTCTCAGACTGCAATGAATCACATTTATTAATGCAGCAATTTCATTTGAATTGTGCCTTAGGTCTTTTTATTATTTAGTCAAACATTGACTGATACCAGTGTTATGGGCAAACTGGAAGAGAAATGCATTTCAGTGGGGCATAGACCCCTAGGATCGCCAGTCCTAGCCATGATTAGAGCACACCAGACCAGACCCACCATACTTTATTTTTAAAAAAAATCGCTGTCTGTCTTTACGCTGTCTGATGTCTGCCTGTCTGTGTGTCAGTCTGTCTGTCACTTGTAAAAGGCCTCAATAGAGTAATTACATGCAATTTACAATGCAAAGAGAGGAGAAGTTTGGTTATATTACATAGTTAGGCCTATGCTTCGAATTCAATGTCCTATGAAGTCACTGTTGACAGAATGATTTTTTTTGTTCCTTTATTGCAAATTTGTTTCAGACTTTCAATAGTTGAATATTACATTATCTCCATTAAAACAAAACACTTCAAAACGTATCGCCGATTCAAAGCATAGCGTTGATGATAACAAAAAACATGGCAAATCAACCGTCGATCAAACTTGACTGTATAATAAACCTCTTCTCAAAAATATGTCAATATGTCAATAGTCCGCCCCCTAAAAAAAAAATAAAAAATAAATAAATACAAAAATAAATGGGAACCTCCCCCCCCCCCAAAAAAAAAAAAACACCCCGAAAATCCTGGGTGCAACAGTGCATCAAACCTGACGCATGCATTGCATTATTTTGTTCAAAAGGTGGCAACACCAAGCCACAGAATTTATACAAGTCAAAAAGTGATTCCAGTCAAAATTAGGAAGTCTGTATATTGAACACATGAATACATGTAGTTGATAATTTATTACACAATCCAGGCACATCTCCCGCTTGATTACGCCAGGAACTATGGAAGGAATACACCTCTGGCTAACGTCTATGGTTTTTTAGTGCACGTCACATTAACATTACTGTATTTACATTATCGTATTTAATTTAATAATTAATTGACATTACCGTATGTACACTTAATGATATGGCAATTACTAGTAGATCAAATGAATTACTATAAGTAAATAGGCGTTATACACGAGATTAACTGTGTCTGTCGAATTCACACCCATAAATGACATGCGCGATACGCCAGGCAAATTGTCACTTGTTTTGTGAATGATTACATGCATGTACTGCAAGCAGTCGAAATTCACGAATCGCTATCGTCGAATTAACGATTTTCCCGACTAGTCGTTTGAAAGCTGTTGCTCACACGCTTTGTGATCTTCTTAGAGTTTCAGCAATTTTAGCACACCAACTGTCTGCGTATAGACACTTTGTCCCTACCACTCACACTTTCCAAATGTTGCAATTTTTCCGAAGTTTCTGCGATCGATGTCCCGGTGGCAACCAGGTACTTGACGACTGAGGTCACCACGCTTGCGCAGGGCGAGGCAGTGACGTTAGTTGGTTACCTGTGCGGTCAAGCTAAGGGAGACAACATAAACGTGACAGTGGTGCTGAACAATAACCCCACGTGGTTTGTCGACATCGGCGTGGTCTATTATTATGTCGTTGACTCGGCAAACAAGGTAGAGAACTGAAACCTAAACAACATTTGCATACATATTAAATAACTGCATTATATGTGAACCTAAGATTTCCCATTTTCCACCCATGAACTGATTAAATGATTATTTTGTTTAGGTTGATAAGTTAAACTTGACTAAACCGTTCACTTTGAACCTGCATAATTCACAAGAAACGCGTGTTTGTAAGTAAAAAAATACCGCCCTCGCGTAATGGAACCAAAGTCTTCGGAACGATATAGGCAAATAAGGAAGAAGGCGCTTCGTGATAATCTGAGTTTGATGGCCAAACGAATGTTTGGATGTCCCTTGTTACTATCTAGTAACCACACGCTAACGTTAACAGAAATGTGCATGTGTTGCATTTAAACGTGTCTGCTCCTGAACCAAAAAGCATTCAGTTTGGTCTAATAGGCATGTCATGTGATCAATAGCTAAAAAAAAGTAGATTTTGAATCCAATATGGTCGCCATGGACACGAACATCCATGCTGTCCCCGTAGTGAGAACATTGTGAAAAATATAATGCACCTATCAGAATGTGCCCCCCCCCCCCCGGGTGGGGATTTTGTCACCTCAAAAGTGACAATCGGCAACTCTTCGGTGGAGCAGCCCGGGGGAACAATGTACATAACACTCGTGGTCTTTTTATATAAAAGCTGAAAGACTTAATTACTGATCCACTGTCAATTAGATTTTCACTTTCAAGCCCCAAAACTCACTTACTCAATTTCACCTTGACCTCTTACTCACCATTGGTCCGGGACCAGCTTTGTTAGGCTCACTTAGTTTTGTTTTAGTAAATTGTCGGAATGCATGCATCCATTCTCAAATTCACGTGACACGTTCCTCATGAGCTCACGTGACACCATTGTATTTCCGCAGACCGAGAAGGACGCCCTCTGTACCAACATGTACCAAGGGAAGCCAGGGCCGCTTTGTGTGGTCAATTCCTGGCCGTCTGCGGGCGATCTGTACATCAAAGGCAAAGCCAATCTGGTTGAGGCAGTCAGCTTAACAGTGGACGCTGAGAGAACCCGTAAAGTGAGTGTTGTTAGTCTTGTTCTCGTTATGATGCACATGCATGGTCCTCGACAAGCGCGGGTGATAATTATAACAAGCATTATCCAAAACAAAATGAAACACATCCAGCTTTTATATAGGCCTACACCAACTGTCCCGTCATCTCCGTAAAAACTGTGTTGAAACACATTTCAAAACACTTCTTTGCACCCACAATCTTGAGTGTTTTGAAGATATATGTTTATGTTTATAGATGTGACACGTTAAGGTACACGACGAAAGCTCTCTCTAACTATTTAGCTGTCACCAACTTTCAATTCTTCACGATTACAGGGCAAAATCATTGCCCCTTTTGCTTTCCCCGAACAACAGCAATGTTTGTTGCACACGCGACTGTTATTGGTGGTATCATCGTGCTAATGCTACTGATTGGAGGATATTTATGATTATGCGGAAACAGGGAGACGCTGTTTGCATACATTGGGCAGAGAAATATAGAGAGAGTTGCGACATGAGGGTTGCAGACCAGTAACTGAATGTCCATAGACCCCAATGATAAATGTCCACAATTCTGAAATTCAGGAAAAATACTCACAACTCTGTGAGGTGTTCAAGACGTACATCAAATTAAAGCTTATTATATCATCTTAAATTGTCTGCTCAATTTTCAGTGGGTTTACCATTCACCTTTGGGAGAAAAATCCAAATCAAAGATGATCACCCCCAAAAGTGGTCCTGAAGCCCACCGCCATTTTGAAAATAGACGCCTACGCTCCATTGCAAAATAGAGCAATTTTATCATCATCCACATTTTACAGAAACACGAGCTCTCAGTCCTCTGCACGGCTTTCAACCTTCTTTTTTTTTTTTTTTACAAATCATCAAGTTCACGGCCTTCAAAATGCTCTAATACTGAAGAATTTGAGGGCATGCAAATCGTGATCTGGCCGGCGTAGGCAACTTCGGACCGATTTACTGGCCTCATGCACCCTTTATAGGATCGCACAAATTGGAACCAAAATGGCAGATTGTGCATCGGTGCACATAATAATTCGTACACAATAGTTGCAAGCTGCACAGTACACATAATGAACGGCTATTATGGTTCAACAGCCTGAAGTTGTTGCAACTCCCTCTACATACATACATTTTGGGTAAGTTTGGTTGTACAAAGACTTTGACAATCCAAATAGCGCCCTCCCCTTTGTGTCCCACCATTACATGTTCTCAGAAGGCTAGTAATTGATTAATGGTGGCAGTGTATGTAAAACGCACTGCAGGCAAATGGAACCGAAGGATTGAGTAATGGCGATGTAATGGTGATATTAGGACATCATAAGGGAATAGTAGTGTGGGCCAGCAACTGGTCGCCGATAATGGCCCAAGCAAAAGACAAGGGCTGTTTTCGGCCCACTTGACAGGCTCTTGACCACGTGACAGGTCCTCGACCAATAGGATTGTGTGAGCTGTCTAAGGTATTCATTGATGAGAATTGTTTTGTTAAAAAACGGCAGGTAGGCAAACGCAACCCCACAGTGAAGCAGTCGGCTGTCGAGCCTCTTCCCCGTGGACTCCCCGGACAGAAGCCCATGGGTGCCACCGATCAGACGATCTACCTGACTGAGTTTATCACACTGACGGCCTTTCACACCTTACCGAGGCTACAGGAGGCTCATCTCAGCTTCAACTTCTGCCCGACCCCGGCCATCGGTTCGCAGTACACTATCACCGGCACCGCGTCTGGCAGGGAAGGCGAAAGCACCTGGGCTCAGTATCTCTGCGACCAATTACCGTGTGATGTACGCTTGTCAATTACTTCATTGACATAAATATAGTACCTATTCACCATACAGTGTACGCCACCAAATTGTTGCCTTGAGCTAGCTTTTTCGCAACTCACGAAAAAGAGAAAAATCAACAGCTTCATACTTTACCACTTGTTAGAAAGTTCTGACGATGGCAGATGCATTGTATTGGTATAAACTATGATGTTCTATTATTACAGTACTACAAGTTTTCGCAGCATTTATTGTGGCATGATATGCTGGGAAAAAAGAATTCAGACCTCCAGAGTCGTCCCAACAAAGTTCCCTTTCATAGAAGACGGGTAATTGATTGATAGTTCTTTTCTCCCCTTTATATTTATAGCTAAGTCATCCTCTTAACATTGTTGCTGCTGACGGGAAGCAACTGCCAAGCAACACGGTGGTGACTCACAGTAGCCGTTGGACGCAGATGTACGCCCTCATCGTCTGCTGGGGTGGACCTTACGATCCCAAGACCAAAGCATACGTTGGTGAGTTTCAGTTTAGCGCGTACGCAACCAAGGTCTAAATTCTCGACAACCGCTCCCCAAAGGTAATCTTAGTTCAAGACAATGGTCCGATCCAGTAAGCCCCTCCCACTGCGCACGTGTGCAAATTAACACGCGCTCCTCTCCAATGCCACACTGCATTTTTCTGCCGCACGCATCATACGCGCGTGCAAGCATGTCGGACTTTTGTGCACGCATTTCGGACATCAATCACGGCTGTGATTGGTCAGAATACCATGGGGCGGTGCTTACTGGATCGGTCCATTGTGATCAAAAGAGGATATTCTCGCGCTTGGCACATTTCAAAACAGAATGGTCAACATCAGCTAAAGGGGGCGCACTATAAAATCTGTCCTGCAGTGGCTGTCCATGTTAAGGTTGCAGACCAGTAAATTGCTATAGACCCCACTTCAAAAAATCAGGAAAACTACTCACGACTCTCCAATATGGTTTTAGATACACATTAAATGTAAGCTTATTTCATCATCTTGTATTTACTGTTCATTTTTTTCTTCTGGTAATTCTATCACATTTGGGAGAAATTACCACCCAATGACGATCAACTCTAAAAGTAGTCCTGTAAGTCATCGCCATTTTGAAAAAAGAACGCCTTCGTTCCATTGCAACATAGAGCAAGTTTAGGGCAAAATGGTATCCCCATTTTAGAGAAATAAAGCTTGTAGTCCTGTTCACGGCTTCCACCCCTCGTGAAACCCTCAAGTTCACGGCTCACAACATTTGAGGGTATGCAATTCACGATTCGGCCAGCGTAGGCAATCATTGGCCTATTTACTGACCTGCAACTATCAATCTTAAACGTCTCTGTACTGCTTTAGCGTAAAGTTAAGACTTTTTAAAACTGGCTTTTAATTCTATTGCTCATATATCAGTTAATTTTGTATTTTTATTGCCTTGATAGACATTACTTAGATGTAGGCCTACTTACTTAATTTGTAACCCCCTTTTCTAACATTGGATTATTTTTTTTTTAATTCATGTTATTTTACTGTCAATTTCTGGGGTACATTATGTAATTTGCGATTGATCATAGTCCGCGCAATGCGATTTGAATTTATTATTATTATAATTATTATTATAACAAAAAAATGGAAGTTTTTTTAACGCTTGGCGACGACAAACATGCAAACTGAAGCATGGGTACCCATCTGTTAACCGAATGCTTTAAAAATGTCATAAACAAAAATGAACAACCTGTTCTTCAAAATAACTTTGATAATATTTCAGATTGGTGTAGACTAAATGATGTCCCTCCAAAACCTGTTAAGTGCAGTGTTACTACTATTTCCCTTTTGAGACTATTATGAATATTATTAGGCATCCCCCCCCGAAAAAAAGTGGTTTTAAAAATGTAGTCTCACATTTAAGACTTCTAGGCATTATAATTCAAAAGGTCTTAAGTAGAATTGGGATATCTCTGACATCGTTGTTAACCGCATCCTTTCAAAATGTCATGAACAAAAATGAACAACCTGACATCGTTTCCAACGCTTCTCGAAGCTTGTGCACTTAACGCATTTTGAATAGGAATCCAGTGTTCCCATCGAGGATATTGTAACCGTTTACAAATCTTACATACGGCCCATATTATTAGAATATGCCTCACCAGCTGGCATAGAGCCACTACTCAATCCAAGTCTAAGAAAATAGAATTTGTAAAAAATTATACGTGGAAAGAAAAACAATTGCAATGAAGCTTTTGCTCTGATCAATCTACCATCTTTGGTTGAACGAAGGAATAATTTTCTTGTCAATTTGAGAACTAAATTTTAAAACCAAACCGTCACAGAAAGCTGCTACTTGCATCTTCCAAATCTGATTCCAATTCTTTTACATGTCATGTTTCACCACGATTAAATGTTCTACAGATAGATACAAAATGTCGATTTCCCCACAACTAGTAACCTAATCTAAAAAATAATTAAAGTGTCTCCCTTTCCCTAGACCTTTATTCTAGTCCAGAATGTGGTGTAATTATGTAGTTTTAATTATTTTGTTTTTCAATTCTGAGATCACTGTCATAATTATCTTTGTTTATTTCATCCAGCAAGTTTTGCACATTTCAGTTAATGCACTTGTTTTTAATTATTAACTTTTTTCACATGATTTATAGATTTTGATGTTATTGTATTTTGATCATTGTCGAGTGACCTTTTCAGCTACAGCTTTTTGTCATTTTGATTGCGGTATAGCAATAAATACAATACATTTCAAAAAATGTTGCAGATTTGAACTTTACATGTATCGGTTTGTTGGCGTATATCTTCGAACAAATAAACATCAATGAAGGGGGGGGGGAGTTGTTATTAAAAGTATTTTGGTTTACCCTTCATTACTCTAATGGTTTTAAATGGTGTTTCCTCAGAAATCTGTACCCTCCAGGTATTTTGTTTTGTTTTGAGGATGACAGGTGGATGCCCAAAACACTCGGATTTTATTGAGCTTCAAAGAATACTATTTAGATTTTATGTGGATTCCATTGGTTGAAGTCGCAGGATATGACACCTAAGGTTTATGAAATTTATAACTGGATGCACCAACTTCGTTACTAGGGTGTAGAGCAGTATGCTCTCACCACGACCCTGGCATTTGATCGTTTGCATTTTCCAAAAACATTGCACACGTATGCAAATTCGGTTAGGTACGAAATAGTGTGGTGCCTGGCTGTGCTTCAAGGTGCTTCTTTGTGAAAGCAAACACTAGAGATCCGAAAACACAATTGATATTTTCAGGGGCGTAAATCCAGGGGTATATATCCCCCGACTCAACTTTTTGACCACTTTTCGTGTTGAGAAACCCCCCAAAAGTGGATTTATGCCACTGGATAGTTTTGTTTCCAATTTAAAATTTAGGAATCTTAGCCTATTGGCAAAATGGAAAAGAGAGATGGTGGAGTTTTTTGAGATCGAATGAACTTAACAATAAGGGAATAAATGTGTGTTCTGGAGGTTTTTATCACTCTGTTTAAGACCACTTAGAGTCTGGGTGCTGATAATTACCCGAGCCGGAGGCGTTTCGGTAAAAAAAAAATCATATAATTCGTTCAAAACCTCCCGATTTTGTTCAACAAATTCACGTTATGCTTTTTGAAACATCCCTCTTGCAAAATAATGGAGTGTTCAGCTGGCGAGTAAGATGTAAACAGCCCTTTTATGGAGACTGACGCGCGCGTATCATGTTCTGAGCGATGTCGCGCAGAACGCACCTGGCGCGTTGCGTTTTGAATTTAGAACTATACAATTCTGACTCCCTGGTAGTTTTGGGCATGCCTACGTGAGGATTGTGAACGTTCAACCAATGAAACGATGAGGAACTGGATTTTTAGGAGTCCACATTTTATTGTGACACTGGAAAAGTGTTTAAGACCAGCTAGCCATGTCTTTATCATCCGTTTAAGACCGGCCACGTGACGGGCTCTCGACTAATAGGAATGCGTAAACTGTCTCATGTATTTATGAATGCACATCGAACAGTGTAATACACGTTGATATTGCTGCATCGAATCAGGATAAAGGAAACGAGTTTCAAACCCAGGGTTTACTACTGAAAACAGGTTTGGAAATAAGAAATGTTGTGGAAGCACCCACTGGGGATTTCAATATTGTGTATAAATAAGCTGTCCTGATACATTTTAAAGTTCGCTGTGAATCATTACGTCCTCTTTACCTCACAAAGATCCTCCATCTTATATTTAGCTTATACAAAATTAATATAGTGATATGGCACTGCATAATGATTTGCTGGATAAGATTGTGACGTAATAACTTACTATATAACATAAAGGGTGTTTTGGGAACTCATGCCCTGTCGAATGGATTCTGTTTTTACCCCAGACGCTGCATAGAAAAACAAACGCTGATGTAAAGCACAGTCGGGCACCAGGCTATTGCTAATTGGCATAAGTGTGCAAGCATTTTGGACAGTCATGTAGAAGATAAAATGGACATTTTTATTTATAAATTCACAATTATTCACACATGCGCATCAATGGGCTTGGCAGCAAGAAGCGAATGCGGTCTATTGAAAATGTACAGGGGCGCAAATATTCGGGTTATTTTTTACCCAATTTCTCCGGGTTTTGTCCTTTTTTTATTTTGAAAAGTCCTTAAAATCGTCATAGCCATTACTTATGTTCAGAGGCTGCATCAGCCCATTATTCAGCCAGGGTGAAGTCCACTGAGCTTCAGCACCGCGGGTCGTTTTACAGTTTACCCCATATGGGTTCCACGAAATGTTTTTGTTACAAGTAAACCGCAGACGAGTGCAGATGGTCCAAACTTCAAGTTTGCAGATTCCACGATGCTTATCTTTTGAGTGCTATATCTGCAGGTTTATTTTCTAAAGAAAAGAATGACCTATGATTTCGAGAAGTAAGCGGGATTTTTTATGATTCGCAGAAAGCATAATACAAGGGCATATCAATCGCAAACCAAACACGGTAATATGGCAAACAAACCAACAATAGTTAAGCATTAATCAGTGACCTTAAGGTATCTATGATTTCTCCTGTGTTAGCATGACCTCGATTGTGCATATCCAACCTTTCAGCGATCGTGTAGCACTAGCACTGCGTACATGTAACAAAATAAACGGCCCTATAGTGCACGCGAAACACACTTTCGAGTTGCATGTCCTTAAACAAAATCAAAAGCAGTCATCAATGGATATTGAAAACATTGCACTTCGTGTTGTGTCTATTTAGTTGTCAGCATTAAGTTGATTAACATTACAACATGCATTATATTGAGTCTTTACGTTCATTGTGTACGAAACGTTGGTGTAAACCAAGCAGCCATTATGCTTCATTTCGTTGGATCAAATCCCTGCTCTGTACTATACGCACACGCGTAGGCACGCGAGTGGGAATTCCCGGCTGAGTCTGGGATTACAGGATGTCACGTGAATAGCGGGGAATCCCCGAAATTCTTTGGCGGTCGAAGTTCAGCGGCACCGCCAGTAAACAAGCACGAGTCGACCCTGGGGTATTTCTGTGCATAGGGCCCTGGCTTGGATGGCGTGTCTCTCGTATGACAGACAAAGAGACTGTACTATCACAAAACAAATGAAGATATGCAAATTGTTATCTTCTTCTTGTATTGTACATATAATAACTTTGCATTTATGAAGTTACAATGTTTTACAATCACTGAAACTGCTTGTAAAATTAGAGTGACAGTTTTATCTTGTGAGAAGCGAAGTGTTTTCAGCTGTTTCGTCACTATTATTTTGCTTCAATTGCGCTGGATGTATCGGTTTTCGAAAAGGCAATATAAATTAATATAAGTGGGAATTCAAGTGCCATAATACGGTATGGGAAGCTATTCAGCCAAAAATTGTGGCTGTTTCCGTATTTGTATGTCTGTGCTCAAAGGCACTGTACCCGGATACCACGGCAGCTATTGGCAGACTTTTTTTTTTTATCTTTTGCTCAAAAGGGTTTTTCATCCCCTTCAGTTTCTCGGTACCTGCAAAATACCAAAGAACCTCAGCTGGCGTGGATCCATGCGCTATCGCTACTTTATTTGTAGCTCACTCATCGGCGCACCCCACTGCAGAGCTCAACTTTCAACTTCTTTCAAAGCATGACCTTTCGCACTCCTTGGAAATTCCCCACTGAAAGCTGAGGCAGATCACACGCTCCTTTTTTGTGTTCCCAATATTGTTCGATTTTTTTTCATCAGGTTCAAAAGCTGGGTATTTCCTAAGTTCCACCTGATTTTGAAGTTCCCTTTCCAAAATAACAGGTTGCAGCAGAAGATTGAAATAGAACCAGTATTTATTAATAAAAACTGAACATGGAAACTAAAGTGTATGATCTTTGCAAAGGTAGTTATTCCAAAGGAACAAAGACAGAAAATGTGTCTGCGTCTGCCTTTATGTGTACACCCCCCCCCCCTCCAATTTCCAAAGCATTTTCCTGTTGATCAACATTATGAATATATAATAATAACTGGAAATGGGTCATAATGGAGATTTTCCCATAGACTTGTGCACAATTTGTTTCCAACTGAAATATAACCTAACCCAATATTCCCTTGTCCTTTTTCCACAAATTTCGGTGATTTTACTAATTAGACGACCAGCAATAAATATAACCTAATTGCGACACTAAAATTTTGATAAACTCTACTAAAGATTCGTCGTTCCGAATCCACACTTTGTGATCGGTGTAAAAGATTCGTAGTAACGAATCCACACTTTTAACAATAGTGTGACTTCATAGCAATGGTTTAAGGTAATCCCTCAAAGGTTTTGTCTTATGCCTTGTAGATAAATTAACTCTTTAATTTCCTTCGGAGTGTGAGAAACCCGCAGGCTGCACGATATTGGTTCTTGGTATAGTTTGTTTCCATTAAGACTGAGAGGAGTTCAGTTCTCGAGGAGTTCACAGTTTACTACTGGTTTCAATGCTGAGCGTGCCACAACAAAAGAGTCGATTACGGCGAATCTCGGTAAGATTTTCGGTTTTCGTACACTTAGCACAATTTCAGGTGTGCTCAAGAAATCGATTGTGTTAACTTTCGGTTACCGAATTGACAACTCTGGCAGCAAGAACAGCCCAGTAAACTGAGTGTACCATAATAACATGTTGTGTTTTACGAGTTGTAATAAAATACAGGATGGAAAACACTTCATGGATCAAGTATCATAATTATCGACGAAGTATATTTCCGTGTTTCGCAACGCCAGAAAGCAAGCGTAAAAACAGGACTGCAGACTGAGGATTTCGTAACTGATATTCACAATCTTTTCTACTGTTTTTAACCCGCCTTTCGTTAAATTCTCTCGCTTTTTTTTAGTGTACAGCAGAACATTGCGGCCCCTTCTTGGCAGCGGCGGCGATTTCTCGTCAACATTTGGGAGGGCGGGGGGGGGGGGATGGATCCAGCAGGTTGGGAAATTCAAAAGGGGTGGCACCTTTTGACCGTAGAGAGCACTGTAACAAGATATACGTATGCACACGCATTCATATATATAGCCTAGCGTCGATTCTCATTTTGTGCCACTTCCCGTGATGTGCAAGCAACATCTTATGCCCCACAGGTAGACCTATACGGGGGGTGCAAACGTAGGTATATTTACCTCTACATTATAGGGGGACAACGCCATCCCCCATCCACTTGTTATTGGGACATGCCCCCCCCCCCCCCCCCCCCCCCGGCGATGCGCGAACCATGAACTCCAGGCATGCCTGAATGATCTATCAATCCCCCGTGAACGAAAAAAAAAGGATGGGAAACAAGAATGGGAAAAGAAAATGGATGGTGAAGGAATTAATGAAACTTAACGTAACACATTGAGTACCATACCCCCTCCCGTTATTATACTTTTGAGACTTTTTCCTTGTGCGCTTTCTTACTTTCAAAAATACGTCCCCACCTCTTTTAGCATTACACATGAATATAACATAATGTACGAAACGTTGGTGTCATATTGAGTCGTTCGTCCCATTCATTGTTTGGATAGCCGACAGAGGGGGCTATTTATTTGTACAGCGCTCACTATGGATACGCACTTTTAGCCAATCAGGAGTACGCGCGTATCACACGCGCGCGATCGATCGATATCAACACAACGTGTGAACGTAGCTGGATTGTGCATGTAAACAGACGGAAATTCGAGACAAAACCATGTTCTTTTACACAAATCTGAACGATCCATATATTCCTAGACAATATACCTGTAAAATAGGACCTACACAGCCTTCTTGGAAAGCCGGCGAACAAATTGACAACACGGAAAGTGCATTAATTTCCAATAAATGTGAGTGTTTGTCGACCGTTTCATTGTTTCCAGTGACCGTTACCATGCATCAGTTGTGCGTATGTCGTCATATGATAATTCCATTATACTTCAGGGAGGATAGTATTACCTGAAGCGCGCAAACTTAGGCCTAGCCTACGCCTGATAACAAAAAAACAGGCCCTAGGCCTATGAACAACTTTGAAAATGTTACACATCGTGGAGCATGGAAGATTATCTAAATTAAACTTTATGTAGAAATAGTTGGCAGTATTATTTTCTAAAAATAAAACCTTGAAAGAAATGAAACAGTCCAGTTGACCAAATATGGTAACGGAATTCCCCGTGGCGTACCGCTACCAAAGTTGAAACGCAGAACTTCTGAAGTTCTTTTGAAAGTAAAAAGTACTAACACAAAATTTTCATACTGAACTTTTATTAAAATATAATTTGAACATTTATGACCTATTCTTTCATATTCCGAGTGAGCAAATTGCATAACAAGGTTCAATGGGACACGGCACGTCGCGAAAGAGCAGTGTTGTGATTCGCTTGAACGAAGACCCATAGAGAATGCGCGTATTTCGGTTGAAACATGCATGTCGAACTTCAAACATAAAAGTACTTACACAAAATTTTCCGAGTTCGAAACGATATTTTCACGACATAATCTTGAATAAATGTAGTTTCAGATACCGAGTGAGCAAATTGTGCCAAGTACTTCAAATGAGTGGTATAGAGTGATTTCAAAATGACACAGCGTACTCAGCATCAAACTGTACACGCATTTCTCTGTTCTGCCGTTGGCGGCGACCCAATGAGACGCTTCAACTCAATATGTGTAAAACCAAGCAGCCATTATGTCTCATTTCAATGGATTAAATCCCTGCCCTGTACTTTATACGTGCACGCGTAGGCACGCGAGTGGGAATTCCCGGCTCGCTCTGGGATTACAGGATGTCACGTGAATAGCGGGGAATCCCCGAAATTCTTTGGCGGTCGAAGTTCAACGAGGACCGCCAGTGATCAATGTAAACGAGCATGAGTCGACCTTGGGTTATTTCCGTGCATAGACTCCCTGGCTTGGATGGTGTTTTTTTCAGGAATGACAGACAAATTAATAGAGTGTATTAAAAAAAGAAATGATACTGCCCATTGTTATCTTCTTCTTATATTTTAATAACTTTGCATTTATGTAGTTAGAACGTTTTAAAATTAGTCAAACTAGACCTATTCATCGGGTGGGGGGGGGATGCGAACTTGGGTATATTTGACTATACGCATTGGGATACATTATAGGGGACAACGCCATCCCCCGCCCACTTATTATTGGGGCATGTGTCCCCCCCCCCCCTCCCCTGGTGAGGCGCCACCCATGTACTCCAGGAATGCCTGAACGATATATCCCTCCCCCATAAACAACACAAAACGCAAAGGATGGGAAACAAGAATGGAAAAAGAAAATGGATAGTGAAGGAATTAATGAAACTTAACGTAACACATTGAGTACATTACCCCCCTCCCGTTATTAAGTTTTTGAGAGTTTTTCCTTGTGTGCTTTCTCACTTTCAAAAAGCATCCCGCTTCCTCTATTATACCTGGAAGAACACCAACTTGAAGATTATTTTTGTTTGTGTCATTTGCGAAGTGTTGGTGCCCCAAAAGTGTCCATCGATCGCATCGATCGAAGTATCTTTCATTTCTGCGCTCGCACAAACAAGCTTCTCAGTGTCAGATATTTCAAAATTCCCCGTTCGTGACCTTTCTTTAAATACTCAGCTTTGTCAAAGTTTCGGAGTAGGTGGGAATTCCCGCACACTCTGGAAATTTCTGACACCTTGCGCAACGACTGAATATATAATTTTTTACTTCCGTCGGCTGCGATCACTAAACAAAAATGGAGCACTTTACCAGGAAGCCCAGGGGGCCTGGCGGTGTTGGATTTCTATAAAAGCCCAAGCGCGGTCGGGGTAGAGCCAGGCTGGGGAAGAGTACGCAAAGTGAGCACTGGTTGAGACTGTCTTTTTGCGCTCAAAAAAGAAGAGGCCTGTCTTTTGCGCCATTTAACCCTAAAGGGGCCGGGGGCGGAATCCGCCCCCCCCCTCAACATTTTCCGCGATAGCTTCTAAAAAAAAAAAAATTTCGCGACCCGAACTGTTATGACTTTTTAGCCTCGAGCTTTGCGCATCTTTTGATACCAAAAACATAAAAATCGGACCTTGGGTTGGCACGTAGCGAAAAATTTTCTGGCGCTACGCCCCGTGAAAACTGAATTTTCACATATACGTCGTGTACACCGAGCAGAATTGCCATTTACACATATGAATAATTAATTAGCCATAATTCCAAAACCCTTTGACCTATAGTCATGAAATTTCTTGGGCATGTTTAGGAAGAGTTGCTCTATGCATGTGCTCGGAATCCGCCCCCCCCCCCCCCCCCCGGCTGAGAGATGGTCAAAATAACCCGGCCCCTTTTATTTACGGTTAAACACGTCTAGCGTCTTGTAGTATCGGCTACAGTCCGATTTTGACGAGTCTTTGCACCTCGAGAGGACTGTACGTCATGCGGCAGGTACCTGCAGTGCTGATGGGGTTTGCGACGCTCCTGGCGGTCGGTAAGTACAAGACTGCCGTGGTTGATAGGTATAGGGTCATAATCGGTTTGCCCGTATTAGGGCAGTGTGATCGAGGCGGTTTTGGGTGCGTGACTAATGATCAGATGGTCAGGGGCTCGAATCCAGCAACTGGAATGTTGTTTTTGTGTTGTGTCCTTGGGCAAGCCACTAGCTTTTACCGGTCCCTCACTTGCCTCTCTCCAGCCTGATGTTTAAAGTGGGTACCGGCACGCACTAGCTGTGTCTACCTGTAATGGACTGACATCCACTGAAGGGGGGGGGCAAACCGGGCCACTATAATCCAAGCCTTTTTTCCAAAGGTAACTATAAATAATCACAAGCCTCTTATCACACATAACATGTATTGGCTCGTAGTTTTACTACACAGATACAGATGACATGAGATATGGGAATACTTAGTGTTGGGTACGGCTTAAAAACACCTGGGGTTCGGGAAATGGATGTAACACTGTACTAGGCTCACACTCGTTTAGGGACACGAATGAGTTTCGATACCCGAAACCGTATGGACCTGCTCCTAGTATAAATGCATGTGGCCGTCCCCCCTCTGTGCTATTAATTTTCCAGCTCTTCCTGTTTGTTCTGCCTTGCAATGCCACGTCTATATTATCCTACGTGATGTCTTGTCTACATTTCAACATGAACTTGTGTCATATTTCATAAAACATGATGAATTACCATCTCATGATTTTGTAATGTACATAATGTTGCTGACTTCCTGTATTTATTTTGTAATTGTGAAAACTCAATTGTGAATGATAAGCCTACTTGGTGATCAGTAGTGGCGATTTTGATAATGAGGACATTAATGGTGATAATTGTGATGTAGAGTGCTGATGGTGACCGTGCAATGGTGGGTCCTACAGAAATACGCGTCATTTAACGTCACACGGAGCAGCGTTAATTAAGGTCCCCACAGAGACTTTCAGAAAGATATATTTAAACTCATTTCTTGAAGATGAACTCACCACTTTCATCTGATAATAACAAAGTAACAAAAGAATTTTTTTCAAATGTTCCGACACTTCATGTCCCCTCCCCACTCAGCTTTTGCCGCCCCGCCCATGGACGTAAGCGCCCCGCCTCCAGCAATCACAGTGCCCGTTGTAACCAAGTACATCACGTCCGAGGTGCAGACGCTAATCCTAACCCTGTTTTCCTAAAGCTAACCCTAACCATCACCGGGAGTAACACAATATTATGTGCTGGCTGACGGAACATGGGGGTGTCGGAACATAAGTTGAGTAGTCGGAAGGTAGGGGTGTCGGAAGATAGGGGTGACGGAAGATAGGGGTGTCAGAACTTAGGTTGAGTTGTCGGAACATTTGGCCGTCGGAACATAAGGGTGTCGGAACATAGAGCAGTCACCACTAAAATTAACCACCCTCACAGGTACCCATTTACTCCTGGGTGGAGAGAAGCAATGAGTGACAAAGTGCCTTGCCCAAGGGCACACGCACATGGTCCATAACCCACGGCTTGCCTAGGGCCCACGTACCATAGCCGCTGGCTAAACTCGAACCCACAACCCGCAGAATTGCCTGCAGACCACGCATTCAATGAACCAGACCGCAAGACCACAGCACTACCAAAAGTTGACTCCTTGGTGGAGAGAAGCAGTGAGTGAGAAAGTGCCTTGCCTTAGGGCCCACGTACCATAGCCGCAGGCTGGACTCGAACCCAAAACCTGCAGAATTACCCGCAGACCCAGAATTCAATGCGAGCCACGGCTTTCGCAAAAGTTCCTAAATTTGTTCTCAAATTGCCTTAGAGTGCAGGACAAAGCATCGTAGATTTCCAAAGTGTTCATTTTAATTATTGGGCTGCAGGAGAACATTAATAACTTAAAATCTAGGTTTAAAATCATAACGAAGGAAGCCTTAAAAACAGGCTAAACCATATCAGGATCATTTATCACACTCGCCCAAACTTCCGAATCTGGGATCTACACTAGACAGTGTTTTGTAATGTTTCATTCATAGTCTATTGCTGTACTTTATGTAAACCTATGAAATGTGAAAAGCATCAGACTGCAACATAACGACAAGAGTCACCAGACCTGTCTATAGTGTATGAGCACGCCCGAGCATGCTTCAACAATTGCCACCCCGAGCATTGACAACAACGATTCTTTTTTTTTAGCACAACATTAATAGAAACTGCAGAGCTGAGTGCCTTGCCGTCAAGCTACGCAATGCAAAAACTGAAAATCGTCTCATAATTAGCAATAGTCGACTCTTCTGGCACAATACAAAATCGACAGACGTACATGAATTAAATTTAATTTAAACCGGCGGAGCACATATTCATTGTTCCTTGTTACAGCAATATGCTTAGTGATTTCATTAGTTTTATTCATTAATTATAACTGGTAGTTGTTTTAATTTCCCATCATCTGCTGGCCCCCTTTTTGGAAGGGGGTCTGGAAAAACCCATGATTGCGAAAGACACGTTACATCGTCGTCAAAATCACGTGAGACTTAGCACGTACCTGCTTTTAGAAGTGACAATAACACACACATTTAACAAACAATCGGGACAAAAATAGAAAGAGCGCGTGATCTGGCCGCGCACTTTCACTGGGGAATTTCCAAGGAGTGCAAAGGTCATTATTATGAAAGAATTTGAAACTTGTGCTCTGGGATGCACCACTGCGCGAGCTACAAATTACAAAGCGAACAAGTAAAACATCGGTACACGCACCATTCTACGGTGATTTGCTGGTACCGAGAAAGGGTATGAATGGGGCCTGCTGCTAAAAATACATGCGCGGAAAAGCCCTTTTAAACAAATGAGAAAAAATATGTCTGACTATAGTTCTAGCTTTAGAAGGTGTCCTTGGACACAGACAATGCAAATAGAGAGACAGCCATATTTAAATAATGCTCGATAGCTTTCCATACCGTATTATCAATTGCCACTCATATTAATCGCCATTGGCCTTCGAAAACTGATATAAACTTAGATATATCACGCTCAAAGCAACAGTGGCGAAACAGTTTCAAAATGTTAGCGGTCAGGAGAGGTGAATGCTCGGTGTTCTGACGACCCTGTTCCGACACTTCTATGTTCCGGGAACGTCTCTATAGTCCGAAGCACCATTGGTTCGAAGTTCCACTGGTCCGACGTCCCATTGGTCCGAAGTCCCATTGATCCGAAGTCCTATTGGTCCGAAGTCCCATTGGTCCGACGCCCCTTAGGGTCAGGGTTAGGGTTAGGGATAAGAATATGAGCAGTCGGAACATAGTTGGTGTTGGAACATAGGCGTGTCGAAACATACTTTGAGTAGTCGGAATATAGGGATGTTGGAACATAGGGGTGTCGGGACATAGAGGTGTCGGAACATAGGGATACGGGAACATAGGTTGAGTTTTCGGAACATAGGGGTGTCGGAACAAAGAGGTGTAACTGATTTTAGTTGCTTTGTGCTGAAATGGCAGCATCGAGTTGTACTCACCAGGAAACTGAGATGGTATTTGCAATATTGCATTGGCTCAATGAGCAGGGTAATAATGATATAGCACCAATAATGGTGGATGCATAAAAATACGCATTATTATTATGAACTTAAGTATTCCATTGAGTATTTTGACCCATTTTTCTAGGTTAATGTATCCCTCCCACCGAAACACTGCTCTCTAAAACATAAGGGGGGGGACTACGGGGCACGGACAAGCGCACTGCTTTCGAAGTCTGAAAGTAATTTCCAGTATAGTTTCGCGCTCTGGAAATTCCCGACTCACTTGCGCAATGACTGAAGCTCAGAGAGCCGTATCATTTCTGTATCCGTCTGTCGCGGTTATAACAATAGAAGAAAACCTAACACGGAAATCTAGGGACCTCGTGACGCTGTTGGTTTCCATAAAAGCCCAAGCGCGGCCGGGGGTTCAGCTAGTTTTGGGGGAGAATACGCAAAGTGAGCACCGGTTGAGATTGTCTTGCTGCACTGAACAATAATTAAGAGGCCCGTCTTGCATTATTCAAACACGCTCACCATAGCGTCTTGTTGACATTTGACTGTGGCCCAAGTATTTTTGTCTCGAGACAACTGCTTCATCATGCGACACGTACGAGCAGTGCTGATGGGGATTGCGACGCTCTTGACGGTCGGTAAGTATTCAAGACTTTCACGGTTGACGGTAGGGTCGAAAATGGGTTACCGTATAGGACGTAATGTGATCGAGCGGTTTTGGGTGAGTGAGTGAGGGTTGGTGATTCAAATCCAGCAGATGCAATGTTCAGTTTGTGTGTTTTGACAAACCACTTCTTCAGCACAAATTGCGTCTCTCCAATCAGATGTTTAAATTGGGTTTAGTACCGGCATTCACCGTAGTATTTGTTACCTGTAATAGCTAGCATCCCACACCTGAAGTAAATAATCGATTCAAGGCGACTGGACATAATTAACTACCGGCCTTACATTGGCCTTAATTATTCTCAGACTGCAATGAATCACATTTATTAATGCAGCAATTTCATTTGAATTGTGCCTTAGGTCTTTTTATTATTTAGTCAAACATTGACTGATACCAGTGTTATGGGCAAACTGGAAGAGAAATGCATTTCAGTGGGGCATAGACCCCTAATATCGCCAGTCCTAGCCATGATTAGGGCACACCAGATCAGGCCCACCATCCTATATTAAAACATGTTTTGCTGTCTTTCCTATGCTGTCTGATGTCTGTCTGTCTGTCACTTGCAAAAGGCCTAAATAGAGTATTTGCATGCACACAATGCAAAGAGAGGTTATAGTACATAGTTAGGCCTATGCTTCAAATTCAATGTCCTATGAAGTCACTGTTTACAGAATGATTTTTTTTCCTTTACTTCAAATTTGTTTCAGACTTTCAATAGTTAAATATTACATTATCTCCATGAAAACACTTCAAAACGTATCGCCGATTCAAAGCATAGCGTTCATGATAAAAAACATGGCAAAACAACCATCGAACAAACTTGACTGTATAATAAACTTCTTCTCAAAATGTCAAAAGAGGTCGCACTTGTTTTTTTTTTTAAATGGCACACCATGTAACTCAGTACAATGGGCAAACCAGACCCTGTCACATAAAACTAATGGCGCACCCAAGGCAGGGGGGGGGGGGGTGGGGCGTTCGGGGGCCCTCGAGCTTGAGCCCCCCCCCCCCCCCCCACCCCAAAGAGGTTGTCATGTTAAGGTAACAGGGATGTAAGTGGTTCAATTAGGGGTTTAAGTGGCGCCACCAACGTCAAAATAGTCCGCCTCTCCCCTAAAAAAAAAAAAATTGTTTAATTGTGACCCCCCCCCCCCGATGAATACATGTAGTTAACAATTTATTACACAATCCAGGCACATCCCACGCTTGATTACGCCATGAGCTATGGAAGGAATTTACCTCTGGTTAACGTCCAGGTTTTGTTTTTAGTGCATGTCACATTAACATTACTGTATTTACATTATCGTATTTAATGTTATAATTAATTAACATTACCTTATTTACACTTAATGGTAGGACAATTACTAGTAGATCAAATTAATTACTATAAGTGAATAGGCTTTAATGCTAGAGAACTACACGAAATTAACTGTGTCTGTCGAATTCCCACCCAAAAAAGACACGCGCGATACGCCTGGCAAATTGTCACTTGTTTCGTGAATGATTACATGCATGTACTGCAAGCAGTCGAAATTCACGAATCGCTATCATCGAATTAACGATTTTCGCGATTAGTCGTTTGAAAGCTGTTGCACACACGCTTTGTGATCTTCTTAGAGTTTCAGCAATTTTAGCACACCAACTGTCTGCGTATAGACACTTTGTCCCTACCACTCACACTTTCCAAATGTTGCAATTTTTCCAAAGTTTCTGCGATCGATGTCCCGGTGGCAACCAGGTACTTGACGACTGAGGTCACCACGCTTGCGCAGAGCGAGGCAGTGACGTTAGTTGGTTACCTGTGCGGTCAAGCTAAGGGAGACAACATAAACGTGACAATGGTGCTGAACAATAACCCCAAGTGGTATGTCGACTTCGGCGTGGTCTATTATTATGTCGTTGACTCGGCAAACAAGGTAGAGAACTGAAACCTAAACAACATTTGCATACATATTAAATAATTGCATTATATGTGAACCTAAGATTTCCCATTTTCCACCCATGAACTGATTAAATGATTATTTTGTTTAGGTTGATAAGTTAAACTTGACTAAACCGTTCACTTTGAACCTGCATAATTCACAAGAAACGCGTGTTTGTAAGTAAAAAAATACCGCCCTCGCGTAATGGAACCAAAAGTCTTCGGAACGATATAGGCAAATAAGGAAGAAGGCGCTTCGTGATGATCTGAGATTGATGGCCAAACGAATGTTTAGATGTCCCTTGTTACCTTCTAGTAACCACACGCTAACGTTAACAGAAGTGTGCATGTGTTACATTTAAACGTGTCTGCTCCTGAACCAATAAAGCATTCACTTTGGTCTAATAGGCATGTCATGTGATCAACTGCTAAAAAAAGTAGTTTTAGAATCCAATATGGTCGCCATGGACACGAAAATCCGTGTTGTCCCCGTAGTGAGAACATTGTGAAAAATATAATGCGCCTATCAAAATGTGCCCCCCCCCCCGGGTGGGGATTTTGTCACTTCAAAAGTGACAATCCGCAACTCTTTGGTGGAGCAGCCCGGGGGAACAATGTACATATCACTCGTGGTCTTTCTATATAAAAGCTAAATGACTTAATTACTGATCCACTGTCCATTAGATGTTCACGTTCAAGCCCCAAAACTCAGTCACTCAATGTCACCTTGACCCCTTAGTCACCATAGGTCCGGGACCAGCTTTGTTAGGCACACCTAGTTTTTTTAGTAAATTGTCGGAATGCATGCGTCCATTCTAAACTTCACGTGACGCGTTCCTCATAAGTTCACGTGACACCGTTGTATTTCTGCAGACCGAGAAGGACGCCCTCTGTACCAACATGAACCAAGGGAAGCCAGGGCCGCTTTGTGTGGTCAGTTCCTGGCCGTCTGCGGGCGATCTGTACATCAAAGGCAAAGCCAATCTGGTTGGGGCAGTCAGCTTAACAGTGGACGCTGAGAGAACCCGTAAAGTGAGTGTTGTTAGTCGTGTTCTCGTTATGATGCACATGCATGGTCCTCGACAAGCGCGGGTGATAATTATAACAAACATTATTCAAAACAAAATGAAACACATCCAGCTTTTATATAGGCCTACACCAACTGTCGCGTCATCTCCGTAAAAACTGTGTTGAAACACATTTCAAAACACTTCTTTGCACCCACAATCTTGAGTGTTTTGAAGATATATGTTTATGTTTATAGATGTGACACGTTAAGGTACACAACGAAAGCTCTTTATATTACCATCAAGTATAAATTATAAATCTAAAACACACAGATACACGCCAGCACGTTTTTGCCTCCAATTGGGGACCCCTATTGTCCCTCTTTTGTTTGTACCTTAACTTTCGTTTGTACCTCCCAAATGTTTAGTACACGATCGTTAATTGGGAACCTTAGGGAAATTGTCCTCTATCGTTCAACGTCCCCTATTGATTACAGAAACAAACTCACGATACACAGTATTCGTTACATACCTAGTAAGGACATTCTTTTGTTTTCGTATGGTTAAGAAAACCTTGTGGAAACAACTCTTTGCACTCTTACTTTAAGGGGGCATCTTTTGATCGGAAGTCCACACAATGAATGTAATGCGTGTACACAAACAAAAGATTTATCGGGTTCTACGGGCTGTATGCACTTTTCTCTCTCTTGTTTTACATCACCAAATGTCTCTGAAAACGAACTCCAAAATACACATGTATTATTGATGGCACTAAAAGTTACAGGCCAACTGCAAAAAAGAAAAGCTAAGCATCTCTTTGACTAAACATATGCTAAAATTATGCACCAAAACACAACCAACTGTTTGAACATTTTACAATGTTGGCAGCTTAACCCGAGACCCGGCTGTATTCATAATTTTAAACCGACAACTCCTAAACAGAAATCTCCATGCGCTTGAAAGCGGTTACATTCAATTTTCACATATTGTGTTGCCATAAGGGAAAGAAAATAGTCTCTCTAACTATTTAGCTATCCCAAACTTTCAATTCTTCACGATTTAAGGCCAAAATCATTGTCCCTTTTACTTTCCCCGAACAACAGCAATGTTTGTTGCGAACGCGGCTGTTATTGGTGTTATCATCGTGATAATGCTACTTATTGGAGGATTTTAATGATTATGCAGAAACAGGGAAGCACTGTTTGCATGCATTGGGCAGAGAAATATAGACAGAGTTGCGACATGAGGGTTGCAGACCAGTAACTTAATGTCCATATAGACCCCAATGATAAATGCCCACAGTTGCGGCCCACGTGACAGGCTCTCGACCACGTGACAGGCCCTCGACCAATAGGATTGTGTGAACTGTCTAAGGTATTCATTAGTGAGAATTGTTTTGTTAAAAAAAACGGCAGGTAGGCCAACGCAACCCCGCAGTGAAGCAGTCGGCTGTCGAGCCTCTTCCCCGTCGACTCCCCGGACAGAAGCCCATGCGTGCCACCGATCAGACAATCTACCTGGCTGAGTTTATCACACTGACGGCCTTTCACACCTTACCGAGGCTACAGGAGGCTCATCTCAGCTTCAACTTCTGCCCGACCCCGGCCATCGGTTCGCAGTACACTATCACCAGCACCGTGACTGGCAGGGAAGGCGAAGGCACCTGGGCTCAGTATCTCTGCGACCAATTACCGTGTGATGTACGCCTGCCAATTGCCTCATTGAGATAAATATAGTACCCTAAATGCACCATACAGTGTACGCCACCAAAATGTTGCCTTAAGCTAGCTTTTTCGCAACCAGGCGCGGACCCAGAGGGGGGGGGGGGATCCAAACCCCCCTCAGCTCTTTAATTTTTTTTTCCTCGTAGACATTCCTGAAAATAGCGCCCCCCCCCCCCCCCGTTCCGACACCCAAAATTCGTTTGCTAGTAACAATGTCCGCCTTGGAAGAAATACAAACAGAGCCAGCTTGGTAAGAGGGTATATGTACTGTACATTATTCCTTGATATAGTGTTAAATACTCATCAGATTTGAACAGCGCCCCCATTGAAAGTATGGTGTGAGCCCCCCCCCCCCCCCCCCCCCCCCAGCTTTTTGATGTGACGCATGCCAAATGTCCGGAGAAAAAAGTTTCTACATTTCAGATTTGTTTGTGCCGATAAAAACCCCAGCCTGCGAAAATTCCTGGATCCGCCACTGGGCAACTCGTGAAAAAAAGAGAAAAATCAACAGCTTCATACTTTACCCCTTGTTAGAATGTTCTGACGATGGCAGAGGTGTTTTAATTGGTAACAACTATAGTGTTCTATTATTACAGTATTACAAGTTTTCGCAGCATCTATTGTGGCATGATATGCTGTAAAGAACATTTCATTCGTTTGAAGACGGGTTATTGATTTATAGTTCTTTTTCCCCTTTATATTTATAGCTGAGTCATCCTGGTAACATTATTGCTGACAGCAGGAAGCAACTGTCCAGCAACACGGTGGTGACTCCCTGTGGCCGTTGGACGCAGATGTACGCCCTCATCGTCTGCTTGGGTGGACCTTACGATCCCAAGACCGGAGCATCCGTTGGGGAGTTCCAGTTCCAGTTTAGCGCGTACGCGACCAAGTGCTAAATTCTCGACAACCGCTCCCCAAAGGTAATTTTAGTTCAAGACAATGGACCGATCCAGTAAGCCCCTCCCACTGCGCACGTGGGCAAATTAACACGCGATCCTTTCCAATGCCACACTGCATTTTTCTGCCGCGCGCATCATACGCGCGTGCACGCATGTCGGACTTTTGTGCACGCATTTCGGACATCAATGACGGCTGTGATTGGTCAGAATACCATGGGGCGGTGCTTACTGGATCGGTCCATTGTGATCAAAAGTGGATATTCTCGCGCTTGACACATTTCAAAACAGGATGGTCAACATCAGCTAAAGGGGGCGCCCTATAAAATCTGTCCTGCAGTGGCTGTCCATGTTAAGGTTGCAGAGCAGTAAATTGCTATAGACACCACTTAAAAAAAATCAGGAAAAATACTCACTGCTCTCCAATATGGTTATAGATACACATTAAATGTAAGCTTATTTCATCTTGTATTTTCTGTTCATTTTTTTCTTCTGATAATTCTATCACATTTGGGAGAAATTACCACCCAATGACGATCAACTCTAAAAGTAGTCTTGTAAGTCATCGCCATTTTGAAAAAGAAACGCCTTCGTTCCATTGCAGCATAGAGCAAGTTTGGGGCAAAATGGTATCCCCATTTTAGAGAAATAAAGCTTGTAGCCCTGTTCACGGCTTCCATCCTTTGTTAAAACCTCAAGTTCACGGCTTACAACATTTGAGGGTATGCAATCATTGGCCTATTTACTGGCCTGCAACCATCGATCTTAAATGTCTCGGACCAAAACCTGTACTGCTTAAAGCTATAGTTCATCATTTGCAGCCATCCGAAAAGTAACTGGCGTAATTACTGTTGACAAACAAACTTGGTTGAAAGATAGTAAGAGAACTAAACTCCCTGTGAAATTATTCTTTCTGGGAAGCTGTCATTTTGAAGTAATCAACAAAAGAAGGCATTTCCAACGGTGATTCTTAAGAAGCACCGTAGGAAAATTTTAATTAGTAGTTCGTTTTGTTATTTAGCGCAGCGCGCACAAGTATTGGAACGACGCACACGCGCGCGCGGTTGTTATAATTCGTCGGATCAGTGCGCGACGCCGTGTATAGCTGCAATTCAAAACAATTCAAAACATGATTCAGTAACTTTTGGTTTAAAATTGTGATCTTAGAATGCTGCTTTTCTCGGAATGTACAGCTGAAGCTTAGCTGAAACTTCATCAGGTTAGTTGCTCAGTACCCTTCATTAGATTTTGAACACTTTTGTTGCTTCGAACGAACAAAATG
The DNA here is from genome assembly GCF_015706575.1 of Patiria miniata. Lineage (NCBI taxonomy): Eukaryota > Metazoa > Echinodermata > Asteroidea > Valvatida > Asterinidae > Patiria > Patiria miniata. The sequence continues at coordinate 19,331,373 of NW_024037068.1, forward strand.
CACTAATTACAAATGATGGACTATAGCTTTAAGCGTAAAGTTAAGACTTTTTAAAACTGGCTTTTAATTCTATTGCTCATATATCAGCTAATTTTGTATTTTTATTGTCTTGATAGACATTACTTAGATGTAGGCCTACTTATGTTATTTGTACCCGCTTTTTCAACATTGGATTATTATTTTTTTTTAATTCATGTTATTTTACTGTTAATTTCTGGGGTACATTATGTAATTTGCGATTGATCATAGTCCGCGCAATGCGATTTGAATTTATTATTATTATAATTATTATTATAGCCAAAAAATGGAAGTTTTTTTCACGCTTGGTGACGACAAACATGCAAACTGAAGCATGGGTACCCATCTGTTAACCGCATGCTTTAAAAATGTCATGAACACACATGAACAACCTGTTCTTCAAAATAACTTTGATAATATTTCAGATTGGTGTAGACTAAATGATGTCCCTCCAAAACCTGTTAAGTGTAGTGTTACTACTATTTCCCTTTTGAGACTATTATGAATATTATTAGGCCTCCCCCCCCCCCGAAAAAAGTGGTTTTAAAAATGTAGTTTCACATTTAAGACTTCTAGGCATTATAATTCAAAAGGTCTTAAGTAGAATTGGGATATCTCTGACATCGTTGTTAACCGCATCCTTTCAAAATGTCATGAACAAAGATGAACAACCTGACATCGTTTCCAACGCTTCTCGACGCTTGTGCACTTAACGCTTTTTGAATAGGAATCCAGTGTTCCCATCGAGGATATTGTAACCGTTTACAAATCTTACATAAGGCCCATATTATTAGAATATGCCTCACCAGCTGGCATAGAGCCACTACTCAATCCAAGTCTAAGAAAATAGAATTTGCACAAAATTATACGTGGAAAGAAAAACAGTTACAATGAAGCTTTTGCTCTGATCAAACTCCATCTTTGGTTGAACGAAGAAATAATTTTCTTGTTAATTTGGGGACTAAATTTTGAAACCAAACCGTCACAGACAGCTGCTACTTGCATCTTCCAAATCTGATTCCCATTCTTTTACATGTCATGTTTCACCACGATTAAATGTTCTACAGGTAGATACAAAATGTCGATTTCCCCACAACTAGTAACCTAATCTAAAAAATAATTAAAGTGTCTCCCTTTCCCTAGTCCTTTATTCTAGTCCAGAATGTGGTGTAATTATGTATTTTTAATTATCTTGTTTTAATGCTGAGATCACTGTCATATCTTTGTTTATTTCATCCAGCAAGTTTTGCACATTTTAGTTAATGCACTTGTTTTTAATTATTAACTTTTTCACATGATTTATAGATTTTGGTGTTATTGTATTTTGATCATTGTCGAGTGACCTTTTCAGCTACAGCTTTTTGTCATTTTGATTGCGATATAGCAATAAATACAATACATTTCAAAAAATGTTGCAGATTTGAACTTTACATGTATCGGTTTGTTGTCGTATATCTTCGAACAAATAAACATCAATGAGGGGGGGGGGGGAGTTGTTATTAAAAGTATTTTGTTTTACCCTTCATTACTTCAATGGTTTTAAATGGTGTTTCCTCAGAAATCTGTACCATTCAGGTAGTTTTTTTTTTAAGGATGACAGGTGGATGCCCAAAACACTCAGATTTAATTGTGCTTCAAAGAATACTATTTAGATTTTATGTGGATTCCATTGGTTGAAGCCGCAGGATATGACACCTTAGGTTTATGAAATTTATAACTGGATGCACCAACTTCGTTTCTAGGGTATATCCCCCGCCTCCACTTTTTGACCACTTTTCGTGTTGAGAAACCCCAACAAAAATTTTTGAGGTACTTTTCGAACTTCTTAACAAGCAAAATGTATTTAATAGTACCGAAAAAGGCCAAATAAGTACAAAGGCTTTAATGCGCCGTTTTGATGTAAGATTGAGGGGCGTAAGTATAAGATGAACATCAGTATCATGAACAGCGCCCCTAGCGTCATGTGGTGTCCAGCAATCCAGCAAGCCAAGGCCCGCCCCCCCCCCCCCCCCCCCCCCCCCCCGCGCCATGCGAATTTCCACTGCCGGGATATTTTGTGATTTTAGTCATCCCCCATCCCCCCAGTCCCCAGCACAGATTTACGCGACTGGATAGTTTTGTTCACAATTTAAACTGTGAAAATCTTATCCAGCCAATATGCAGTACTTCATTACATATTATTTTAAGCAAAATGGAAAAGAGAGATGGTGGAGGTTTTTGAGATCGAATAAGCTTAATATTGCACATTGAACATTAAACTGTGTAATACACGTCGATATTGCTGTATCGAATCAGGATAAAGAAAACAAGTTTCAAACCCAGGGTTTATTACTGAAAACAGGGTTGGAAATAACAAAATCCCCAGGGACGATGTTGTGGAAGCACCCACTGGGGATTTCAATATTGTGTATAAATAAGCTGTCCTGTTACATTTTAAAGTTCGCTGTGAATCATTACGTCCTCTTTTACCTCACAAAGATCCTCCATCTTATATTTGGCTTATACGAAATCAATATAGTGATATGGCACTGCAGAATGATAGGCTGGATAAGATTGTGACATGTTAACTTAATATCTAACATAAAGGGTGTTTTGGGAACTCATGCCCTGTCGAATGGATTATGTTTTCACCCCAGACGCTGCATACAAAAACAAACGCTGATGTAAAGCACAGTCAGACACCAGGCTATTGCTAATGGACCGATCCAGTAAGCCCCGCCCAGTACGCACGTGGGCAAATTAACACGTGCTCCTCTCCAATGCCACACTGCATTTTCCTGCCGCGCGCATACGCGCGCGTGCACGCATGTCGGACTTTTGTGCACGCATGTCGGACATAAATCACGGCTGTGATTGGTCAGAATACCATGGGGCGGTGCTTACTGGATCGGTCCATTGGCATAAGTGTGCAAGCTTTTTTGGACAGTCATGTAGAAGATAAAATGGACATTTTTATTTATAAATTTACAATTATTCACACATGCGCATCAATGGGCTTGGCAGCAAGAAGCGAATGCGGTCTATTGAAAATGTACAGGGGCGCAAATATTCGGGTTATTTTTTACCCAGTTTCTCCGGGTTTTGTCCGTGTTTTTATTTTGAAAAGTCCTTAAAATCGCCATAGCCATTACTTATGTTCTAAGTGGTTTGTTTAGGGCACAGAATAACAACTTTAAAAAATGCTTTCGTCTGGGCGAAGGAAATCAGCAGAGCTTCTTTGAACACGAGTTGGGAGAAAAATAACCGTATGCTTCGGGGTACCCATTCCATCAAATGATGGGCCCAAATCGCGGTGCTGAATCGCGACGGGTTTCACCGAGGCTGCATCAGCCCATGATTCAGCCAGGGTGAAGTCCACCTAGATTCAGCACCGCGGGTCCGGTTTACGGTTTACCCCATATGGGTTCCACGAAATGTTTTTGTTACAAGTAAACCGCAGACGAGTGCAGATGGTCCAAACTTCAAGTTTGCAGATTTCACGATGCTTATCTGTTGAGTGCCATATCTGCAAGTTTATTTTCTAAAGAAAAGAATGACCTATGATTTCGAGAAGTAAGCGGGATTTTTTATGATTCACAGAAAGCATAATACAAGGGCATATAAATCGCAAACCAAACCGGTAATTGGCAAATAAACCAACAATAGTTAAGCATTTATCAGTGACCTTAAGTTATCTATGATTTCTCCTGTGTTAGCATGACCTCGATTGTGCATATCCAACCTTTCAGCGATCGTGTAGCACTAGCACTGCGTCCATGTAACAAAATAAACGGCCTCCAGTGCACGCGAAACACACTTTCGAGTTGCATGTCCTTAAACAAAATCAAAAGCAGTCATCAGTGGATATTGAAAACATTGCACTTCGTGTTGTGTCTATTTAGTTGTCAGCATTAATTGATTAACATTACAACATGCATTATAATGAGTCTTTACGTTCATTGTGTATGAAACGTTGGTGTAAACCAAGCAGCCATTATGCCTCATTTCGTTGGATCAAATCCCTGCTCTGTACTATACGCACACGCGTAGGCACGCAAGTGGGAAGGCACGGCTGAGTCTGGGATTACAGGATGTCACGTGAATAGCGGGGAATCCCCGAAATTCTTTGGCGGTCGAAGTTCAGCGTCACCGCCAGTAAACAAGCACGAGTCGACCCTGGGGTATTTCCGTGCATATGGCCCTGGCTTGGATGGCGTGTCTCTTGTATGACAGACAAAGAGACTGTACTATCACAAAACAAATGAAGATATGCAAATTGTTATCTTCTTCTTGTATTATACATATAATAACTTTGCATTTATGAAGTTACAATGTTTAACAATCACTGAAACTGCTTGTAAAATTGGAGGGACAGTTTTATCTTGTGAGAAGCGAAGTGTTTTCAGCTGTTTCGTCACTATTATTTTGCTTCAATTGCGCTGGATGTATCGGTTTTCGAAAAGGCAATAGAGATTAATATAAGTGGGAATTCAAGTGCCATAATACGGTATGGGAAGCTGTTCAGCCATAAATTGTGGCTGTTTCCGTATTTGTATGTCTGTGCTCAAGGGCACTGTACCCGGATACCACGGCAGCTATTGGCAGACATTTTTTTATCTTTTGCTCAAAAGGGTTTTTCATCCCCTTCAGTTTCTCGGTACCTGCAAAATACCAAAGAACCTCAGCTGGCGTGGATCCATGCGCTATCGCTACTTTATTTGTAGCTCACTCATCGGTGCGCCCCACTGCACTACAGAGCTCAACTTTCAAGTTCTTTCAAAGCATGACCCTTTGTACTCCTTGGAAATTCCCCACTGAAAGCTGAGGCAGATCACGCGTTCCTTTTTTTGTGTTCCCAATATTGTTCGATTTTTTTCGTCAGGTTCAAAAGCTGGGTATTTCCTAAGTTCCACCTGATTTTGATGACGTTCTTTATTTTGCAATCACGGGATTTTCCAAAGTTCCCTTTCCAAAATAACAGGTTGCAGCAGAAGATTGAAATAGAAGCAGTATTTATTAATAAAAATTGAACATGGAAACTAAAGTGTATGATCTTTGCAAAGGTAGTTATTCCAAAGGAACGAAGACAGAAAAAGTGTCTGCGTCTGCCTTTATGTGTACAACCCCTACCCCCCCCCCTCCAATTTCCAAAGCATTTTCCTGGTGATCACCATTATGAATATATAATAATAACTGGGAATGGGTCATAATGGAGACTTTCCCATAGACTTGTGCACTATTTGTTTCCAACCTAAATATAACCTAACCCAATATTCCCTTGTCCTTTTTCCACAAATTTCGGTAATTTTACTAATTACACGACCAGCAATAAATATAACCTAATTGCGACAGTAGAATTTTGATAAACTCTACTAAAGATTCGTCGTTCCGAATCCACACTTTGTGATCGGTGTAAAAGATTCGTAGTAACGAATCCAGACTTTTAACAATAGTGTGACTTCATAGCAATGGTTTAAGGTAATCTCTCAAAGGTTCTGTCTTACGCCTTGTAGGTAAATTAACTCTTTAATTTCCTTCGGAGTGTGAGAAACCCGCAGGCTGCACGATATTGGTTCCTGGTTTAGTTTGTTTCCATTAAGACTGAGAGGAGTTCAGTTCTCGAGGAGTTCACAGTTTACTACTGGTTTCAATGCTGAGCGTGCCACAACAAAAGAGTCGATTACGGCGAATCTCGGTAAGATTTTCGGTTTTCGTACACTTAGCACAATTTCAGGTGTGCTCAAGAAATCGATTGTGATAACTTTCGGTTACCGAATTGACAACTCTGGCAGCAAGAACAGCCCAGTAAACTGAGTGTACCATAACAACATGTTGTGTTTTACGAGTTGTAATAAAATACAGGATGGAAAACACTTCACGGATCAAGTATCATAATTATCGACGAAGTATATTTCCGTGTTTCGCAACGCCAGAAAGCAAGCGTAAAAAAGGACTGCAGACTGAGGATTTCGTAACTGATATTCACAATCTTTTCTACTGTTTTTAACCCGCCTTTCGTTAAATTCTCTTCCTTTTTTTAGTGTACAGAACGTTGCGGCCCCTTCTTGGCAGCGGCGGCGATTTCTCGTCAACATTTGGGAGGGGGGGTGGGGTGGATCCAGCAGGTTGGGAAATTCAAAAGGGGTGGCACTTTTTGACCATAGAGAGCACTGTAACAAGATATACGTATGCACACGCATTCATATATATAGCCTAGCGTCAATTCTCATTTTGTGCCACTTCCCGTGATGTGCAAGCAACATCTTATGCCCCACAGGTAGAACGGCGAGGCGCGAACCATGAACTCCAGGCATGCCTGAATGATCTATCACTCCCCCGTGAACAAAAAAAAAAAAGGATGGGAAACAAGAATGGGAAATTCAAAGTTGTTACAGCGCTCTCTATGGGCAATAATGGCGCTGTATTAGCTGCTGCCAAGGGAGATATGTTGCTCCCACTTTATCTCCGGTTTATAACCGGAATCTGTCTTGTTGCCTTGTTGATTCTGTTGGAACGTCTTGTTGAATATGTTGTCCTACGACATGAAGCAAATCAGAGCATCGATTTGTCTCCGGGAGCTCGCCGGTGGAGCGAGAATTTTGAACATGGAATTCCCAACATGAGTACACCTATACCGGTTGCCATAATGGTCTTGAAGACGGTATCGGTACAACGATCTTCAACAATACCGCCACGGTGTCACGCTTTTTGGACAATAGGCAACCCATTGTATCTGCTGGTGCTACTGTTCAATGCTACACCAAACGACAGCTACTGTCCTTACTTGAGTGTATAGTGCCTCTATCTGCTGAGACCTATCACACCCTGAAGCAATTAGGTATTGCTCGTCATGCAAGAGGCCTACGAGCAGGAACGCATATGTTCAAAAAGATCCGGACTTTTTGTTCCCCTAGATCTCAAAACCCACGTAAGAGCTATCTCCATACCAGTATCCCATCTAACCTGCTACCAATATCCCTGGCCAAGCCACTTTCAAGTCTTACCATACACATCTGGAATGCGAATTCCATACGCAATAAAACCACCACCCTATTGGACCATATTCTATTGTATGATGTTGACATGATGTTGTTGACTGAGACCTGGCTTTCTGATGATGATATGGTGATAATTGGTGAATGTACCCCTCCTGGCTACATGTTCATCAATTTTCCTCGTAGGGGGGCAACCCATGATGGTGGGATTGGCATAGTGCACAAGAAATCGCTGACACTGTGTTCTACCCCGTCTGGGTTCTCCTCAGTTAACCTTGAACACTGCACTGTTATGCTCAATAACTGTATCCGACTTATCGGAATATATCGTCCGCCTCCATCACGTGCTAATGGACTGAAAACCTCCGGATTTTTGGAAGAGTTTGAGAGATTTCTGGATGAGACGTCCGTTACTCCTAAAAAAAAACTGCATTATTGGGTGATTTCAATGTGCATATTGACTCACCTGATAAATGGGACACCAAAACATTCACTGAGATTATTTCAAATGCAGGCTTCAGCCAACACGTCAAGGGCCCAACTCACAGACATGGTCATACCTTAGACTTGGTCATTTCCCCGCGATGATGATGATGTAATCCATGAAGTTCATGTCGACCCTCTGCACCACTCTGATCATCATGTCGTCACATGTGCCATGAAGTGTGGCAAACCTCCACCACTGAGGGGCTCAGCAACATCCCGCCAGTACGGCAAGCTGGACCATGAGCGCTTGACAGAGCTACTCCATGATCGGTTTACCGATTTCCCAGACAGCAACAACGATCCCAACAGTCTTGCAGAGTCTTATGCGAAGATAACTTCTATGGTCCTCGACGAAGTTTGTCCCTTGGTCACCAGGGAACGAATTATCAAGCCAGGACTTCCATGGTACAACGACCTCATCCATACTGAAAGGCGTATTCGGCGTCGCCTTGAGCGGAAATAGAAAAAGACCAACTCTGCTGAGGATGAACATGCCTTCCAGGCTCAAAAAGACCACGTAAATAGACTGATCACTGATTCAAAGATGCAGTTTTATTCTGACAAATGCACCGATTGTAATGTTAAAGATATGTACGCTAACATCAATGTTCTCCTTAACAAGACTGCTCAAACTCTACCCGATTGTGATTCCTATAAAAAGCTCGCTGACAACTTTTTGTTGTTTTTCAAGGAAAAGGTTGAGAACATACGGTCCAATGTGTATACTCAATTAAACACGGGTGTTAGTGTTACTGATGCAATATCAACTGTCTTTTCTGTCACTGAGTTTGAGCAGATTACTTGTGACGACGTTAAACAAATCATCATGCGTCTTCCTAATAAATCGTGTTCATTAGATACTTTACCATCTTGGTTGGTTAAAGAAAATCTATCCACTCTTCTCCCGGTTATCACACACGTTGTTAATGCCTCCCTCTCATCCGGTATTTTCCCATCAAATCTTAAACACTCCATCATAACTCCTGTAATTAAGAAGAGTTCACTTGACCGAAATCAGTTTAAGAGTTATCGACCTGTTTCCAACATACCTCTTCTGTCCAAGGTTATAGACAAGGCCGTGACATGTCAAGTTATTGACCACATGGAAAGCTACAAACTAGGTGAACAGTTCCAGTCCGCGTACAAGCATCATCACAGTACCGAGACTGCCCTTCTTAGGGTCAAAAAGGATATTCTTTGTTCCCTGGATAAAAACAAAGCTGTTTTTATGGTCTTGCTTGACATGTCGGCCGCTTTCGACAAGGTCGATCACGGCATCCTTCTACAGAGACTCCAGAGCCAATTTGGAATAAAAGGAACTGTTGAGTCTTGGTTCAGCACATACCTAAAAGACCGCGCAGCTAAGGTTTCGATCAAAGGAGATTTGTCTGAAGGGCACATTTCCACCTACTCCATACCCCAGGGATCCGTAGTAGGTCCGTTGGGATTCATTATGTACCCCAATCCCATCGGTGAGATCATTCGTAGGCATGGCATTTCATTTCATGAATATGCAGATGATATCCAGCTTTATGCTGAGTTTGACCCTAAATCTAAAGGCGACTGTGGTCAGGTACTTGGCAATTTATCATCTTGCGTTTTCATGATCAATGAATGGATGTCTCAAAACATGCTGAAGCTTAACCAAGACAAGACTGAGTTCATTATTTTCGCCAGTAATCATGTGGTTGCTAGTGTCCCTGATCTCCAATTAGAATTGGGAGACTTATCCATTTCAGCTTCCACATCCATTAAGGATTTAGGAGTCACACTAGATTCTTCTTTGACAATGTCTCATCACGTTGGCTCTCTGTGTAAAACTGTTAATTTCCACATCCGTAACCTGTGGCGTATTCGCCGGTTTATTACATAGGATGCCTGCCATCACGCCGTCAGAAGTCTGGTCCTGTCCCGTCTTGATTATGCGAACTCTCTTTTGCTAGGTGCTCGTGAGAAAGATCTTAAACGGTTACAGCGCCTACAAAACAAGGCTGCCCGGCTGGTCTTCGCATGCGGCCGGGACCAGCCATCTGAGGGCCTGCTGGCAGAGCTACATTGGCTCCCTGTTAAACAGAGGATAACCTTCAAAATCTTCACCCTTGTGTACAAAATTCTCAACAATCAAGCTCCATCATATCTGGTTGACCTATTACATTCACATCACTCAAATATTCCTGACTCTTACAGACACCGACTCCGCTCATCATCCTATCAGACCCGGCTTTCTGTCCCTAGAAGTAGGAAGAAGGCCAGAGATAGCTCTTTCGTTGTGGCCGCCCCTCACGTGTGGAATGAGCTTCCTTCTTGTCTGAGAGAGGCGGTCTCGCTGCCTGTATTCAAACGTCTCCTGAAGACACATCTGTTCCAAGTCCATTCGTAATCGTATTGTGTCTGTTTTTCTTTCCTGTTATTTCTTGTTGTGGATGAGTGTTAAGCGCTTTGTTCTTTGTAAAGCGCTATATAAATACTTTGTATTATTATTATTATCATTATTATTAAGAATGGAAAAAGAAAATGGATAGTGAAGGAATTAATGAAACTAGTAAAGTAACACATTGAGTACCATGCCCCCCTCATCAAAATTATACTTTTGAGACTTTTTCCTTGTGCGCTTTCTTACTTTCAAAAATACATCCCCACCTCTTTTAGCATTACACATGAATATAACATAATGTACGAAACGTTGGTGTGTAAAACCAAGCAGCCATTATGTCTCATTTCAATGGATCAAATCCCTGCCCTGTACTTTATACGCGCACGCGTAGGCACGCGAGTGGGAATTCCCGGCTCGCTCTGGGATTACAGGATGTCACGTGAATAGCGGGGAATCCCCGAAATTCTTTGGCGGTCGAAGTTCAGCGAGGACCGCCAGTGATCAACGTAAACGAGCATGAGTCGACCCTGGGTTATTTCCGTGCATAGATTCCTGGCTTGGATGGTGTGTTTTTTTTTCAGGCATGACAGACAAATTAATAGAGTGTATTAAAAAAAGAAATGATACTGCCCATTGTTATCTTCTTCTTATATTTTAATAACTTTGCATTTATGTAGTTAGAACGTTTTAAAATTAGTCAAACTAGACCTATTCATCGGGTGGGGGGGGGATGCGAACTTGGGTATATTTGACTATACGCATTGGGATACATTATAGGGGACAACGCCATCCCCCGCCCACTTATTATTGGGACATGTGTCCCTCCCCCCTCCCCTGGTGAGGCGCCACCCATGTACTCCAGGCATGCCTGAACGATATATCCCTCCCCCATAAACAACACAAAACAAAAAGGATGGGAAACAAGAATGGAAAAAGAAAATGGATAGTGAAGGAATTAATTAAACTTAACGTAACACATTGAGTACATTACCCCCTTCCCGTTATTAAGTTTTTGAGAGTTTTTCCTTGTGTGCTTTCTCACTTTCAAAAAGCATCCCGCTTCCTCTATTATACCTGGAAGAACACCAACTTGAAGATTATTTTTGTTTGTGTCATTTGCGAAGTGTTGGTGCCCCAAAAGTGTCCATCGATTGCATCGATCGAAGTATCTTTCATTTCTGCGCTCGCACAAACAAGCTTCTCAGTGTCAGATATTTCAAAATTCCCAGTTCGTGACCTTTCTTTAAATACTCAACTTTGTCAAAGTTTCGGAGTAGGTGGGAATTCCCGCGCACTCTGGAAATTTCTGACACCTTGCGCAACGACTGAATATATAATTTTTTACTTCCGTCGGCTGCGATCACTAAACAAAAATGGAGCACTTTACCAGGAAGCCCAGGGGGCCTGACGGTGTTGGATTTCTATAAAAGCCCAAGCGCGGTCGGGGTAGAGCTAGTTTGGGGAAGAGTACGCAAAGTGAGCACTGGTTGAGACTGTCTTGCTGCGCTCAAAAAAGAAGAGGCCTGTCTTTTGCACCATTTAAACACGTCTAGCGTCTTGTAGTATCGGCTACAGTCCAATTTTGACGAGTCTTTGTACCTCGAGAGAACCGTACGTCATGCGGCAGGTACCTGCAGTGCTGATGGGGTTTGCGACGCTCCTGACGGTCGGTAAGTACAAGACTGCCGTGGTTGATGGGTATAGGGTCGGAATCGGTTTGCCTGTATTAGGGCAGTGTGATCGAGGCGGTTTTGGGTGCGTGACTAATGATCCGATGGTCAGGGGTTTGAATCCAGTAACTGGAATGTTGTTTTTGTGTTGTGTCCTTGGGCAGGCCACTAGCTTTTACTGGTCCCTCACTTGCCTCTCTCCAGCCCGATGTTTAAAGTGGGTACCGGCACGCACTAGCTGTGTCTACCTGTAATGGACTGACATCCACTGAAGGGGGGGGGGGGGAAACCGGGCCACTATAATCCAAGCCTTTTTTTCCAATGGTAACTATAAATAATCACAAGCCTCTTATCACACATAACATGTATTGGCTCGTAGTTTTACTACACAGATACAGATAACATGAGATATGGGAATACTGAGTGTTGGGTACTGCTTAAAAACACCCGGGGTTCGGGAAATGGATGTAACACTGTACTAGGATCACACTCGTTTAGGGACACGAGTGAGTTTCGATACCCGAAACCGTATGGACCTGCTCCTAGTATAAATGCATGTGGCCGTCCCCCCTCTGTGCTATTAATTTTCCAGCTCTTCCTGTTTGTTCTGCCTTGCAATGCCAGGTCTATATTATCCTACGTGATGTCCTGTCTACATTTCAACATGAACTTGTCTCATGTTTCATAAAACATGATGAATTACCATCTCATGATTTTGTAATGTACATAATGTTGCTGACTTCCTGTATTTATTTTGTAATTGTGAAAACTAAATTGTGAATGATAGGCCTGCTTGGTGATCAGTGGTGGCGATTTTGATAATGAGGACATTAATGGTGATATTTGTGATGTAAAGTGCTGATGGGAACGTGCAACGGTGGATCCTGCAGAAATACGCGTCATTTAACGTCACACGGAGCAGCGTTAATTAAGGTCCCCACAGAGACTTTCAGAAAGATATATTTAAACTCCTTTCTTGAAGATGAACTCACCACTTTCATCTGATATTAACAAAGTAACAAAAGATTTTTTTTCAAATGTTCCGACACTTCATGTCCCCTCCCCACTCAGCTTTTGCCGCCCCGCCCATTGAAGTAAGCGCCCCGCCTCCACCAATTACAGTGCCCGTTGTAACCAAGTACATCACGTCCGAGGTGCAGACGCTGGCTCAAGATGCAAGCATCACGCTGATTGGTCATCTGTGTGAGCAGTCCAAGGGTCTGGGAGTCCAGGTGACAGTGCTACTCAACAACAATCCTGACTGGGACACGTCTTTTGGTGTCCTGTGGTACTACGTCGTGGACGACCCAAAAAAGGTAAAGACCTTTCCTAATTTGAAAAAAAGTCTATAAGTGATGTTTCTGTTCGTACAATTCGAGTCGTACAATCATGGTCGTACGTCCGTGTGTAAGCAGCTAGGGCAGTAAGCCTAATATGGTCTTCGTCAGTTATAGAGTGTGGCACCATGCGTCAATGCTGCAGAGACTCTATAGCGTTAGTCTGATTTCGGAAGCACACACGACTGTTCTGTCACTCAATAAAAAGAATAGACCTCAAGTGCAAATCCAGCTTATGGGGGGGGGGGGTTCCTATACAATGCATCCGTTCCATAAGTTTCCAGGTATGGACATTGTTTTTTTACCCGTCACACATGAAAGTGAATTTTCGATTCAACTCGTTTTAGAGAACCTCTGTAAATTTCAGTTTTCCCTTTATAGCTTCTGCTTTGTTCATAACGGTTCCTTTCACTTTGTTATTTTTTGTAGGAGGGGGGGGGCTAGGTTTAAATCGCCTTTAGCTTGTTTTGCATCTGAACTCATCAAATTTATTCCAACCGTTTCTAGTAAGCGAATTATTTATGATTCAACTCACTTTGCGCGGCCGGCTACACGTTGTACATTAAAATAAAATGCTTTTTTTTTCTCAGTGCATTCATTCATACGAAGTCCCGAAAGGGATATTGAATAGTAATTCGTACGCACTAAATAATAACTTCATGCGAATGAACTAAAAACCCGTTACTGAATGTCCATATAGGGGTTCAGTCGGTATAGACTCTTCGCGATCGTATTGTTAGTGTTTATTTCACTCTGCCAGCAAACCTTTTCAATATCTGTTTTATTTCCTTATGCCTATTTCAGAATAGTACCGCCGCGCTGTGCAGCAACTACCCCGCAGGTGTTCCAGGGGCTAACTGCACGGTGAAAGCATGGCCGAGTGTCAGCGACATCTACATCAAAGGACATGCTGGCCAATCAGAGGCCGTCTCCTTCACGATTGATGTGGAGGTCAGACCAGCGGTGAGTGCCATTTTAACCATGACCCACCCCCTAGAAGTTGCTCCTTCACCGTTAGATAAACTTGACAATAAGCAGGCGCGGTTCTACCGGGGGGGGGGGGCTAGAGTGGGCTTTAGGCCCCTCCCCCCCAAAAAAAATTATCTAGCCCCCCCCAAAAAAAAAACATTCCGTAAAAAAATTGCATTAGCAAAAAGAAGGATTGTGATGTACATGCGAACGTTCTCCCCCTAAAGAAATAGTCGTGACAAGTGTGATTTTGTAGTTAATATAGTGTGAATGATTTTAGGATTTTATTGGCGCTCCCCATTGAAAATATGGAGCCCCCCCCCCCCCCTATTGATTTTCGGAGGCCTGAGTGTCTGGAGAAAATGACCGGTTCTAGAACCGCGCAATAAGTCTCACAAAATGCTTTCACGAGACAACACAGCAAGCCCATTGTCTGCACTAAAATCATTGGCGGATCTACTGGAATATCAGTTTGTGTATGTTATTTCTTTCGACTTCACGAAAATCGGAGTAAAAGCCAGACGTTGGTGAATAGGAGGGCCTAGTTGTGTTTTTTTCTAGCTGACGTATTTTGCTATTTAATTTCCCAGAGGTAGTTAAACAAAGGGCTTTATTACCAAGAGCTCATGAACATATGATTTTTCTGTAGCACTGGGGCGTTTTTCATAGTAAAACAGAGGCAAGAACGAGAGAAGGAAGAAGATTTGGGACATCAAATAAAGATAACATTGCTTTCGTCGGCAATTGGACTAGTATATATTTTATTCAAAGCCTCACTTCAGCTAAGTCGCATTCTAAAAGAAGTAAATTAGTTGATGATGATTAGTTACATCCCTACCTCCTGTTCACAGGCCAGGCGTGGAGTTAAACTTCAACCAATCACCTTCGCCAAGGCGCCCGTCCGGAAACTGGACTTCCCTCCCTCGGCCAACGAGCTGACCGTGTACCTGTCCGAGATTGTAACCCTGGCAACCTCGCAATCGCTGGCCTATCACCAGAAGGCACAGTTGACTTTCACCTTCTGCCCAACTCCGCAGACCGGCACGCGCTACGAAGTACAGGCGGTAGTCACGGCCATCGACGGACGAAGCTCCTACGCGCTGTACATCTGTGACAAGCTGCCGTGTGTGGTGAGTCATTGTTCACTACAGAGAGCTTGCAAAGAGCGCCCTCAATGGTCTTTGTTCCTCTGTACTACCCAGAATTGAAACAGAACCTTTGTCACATTCTGGGCGTTTTGTGCACGCTATCTATTACTCTTTTTGTGAGTTTTGTGGCGGACACACCGGGCGCTTATTGCCAAATCCATTTAGCGCACTCTTGTTGTCCTCCCAAAATCTTTGAGAGGCTAATCAATTAATAAACGTTTGGATCACTGTACCTCCAGTGGCGAAACTAGGGTTAAGCCTCTGGGGCACCTGTGGTACATACATTTTTCAAGGGGGTGTACTGAGGGAAAATGATATATATATTTAAATTTATTTTAATTTGATCCAAGATTTTAAAGGAGGGGGCAACCGGCATCTGTTGTTGGGATGCGCTCCCCCACCCCCTGTGTCCCCCACCCCGGTTCCCCTTCCCCCTCCACCGTGCCATCCCTAAAATTACGCCACTGATTCCTTCGGATGGAATGCTACTCGACAACTGTCGCAAGAGGGTGCTATTCGCACTGCACGCACCATCAAGGCCATGCATAGCCAAAACGAAATTAAAAAGAGGAAAGATTTGCCCTTGTTCTTAACAACTTCTTCTATCATTTCAAAACAGGTGGACGGCCCGAATGTCATCGCTCACAATGGTCGCCAGTTGCCTAGCAACACCGTCACCACGGCCTCCGGCACCTGGAAAACGCTGTACGCCCTCGTGGTATGTTGGGGAGGCGTCTGGAACCCGACCCAACACGAATACATCGGCAAGTTCGTGTTCAATGCTCACATGATATAGGTCATCTGTGCAGTAACAGTTTCGCAAAAAAAAAAGTACGACATGTAACAGTTACCGGCAGTAGTCAAGGGACACTGGATATGTTTGAGGGCGCCCTCAACTACCAAGCTCGGTTTTCATTTGAGAAGCAGTGCGAACATCATAATAATTTCTTCCAATCCATTTTTCTATTTTTAACCATAAAAAAAACAAATAATAAAAAGCTTCATATTTGTCTTTCACGATTTTTTCTTCAATTGTTTTTATTTGTTACATTGTTTTTGCATAGTAGACGCTAGTAGTGTATTATTCTACTTATACGATGACACTTAGCATTATAATAATTGTGTCATTATTGAAATTACGTGATATTTCGCTTCTTTACGGTAATATTTGTGGGGTTTTTATAACTCACTCCCATATTGAAATCTTAGTGAAATAAGTTGGCTTTAATTGTTTTATTTTCATGTAATTGCTTTTTTAAAGATATAATACGCCGTGTGTTTTTTTAATACTAAAAAAGGAACTCTATTGAAAGCAAAGATTAAATTTGGACACGTTAAACATTATCAGCAATATTAAGAGAAGAAATTATCGAAACGCATCCGGTTAATGGCCTTTCATGGTATAAAACTGTCTTTAATTTGGTTGATTGAATGAAATTCATTATTTGGTCTTATTGTTTTTTTCTGATGTGACCAAATAAAACAATTGACATGATATTATTACAACACAGGTGCGCATTGTTAAAATTAAATTTTGGAATTTTCATCCCGCATTGAAATTGTTTTTGGTAAACTTGCGATGTCCAAAATTAATTAAATGGAGAAAAAGCGCTCACAAAATGCAAAAAGAAAAGCAATACAGGATTGGTTGCCAAACCGAACAAATAAACCAAAAAACGTTTTCACGAGGGAGCGATTTTCGATCATGTTCCCTGAGTCTGTTGTATAATTTGCAAACGGTGGAATGGTGTGGTGCCAGACTATTTTATGACCGGAGTGCGCTCCAAGCCTCACTTTCGTGTTTTGAATGTGGCTTTAAACATTATGGTATGTTTAATCACAAATTAAATTAAAATTGAAACTATTCATCAGAGCGCACTGGTATTAATTTGTAATGAACCTTTATTTTATTGTTTTCATTTCTACTCGCAAGTCCCAAAATTGAAGATTTAACCTCGCTTTCAATTTATGGCCGACTCGTGATTAGAGACTAGTCACGAGTAACACAGTGTCGGCGCTATTGGCTATATGACTGCATCATTTATTTACATTCCAGATACTCCTTAACAGGTTTAATAAATAGTTAAGCGTAATGTAATAACTTTAGAAAAAAATCAATCCGTTGTGTTTGATTTTCAAAGTTCCTTTAAGAGAAATGGGCATCAATGCATCATTGGGATAAAATAAAGGGCAGGACCAATCGCAAATATTTTTCACAGTTTCTTCCGCAGCTTTAGGTTACAGCGGTTTGGATATTTTCAATAACCAATTTAAATTTTACTGCAAAAACCTTTCAAGACATTCCAAAAGTATCTTTGTGAATTTAAGAAGGAACAAATCATAACAAATTAAAACAAACTCTAAGTAGCAAACGATAACTAGCAGTTAGACGATTGATAATTAAAATAAACAAGTGAATAAACGTTGAATACAACGCAATGAGTTTTTGTTTTACTTTCGTTATTTTCAGCAATGAAAAAAAATGAAATACCCGTGACTGTTGTATAAATAATGGACTTTGCGTGATGAGACTCATCGGCTGTCATGAGTTATCGCAACAACTGGGGTAGACTTGGTGCCAAGTCGGTTATTGTTCACGTACGTACGGTACCGGTTACTGGTTCCATGCACGCAAAATATCACTGCATTGCGCGTAGCCCACTGATCTATACACGTTAGTGTAGAGATCAGTGGCGTAGCCTGGTGGCCCAGACCAAAATGATGCTGACTATCGATGTTCAATAACCGACTTGGCGAAAACGTTTTCTATTTTGTACACAAAATATGAGAGTATGTTGAATCGCTAGCGAATTCTATGCGAGCACTCTGATTCGTTCGGATTCAAGCGTGCATTCTAGGCAGCTACAGAAGGTCAGTCTCATTACTTTGAGAGTTTGTGCTTTGTATTGTGTAACATTCCATAAAATTTATTATAGGGCATACACGACTCAAATAAATCAAGTATATAACAATGATACATTTTATTTCTATACACAGTTGACCAAGCTGAGGCATTTGGCCGTTAAAACGTCGCTTGATCTGCAAACATGTCCCGACGTATTGAGAAGAACTCCCCATGTAACGGAATGAACGAGTCCTCGTTTGCATTGCTGTGCGCCATTGGATCTTACCGCATAGATCACTGCATATGTTTCGCGCTGCACGCATAATATGAATACTGTTCTGAGAACGTGCCCGTCAAGTCGTTATATATGTCGCAACCCTGCCGATTACGTACTATTCTTATACCAGTCGCGCCGATAGAGTTCGACTGAAGTTCACTGACAATATACGACTTTCTAACGACTTGTCATCAAGTCTACAACTGGGGGGCGCTATTTAACGAATGTGGACGACTATGTTGGGTGGACTCGCCATTTCATGTTTTATGTATTAAATTCACACACAAATTATAAATTGTAAGAAAGCCATTAACAGCATACATGGAGAAATTCTGAGATCACACAATAGTCCTTTGAAATTCCATAACTGTATACATCAGAAACGATTGTTGTAACGAGATTATGAACATCACACTCACCACAAGACCCTGTAAATATTGTAAGCATTAATTCGTCATTAATACACGCGAGTTGATAAACAATAGGCACATTTACATATATACAGATAATGCTATATAGACAAGTGCAAATTACAATTATAATTACATTATCAAGCTTCTTTTGTATTGTTTTAAGACGGTTACTGCAACTCTGTACTTTCCCAATTTTTTTTTTGAATTTGTGAAAGTTTCCTTGAATTTGTGACCAATGATCTTCACTACGGTGTTCCAGTTTGAATACGTGTGCAGAACAGGTTCAGTACACACACCGGATTTATAGTTTCCGAAAAAAAGTCTTTGAAAAGGGATATTATTTGCACCGAAGCCATACCGATAAAGTTGAAACAATCACAAACATTGTAGTATTTTAAAGTGAGCTTTGAAAGAAAAAAAATCAGAAAAAAGGGATGACAAAAAAATTCTTCTTGGTAAAAAAAATAAAAAATAAAAAAATAAAACTTGATCGACGTACGTGCGCCCTTGGAGCATCCTTGGCATTCATAGCCTTGGTCAAGGCGCTAGTTGTTATTCTTCCGGCTAGAACGCGGTAAACGATAGCTTCGCTAATGCCATGTATGCAGTCATATGTCTATGCATGCAGTGCATTAAAAATACAGCGCGAACAACGACCTCACGCGGCCACTATTTTTATGCAAATCAGTTGGACCCAATCTAGCGCCTTGGTTCAATCGTCCATGTGAGGTTTTGGGGGTGGTGCTCATTATGTTAATAGCCTTAGCTGACCTTAAATGTCGTTTTCTTATTGGTCGATCGTTGTGTGTAAACTTGCATAGTGAAACGTGGCACCGTACATAATCCATACACGTACACGTTGTGTGTCTCTGCACACGGCACCAATGCACAACAACTGTGGTTCCTGTCACGTTCGCAAAAGGCGAATAGCTGCAAATAATTTGATGACGTCCGGATTTACCAAGGTGTGATTGGACACTCTACATATTAGCCCCGCCTACACTTATCTGTATTCGCATACGAGGTCGTGCGCTAGAAATCCAGCGCAAAATAAAGAAAAACATAAGCTCTTGCCAACGATTGAACCAAGGCGCTAGATTTGGGTCCAACTGATTTGCATAGAAATGGTGGCCGCGTGAGGTCGCTGTTCGCGCTGTACTTAGCACTGCCTGCATAGCGCTAGCGAGGATATCGTTTACCGCGCTACGGCCGGGATGAATAACAACTAGCGCCTTGACCAAGGCTATGACATTTATGACCTGTAGGTATGCTACGTCCTGTATTTAAATATAGGGCCTACTTCCAAATCAAATAAAAGGGGAAATGCAACTGAAAGCTTCAAAGTCGTTAGTTTTATTCAGTTCTAATTCTCAAAAAATGAAAATCATTGTAGAACCTTTGGGCGATATGTTTGTTGGGTGTGTACGCCCACGTGTACAGGTCCATGCATTAGTTCCCGCCCACTGCCCATTTAATGTTGATGACAGTAACGAGTGCGCCTTGTCCACGCCGCACTGGATATTCCCACCTAGTCTGGTTCCCAGACCAAATATTCTGACCATTTCTGTTTAATTTCAATCAATTTAGAGACGTCAGGGCGTCGGGGAATTGTCAGGTCATAGAAACAGACCAATTCCAGCATCACATGCGCGTGCACGCATGTCCAACCTCGTTCCCCATGGGTACGATCTTGCTTCGCCATGTTCTTTCCCATCATGCCTTGCGCAATCTCAACCCCTGGAATTGTGTAATTTAAATGTGTCAAAATATAGCACATTATAATTAGGCTGCAGTTTATCCGTTCTACGTGCCGACGCCATCTTTAGAATTTTGAAAGTTGTGTTTTTGAAGAATCAATGCTTTCAAACATGAGGTTTGGACGTTGCATTTTTTATCACAGATTTGTATTGAATGCACGTACCCCTTTCGTCCCTTTACAACCGCAGATACAGGGATTTGTTTAGCGAAAAACGAAGCTGCTATAATCCATATCTACAGGCATCGCGCAGTTTTGAATATTCGTACGTGACGTGCAAAGCACGCGAGCTCATTATGGGCACACCCAGCGTGCAATCTTCGAAATGCCCGCGCAGCACGCACTGAATAGCCAGTCAGCATCGTTTACGTGTACATCACAGCCAAGGAACGCGCACGCGCCCATGGAGTCGAGGCTAATACATGTCGGACTTGTGAGCACGCATATCGGACATGCCGCACGGATGCGATCGGTTAAAACATCTTGATCGCGCGGATGTTGGAATTTCAATCTGGAGCTTTACAGCGTCTGATTCAACGGTTCTCATGAGTAGCCCTAGCAGAACTACCTACAGTTTATGCATAGTGTCTGAAATCTAACAATGGTAACTAGTAAGCCTACCGAAACCGTGCGTCCCTACTCATTTCCTTAATATAGTACTGACCTGCAGTACGCCAGACCTACTAGCAAGGCTCATATCAAGTCTCCTTTATATGTAACATTTTTTATCCACTTGGGTAGAAGAGCAATCCGTTCACACTATCATCACGGAGGCCCCTTTCAATGGCAAAATCATTGCGCTATCTACTGGTCAGATAATGCGTCACGGGACAGTTGCTTTGTACAGTATCTAACAATGTATTTTCCATTGAATGGGGGCCTCGTGAGTGAACAGTACTGTAACGGATGATGTACACCTGTAGTACTTCTCTCATCTATCTGACGCGGGCGCGAATAGTTGCCGAACGTGATTGGGAGCACATCGTTTTTAGCAATTAAAAAGACAGAAAACAAGAGAGGCAAGCCAACGTTTTCAAAACGGTGTTTGTCAGTGAAACCTTGATATTATTTTGATCGATCCCTGAAAAGCAATTTACGATTTACTACAAATATTGAACTATTATCCACAGTGACACAACGAAGAGGATTGTATCTGCGCGTGCGCAGTGCACTGACGGTCCAGCATTCTTCCACTTCTTCACAATGCCTGTAAGAGAAAGTCACATCGGAGAATGAAATCAGTGATACAAACGAGGAACTATCAATATGGGGGGGGGGGAGTGGCGTCGTCCACATCTTTGAAAGGAGACAAGGTAGGTTTGGTTTGTTTAGTTAGGTTTGTTTGGTTTTGTTTTGGTTTGGTTTGGTTTGGCTTGGGTTTGGTTGGATTGGGTTGGGTTTTGTTGGGTGGTGTTAGGACTGGGTGGTGATGGGTTTGGTTGGTTTGAGTTTGGTTGGGTTGAGTTGGGTTAAGCTGAGTTGAGTTGGGACTGGGTTGGGTTGGGTTGAGTTGAGTTGGATTGAGCTGGGTTGAGTTTGGTTGGGTTGAGTTGGGTTGAGTTGAGACTGGGTTGGGTTGGATTGGGGTGGGTTGGGTTGGGTTGGGTTGGTTGGGTTTGGTTGAGCTGGGCTGGGTTGGGTTGGGTTGGGTTGGGTTGGGTTGGGTTGAGTTGAGTTTGGTTGGGTTGAGTTGGGTTGAGTTGAGACTGGGTTGGGTTGGATTGGGGTGGGTTGAGTTGGATTGAGCTGGGTTGAGTTGGGACTGGGGTGGGATGGGTGAGGTGGGGATGAGTTGAGATGGGTTGGTTGGGTTGAGTTGGGTTGAGTTGGATTGGGTTGGGTTGAGTTGAGTTGGTAAGGTGAAGTCGGGTTATGAGTAACAAGATGACTAAATGCAAATCGATCTTCTCAGTAAACATGCAATGCATTATTGATAAGGTAGGTCCTTTTGATACTAGAAATTACGATTGTGTGCTAACAAAGTGCAAGGTATCAGTTGTGCCTGTGTACGGTACATAAAATATCTATAATCTAAGTGAATCAGACAATGACATATAAGTTATACCTCGGTTTGCTGGCGTAGTGTCTATTTCTGTACCAAAATAAAAAAAATAATAAAGCAAAGGAACGAACTGTAAAGTAGATAGTGTTTGCTTGAAGCCGCATTAAAAACACCAGCCTGGAGTTCATTTTTATTAACAAAATTGATTTGGACAATATGGAACTGAAATCAAAAATAAAGGAACTTAAATGGGACAAAAGAAAGATTGAATATAATAATTAGAATCTTGTTTACATTTCATCAGTAGCATTTTTGTCGATATTTGTCGTTTTTTGAACCAAACTTTACTCACCCTTTGAGGCTATTGTTTTCTTTGGCGCAGCCGTTGTTGTAACCCACGAGTTCACTGCGACAGACAGAAGCGTGATGAGAAGGTTATAGACCAATACGTTATTAAACTTTTGTGTAAAACGATAATATTGAACTGTTAGTTAAAGGACGCCCTCTGTTGATGTGGATATGTGAAAGGATCTACAGGCAATATTCTATTGACGCCAAACTTTGCTTTGGGTTTATATAAGTAATTTTAATACCATGGATCAAAACAATTGAATTATATGTTCTCACTGTCACTGGATTTGAGCGAAAGAGAGTGCGGCAAGCTGTAGTGAACTCTGCTTTCTGCTGGCCATTCGCAGTTGTCCTGCAACACATTCCAAAAACCTTGAACGATTTCAGGTAAACTAAATTGCACATCAACAGAGGGCGCACTCGAAAATTGAAAGTCCGTGCTTCACTGACTTTATCATTCAAAGAGGGAAAATAAAAATAGTGTCGCAGTCTAAGTTAAACAAAGTGACTATTTGCAATTCAAAACAAAAACTACCAAAAAGCATGCACGTGGAAATATAAAAAATATATCGTTTACACTGTATATGAGAATTCAAAAAGGAAAAATATCCATTCAAAATGTAAATGTAATAATAAAGAATGTTGCACAGAATGGCATGGAGATAAAAAATGGAAAATCAAAGCCAAATTTGACTTTCACTGAAAACTTCGTGTGTAAGCCTTAATCAGGTTCTCAAAATATAGCTCTATGCTGTTGTTTCTGGTTTAGAGTTGACGGAATCATTTGGGTTTCAGGTATGTTTACATCTGAGGAAGTAGCTAAACTAAGAAGGCTTATGCCACATTTTAAGTTTTAGTTAGTCTTTAAATTGCTGCCTTAGAACCTTCACATACTTGTATCTAGCAGACTAACATGGCTGTATACATGTTTGTAAATCAAAAATAACATATGGCATCAACGAATTCAACATTATTAGCAAAGTCCTGCTGTTTTGTTACTGCTCGGGCTCAGATTTGTTTAAGACTGTAACTTGTTTCATGTAGAATTTTTCTTGTTTCATGTTGATTTCTTTAAATAAAAAAGCCCCAAAACATTTATATTTCCACTATTCTTATCAGTGAAAGTCGTCTTTTCGTTACCTTGTGCGGTGCTGGAAGGTTTCTCTGTGCAAAGTATGAATGGGTGCAGAGAAAGTAAATGACACGTGAAAAAAATAAGAATAATGAAGATGAAACATAAATGGGAGGTCATATGGACGAAGGTCACCACATGGGGGCGTGTTGAGTGCATTGTGATGAGGTGAAATAATAGATTGTACGAGAAATTTGGTGAGAAATCGACACCAACATCAAAAGATGATTGCGAGACACATTATGCTTACATCGGTCGACAAAAATTATTGTCATAAATGTCGTAATAATGGCTTACTGTTTGATTAAACCACATGCTGGGCTTCTGAAACAGACTCTTAACTAGCCCGCGCGCACTTTCACTAGCCCGCATGTTTTCCTTTTTAGAGTGTCTCGTAAAAAATAACGCGCATACATCTAAAAAGTGTACTATGAGGCAATCTTGTCATTTTTTTTGTTAGAGATTTAATAGTTTAAACCTAAACAGTTAATAAAACTAGACACAAATTGATACACGGTTTGCTTTCTGAATTTAATGATATCTTTCTTCCTGTCCTTTCATCTTTGCCGTAGCCCAAAATGTTTGACTCGCCAGCCGGGCTACTCAAGGGATAGTTGACAAGCCCGCCGCTGTTTTAACTAGCATTTTACTAGTGGGCTACCACTAAAGTCGAACCCTGAGCACATGCATTACATTTGCCCAGTTGTTTTGCACACAGCTATGAATAAGACTCTTGCTACAATCCTGGCCAAATCTCGCTGGGCCCCCAACCCCCCGGCCCCCTGTCAATGTTGTCCGTCATTGCGCGGTGTGTGCTCCATCAGCTGGAGAATACAACATTGACTGGGGAGCGGGGGACTTGCTGACCGTACGCGAAGGCTAAGGTTATTTCCAAGAGTCCCAGCCATTTTGGCCGGAATTGAACCTAACCAAGAATGTGTCGATCGTCTAAGGACTGAATGTTTTGATATTTGTCAAATAGATGTGGTGCTGGAAACAGTAGAAAACAACCAAGGAACAAGACCGACTCACCCAGGGATGTGTAAAATGTGAACGTTACATTGTCCCCGTCGCCGTATCCGTTGTAGCCCCTGAGGGTGACCTCGTACGTGACATTTGCCCTGAGGTCACGTAGAACGTAGAATTGACGACCTAGTTCCGGGTCATGGGGGATGTCCACCTCGAGTGGAGAGTCGGGACTGTGGGAGTTGACCTTCTCGACCCCACCCGTCTCTTTCTCCTGTCAAAGAATTGAAGGATCTCAAAATCTTTGGATTGTGATTTATACGACTAGCAATAACACTTGTTCTTGTAAAGGTGGTAGAATCGACTTCAATATTATAGACGCGTGTTACTACATGCCGTATATATAGCCAAGTTTTTTTCGGACGGCAATTACTGCAATCAGGTATAACCGTAATGCGCATGCGTCAGGTGGTATCCGAATAGTTCTGGCATTTAAAGGGTCCACGAAATGATTTTTTTCGGAGAAACACACTGTATGCTACTTTCTACTCTTTTTAAAATGTATGAAAACTTTTTGATATCATTTTTGGTTTATGTTATTTAAAAGTGCATGTTCTTTTTTGGACAACTGAGGGCGCTGTTGCCGTGATGTTATTTCCGGGAGACACTGCTCAGTTAAAGGTTTTGTGTACAAATGTGAACCAAGAAATCTGCTCAGTGATAACATTTATGAGAAAGATTTGCTGCCATGTACTTACACAACAACGAATCACAAACAAGTTGCAACATTGAGGTTTTTTTGCTCATGAATATGGAAATTTGCATGAGCATAAAAACCAAAAAGCCACCAAAATACCCTTGAAAACGGCAAAATGAAAATTGAAAATAAGGTTAAATGGGACACAAGGGTGCATTTTCAATAATTACATTAAACAAAATTACCTTTCATGGGCCCTTTAGCTTCCCTTAAAAAAGAGTACCTCAGAGCCATGAAACAGAAGAAAAGTGTGCATACGTTTGTATTTATAAGCAGCGTCTATCCTTTACTCCATCTTGGAACGATGACCCCACACGTCATCAACGTTAAATTCACCGCATTTCCTCACAGCGACGTAAGCCTTAACGAAGAACGCTGGTTCGAAAATTTGGCGACAAGTTGTCGGATAACGTCGTCCCATTTATAAAAATATAAAGTTATTTCAAATCACATGATATATGTTTCACGCATGCGCATTAAGGTAAATGACTGTATTCTAGCTACTGCAGAAGAAACAAAATACATTTGGACGCAGTAATATCAGTACTGCTTGTTTACCTGGAACCACCATCCATAGTAAGACATCGTGTAGCCATCAATGGGGGTGTATCCAGCCGTGCCCTGTAACTGCTGCATGCGGCTCCCCATGGTCCAAACTAACTTGTAGGAGTGGCGACGTATTCCGATCGGATTGCTCACAATATTGGGCGGGCGAAGACGGCCTAAGCATTTCATGAATAAAAAAATAAATAAATATCGAGAACATCAATTTGTCAGAAGCTTCACCCCAGGTGTCAGCATAGTCTCTTGTTGTGTATGCAGAAGTAAGAGTGAAATACAACAAAAAACAAATTTCTGCGCACACGAGTTAAAACAAAATGGCGGGCATGTGTACTGCCCTCTAGAGTTGAAAAAGGTAGTAAAATACTCACCACTAACTTCAATCACATCTTCTGTGGTTCCTAGTATGTTTGTAGCTTGACATCGGTACACACCGTAGTCTGTCTCTGGATTGACACTCACAAGCACAAAACTGTGGTAGCGTGCAAAAATGTATGGCTTGTTAATCGAATAATGGCCTTTATTGAACCACTGAGGGCGTTTGTTTTGTTACAGTTTTTTCACAGTTTGTTATGTGAGAAATGAAATTATTTGATGGGCCTTATTTACGAATCGGCCATATTGCATTGAAAGTTAGGTTAAGCCATAATTTTTTTGAACTTGCGAAGAGAAATGAAAGCAAGGTAATTTATAATGAATTCGTGTCTGCTTCAATGAATTATTTGTACATTTGTAATTTTTAAAACCATATTTAAAAAAAACTACGGTAAAATAGGGCCGCATTGTGCCTTCATAAATAGTCTGGCGCCAACCCAATCAACAGAAGCGCAAACCTTATTTGATTTATATCACCCCGACGCATAATTGCATCTTATAATAGTTTATGCGGTATCCGCTGCTATGCACATCAGATTCGGACCAGCCAACCGATCCCGTTAGCTCGGTGGTCGAGTGGTGGGACGTCTGCACTGGAAAGCAGGAGGTCGTGGATTCGAGTCCTGCCCGAGTGATTTTTTGTTTTCAACTTTCACTCGGGAGGTAACACACTGAGTATACAGTGTTTAAACGTCGGTGAAGGGCATTACCTAATTTGATCCATTCAACAGTGAATAATTAATGAAATACATTCAGGGAACTCGACAAAAATGACCAACTCGCGAATAAGGCCCATACTCTCGGAAGGGAAGCGAATTTTTTTTTTTTGAACAGCGAATGCAGGAGGATGGAGATCTCATTTTGCCGGGAAAACATCAATGGAAAAACAGGTAGTGAAGATGAACTCAAAATTTGTCTAAAAACAAAGTTAGTTTTGAATCATAAAAAGTAAAGTTTTGAATTATGAAAAGTAAAGTGGTGAATAGTAAATCATAAAAAGAAGACTAGATATAGGCATGCGTCAGAAGGGAAAATCAAACGAGCAAAAGGTACAGGAATTCAAGGTGTCACATTCTGGCCGTGATTTCATGGAGGAGCGACGGAGGAATTTAGGTGTTGAAAGGAAGTAGGCTGCTGCGAAATGCGTGCAAGGTGCATGGTATCAGCGTGTGTTTTTTTTGCAAGCAGATACATGTCAGTAGTAGGCCTACATGCGCAGGTTTGATACCAAGATCGTATGCAATCATGTCTTTCACGCGATTCAAACATTAACCGCCACAGAATCGCCCTTGGATAGGGGGCTTGGTGTAGCCGGCATTTATCTTTCTTTTGTTCAAGTCCACAACCGATTATAGTCATTGACAACAATGCGCATGTGTCAGTTATCAACGGACTGGTTTTCAGACTGAAATTCTCTTTTGAAAACCCCCAAAGCCACAAATGATGAAAATAAAAGCTAAAACTCATTTCATTGGATTGTTTGACTTGATTATTTACGATTTTGGAAAGAAGAATGTCCGAGATCCGAACATTTTGGCATTCAGCACATCGTAAAATGACCGCATAAACCACCAGGCAACTGCTTGGCGTTAAATATAAACCTTAGGCCTATAAAGTCTTCTAAATATAACTCATGGATTTATATTGGCCTAACTGCAATCACGTAATATGTTTAACGAATGTGTATTCTTGTAAGTGGCTGTACTTGGTGGTAGGTGAAATATTTGTGTACGGGAAAACAACAAGTGTCTGAAGAAACGCAGCCTCGGCCAAGCATGGTAATAACGAAGCAGTAAAGGTACTTGCAGGCAGTGTATAGGGTAGTCTAGGTCCAAGACTGGAGTTGGATATGGCCACGCTGCCGCAGCGGTAGAGGGCGCTATACACTGGGTAAAAGAAGTCCAGTCCTGGAAACTCTGACTCTCGGACCCATTAATAGGAAACCCAATCATACCTTACGCGCAGTTTTTTCTTCAAACAAACACGCTTCAAAGTCAGGTTATCTTGTTTTTAAAGCGGCCTACCTCAACAAGTGAGTGTGGCTTCGTTTTCAGGGTTCCTGACCCGTAACCATGGCCAGAGGTTTAGGGCTGGGTTTTAATGCATATGTTGTGTCCTCCGGCAAACTACTTTACCCCAACTGGCCTCTCTCTGCCATGGAGTAAATGGGAACACTGGCTGGGAGGAACCTGCGATGGACTTGCATCGCTTCCTGGAAAAAAAGATTTATTTCCAGTCATTTCATGACACGGAAACTGGAGATAAGATCCGTCCCGATGGGCCATATCGCTTTGTTAATTTACTTGTACTACAGCCACGGCGGTTTGACCTCATTTGACAGGATCGGACCGACTTCTATAAGAAACATAATCCAAATCCAGTCATGGACAAAGATGGAAATGTCAAGGGAGGAACGGTGGGCAGGCTTGTCTGCTGGGAAGGGGCTGAGCACGTCTGAGTGAAAACAAAACTTGCCTAGTTCTGTTCCCGCAATCTACGGAGGGCCTGCGGGTTAGTACGAGAAAAGAAAGACTGGGTATTATTCTATATGACATAGAGACTTAGTACTTTGAAATTATAGGTAAAATAAAACAGAAACAGAAACATAAAATAGAAAAAAAAAGAAACTTGACAAGCCTGCCCTACTGATGGTAAGACAGTTCACGTAAAATGAATAATCCGTGGCGTTGAGCTGCACTATTTAGCCCTGTGTTCTTCAACATGCCAACTACCTACACTTGTGAAGATACTTAAAAAAAAACGTGGTATTTTACCCGGATTAACCATTTCTAATTTTAGTTGCCCATGAATTATTTCAGTACATGTAATATTGGAGGAGACGGTGCCAGGGGATTAGACCTTTATCAGGGTACGCCATCTTAAAAATAAAAGCGAGGAATACAAGGTGCACCCAAGTATACAAATGCCCATGGACACCAGTGTTAAATCCCGTACTTCAAAATTCTTATTAAAATACTCAGAACTCTCACAGCTGTTCATGCGGCACAGACAACAATGATCAACATGTCGTCTTTTATTTTATTTTCTATTTTTGGTGGTTTGATCCAAAGAAGACCGGCCCTAAAAACGACTGATGTTGCCAGAACTGTAGCCATTTTAAAAAAGGATGCCTCCATCATGGGCGGAAAAGCAAAAAAAAAAAAAAAAAAGAGGCGCGAAGACAAAGTGGTGTAAATTTAATGAGTTGGGGGGGGGGGGCAAAATGTCAAAACAAAATTTTGCCCCCCTCTAGAAAAAATCCTGGCGACGCCCATGGCCTCCATAACATTGCTAAATCGCGCCACTTATCGGACCCAATCAGAATTGGAAGCTCCAAGTCCAGGTCCGAGGTACAATGCCACATGTCTTCATTTCCCAGTTCCATGGCTCTCAGAACTCTTTAATGTAAAATGAGTTGAGTGTATAACGATTATCCATGAGCTCGGCAGACGGATTGAGGGCCTATTTACTGGGGTGGTGCCACAACGCCAACAAATATGGCGGCGCAAATAGTGTGTACGGTGAATGAGTGACTCTCGTAACATTACAGTAGATTGACACTCTCGTAAGCGGATAGATATAGCTCAAATATCCCGGTACTATAAATCATCATTCTATATTTTAAAGAAGGATCTCAAATAGACTTAAGGCACCAAATCAGTTGCTTGACTGAAGTTTAAGTGTTAGTTTATTACGAATACATCTACAATTGTGCAGTGATGCGCGACTGAATTTTATAAAACCCATAGGTGTTGAGGCCAAGGATTTGGAGTATCTGCACAATTAAACAATTTTCAAAATTGATCTCATGGTTTTGTACTTATTTTTAAAACAGCGAGACTAACACATTTTTTTTGGGACATGATGTATGTCTCGCTTTGATTTTCAAGATGGCGTAGCCTGATAAAGGTCTCTTAATTACGTTTGTTCTATAATCCACCTTCCACCCAAAAACAAATATGCAACTTATTATGTTACGAACCCTCTTGATATTTGGCTTTCCCACCTTCTAAGTACTTAGTGACGATAAAATAATCGTTGATTAAAAAAACACACACACAGACAGCAACGGAAACAAATTACACAGAAGCTAAATGGAAAGAGAGTAACCCTGATAGAAACATCAACATTTGTAGGTATATTTCAAAGACAAATAACAAAACAAAAGAAGGCAGTAGAAGGTAAAGGAGGTAACGTTAAACATTTAGAACTGGGCACTATGAAATGTTTTCATGATCCAAAACGCAATTAAACCCACGGATAATTGAATCTTACAGCATCTGGGATCTTTTGGAGATGTCTCTTCCCGTGAGAATCTGGTTGTCCTTTGTCCACGTGTATATCGCTGGGGGTTGGGACCTGACCTGGCACCGTAGCTGGCGATAGTCGCCCTGGCCGCACCGTATATCTCTCTCGTCCGCAGTGACTTCTGGCTTGACTTCAAGACGATACACAGGTCAAGAATCGATTAGCATCCGGTAGGCAAGCGGAGGTAGTGGAGGCTCAACATCACCCCAAACAGAGAAGGGGGGTCATGTTTCATTGTTATAATATAACGGCCCAGAAGATACTCCACTATGACCCCATTTTTTTTAGGTCTGCGCGAGAAACATAAGCTTAACGATACGTTCCAGAACCGCTCCTAGATCTTCAAATGAGATTGTGATTTCAGATTGTGATTTCAGTATTAATTCAGTAGGTCACTCTTGGGATAAATGCAATGATCCTATATGCCTTTAACGTCGAACCTAATTAACTGGTTAAGGTGTAATTCAGGCGCGGTTCTACGGGGTGGGGGGGGGGGGGGGGGGGGGGGGGGGGTGGGGGGGGGGGGGGTGGGGGGGGGGGGGGGGGTGGGGGGTGGGGGGGGGGGGGGCTGTGGGGGGGGCTGGGGGGGGGGGGGGGTTAGCCCCCCAAATTTTTTGTCTAGCCCCCCCCCCCCCAATAAATTCCGGATTGTGATGTACATGCGAACGGTCTCCCCCTAAAGAAATAGTCATGACAAGGGTGCATTTGTAGTAAATATAGTGTGAATGATTTTAGGATTTTATTGGCGCTCCCCATTGAAAATATGGGATGAGCCCCCCCCCCCCCCCTACCCAACCCATTGAATTTCGGAGGCCTAAGTGTCTGGAGAAAATAATCGGTCTACATTTCAACACGCCTCCCTGAACAAAATTCTGGATCCACCCTGCTAGCCCCCCCCCCCAAAAAAACCATATTATAACGTAAATTGGGACTTCCAACTTACACTGCACAATGACGGTTATCCAGCGTTCTTTAGGCGTGTCACGGTAGCCGTTCTCCGCTGTACACGTGAAGACCCCAGCCTGGTCCCGTTGTATGTTGGGTATGTTCAAGGTGGCGTTGGTAGATACCACTGGGTAGAAACTGGTGTTTACCATTAGTCGCCATGTGATCCTAAAAGTTCCACAAACGGAACATTTCAACGGTTAGAAATGACACTATAAGGCACCGTATAAGACATAATAAGCCGCCCCCTTCTCCCTGCTAAGGGCGTCCTCACTATGGACATGTCTTTGCTCCTCAGTGAGTACCACTGTAACAACTGCAGCAACTAATGGTGATCATTTAGCGAAAGGGATAGCTGCGAAAAAAACTTCCTAAGATCAGTAGTAGAGAACCAACCCAACTTTAATATAAGTTGCCTGTTAAAATGTGCCTGGTAACCTTTTTCATCAACTTGATATTTGCTTGACAAGTTCATTTTAAGAGACATAAAGCCTAGTTTCCCTATATCTATAGCCGTTAAGCTGACACAGACTGCGCAGAAAGTGCGCGGGACCGTCGGTAAAGTTGAACAGGGTTCAACTTTGCCGATTGTAGGGGAGATAGTTTGCGTCTGTCTGTGCTGTCGTTGACATTTGCGGATGAATTGTTTCCATATGTCTTTGTTGCAAGGGGGGATTTGTTTGAGTTGCTCTCTGCGTTTCTTAGCGGGATATGAAAAAAGAAAAAGCTCAATGGGATCTCGGAAACTGTGGGCCAACGACTTCGTGTTCGTGCTCGTGTCATGGCTATGGTGCCATGTTATTTCTGGAAGTAGTGTTTTGAGTAAAACAACAAAAAATCAGGTTTCTGACTCCATGGTGAACTTGGACCCGAGTTTGGTCACGTGACATGTTGAGGCTGGGTTACTGATGCTTTTGACAACGTTAGGTTGAAATCGGTCAAAATATGTAGGAGCAATAAACAATGTTAAGGTTTGTTCCAAACTAACTAACGGACTAAGGGAGAGAAATGATGATTTGCTAAACTGTAATTACCCGCAGCTAAGAACTAGGCTTAGCATAAATTTGTTGGTTTTACCGTGGTAATGGTGATCCCTCGGCCAGACACGTCAGCATAACGTCATCGGATTCGTTGTAGGCAAATCGGTTGCTGTTGTTCTTCTCGATGGTGGGCGTGGCTCCCGGCTGTGGGAGGATCCCCACTATTTCCGGCGCGACTGTTTAGCGTATGAAGATAACATAACATGTAAACAAATAATGTTGAGTATGAGATGAGGGTATGTACATGTGGAGACGATAATATATGACATTGTATTCACATAATTTGAATATCAGTTACCGTTTTGCGCTGGGCATTTCTGACTTTGTTAGTTTTGTATAGCTAGTTTTAAACCTTCCATATATCTATTCATTTATACAATATACAGGGCGTCTTGCGGATGTTTACACCATCTTCAAGGTAATAGACTTAGATTGAGAATACCGTTTGTTTCATTGAGATTGCTTTTGTAAATCCAAAGATATGTTTGAATAACGGCAAAGCCAAGAAACCCATTTTGTGCCACTTTCTGTGAAGCAGTTAAAATCAGTTTAGTCCTAGTCTAAAACCAAATCACTTTACTGTTAGTGATTTAACATTTTTAAGCAGAGAGTGCAATACTTATTTATACTTAATTGATCTCTTTCATTGAAGTTTTAAAGATATATTTGTATGTTTCAACATAATAACAAAACTCTATATTCTTGTGTCAATGGAATGTTTGTCTTACACCCATAGTGATAATCTTATCAAATGAGCCATTTTGGCATTGTCTGATCTTTGAAGCACTCGCTTCCTAGAAAAGGCACAGATTTTTTTTTTTTTTTTGGGGGGGGGGGCTTTGCAGTTATTCAAATATATCTCTGGATTTACAAAAAACGAAATTGTAAAGTGTCAAAAATGGCGGGGTTTTACATGCACCATTATTTGCAGGACAACCTGTATAGATGCAAGTGCAATCAGTTGCTTTTTTTTCTTGTTAAAAAAAAAATCACGAAAAAAAAACATGATTTGTTCTTTTATGTACATTTGAGAAAAAAACAACACAAAAACAAAGTCAAACCAAATTAAACGACTGAAACAAAGAAGCAAAACATTCATCATTTATTCTCTGATGTATATTTAATTAACCCACCAAGTGAGTGAAATTTGACGTTTGTGCATGACATTACGAACATGAAGCTAGCTGCAGGCCATCAATGAATCATCCATATTTGGAAAATACAATCCTCAATCCTTCATGTCTTCATGAAGCAATCAACCTAGCCTACGTATGCTGGCGCGTCATCCGCCTCCACTTGTCACACAGCCCGCGATCGCAGACAAGAAACGACAGGTGTTTTCACTGTGATTAATATAACCATCAAATTTTCAGGGGGTTCTGTCACGAAACGAATTGTTCGACTTTAAGGTGGGATCATTGTACCTGAAAAGCTACAACCAATAGACCGAGGAGGCTCCACTGGGGCTACATCTCGAATGAGTCATTAGCCTTGGTCAATGCTCTCGTCGTTATTCGTCCCGTACGCGGTCAATCGTCGGCATATATCCTCACGCGCTATGCACATGCATGTAAAAATACAGCGCGAACAGCGACCTCACGCGGCCACTATTTTTTATGCAAATCAGTTGGAGACGATGTCGAGCCTTGGTTCAATCGTCGGCCAAAGCTTATGTTTTTCTTTACTTTGCGCTAGATTTCCAGCGCACGACCTCGTATGCGAATACAGATAATGTAGGCAGGGCTAATATGTGGAGTGTCCAATCACACCTTGGTAAATCCCGACGTCATCAAATTATTTGCAGCTATTCCGCCTTTTGCGGACGTGACAGGAACCACAGTTTTTGTGCATTGGTGCCGTGTGCAGAGACACACAATGTGTTCGTGTATGGATTATGTACGGTGCCACGTTTCACTATGCAAGTTTCCACGCAACGATCGACCAATAAGAAAACGACATTTAAGGTCAGCTAAGGCTACTAACATAATGAGCACCACCCCCAAAAATTCACATGGACGATTGAACCAAGGCTCGACATCGTCTCCAACTGATTTGCATAAAAATAGTGGCCGCGTGAGGTCGCTGTTCGCGCTGTTTGCTAGCGCATGAGGATATATGCCGACGATTGACCGCGTACGGGACGAATAACGACGAGAGCATTGACCAAGGCTACCGAGTCATGGACAGCTGTCCATAACAATTTACAGAATTAATAAAGCGCACGTGTCCACAAATTCCAAAGACAATGTCAGCTTCCATTCCAGCGCGAAGCAGCTAAAATCAGCAACCTGCAACCCACAACCTGCAGAATTGCCCGCAGACCGCAAGTTCAATGCTTCAATCACAAGGCCATGGCACTCAATCGTACTTTGAAAGAAAAATTGGCGGGGCATTGCTTCTCAGGCGGTTAGGCATAACAAATCGCTATCATTAGACTCGCGTGCGTTCAATTCTACCTAGATTTCTTCAAGCTTGTTGCCATAGTGTTATACAACTTATCTATTGCTATCCATGCAGTATGATATTACTTCAGGAGGTCATCTTTGTATTGCAATTGCGCATGTGCAAACAAGATTCGACGATTTTCAATTCGGGAAAAATGCCCACATTTCGTAAGTGACGTAAACCAAATCCACATTCTTAATAGTATGATTTCAATCAGCGAACGGTGGAAGAATTATATCCGAGTCAGAGAAAAGCCAATGCTTGAGACTTGCCCGAAGTTTCGGAAAAGTCCATGATTCTCGCGAGTAGGCCATAAAATGAACCACTAATTCTTTCCACTAACACTCCGATGTCAAAGCGTGATGTAATGGGTCAATGTGGTCGCAATTCGAGTCACACTTACCGACAACCTGCAGCGTGATGTTGACTGAGGTAGGCTGCGGCATGGTGTTCACCTGGCACAGGTACTTGCCCTCGTCGTACCGCGTTATACGGCTTATCTTGAGGTTATACGTACTGTTGCCGTCTGACTCGATCCGGTAGCGTTTGTCCAGGTGGACTCGCATGGTCCCGTGAAAGAGGGCTGGAAAATAATGATATATTAAAAAGAGATTCAGTCATGACAAAATTCAAATGTACAGTGCAAAGCGTTTTTATATATCTTTGTTCACACCTCGACTTGACTTGAGTCGTGATTTGACTCGCGATTTGTCTCGCGATTTGGTATGTGATAATGTTGCCTTTTGATTTGAATTGTGAAGGACCTGACTACAGCTTTGTATGAGATGAAAAGCCTTATGACATTACTTGATTGTTGGTGGGAGATTTCACCATCCAGTGAGCACCAACCCCATGGGAGTGATGATAACAGTTTTCTCAAGACCAATCACGGTTACACTATCGAATAAACTTTAACATGATGTATCTTCTGTCAATGTTTGGATACACATATAATGCCGCAGGAAGCGCACGTGCCAATCTACGAGCGCAAAGAACTGAAGCCTAATTAGTGAGTCTTTGTTTGATCCAGAAATATGGCAGTTATGGCGAGATTCGTCGCTCAAAATTTGTGACTTTAATATTTTCAAGCAACGATTTCAGTTCAGGGGAAAGATTCAGCGACACCTAAGGTTGACAATTTTTCCGACTTTCAGAAAAAAATGAGATTTTCAGACGAGGATCTCGACGTCGGTCACTTTGTTGGTTAAAGTTGTCCTGAGCATTACAATGCACAGCTAGGACTCTGAAATTCAGTGACTTCTAAAGAAGTTCGCACGTTGCTTTTATACGCAGTCGAAGTTACATATCAAATCAACCAATGTAGTCAAGTCCATCACACGTCCACTACAAGTCCGATCATAAGTAAATCACAAGCCCTTTCAGCACTCAAAGTCACACAAAATACAGAGAATAATCAATCAAAAAATAGAGGAATGCTTTTGTCACAGTTCTTTGAATAGTTTGTGGCTTGACTTGGGACTGGAGGACTTGTGATAGACGTGTGATGGACTGGACTACAACAGTGCCCAACATGACATGTGGTCCTCAGTGAACTTTCTCCAGCATTGACCCAGTCTTGTTAACTCAGTGATTCTAAAAACAAAATCGAAATATACTCACGTTTAGGCTTGGATCCACTCAGCATCCATGACACCGTGTGGTCCCCTTTGTCCTTCACCTTGCAAGTCAGGGTGACGTCTTCCCCCTCGTGTTGGGAGATGAAAGGATTGGACTCTGTCTCCACCAGGGGTGAGCCTGGGACTGAGAGTGAGAAAGGAAGGGATGGAGGGACAGACTGGCTTGGGTGGGGTCAGGCATTCTACAGATGGGGTCACCAGGCTCAACAATCCCATGCCTGATGGTTCTGAATGCAGACTTTGGACCACGTTTAGGTGCCACTTCGATATAGACAACTCCGAAAAATATGTCTACTATATCGAAGCCCAATCCCTATAACAAGTGTAGTATCATCCCTTATGATTGTTTTTTTTTAATAAATGACATTGTGACGTTTGTGGTTCAATAGATTTTGTATATTTCGGGCAGAAAAATACAGCATGTAAACTGGATTCTCGTTTCACATAAAGCCCCAGCAACATTCGTCCGGTAGTCGGAGCTTATTGTCAGACCTGAAACTGGTTTAAAGGCGCTGATTTTACTCAGCTTTTTTTCGGGCTGCCAACTTGTTTTCACTGTAATAATTGTGCATCATAATGTTTGTTGCTCGGCTGCATCAAGATATGGACGGCATGGACTTTTCGGAACGGTGAGTCTTCTCTGTCGACGTTCGTTAGTTCTTAGTTGCTTTCATGACTACATTAATCAGTGACTTGCCTGATATCATTTAGGGATCGTTGAGTCTACCGAAAGGACCAACGTGTATCTGTTGGCACCGTATTTTTGACAGCTTATTATAAGCTCTTTCAAATTCGAATGATGTAAAGTTAACTGTGCATTTTGTATTTGTTTGGTGGAATATGCAGTCATGTGACAGAAGTCGCATTTCTCTTCAAAGGAGAAACAAGTAGCGTCCATATAAGAAACAGAGAAAGAGATGCCAAAGAGAAGTTACGTAAACAATCTGAACACTGTAAGGGGAGGTTATAACACCGATGGGTCTTAATAAAGTGCACTTGTCGTGGCAAGATAATGGTGCAAGCTGAAAACAGTGGGAATGGTAGGTGCAGTGAAACAACCAGTGCTATCTTCCACAGCGCGTCACAAAATACCCGCAACATTTTTCTTCCGAGGCTCTAGCGTTGCCGCGGTAACACGTACCGCCATTATATTTATTTCATTGTAAATCAATCATTCTCAATGTGGAAACGGTTATTCATGTTCATGTGACGATCTCGTTATCTTTTATTTTCTACTCCTTAAATGATTTCACAATATTGGTCTTCGTTGTAAGTCCAATTTGAAATTCAAGTGTTAGTATGTACCAATTTAAAAAGCGCGCTCAAAGTGTGACTCGAGTTTGCATCTGATGTAGTGCATCATCGATTTTTCCTTGAAATCGGTTGAGTTTGTTTTCGACATGCCTTTATTTGAACACAACAAATTTTAAAACTATTTTAATTCGAAATGAAATCAATACTCGCCAGGGATAAAGATCTTTAAAGCTTTAAAATGGCATAACATGCAGGAAAAAAATGTTTAGCGTTCCCGCCCGCTTCTCTTTTGGATGCTGCCTTTTTTTTTTTAATTTAAAAAAAAAAAATTCACAGTGGCACCATGTTGGCGTCTTTGTATGTTGCATCTAGCCCATATAAAGCTGATATGTCATTTCCTGAGTCCAAGTGGCGGCCATTTAAAAAAAAAGCTGGCGGCCCTCTTGAAAAATAGCCCCGTCGGTAGTTTTGCAAAATGGGTCGGGCGGCCATTTTGAAAACAAAATTTGCCTCCTCCATTTGTTTTCAAAAAGGCAAGACCTTAAACTTTTTTTTTTACTTGGCCTAATGACGGTACGTGTTTCCGCGCCGATGCAAGAGCTGCGCAAAATATAAAAGTTGCGGGTATTTCGGGACGCGCTGCAAAAGCGTTTGTAAGGCAACAGAAAGCGGGTGCTAAATACACCAGCGGCAGTTAGTGCGGTAGACTGTGCTTCAAAGTGGAAAAGGCGTCAGGTTAGAATTTATGAAGCCAAAATTAAAAAGTTAGTAGACATCATCTTAAGTACGTGAGATAAATTAATGCAGGGGTACAGCTTTTCAAGGCAAACATATCACAACGTTTTTATTAGTAAACCTTGTTGAGGCGGGGTTTGATGGTAATGGTTTTGCTTTGCTGCTGAGGCATAGATAGACCCTTCATAGATTCATTGATATTGTATTAGATTAACCGACAAAAAAAACAACTATGTTACCCGCAACGGATAAGATCTACTCGAATTCCTACTCAAATTAATTAATAATGAGAAGAATAACGATCACGGCCAAAAGTAAGGGGCATTCTTTTCATCTAGCTGCCACACCGAAAGGTATTGAGAGTTTCAACCTGTTTAGCTCACCATAAATTCGAAAGAGAAATTTTCTCGTACTTAACGTGTAAAGCGGAGCAGTTGTCTTCTTGAGAAAAAAAGTAAAAGAATAAGGGACAGATCTAGAAATGTGCACGCACTTAGATTTTGTACTCTAATATAACTGGACTGTTTACTTTAAAGAGGAAAGACTTACTCATAGAAGCAAAAACGTCGATATAAAATGTACTTAATGTTTATAAGAACTGATGATTTTTTTTTGTAAGCAAAGAACCAGGAGAAGAGCCACGCTTCGCATTTTTGGGACTCACACCCACGAAACCTTGGACAGCGTCGAGAGTGCACGCTCGCCCGTTGCCGCCGGTCGGGAGCCCGACGGGCTAACCTATCGCGCTAGGCACCGTCACCTCATAGTCCACCTCGGTGTAAATGTGTGATTGTTCGGGGGAAAAAACACCGAAAGGCCATCTAATGAATAAGTATGAAGCTCTGAAGACATTCGTTGCTGTGAAAAGTCTCTTAATTGGCTATTAAATGTGATATCAGAGGGAACAGGTTTCAGGGCCGAGGGGGTATTGTATAGCTGCAACCAACGTTCGACCTTATAAATGATTCAGAAGCTTGCCTGGAAATGTCGCCATATTTTGTGGCTACCTTAAGTGCTGTTTGTACCCAACGTGGGAGTATTAGATGTTGGCTGGGAATATTAATATCCCCTTTGTTTATCCTAACATGGAGTAGTTTTTGAACCCTTAGGAACATTTGACACCATGCATTCAGTTCTGTTAAATAATTCAGACGATTTAAGATTTTTGTTATATGAATCTGCAAATACACCGTTACTTTGGGTTTCGATTTTTTTTGCTTAAGTTTCATTTAAACAAAAATCGCATCTTATCATGTTCCTCCTAGGGAATTGTACTACTGGGAGAATATAATAAAGGCTTGGGTAATATTGCAGCTTCAAGGGATGTCTAAAATGCTTAAAGATGATGGACGATTTTATCTTCTGCGAATTCAAAAGTGTCAATATCACTATATGACATTTAAGGAGTTAAAATCATTTGATAAACCTATTTGCTTCGGAAGTGTTGAAACGAAATTGATTAGAAATACATAAAATAAAGTGTACCGATGCACCGGGAAGTCGTGTGAGATTTAGTCAAATTCATGAGCTGATGCTCGAATTGTCTAGAAAAATATGTAGGCAGGTGATTTTTCAGGCGCTATTCATAACCATTTCTTAGACAGTGCAATAGTCAGAGAGGGGGAAATGGGTAAATCGTGATTGAAAAAGAGAGATCAGTCAGTAAAATAACTGTCATTTACCGTTCATGCACATTCGTCAATTACATGGGAATAAAAAAATACAAGAAAATCGTTAATGACTAATAACAACAATACTAATAAAACAATTGGTTTTGTAACGGGTGAAATTCATTCACAAAATGCAGTCCAACAACATATCACATTTCAAGAGACCTCCAAGTGATTGAAGGAAATGAGGAATGTATTAACGAAACAAACAAATGAAGGAAACAAGTGCAAAGGATTACACACATTTCAAAGGAAACTGAACAAATGTTGCGACAAAATGTAAGATCTACAGACAATATTAACGTCAGCAATTGTTTAAGATAACTGTTAAAACTAAAACATTTAATACTTCAGATGTGGCTTAATACAAATATGTATACTTACAAAAGAAAACAAATTTTAATTTGCTTAAAATGTGGACAAAGTCAAGCGGGTAAAACATACAGACTTAACGGAGATCTCCGAAGAGACAAGAGAAAGCTCAAATTCCAAAAAAAAAATATGCAATTATCGTGCACTCAATCACCATTAAAATTTAAACAAAAGAGGCCCTTCATGAGAAGCAGTTACTTTTAGAGAAATTAAAGAAACGAGCCTTCCCACTCAAGCAACAATCAAGCAACCAATTTATCAAACATTTAAAGCATCAACTACAAAGTCGAACTCATATTGCCTGGCCCAAAGCTTTTAAAGGTAAACTTAATGCATCATTCTCCAAAGTATATACAGACACGTCCATAAATAGGCAACGCAGTAGCGAACCATAAAATGGTCCTGCGAATCGCGAAAGAGCCACATCAAAAATTAAAGCTAAAGACTGTAATTGAGACGTGCACAGAAAAGCAAGCAAAAAATGAGGCAGAAAAGTAAAACAAGTTGCAGAGGTAATTACGGGACGAGCAGGTGTCTTAACAGCATTTGATGATAACGAGTAGGTCGTTAGCGCCGCGGAGGGCGCGCGTCGCGCATTAATAGGAGGTTGGGGTAATGGCGCTACGTCCATCTGACTCACTGCAAATTAACGGATGACAAGTGATGAGGCAGAGTCTACTTGTGGGGTTCGTGTGGCTTGCCTTTTTGCAATGACGTGGCTTAGCTTCTCATTTTTTGTGCAATTTTGTTCTTGCATGTAAATCCCTATTTTAGCCTGTCTCCTCAAATTGCTTCGCTGAAAAACACAAGCCGGCTCAGCTTTTGAGATCAAATATTGCTTTTGTCGCTGATCCGATGTCGCATCACTTTGCTTCGCTCTGGGCACAATTTGGCGTGGCTGCTAAGTGGAACATAGGACTTGCTAAGCATCAATTTGCTGAGAAGTCGTCAGAGTATAGTCCATGATAACCTGTGTGTGCTCAGTAAATATCGTATGATGATCGTATGTACTTAGTAGCTCCGTGAGCCCAAAGGTCGGTTGTATCATTGAAAGGAGCCTCCCCCCCCAAAAAAAAACCAACAACAACAAGAAACAAACAAACAAACAAACAAAATAATTGCCGCCATTGATTGTCTCCAACAACTACGATAGCAATTTGTGGAAAATGCTCAAAACTTGTGCCGTTTCGTAAAGATTGTAAATTCTTATCGTACTAACTTAATAAAAAAAATAAACAATTTGTGCGATCATCTCAAAATGATATCGTTAATTACTTGTTGGATCTTTTTGTTACCAAAAACAAGAAATAGTGAGGTTTCTTTTTGACTTTGACTTAGCGGCCTTTGTTTTTTAACTAATTATTTCTTCTTCTTCTTTTCGAATTTGATCTTCATTTTTTAACTTTTAATCTTCTTTGTGTACATGGCTGAGGCATAGTCAAGCCATATAGCAAAGTTACGTACAGTACGGCAATTATGCCTTTTGAAAACTCAAGCTGCTAAGTGATCATCCGGAGCACGTAGCATCCATTGCGCACACGATAGACCGGGTTGTCACCTCACGGCCAGCAAACAGGCAACGCTAGCGTCATCCAAACGGCTGCAACAAATCGTGACCAAACTAGAAATGGATTTACACATCTCGCCTGCTTGAATGCAGCGAGTCTCGTCATCGCGTCCTTCGCGGGGCTCTGGTGTGCTAAAGCCCCGGGTGTTGCCAGCGCGTTCCGCTCCGGACAATTTACGATGACGACTCCTCGGAAGCAATTCATTTCAATTTAGTGTGGACTTTCATTATTTTTGTTGCGAGAAATTCATTATCAGCAATTCAATCCCAATGTGGACATCGATCGTTATTACATCAAGCATTAGTGGTGTTAGAATTGGCCGCCACTCCCCCAAGGAATTATACAGTAGTCTTTTAGCTTCTGTATACAGAAATCGAATATAAAGTTAAGCTGTCGTCATAACTTTCACAAGCGGTGTGCTCTAAAGATGTACATATTCAGAGCAAGGGGTCCGTTTGTAGTATGAAAATCAGTCAACAGACTTCTCGAGTTTATTTGTTTTGGCAGTGCACGTAACTAAAGATTCGATAAGACGATTGGCGATATTGTCAAGAAGTCACACTTTAATGTACCAAGCTAGCCATGTTAGTCAGGAAAATAACATGGAAATAGGCCTACGTATAAGGTAGAACTTTAATGAATAAAACTCAAAGTTTGCATAAGCTTCCGTAGCTACAACAGCTTGGCTAAAAAAAAACCCAGCTGATTCAAACTTTAGTTTTATTAGTCGTTATTTAAGTGCTACTTTACTTTTTCATTCAATTTACCAGATATCTTAAGCCTGGTTTTTCTAGCTTCTGGTGCTATTAAAACATCCAAACATTTAGAATGAAAGTCGGGTATTACTTGACATCATTTTTAAAATACTAAATGTATATTAAAACAAACTCTTCAAGTTACTATCGAGTAATCCATTGGGTTACGAGTACAATGCTGTCAATGTTAAGGCCTGCGGGGCACTCCCCTGGTGAACAATAACACTCAACACATACTTATAACACACGAGAACCAGTGAGGTACGAGCTTGCATTCTAGACTAATTCCTGTCTTTCATTCCACAGTTTAACATATAGAAACGAACACAGAACTGGCCTAATGCTTATCTTTCGTTGCTTGGGTGAATCCAAGGCCGTTTTCCAAACCCCGGCATCGGCTTCGTCTCCGGCTGCGGCTCCATTGCCATACTGGTGACTGAAGTCAGACACCGAAACGAAATCGGAACTTGGAAAACGGCCATGCACCTTGTTTTCATACATGTATTGTAGGTGATGCATTCATCTAACGACTTAATATATTATGTTAGAGCTGAAATATGAAAATCGTTTAGTTGTATAAAAAATTGTCATGCATCAAAGACAAATTACACTTACCATAAAAACACTTTGATACAAAAAATGCATTATATAAGCACATTGAGGAACTGCAAATTGTGATGAAAAACTGTATTAGTACAAAATAGTTGGTGCAGCTGGCGTGAACAAAAATACACAATATTTGAGGCGACAGACGAGCACGTTTTATGGTTAGTGTGCATTGGCGGTGCGTGTTAGTACACGGAGCATTCCGAGTTAGAATGACGAACATTTTGATGTTATAGAGGTCTGCATGGGTGCGAGTCGCCGAGAAAGACCAATGGTTCATTTCTCTCCATTCGATCATTTTACACATCAATTTGTTTTTCACATGACGGACCGATGTTAGTGTCAGTGTGACAATTGAGGTCGAAATTTGCCAAACAATGGTGACGTCAAGATCAATACCAATTTCAAAAACACTCTGATCACTCTCAGATTTGCTTACAAAACAACATATCAGAGTTTATTCCTAACATTCGTCTTTGGTATTATTTCAGAGAGTTTGAAATAATAACTGTACAATAAGTCTTAATTTTCCAGCTAAACAATACACTTGAATTCGTTCACTGGGAGTAAATACCCCCGAATTTGTTGTTTTTATATTCTGAAAAACAAAGATTTTTGCTA
Source organism: Patiria miniata (assembly GCF_015706575.1). NCBI lineage: Eukaryota > Metazoa > Echinodermata > Asteroidea > Valvatida > Asterinidae > Patiria > Patiria miniata. The sequence continues at coordinate 19,375,740 of NW_024037068.1, forward strand.
TTCATAATCACAGAGAGAACCTATATTTTAATTGATATATTATTACTAAAGAAATAAATAGTAGTCCGAAGAGATACTTAATACATTTTGTGAAGATCCTGTGCTTATCCTACGTCTACGATTTTGTTAACGGTCCAACTCCCTCATAAACGCTATTTTAAAAGAAAAATACCTTGCAAGTAAAACAGAGTGACGATAATTTTGTCAACTTGCCCTACAATAATGCGGTAATTTACTGAGTTCTTTCTTAAATCAATTCCCGGGAATGACGCAAACATTATTCGTGATTATCATTTCACCTAAATATCGTCAGTTTTATGTCCCTTACTCAACATAAACCCCCGAATTAAAACAAGTAATTTCTTGAATATCACATTTGGCTAATAGCCAAAGATGACGACTGGCATTATTTGATTGTCGAAATGTCATCTCCACAGCACTTTATCAGACGGGATCCTTTAGGGAAAATAGCATCACTAATTTGTCCCTAGGGAATTGGCTTGTATTTAAGCCCGCCTTAGAATTATAGTGTAAACAATCTGAAAGTAATATTATTCTACGCGCATGAATAAATGACGAGTACGGCATAAGGCTATGACATCAAAGGCGTCAGCTATGAATGCACATTCATAACCGTTGGGAATTGAGGGTTTACTCGAGTGCGTTTTTTTTCTTTAGTTGCCATTGATTGGGCTATCTCTAAGAAGGTCGTAAAATGTCAGCGTTATTGAAAATGAATTGAAAATGAATACATTAACTCAAGTTGGTTTACTATAACAAAAAAATGATAATATCAAGACGGCCTACTGTTTAATTCGTAAAACAGATGGGCAATCAAACGTGTTCTTAATTTTGTTTAGTGTCCTCATTTTCTCAGTGCCATTATAAGATATGCTCATTAGAATTATCGTCCCAATGTTTGCACACATTACTCTGTCTTGGACAATTTCCAATTTGACTTGAAACAGTTATTTGACTGAATTGTAATAACCTCATATTTTTGGCCAATTGTTTTTAAGAAAGTTTAGCCTACTACTTTCGCAATATTTCGCCCTGATAAAGGAGCGACGTCTCTCAACATTATGGTGTGTCTTTAGATTACGCAAATGAAACATATTAGTTAAAAGTCGTGTGATCAGAACAGTCTAATAAGAAATACATCTATATTTCTATTTTCGAAAGAGTGGTTTACATAATGTTCAAATCCTAGTCGACACACGGGCTATTATATACAATCATTAGTGTGTTGGTGCTGCGAGCTTAGTGCCAGATTAATACGATAATTATTATGGTCATGCAAAATAACCAAAAGTGTTAATCGTGAGTTTCGTGAGCAACAAAATTAGTTGAACATTCTTAAACAAACTTTAACAAATTAGTGCATATAAGTACAATGTATTAGTGAAAATGGATCTTTAGTTAGTAAATAATAATAATAATAATTACAAATTAACTCTTGCATTGGTAGATAGAAAAGATATTAGTTCAAACTCGAAGATGTTAGACGTTAGTGCGATGAAGTGTAGATGGCATCGGTGCATAGCATTATGCCCCAGACGGGGCCTCAATGGCGGGTAAAGTATTGAGCGATTTGCAACATATGGGGTACCAACAATTTGTCCAAAACATGGACGGGGAAATCAGCATTATGCATGAACATTGAGCTCGTCTGCTTCCAATTGCGCTAATCGTTCTATTGACTAATGTTAACACCTTACCAAAAGAAAGCGCTGGTCCTGCGCATGAGAGTTTTCTAACCTCAGTTGAAAATTCCAGTTTAACATGAAATTTGTAACTGTTTTTCAACTGGTATAACTGTTTTAACCGGTTTTTAACTGGTTTAACTGCTTCAAAACCACCAGTTCAAAACCAGTTAAAACCAGTCACCGATGTCTATTATACAACTGGTCCAGTTGACACCAGTTGAACAAAGTTAAACTGGTTTCAACAGGAATTTTCGCCTGGGTTCCAATTGTGGTTACCTTATGATTCCATGCGTACTTTTTTCCATGCTTGATATATAGTTACACCTTGTCAAATTGAACAGTCAGGATTTTTATTTTGTCAATGAGGGGATGTCATGGAGTTCAACCCGCCATTGCCGACCCCGTCCCTACCTAGAGCCGTTGTGGTTGTCTTGCGGCATTCGTCCACGTACCAGCCGGGCATGCTGGTGTTGGTTCGCAGCAACTTGGCCAAACACTTCATGGTGAGGGCGTCCTCCGGCACAGAAACTGTGCCAATAACCAGCGAGGTCGGTGCCACTGTTTGAACAGAGCAACGGAACAGTTTAGGGTACCTGGTCAAATACGGTGTCTAGCCTACGACTGTTTGTTGGAGTTAATATCTCACTCGAGCAGGGGGGAGTCGGCTTTGCACAGTGGTAGTCTTCTCGCCTGCCATCTCCATAGCCTAGCTCAAATACCATCCAATTAAGCCCGTGGTTTGCATATTTGGTTTCCACTCCCTATCTGATTCCCTTTGTTTCCCTGCGATATAATTCCTAAGACTTCCTCCTACCTATACAAGCATTTTTAGACTTCTCTCATCGTGGGTTCCTTTGGGATTCCGAGCTAAAGTGCCTATATGCAGAAACCTTAATCAGATTCATTACCAATGAGAATCGAAATTCACAAAAACAGATATATAATAATAATCTTGGTAATAATCGAATTACATTATACATTTTTTTTTAAATGACCGAAGTAACTGTAAAAAGTCCGGGTCAGATTTATCCCAAGATCGGGGTCAGATTTGACCTGACACTAATTCGGTTCAAAATGACACTTTGTCTGGTCATTTCGACACGGAAAGGTATGAGGTAAATTATCACCCGGATGTCGGGTAAAATTGACCAGGACTTTTACAGTGTAGGCTATGGCCAGCCGATTCCGGCATGCTTTGTGGTTGAGTGGTGGTGGAGACGTCTGCCAATGTAGCCTCAAGCAGGAGGTTGTAATGATACCTTGAACCTTGAACAGCTTTTGAATTTTTAATAACAGGCGTTCGGGCAGTGCTGAGTAGGCCTACACCGCGCTGATACTTCGATGAAGTGGTAAAGACATGTTTTAAATCCCATTTTAAGTGTAAGTCTTGCGTTTGCTTTGTAAGCCTAACACTCTTTACATAATTATGAAGTAATTGCAAATGGCTACAAACGTTGGTTTGGATGAGAGTTTTTTTTAGTCATCTGTGGAGCTACATCTCATACCAAAATACAACAGTTTACACAATTTTATCCTGGAAGTTATCGATTACGGTCCATTCACCTCGATGTAATTACAAGAGTAATGCAAAATCATCGTGGGAGAGAAACGATTCCATAATATTTCTCCAATATTACAAATATTAAGTTGTTGTCTTCTACTAAATTTATGATTAAAGTGGTTTCAAAAGATTAACAATTTCAAAAAATATTCAACAATATGTCGACACGTGTTGTCAGTACTTGTCAGTTGTCAGTAAAATAATTCGACTTCGCGGTCGTTCACTCGCGTTGATCGCGCCTATGGAGACCTCTATAACGAGCGACACACACACGAGAGGGCACGGGACAACTGAAAAACACATCCACGAGCTAGGCGGGCAGACAAACTGCAGTATACTATACCTAAGATGGTGGTCATCGCGTTCATGCATCGCATCATGGCACGGTTAGGCCGTTTTGGTTTTGATTCGGCAACCATTCGGGCGCATTCGGCCGAGCGTCGGCCCGAGGGGTACGAGGTGGTGCCGATCACTACCGACTCTCTACTGGTTCCTGGTAGGACTAGCAATAATTAATGGATACAAGATGAAAACAAGATGATTTCAGAGCGCTTGTCGGCATTGTTTCACTTTAGTGCTTCAGGACTCTTGACCGGACAAGCTCTTAAAAGCCTCGGGTAAGATTCGCTCGGAATCGACAGAGTCAGACTTGACTGGAAATTCTCTCGTTCAAAGTGGCACTTTTTGGAGTCACTTTTATCGGCCTATTTGATCCGCATAAAAAAGGTGTCACTTTAAACTGCACATTTTTGTTTTAAATATTGAACTAGAAGACAGTCAGGTCACAGCTGACCCCGATGCGATTCTGTGTCGCCTGACTCGGACTCCTGGTCGCCTGACTCGGACTCCGGGTCGGCTTACTCGCACTTCGGGACATTGTCCCGGATTACGGGTTGCCTGACCTGGATTCCGGGTCAGCTGACTCGGACTCCGGGACATTGTCCTGGATTCCGGATCGTCTGACCTGGTTTCCGGGTCGTCTGATCCAGAACTTTTAAGAGTACACGAACTCGAGTAGGGCCCTTTTTCCGTTGAACTCGGGCCTAGACTCGGACTCGGGTATGCGCAGGAATTAGATACTTCCTGTAATAGAAAATCAAAACAGCAAGATAACTCTGAATTCAGCAGCTGAGAAGTTGAATCCAGCGGTTTCACGAGACCATTTTTGACGCACGCCGACGTGAAAGATATACATCAGGATTCTGGACAGCCTCTGTATATAAACGTTTGTGAACACACATAGTCTCATTGTTCACACAATATGAACAGTCAAGATGAACACTTCCATCAAAAAAGAGTCTAGATGTTTGATATGTAGGCTTAACATCGTTGGGAGTGTGCGTAAGCTAGGCCTGTTGTATCTCTTAAATAACAATTATGTTGGACAAAGGATACGGTTAACTCTTTTGGACATAACAAGTACTCCAAGAGAAGATTACCATAAAGTGCTGGGGTATTAAGATTGTCTTCTTTACATCCATCAGTTATTAGAAATACTTGGAGTGTGATTTTTATTTCAGCTGATTCGCGCACGTGGTCCTTCGCGTTCACCGCCCGATGGAGACCTCTATAACGCCACACACAGACACCACATGTGACAGCTGCAAACGCTGGAAGGACTGGTTCCAGTCTGAAGGAGCAGCCAGGAGCATGATACTCAGAAATAAACAAAATGTCTTTGCCTCGTAACATCAGGGCCTAAATAAATGGAGCTGCTCAGCTGATAAAAAGATGCTAAGCATTAATGTGTTTACAAAAAAAGGAAATCGAAGCCCGTTAAAATCCCTGCACAAGTTTTCGATTGATACCATTTTGGAGTATTGTGCTAAGCATTCTGAGCGAAGCAATTTTAACTGATGAGCAAAAAACACCAACGAACAAGTCACAAGTTACTGTGTACATTGATATCTCGTTTGATAATTCTTTTTTTTAGCAACCGATTACCACATTGGTATTTTTATAAGCAACTATTTAAAAGGCTTACTTAATCACTAGCACTGTGTTCAGCAGCTTGCCAAGTTGACCAAGTATTCAACTGTACACAATTTCCTGGAGTGTGCACTGTTGCGTGTGGCTTTACCAGAAACTAACATTGTCAACTGAGCAGCTCCTTAAATAATTGGGCCCTTGACAGCACCAACGCCACAAATTACCACGTTTTGCGAGACACGGCTGGCATTTTGGGATTTTTGCGGCGGGGTTGTATACACTGACATCGCCTCGCTCACTGTACATGTACCGTACCGAAGGCCGTGGTGCCCGCGTTCATACACCCCGACATGACCTGACCAGGCCGGGTGGTGCGCGTGTCGGCCATCACCCGGTTGGCGCACTTCTGTCCCCGTCGCCCTGCCGGGAAGACGGTGGTGCCGATAACGATATTCCCTGGTGAGGCGCCTCTAACTGCTGGCATCAGTGGAGGGAATGAAAGCTAATTAGACACAAGTTTGTAAGAAAGGTTAAGGGTCAATCTGTATATAGGATGAACAGTTCCTTGCAGCTGGTTTCCACCGGACACAACCGTCTGAGTTACAGGGAAACAAAGTGTGGTTACCAGTTAATAGGTTTATTACAAGTAACTTTCATTCAGAACATTGCTGAAAATCACGAGAAATTGCTCTAAATTACAAACGAGGTAATTAACACACACTGAAATTCAAATAATAACAAAAAATCATGTTAAAAAGCATTGCAAAAATACCAAATGCTGATCTTTATCACGAAAAACACTTTCTCGACATTCGATGCCATTTTATGATATTATTTCGTTATTGTATTTTAAAATTTTAGATTTAATCAATGTGAGCGCATATGCAGGAATCGGAGAGAAAACAGTCATTTTTTAAGGTGTAAAATGTAGTGGATCTATTAAAAAATAACGCTTAATATGCAGAACCAAAGGGGAACAAAGGAATATCTGCAGCAGCCTGTAACTCGCCCCATCTGAGCATAAAATAAATTGTCATTTGAGACATTGTTCCTCGAGTGAAACACTATCCTGTGCTTCTCTTTTATGGGGTCTTCTGCGCGGCGACTTAACGCGCGCGATATCCCGCGTTCGTCACCTGATGGATAGCACATGGTTTCCCAGTAGGTGTGAAAGTGACACCCGTCTGGCCGTTACTTCGCCAGCGGGCGAAAATTCAGGTTCCGTCGATTCTTATTTTGTTTTTAACAATATTTGAAATGTCTCTATTTTGCCATGGGCTCTCGGTGAATTCGTACAATCATTTGACACAATTTACAAGTCTAGGGCATTGGAACACCATTTCTTTGTGTGAATAAACTGGAAAAGTGTTCAAACGCCCATAGGACAAACGTGTTCATCAGCTAACGAATAATTATTACAAACGTTATAAACTGATCACAAGGCGCAAAGTATTGCAGCAATCGTTTTCATCAATTTACAGATGACTCATCTGCGATGGTAATATCTAGTTACGTAACATGTGAATCGCTGGCCACCAACCGCTGTGGCCCGGGTTCGATTCCCAACTCGGGTCATAGGCGAGTACCGTTGTCCCTTGACTTTTTTTCTTCCTACGGACTACCCGGCTTTCCTCCATCTGTGAAAAGAACACTTTTTATCACACGCCATTACATGCCTTCAGCTCGACCAAGTTGACGTTGTTACCGCATCCTTCGCAATTCAGCTTCAGCTGCGAGTAAGGACCCTCAGCCCCCAAATGTATTGATGTTTACGTATTACCTCCGCCAAGGAGGCTATGTTTTCATCGGATTTGGTTAGTTTGTCAGTTGGTTTGTTGGTTTGTCTGTTAACAAGATAACTCCAAAAGTTAAGGACGGATTTGCATTAAACAAAATTTAGGGGTGGTCCTTGGTACAAGTACAAATCCATTAGATTTTGGAAGTGATCCGGATCTGGGTCTGGATCCAGGATTTTCTTTTAAGGATTCTTCACCATTTATGCGAGTATTTCTTTTGAGTGTACTGACAATATGGCGGGGAATTGTTTAGCCTTGGCTGAGGTTTGCGCAATCTGAGTGCTTTCTGGTTTAGTACTGGATTTTTTATTTTAAATATCCAGGTTTTATTTTTTCAACTTCTATCAACCTTATTCTGCTCATGCTAATTGCATTTTTAAAAGGAATATTCAACTCCCTATAGTGTGCTCAATTGTATTTGCTTATTTATTTATTCATTTTCAATTCACTGAATTTGTACTGCAGAATTCAATAAAAAAGGATTGTCACCATATAGATAATGTGAATTAACTTAAGTTCCAAAAAAAATCGTGGTTGCTTAGACAGCCATGAATATTTTTTTTATAATAAAATAAAGTTAACTTTGAAGCACGCGCCGAGTAGAATGATTTTCCCACAGTGCACTACGAGGGCAGCATTTCGACGCATCGTCCCAGCATCATAAAGCGAACATACACACGCAGGTCCCTCAAGCATGACCTTTCACCTCAATCATGAAAAAAAGAGTAAATCTGTGTCTAGTAATCATTGAGTGGAGGTGACTGCACGCGTCTCCCCTGCGACTTGGTACGCCGTGAAAGTTCTGAATTCTTCAGGGGGACGTCCGGGCGCGAAACGCCGTCGAACCAGATTTCTCTCCGAGGTCATTTATTTATCTTCATCAGTAAACGAGTTTTGTTAAAGGCACATTCAGACAATACTGCTTAGCAAATTAGACAATATCTAGAGTACCAGTCGACAGCAGTATAGATATGACGTATACAGTTTAGCTGGTAACCATATTTATTTTTGGCTTGGGAAACCCTTTTGTCAAAGTAAGACACAACACGCACAGCCGTATACTCTAGACCGTTTCTTTTTAATTTCTATACAACCAACGGCATCAATTGAATTGTTGATTCTTTCTTCACTATCTTTTTCTCCAGAGGAGATTTATTATCAAAAATTACGGTTATATTTTGATGATGACGCGAACACTGAAAGAACAAGAAATAATAATTAAGATACTTTTTTTTCAACTCATGTTTTGAGCAACATTTTACTGTAGGCGAAGCATTGCGGATATTCTGCAAATTGAAGTTTGCAATCTTTTAAGGCTGTTACAGCAAAACAAAATATTAATTAAAACCTATATATATATATATATATATATATATATATATATATATATATATATTAAACAAATAAGGGCCCAAACGGGACAGAGACCCATTCACAAACTAACTACTCCCGTCAAGACTAAAAAAAAACAGCGACAATTTTCCCCAAAACGTTGTGATCTGTCGAAATTGATATCAATCTCAACACGCTCATTGGAAATTTAATTTCGGTCTAGTATAAACCCACTGAACGACTGGAGTATGAGTCTATGGAGCCATCAGCAACGTTAGCAGCAATATCAACCTCTACCCCCACCGGTACCACAACCTATCGCAGTATACCACAACACATCCCGTATGCATCGGAGCAATAAATTACCTAACGAACCGTCCCCAGGGGAGTGTGGCCGTAACGAGTCTCTACCGAGGGGAAGGATAGCGGACATCAGACACTCTATAAAATAGTGGGCACGAGGTGCGAACTCGACCCCACCGTGAAGGGAATAGCAAAACCGGTGAATGAGTATATTTAAGGGGTGACCTCCCGACCATCATTGCACACGTTTCCATGATCCCGCGTGTGCTCAGTAATTAAGCAGATGATAATGATGCACATAATTACGTTCTTAATGATCGTTGGTTTATGCCTACTGCATCTGCGTTACATAGTGCACTGTCAGGTCATTCAGCGTACAACGTTTTGCAGTTGTCCCTGTCAATTTTCAGCTTCATGGGTATAATTCCGATGTAATTCGACATTCTGAACAATGAGTCCTCGTATATTGGAACACACTTACGCTTCACAACCCATTCCGTCTCCCCTGCCACATCCTGACCCCTTTTCAGCTTGAGTCTTTGTTATTCTTATCACAACACTGAATTCACTATAATAGAAGTCTACTCACGCAGAGCGTGCGGAACAAAAGCACTGACATAATAAGATGGCTGTAAAAACACAGAGGATCTTTTCTAATTCTGGTGAATTTTACAAGACGACAAACGCAGCTGTCGCCAACTATATCCGTCACTGGGAAGTTCTAATGGAAAGAGTTCCCAAATTCTTAACAAGACAGTCTTCAAATCATTTGATATTTGAAACTAATACGTAAAATTGCATTTTACTGGTAAAACAAATACAACACATGTCGTGCGTAAGAGACTGATGCCGGCCAATAACGTTTTAAGAGTAGTTTTGAATAATGGAGAAACCAAAAAATTACTACCGCAGACACATAAAAATAATGCAATGCCATAAACCTTGTGTGAAATGGAGAACTCTATTATTTAGACTTTCTGAAGTTAAAACTAAGGAAACGAAATGCAGTTATCATTACGAGTGAATAGAAGTAAGTCAAGTAACCTCAGTTAAATGCATTTATACCTACGTACGAGCTGCATGGTTTTTAATCATCATACCAGAATGACGAGGCGTCGTATCCAGCTGAATTTCTGAAGACAAGGTGGAGACTGACCGGGGCGGAATTAACCTCCTTGAAAGGCGTTAATTGTGATTGCAGCCGCAAAGTGGCCAGTCAGAGGTGTGAGCGCGCAAGGGCCAACTCTCCCAACATTTCAGGGACTTCTTAAGCCGACCGTTTGCTCGTCACAGCCGCTCTATGCAAGACGCTGATAATCGTTAAGGGACGAGTGAAGGACCATAAGTAGACCCCAGATCGCTTATACGCCGGCAAAATCACGATTTGCATGTTGTCAGTTTTGTTTTCTGTTCGAAGATAGTTTTGTGGTCAGAACGGTCCAAACTCTGAACCGGTATTTGAACTTGCATATCTGAAAATGTGGGATGACACCGAAAGTCACTTTATTTTGTTGGGAAGTGGATGGATCATTTTAAAAATGGCGGTGGGCTTTAGGACTGCTTTTAGGGGTAATAAACTTTGGTGAGAAAACTCCCAATTGTAATCCGGTAGCCCCCACAAAATCGAACAGACAGTGAAATAAGGTAAATTAAGCTTTAACTTGATGTATGTCTTGATCACCTGTAAGAGTTTAAGACTATTTTCAACTTTTTCTATAAGCGAGGGATTTATCATTTGTGCCTATGGGAATACAACGGTCTTAACTGCGAAGCCCTTTCATAAAAACGTGTGAAGGTAAGAACACTTTGGTTTGATCTAATGGGTCGACTGAGCGAGGTCGAGAGCGCTTGGAAGTAAGCTGCTGGATGCGGACACAGGAGGTCAGCGCGACCGACCAACGCTGTCTCTGCGGCTGAGTGAGTGAATGAGTGAATAAGACATCGAAAAGCAAGATCACCTGCCTTGACTTATGTCCAAAATTTATCAAATGCGTTCACAAAGAAACTAATGGTCACTAAACAGATACTGTCCTACGATAGCGGGCGGGTGCAAGAGACGACCGGAAACCGAGATGTAGTGACGCTCGAATGCGGTAAAAATTCAAGATTTTGCACACGAAAAAAAAAAGGAGGGGCCGTCAAGTTTTCCAACCAAAACTCGAAAGGCAGGCCTTGAAATGGAGAAGGGTAGTTAACAGAGGACCCGAACCAATACGACGAGAATGAAAACCAGTTCATTCTTCTTGATGGGTGTACCCAATGCTCCCCAAAATCCTTAGGGTTAGGATAAGGGTTAGGGTAAGCTTAGGGTTGGCGAACATAGGTATTGAGGAACATAGGTATGTACCTCTTTTTGAATCTTTCTCCCTCGTGCTTTCTCCTTTTCCCCTTTTCTTGTTTTAGACTTGACTTTGTATGTCATACTATATTGTTTTATTCTGCAGATTAAACCCCATCATTCTGGAGAGGGGTTACAACAGTGAAATTGAACATAGAATAATTGAACGATCGGATTTTTTTTCAGGGTTTCGAGTAAAATACCATGATCAGGTTCCCAGTGGGAAACACCTACATTTCGAATGAATTCAAACCCTTTCCGCCGCGTGAATTAGCTTCACTCGCCCGGGGGCGCCCGGGGTTCTCGCCCCGGGCAATGTATACCAGCTGTCCGTCTATATACGATACTGCGAGATGCAAGAGAGGTGAGAAAATTCTGTTGCGTTAGGGGTGATGTAGTTGTTGAAAGGGAAGAATGTAACAAAAGATCTGCAGTTCATCACTTCGTCATGGCTGAGCAGAAGGTATGGAAAAGTACAGTTTGCCTTTATTTTTTTTTTAAAGGATCGATACAAAAAAAAATACACTGATAATATTTCTTCATAGGAAAACCAACACCCTCACCGAAACCAAACACCAAACCGTAAGCATTACCATTACCATAACCAAAGTCATTACAATAAAAATTCCCATTATTAGGCAAAAAAAAAATATTCGGTCTCTGGTCAGACCAAAGTTCCGGAATTGACGCGGGGACGCGGCTTTTTTTTTTTCTTCAAGCTTGGATTGTACAGACAAGGTGGGGTACTATTTTGCTTGTTTGGTGTCCTCATGTACATTGGTGTCCTCCATTATTTGCCTTGGTGCTCTCGATAATTTGCCTTGGTGCAATTTCCCATTCCTTGGTGCTCTTTGGTAAAAAAAAAATGAGGAGGTGCGGCAATAGAGGGCGCTGTTGGAGCTACCGCGGAACATTTTGGGGAAAAAAAAGATTGACGCGCATGGTTAAAATCGACGCGCGCGCTGACCAGAGACCGACTTATTTTTTGTTTTTGCCTTATCTCAACTATAACCATAACCACAATTCAAGAAAAAGAACCCAATACTTAATATCAACTAATGACCACAGCCAAAAATCAAACAATCCCATTTTTATGAACTAAAATGCAATGAAATTAAATGGAACCAACCTGGGGAAGAAGTCCTCAATAGAGCATAATGAACCAACTAAAGAGCAATATCACTTCTGATTTTACGAATAAGGAGTATTTTTACAACCATGTTCTAAGGTTTGAATAACCGATTAGGGAAATATGGCGTGCAGTGAGTTTGACTGAAGGCGTCGAGGCGTGAAGCCAACGTAATTAACCATGAAACATCACGGAGCCAGAAGCGATTCCTACATCGCGAGTACGACAGCCTATAAATAGCGCATGGAACGCCCACTTCGTGCCAAGACAAAAAAAAATTATCCAGAAGTGTTGAGGATATATACCTTATCGGTTTAATATTGCATGCTGTGTAAACGCACGTCATGTGTCAATCTGAAATCTGGGCGGCAGTTTGTTTTTCTTATTTTCCTTTGCAATCAAGTAAGTCATTTACCATAATACGCATGCGTGAAACATATCACATGATTGGTATAATACAGTAGTGTGATTTGAGAAAACTATATATGGTTTTAATATCAAAAGTGGTTTTCTTTCTATAATTGTGTATGATTGGTATAATATAGTAGTGTGATTTGAGAAAACTATATATGGTTTTTATATCAAAAGTGGTTTTCTTTTTATAATTGTGTTAATCAAATCCTACGGACCAATGGGAAATATTCCACTTTTCCCCCTTGGTTTATGGCTCAGGAGGACTTTTTTTAGGGAAGTAAAGCCCGTGAACCACTCAGTTAACAACTGACGCATGCGCATTATCAACAGTGACAATACTTGGTGCAGTAAAAAAGTAATTACTTCGATGCGAACCAGCCTGGGTCCCGTCGCTAATAGCTGATTTCCGTTCGTGTCTCATTGTGATGCGTCGGTGATTGGAAATAGATGAAATTATAGGCTAGCCTTTTCCTGCGTCAACACTTGAAGAAAACACGAAGTGGTACCTAGCGAAGCCACTGAATTAAGTTTCGCTCGAGCATATACACACGTCATTAATACACACAAATTACGTTTGCCGGATTTGGCTGTCTGTTGAATTTCAGACAGTTACACTTCTTACCAACATTGATGTTATGCGAGTCAGAAAGATCAACTTAAGTTGTTACCATGGAGGCAGACTAATGCTTTAATGAATTATTTTTAATAAAATAATGTTTCACGAAGCAAACGACCAACCGAAGCTAAATTTATCGCTGAGAAGATGGAAGTGTTAAAATGGATTTCTCCTTGTGCCGTTTTAAGGTCATAATATATGATCATTAGCAGACCTTTTTATCAGCCCTTTTAATCAGCACTCATTATCAGCACTTTTTTATCTAGATGGGAATTCCAATTGTTTGTAAGTCCTGCTAATGCAGTTCTCCGGATGGTCATATATTTGCGTGTTTGTGGTGGTTTTTGTTAGTGGTTTATATTCTTAAAAATTTTCCTCTGGTATTTTTTTTTTATTTCATCCAAATTGTTTTCTTCATTTCTGTTATCAATGTCTATTTTTATCTGAACCTTTGTAATTTTACGTTAATTGTAATCAGGGGTATGGATGAACACATCATCTGAAGACAATTTTTATACTTCTGTTCATTTCGTGACAGCCCAAGATTATATTTTTGATCGTATCCTGTAGGTCTAACTTAACGTCTAACGAAAAATAAAAACTATCATCGAAAAGCTTATCAAAATTCCAACTTGGACTCAAGCTCGTAATGATGTCAAACACCCCATACAATTATTCCGTCTTGCTTGTTGTCATTTAGAAGAAATCTAGAAATGTGGCTACTTCCAACGATCAGTTAAACAGACGTAATTATGTTTCCTGACCAAGAGGAGTGTGCATGATTTAACAGTGTTTTCCCAAAAAGAGGAATATATTGCTGAAACTACAACGGTTTAAGCATCATTCTATGGATTTTTAGTAGTTATTATCAGAAACGAACAAAATGCAGGAAAAGCAAACGATCCCATATGCCTTTAAGTATTGCCATTTTTGCTCAAAATAGCAATGAAAATTCATATTTTTTGTCCGGCAACACTTATCTCAATAAGTAATATGACCAATCCCCATCTCTGTTTCCCTCCTTTTTTTACTTTATATGGCACAACAGGATTCCAATCTTTCACCTCCATCCTTAATGCTCCATTCTGCAATGTTAAAATAACATTTTCTACTAGTTACATTTTCTACTAGTTACATAATTCTAAACTTTTGAAGTAATATTTTTATCTGCAAAACCCATGGCACACACGGACAAATTGAAAAAAACGGACAAATTGAAATAATAATATTAACAAAAGTTATATTAAGGAAAGAAATCATAAAAGATTAATATTAATATTATCAAATGTTCATCTTTCATCACTCATGCACAAAATGCAAAGATTGTACAATAGATAAAATGTAATAGTGGGAATTTCTACAATTAATAAATTTAAGAAAACATCAAGCACTTGTCGCAATACATTTAAGTTATTGGATGTGACACTTTCTGGAATAGCTATGCAAAACAATCCACTTGTAAAGCTTCAATAATTTCATCAAAATACAGTGATGACGAAAACCACACCTGTGAGAAAAGTCAAAAGTTTGAATGTGATGTGGAATAACCAACATGAATTCAAAATGCACAGAAAATTCACAGTTGATAAGATAATGACAAGGCGAGCCGGCACACAATATTCTATTCAATCGACTCAGGATAGCTATTCACTTAAATCTGTATTGTGGTCTATACAATTGGTCGGCCAGCGCACTCATTGACGTCATCCAAAATTGTTGAGCAAGGTGAGACTTTTGTAGGTCTCAGTGGCCCAGTGGTTACGGTGTTTGACTCGTGTATGATGGTGCGTGGGTTCGAACCCTGCCAGGAACATGGTGTTTGTGCCCTTGGGCAAGACACTTAACTACAATTGCCTCTCTTCACCCAGGAGTATATATGGGTACCTGTGAGGGTAGAGGGCCAAATGTGCGCTGATATCGGCTGCTGCGTGGTCTAGTGGCCATGGCCGGATCAAGAACACTTTTTTGGGGGGGGGGAACAAAAATATTTCTGTTTCCGAAAAAAGTGGGTGGAAAAAATTGCACACACCAAATTTAATTTGAAAAGCAAGGGTAAAGGGTGCAAATGAATAGCTTTTGTTAAGTTTTGCGGGTGGTGTACGCAATGGCTGCCTTTTTTTGCGATGTTACTAAAAAAAATAATAATAATCTTTTTTTGGGGGGGGGGGGCATGGCCGGCATTCCCCCCCCCCCCCCCCGATCGGCCGTTGCTCATGGCCTGATGAACGGGGGAACAATTGTAAAGTGTTTCGAGATTGTTGATACGATGGAAAGCGCTACATAAGCGCTACACTATTTTCTTGGAATAATGGTCATGTACAAAGTAGGCGGGCCCTCTGGGGAAAGCAAAATAAATGGGGAAGACACACGTATCGGTTGATTGAGTATGGCTATATCGTATTTCAATATTCTGACCTACAATTGTAGCATGATGTCACGGATATAGGAGCACATCCTGGCCGATTCAGCCCTGTCTCTTGTGATTTTCAAGACGGTAAACGAATTACTCGTAATCCTGATGTTATCATCAGCACATGTATTAGTAATCACATAATCTCACTGGAATTAACGAGTACCGTGAGCCGTGTCTGACACGTCAACACGGTAGGCATAAACAAACATGGACATAATATACAATTGTTTAAGCTTCATGTCGCATCATTCAAGTGGTCCAATCATTGCAGTTTTCTTAAGCTGTGCAAAAGCAAGAACCCTATGATTGACCACCATCTTAGAGATTTGTTTCAAACCTAAGGGAGCAGCTTTCACGCAATGATGAAAGCACTGACTTCTTGACGGATTCTGATCCAATGTCTATAATTATATACTACTTACTAGGCCTACATGTATTACGGTGGGTACATTTTTCCTTCAAAGCTGTTAGCTGGATGACAACAGCAGTTACGGGCCAGAAATCTTAGTTTAAAAAAAAAAAACTTATTCTTATCTTGCAATTTCTGGCGCGGAAAACACTTTGTCTTTAGTCGCTTTAGGAAGAGTATACTCCCCAATAGCCGGCATTTGGGGCTTCTTAAATCAGACCGGAAAAATGCATTTCTGTTCATCCACTCCAATTTCGTCTACGCAAATACGCATTTATACCTATTTTTATTTGAACTTGCCCTCGGTGTTTGATTATCTTAGTTCTTTATCCATCAAAGTAAACTAAAGCCTTTAGAACGATGGATTTGATTTGAATACTACTTTTAATACATGCATTGAATATTAACAAAAACTTTATTTCAGGAAACCTAAAGTTCAAAACAGTTTCATTTTTAAGATGATTGATGACGAAGTTCATAAAACTAATGTCCAAACAGGAAATCCTCAAGACGTCCCAAAATTACAAACTCAGCAACTCATGAAGAATGTAACGGTAATAATAATGGTATTGCCGTTAAAAAACAATTGAAATATTTCCCAACAATTCCAAATGAATGTATCAATTAATTTTCTTTCCTACTCAACGTCTATCCGATCACCGTTTCTGACAATGTTATGCATTTAGTATTACTCGACGAATTTTAGCCTTGGATAAGAACAATGAACAAATCATCCCAAAACTGAAGAAGTTGTCTCTGGCAAGGGTTTGAACTTACCAAGGCAAGCAGCCCACAGCACGGCGCCCAGGAGCAGCAGTGAAGCAGGTACTCGTGGTCCCATCTCGCAACCCGTGGATGTTGTCCCGTCTGGCTGAGAGACGGCTGCTGAAATTGGCAGCTGATGATGTCCTTTCGCAGAAGTCAAATTTGATAAGTACCAGACGTGCACGCTGGCGAAATGGTTATTGCTCGTATTAATAGGCGGTTATATCACTGTCCCGTTGCTCACATTGTCGACCATAAATCCCATCAATTTTTTTTAAAACACACTTTTGGGTTTGAACGATTTCATCTTGTGCTGTTCAAGATTTACCTATCTATTGAATATTATGCACAAAGTAGAATTTGAAATGGAACTTGGATATATGAACTCCAAACCTGAATAGTATTTTTTTTTCGGTGAAACAGCAAATCTGACTAAAAAAATCTACTGCATGTTCCGATTATACGTTCACGTGTCGTCCATCAGCCTTGCTTGTCATTCATTGATTGATTTGTACTTTGTATTTACCACAATCATCTGCTCAGTCGTAGTAGTAATAGAAGGAACAATGTAGCAGGCCGGCAGCACGACTAAAAGATCGTCCCTCGGAGAGACCGTAAAACCCCGGGCCAGGCTAAGCAGGCAAAATCCTCTATCGCGAAGCCGTAAAATCTCGTGCTAGTCTACAGGCCCCAATAACAGCGATTGCTCAGTCAGTGTGGACTAAGCAATCCACGGAGTCTAGTCGCTGAACACACTGTCCATCCCACAAGATCAACTGCCTATTTAAGGGACTCCACGCTCCATTAGTTCACGCTCAATTATGCATGAAGCGAATATTGGACGACGCTGTCTCGCGTGAGGGTTTTTCCGTTCAGTCTGCAGGACTTCATTAACAATCTACGCCTTTGATTCTTAATTGCCGAAGAATGGAGACAATTCGTTGATTTGCCAATAAGTGTTTACTTTAATCAAGAAAGCTACCTTCTAATACGTGTCATTATTTTGATAAATCATTACTGTTTGACAACGTTGTTCTTAAAATTATTAATATTTTAATTTATCATACAAACTTGCCTTGCTATTGTTATTTCTCCTGCTTCTACTTCTCTGCAGGCCTACAGTGATAACTATATTTATTGCCTTTTTCTTAAAATATGAATAACATACAACGATATTTTAGGTACACCCTAGCAATCAAGCAAAATTATACGTAACTAACTATCTGCATTGTACTTATAATAAAATACAAATCATATTTATAACAGCTATCAGCATACTGCTCGAGTTTATAGTTGAAGGAACACGTCTCAAAGGCCGGTAAAAATCGTCTATCGGAGAGATCATCAAACCCCCGGCAAAGCCAGAAAAAAAACCTCGTACGCGAAGCCGTAACTTGTCGTGCTGGGCCTCTGACCCCAAAACACGCAGTGATTGTTCAGTCAGTGTACATGTACACTGAACGAACGTAGCGGGGTTTTATCGTCTCCTCGAGGGGCGATTTCGTCGCGTTACCGGTCTGTGAGACTCGTTCATTCTTCTACCTCGACAAAGCAGATGCTGACATTAAGTATCACGTTTATCATAATATTTTCTTGTTGGCTAGGGTTAAATTTAAATTTAGAGCTATCGTCTATTATTCACTGTTAGGCAAAACATTATCTTATTTAAAAAAGAAATTTAAATGAACTATATTGTTTTTGTTATTCTACGCTACGAGTATTTACAGTATTGGTTGTTTTTCAATAAACTGTTCGTAAGAAAAGATACACTTTTTTTACAACCTGCACCTTGCATTGTACATGGACCAAGATTTAAAGATAAACTGCTCAAGTTTTGTTTTTACATTAAAACGTTCATTGCATTTTTTTTCTAGCAATACATTGACGTGACCCTTAGTTATTCAGGTTTGAATGAGACTGCGAACAGAAATCAAATCTCACATCGCGTTCAGTTATGGAAAATAAGTGCATATATTTCCTACTGCTAGAGAACAATTCAAGTCGCGTAGGGAAGGCTCCCCTTGTAGAAGATCGATTATACTTCCAAATCTTTTGCAGAGTGTTTTTTTTTTGGCAAAAGCAGCCCAGTTTAAAAATCTTTTAGAGAATTCTGTTCACACAAAACAGGAACAAAGTAGCGTTTATATTAAAATATAACATAAACTGAATTTGCAGATAAAAATATAATTTGAAGGACAGAGGCATTACCTCTTTAATACTTTATTTTATCTCATAGCAGAGATGTTTAACTGTAGAGCCGAATCCGGCGACAATATGAAACGCAAAAGGGCGCCAGACTATTTTTGAGGGGTACCCGGCTGACTTAATAGACCATAGAAATACCTTCCATGATGTTCTTCTCAATTTCCTGAATTATTATGGCGGACAAATAACAACTGCCATGACCATTGAGGTACGTTCAGGAAGATTACGCTTTCTACAAAATGTTATAATACTATAGTACAAAACACATGTCCAAAATTATGAAGAAATCTGGATACGAAATCTACACTCCTTTGCAAAACAACTATAGTGCGCGGCTACATGCCGTGCACGCTTTGAGACAGAGGGCTCCCTCAGCGACCCTATACACTTTAAACACACTCTTTGCTATAATAAGCATAATCTTGCTTTCAAATGTTCCGTTATACCGCAGTCAAATATACATGGCTTTCATAGCAAAGCACATTATGTAAATAAATGACGTCAGTTTGATTCGGGTCAATAATTGCTCGCTGGAATCCCCTATGCAAAAATGGGATTGACTGCTGCTAAACGCTTGAATATAACTATACAAGAGGGAGAACGGGCGAGGGCTCATGCCTAGGGAAGTGTGACTCAAGGTCATTTACAGGAATTGTCTAAGTAAAAAACTATACAGGCAAATTTTTATTCAATGTTAGTTTATATCAATTGGGGTTGGGGTACAGGAACTTTGTTCTTCGAGTGAGTTCTAATTTATTACGTCTTAACGTGTCTCTAAAAACCGACTCGAGTGACATGGACAAAACCATTCCAGTTTCTTTTGTAATTATGACCATACCACCCCACTCGTGTTAAATATTTACAATTAACACAGGAACAGGCCAACAGGAGATTTTGAACAAACCAGTTCCCTATATTCTACGGACTATGATATTATAGACTAGGAGAGATTTGTGATCAGATCCAATAAATCAAAAGAGTCCGTGTTTTTCATGTGTTAATCTTTACAACAAGTACGCAGTGTAAAAATCATTTATGATGTGAAGAGAGAAGTGCTATAAACAAAAAAGTTCCTGCGACGTTTTTTCGGGGGTCAAATTGCCCTATGTCAGATAATCCAGTGTTTTTATATTACAAATTATAGGAAAATAAGTCTTCACAGGTTATAGCCAATCAAGATCGATATAATCTCTATAAGGACTATTGTTGTTTAATTGCCATATTTTTGTACCTAGAAATAGTGGCGTCGATTTTATACTGCCCCACTAAAAGAGTCCCTGAAAACAGGGCGAATAGTATATACACTAACTTGCTGGCGGTTCTCTGCACCAATCGCTGCTAGATTTATCACGGAGGCGAGGGCGCCCCCTTGGAGACTGTACTGTACAGCGGCTCTGCGTTGGTCTTAACGTTAGCGTACCCGTAGCTGGCCTTGAGCTTCAGCGCGTTGTATATCTCCTCGCATTCTTCATCGAAGCTGTCTTCGTCCGAGCTTACTGCCGGCGTGTAGCCGTCTTGGCTGGCGTCGTCGGTTGGCGGCGGTAGCCCGCCAGGTATATCCTCGTATACGTAGTCATCTTCGGAGCCAGCCGGTGGTATCTCTGGACGTGGGTTGCAACCGGCTTGAGGTAAAGCTTCTGTTGGTGAAAACTCCTCGGACCGCACACGTCTAATCTGGTGCGGCTCTAGCTGCTTGGTGTAGTCTCCTGCTACAGGCTGGGTCTTTCTCCTTGGCTTTCTAAATCCCAAACCCCATGATCGCCGTTTGGAAATGGGTTCTTCGATCTGGAGCTTTATGACCTTTCCGGTGTTCGGGTCCACGAACTTCATCGTGCCCTTGACTGGTTCCAGGTCTGCAATTATAAGGGAAAGTAGCGGTATTTAGATCCTGCTGCACTGAAAGTAGTCAGGCAAATGGTTTGCATTTTCCTAAATTTTGTCATTTTTTTACCGGATTACCAACAATGAGGTCACATCATACTAATCTTGGCCAAATGACATTAGCAAAAATAGTGTTTACCCTACTTTTTATTTGTACAACGTGATGGTTAGAACGAGCTCTGTTTCCAAAGCAACAGACGCACGTATAGGCGCAAGGTCCTCCCATCTTGGTTTACAGACACATAATGTTTGTTATAACCATTCAATTAATTGAATAGTAATTGAATTGAAAATGGGTGTTTTTTTGTTGTGTTCACACTACACTGTATGTTTACACTGTTTTAAGAACAAAGACGGTTTTAATTGCACCTTCCATTTGCTGTATATAAACTGACGTGTTACAGTCGGTTTATTTTTACAGTGTTTTTTTAAGAAAAGGGAACTGATTAATTGTCATTCAATATAACTGTTGGTGGCGCCGCTCATGTGGCGACACAGCCTAACCGGTGCTCACAACATTATACAAATCAATCTTTTTTTCTGTTTGGAATTACTGTCTAGTCTTCTGGGGAAGGAATGCTGCTCAGGCAGAGAAGGATCAAATCAATAAGTTGGTGCAGCAGGCCGCAAGGGTGATCGGTGAGTGTCAGGATGAGGTAGACTCGGTCTATCACCGTCGTTTGGAAACAGGGGTGTAAATCCCGGGGGGTGGGGGTATATATCTCCCGCCCTTTTTTCGAATTTCAACGGCCGGGCACTTTTAGGATTTTGGTCATCCCCCATCCGCTCCACTCGACCACTCGCCGGCACAGATTTGCGCCACTGTTTGGAAACTTCGCATTGCTCGGCTTGGAATGATGAGAGTCATCATTACATGTCATTCTAACCAGACATATTATTCCGGGTTATGATAGGATGAGACTGCAAAAACCTGGGACAAAATCGCCACACCCGCGATCATTTAAACCGAGGGCCATCTCACTGAAGCCATCGCGCGCATCAATGTAAGTCCTTAATAGACCGCCAAGTTTCGTTGCAATTCTGATTCTTTTTTTATTGTACCGGTGCACAAATGAAATTTACTTGATGGATTAATAAAGTAATTTCAATTATATTCTATTATATTCTAACTGTCTCGAGAATGGGAAACCCAGTCTTTAACGTCAGACCCTGAATGTCCAATTCCTTTCCAAAGAAAGGAAATGAACTCACTCCCTTCGACTTGAAATAGGGACGAGACGATTTTTGAACATTAAATTCCCACAATGAAATACACCGAGATTTTACTTTCGTTTCTATTGGATTATGTTTCTATAAAAACGTTTTTCAATTAAAGGGAATGTACAACATTTGCTTTTAATTTTCAGAAATAAATGGATTTGGAAGAACAGTATGTTGTACGAAATACTGTCACATTGACTTGTTTCACGTTTTGGGTTCGTAGATGTTGGAAAAACCAAGTCAACCAATCATGTTCGTGTAGTCTGGCTCCCTGACCCCACTTAAAGCTACAGTCCGTCATTTGTAGCTATCCAAAAGAACCTGACGTAATTATTGTTGCAAAGCACACTTGGTTTAAAGATAGTGATAAGACTAAACTCTCTGTGAAATTATTCTTTCTGGCAAGCTGTCATTTTTGAAGAAATCAATGAAAGAAGGCCTTTCCATCGTTGGAAATGTCCGTTAGTAAATCGGGTTGTTTATTCGGCGAAGCGCATGGAAGCGTTGACACGACGCACACGCGCGTGCAGTTGCTATAATTCGTCGGTTTAGTGCGCGACATCGCGTATAGCTGCAATCAGCTCAGTGAGAACGTGTCTCGGACGCTGAATTTCATGCCCAATTCAAAACAATGACTCAGGTACTTTTGATTTGAAATCGAGATCCTTTAATATTGTTTTCTCGGAATGTAAAGCATTTTTTGAGCTGAAACTTCATCAGGTTAGTTGTTCAGCTCCCTTCTTTAGATTGTGAGCACTTTTGTTGACTCAAACGAACACAATGCACAAATTACAAATGATGGACTATACCTTTAAGATGAAACGGAGCAATTTATAGACGTCAGGGAATTGTTAGGACAGGGAACAGTCTAGCTACCTTGTACCCCTTCACAGGTGTGTAATCAATTGCAAAGAAAATGCGGAATACCAAAATATAACAAATTAGGAGCAGTAAAAAAAATTTCACTAACGCTGGTCTGCCAACCAGCTTTGGAAATTTATACAAACCTTTCCACTTTACTTAAAAATGTCAGTACACCAGGAGTCATGATTTTACAAGGGCGGATCCAGAACACATTTTTTTGGGGGGGGGGGCAAAAAAAAAATTGTGGCCAAAAATGTGCCCCAAAAAATTACGGCGTGGTGTTCGGGGCCTGCTTCAGGGTCCCGAAAATATTTTGGATTCTAGATGCTCTGTGGTGCGATCTGAGGCAATTTCTGACCACTTTAACCATTTTATTTTAGGAAAAGATGGTGGTGTACTCAGTGCCTGCCTTTTTTTGCGAAGTCATCTAAAACAAATGAATTTGTTGGGGGCATGGTCCCCTTCCCCCCCCCCCGGATCCGCCCTTGGGGTTTTACAGGAATCTTTAGACTGTCATTCCGTAACTGTATATTAAAGCATTTCGTGATGATGTGATGATTACGTGTTTTGATGTTTGCATATGTTGCATCTTCCCTTTAAAATGTCTCTTGAATGTCCTCATTTAAAAGGAATGAAAACGTTCATTCTTATCACGATCTTTGTTCCACGCATCACGTTTTTCATCGTTCCGTCTTGTAGGTAACACACACTTTACAAGTTTAATGTCTACACCGATGAAATTTTTCATTGTTTCTCAGTCGTAATTTTCGTGTGCAGTACAGTACATTATACAGTCCACAGTGTATTTGTTCAAAATTCATATATTATACAAAGAATATTTGTATTTAATTGTCGACTCTGAAACAGGCGCGATTAACAAGGCATTGATGGGTAACTTCTACGGTAAAAAGAAAAGACTTTTCAAACTTTTCAACCACAGGATATTAAAAAAAAATGGACGAACAGGGAAAAAATACACACATAGAGACAAACAGAGCAAACCGGGTTAACAAACTTTTGAACTTCTTCACAAAGCACGTACCTTTGAAAAAGGAAAAAGAACAAGGTCACACGAGTTGCTTTTAACCCTACATGTATGACTCACTCACTAGCTTTTTGCCAACAACTGAACACAATAGTACAACAAGGAGCTTCTAAATAATCGATATCGCTATGTACGTGTTCGTGCCTACATGACAACAAAATATAATTCATGCATCATTGGCCAGCGTTATTGGAAAGTCCCAGTTCATTGTCCATGTTCTTGAAAGGGGGTATTTTTATGCCATAGTATACAGTTTAATATTAATAATTATTTTGTAAAAAAAAGAGAGGATTGTTTGATGCCTTCTTGGTTAAATTTCCTACATAGTTTTACATGTAAGTTCATCCCATAAACACTGCACCGGGTTTCTTCTATAAACACACACAGATTTTTCATCATCTTATCAATCATTCCTAATACTACCACAGCTCTACAGGGTGAGTCAAAATAAAACAGTACACCCAAATGTCACGACAATTATTTTAGCTCTGCATGTAACACGTTGTGGGTGGTTTGTGCGTAAAGCACTCGCCTCTCACCAAGGTGACCACGGTTCGAATCCTGGCCGCGGATCACATGTGAGTAGAGTTGTGCGTTGGTTCTCTCCTGTGCCACGAGGGTTTTTCTCCGGGCCCTCCGGTTTTCCTTCCTCCGAACAAATCAAACACTTTCGATCTCAGGCTATGCTCCGTGGTCATATATGGGTCGATGTGGCCGGCAGCCATAGTCGCCTTTACGTGCCAGCGGCCTGACCACGTTGTAGCCGCGTCCATCGCAATTCGGCATACCAGCTGCGAGTAAGGATGATTAGCCTCCCAAATTATTATTATTATTAAATCTAGGACACAAAAGCTTCCCTATGTGAATTGTTTTCGTTTTGCTGAAAGAACACTTACCTTTTGTTGTGATCTGTTGACAGATCTTCAAAGCGGTGTTTGTGTTTAAAATTCCGTAACTTGAAAAGAACATAAGTGATTAGAATGATTCTTATGCTAAAAGGAAGCGTATTAATTGGGTTTTCATATGCAAAATTTCACTACAAAAAATCGTCGTGACATTTGGGCTTCCTTGTTTGTTTTTACTCACCCCTGTATTGCGAATTATCACACGATGTATATGTCCTGAAGACAACCAGTATCTCTATAGCTCTACGTTTTCTGCAATAACATATACCAATTGATGAAGACACATAGGAGCATTTGCAATTATCCACAGAAATGTACGGTAGGTGTGTTTCCGGGTATAATTGCGAGAAAATCCTTGCTCAAAGTGAAGATAAGTCCGGTACAAAATACTCTGTAAACGTGTTCCGCATGAAATTGTATGAGGTGGAAGAAAACAGTCATTGAAGGTGCACCACTCAAACAAGTGTGCCCGCGGGCAGTTCTTATGTTAGCAAAGGAATCCAGTTACGAGACCCCCAAAATGGGGCATAGTGTATATTATCAACTGAGATGAAACTGCAAGAAGTATTATACACCATTCATTAGATTTTGAGTAATTGTATTATTTCGTTCGAAATATAATGCACATTAATGTACTTTCAATTGAGCTGCTAAGCTCTAAATGTACTTTCAATTGAGCTGCTTAGCGGGAATTATTGCCCAAAACAATCGGCCGGAAGGCACTTACCAGCAGTGTATTGCCTGGGCCCAATTTTGCGTCTCTGCTAACCACAACATTCCGCGCCAGCAGAAGAAAACATGTTACGATAACCCCGTAACCCGTAAAAGAAATGCGCTTACCGTAAGTACGGACGTTTCTGTTACAGTAAGCTGGCATTTTTTTTTCGCTAACGGTTAGCAGAGCCATTTAACAAAGCCCTGTTTGAAGAAAGCCAAGTCACATTCTGTAATCAGCACTTTTCTGTGCTTAGCAGTTCCATTCAAAATTGACATAAGCTGGGAGGGAAGCATTTAACGAAAGAAGGAACCAACTCCACTTTTCATTTTGTGTAAAACATGATGCAAGTGCTCGGAGTTTGAACTTTTCACAGTTTTGACAATATAATTATAGTGGTTGGTTGTATTAATTATATTTTGCTACATTTTGGATTTTATTTGTACACGGTTGCATTCTAAGTTGTTGTAAAGACCAGATAAACGGTATTTGGCGTGCACTTGGATGTCCTAACAAATAGATTATAATGTTCTTTGTTTTCATGATCTTTGATCCCTATATGATGTTTCTCTTCGTTAATGTAGAGAACACATACCTAACAAATTCAGTTTTTACAACGAGGAAATCCCAAGTCGTAAAATCAGTCTACAGTTCAGTGCATCATACAATTTGCAGTATACTGAATGTCCTCAGACTTTTGTACCTCCGCCAAGGAGATAATGTTTTCACCGGCGCGGCGTTGCTTTGTGTGTGTGTGTTGGTTGGTTGGTTAGCTCGTTTGTCTGTGAAAAGGATAACTCAAAAAGTTCTGGACGGATATTCATGATTTTTTGTTAGGGGTGTTTTTCGATTAGATTTTGGAAGTGAACCGGATCTGCGTCTGGATGCAGAATTTTGTTTAAAGGCTTTTTTCACCCATCATATGAAAAACGTTCACCAGGTCGCTCTGTGTGACAATTGTGTTAGGGAGCGTCTAATAAGTCGGAACGTTCCGTTGGGAACACTGACTGTTCTTTTTGGGAACACGCGCTGTTCCCACTGGAAACAGCGCGTGTTCTTTTAGGAACACCAAGTGTTCCAACAAGGAACGTTCCGATGGCAACGTTTGATGATTTTTGGGAACACGGATTTATTTCGTCGCAGAGCTGACAAACCGGTGAATCGACCATTTTGGCGATTTTAAGATTTTGTCATTTTTGGTGTTATTTAAAGGTTGCTCTTTTCAAGTATTAATGCGAACATTCTTAATTCTTGTCTGGATTTTGAGATTCGGAGCCCCCCCCCCCCCCCCCCCCCGTGGCGAATCAGTCATAATAACGAATCCATAATTTGACATAGTGATGAATACGGAATTGCGCTCGTAACCAGCTGATGTAAGGTGTGCGTTCAAAGTACCAACGGATGATGTGCTGCTGTGGTTGTCAAAAATGTCACGTAAACGGTGACTTTTTAAGACTAAATTCATTTTGCACTTATCTATTATGATCATAATAATATTGCACGCTACATGTAGAATGCATAATATTTTCCCTAAAAGTTAAACAAACTACATGGAGTTGTGCGATATGTTTTTATTTGATCGTAAAATGTATTCGTCGGTTGGCGGAGGTGTGCGCTCTCTGAGTGCTTTCTAGTTGTTCGTATTTAATACGCGAACAGGATGCTGTCCACGTTAAAAAAAAAATTAGAAGTTTCAAACCCACCACTTACTTTGAAAATGGCTCAGAACATTGTTGTTTTGTGATGCACCGGCCATCCTCTCCTATACGCCTGCACTGGATCTCGTGTATTAGAGTAGGACGACGAAAACTCAACCCGTGGGTCCGGTGGCGATACGGCTCATTCGTCTAAATTTACTTTTGCCGTAAATCCTCTGTTTTGGTGTCTCAGTTTTCGCGTAAACATCTCCAAAAAAACTGTCAATAAACATGTGGCAATATTTTAACCAAAGGAATGTGCTCAACCTAATGGCGGATTGCATGTGAAACAGATTTCGTTAGGCCATTTACCCTGACGTCAGAGGACAAATATACCACTGCCCATGCGCAGACTGCTTCTCACGAGACCACAAGTCATGGTTGTGCAATTGGGCTATGAATATAGCATTCAGATTCATCAGCCAACCCGAATGAACTCCGACCTCGCCCTTTGTATTTGGAATACCGATACTTGCATTGACCTTTACCACACAATCGGTCTACACTTTCAACATTCTTGTTCTGCCGAAATGTATTGCTATACGTTTCACACTGCAGCGTAACACAACTCTTCAACGCTGATATCCCTGAGTTTCCTGACGACGGCCAGATGGTACTGTCCGAAACGTAGAGTTTCCCCTGCTTCCTTTTAGAACCTCACAAACTCATAAAAGAGATTTGCTACATGTTGCTACATGTTGTTATTTTGTAAATCTTTATCTGACGTCAGCGTGTCTCACTGTTTATGATTGCAATCAATGTTCTGTACATCAACATGTGGAGCAAGGTTAGGGCTTCAGCTTTAATAATATGAACAGTTCACTATGAAAATGAAATCAATTTTACCGCAATAGCCTAATAGCTTCAAGCTTCATGAGGTCTATATGGGGCCGCTTTGGGAACTTTAATATTGCCAGAATCGTTAAGCTTTAAGGGTTATTCACTTGCCGTCCACGTTTAGTTAAAATCACAATTTGTGGGGAAAGTTATGAATCTGGCAACAAGTAGGACCTCTTATGCAACAATTAAAAGTTTAAACAAAAATCTCATTCAACAAGCCGTACACTTCTAGTACAAGGTTAAATCCTTGTACTGCTAGTATTGCCCATTCCGAAATAACTGATCAAAAATGGATCCCTGCCTCAGCTCGATCGAGCATGCAATGTAGTCTGAAAAAAAGTCTGAAAACGTGTTCCCATTGTGAGCCTTCAGGTGGGAAGGAAAGGAAAAACCCCATGTTTCGCTCATTCATAGGTAAAAATATGATTTTTTTTTCATTGTTGAAGTGCATCGAGGTAGGGCATGTCAGGCTACTGTGATGTAAATTGACCGGACCAATCGTGGCGCTACGAAGCAATGTAGCAGTGAACTTCATCGAGTACACTGCTTGTGCTGCATGCAAGGTTTTCTTAGTGTACTAATCACACTTTTTTTAGCTTTAGCAGCAAACATTTCTTCTTGCTGGGCCGGTATGGCTGAATCGATGGCACACCTCTCTCTCACTGGGGTAAGAGGCGAAGTTGCAGATTTACTGACTTGTCCTCTCTGCTACGAGAGGTATGACAACACCGACAGAGCACCAAAATTTCTGCCGTGCCTGCACGGGTTCTGTGTGGGCTGTCTGGCTGGGCTGGTGCGGGGAGGGCTGGAGTTAAAATGCCCGCTCTGCCGGCAAGGATTTTCTGTTCCGGAGGGCGGCGTTCAAAATCTACCAGAGAATTTCATAGTGGGACGGTTGAAGCCCTTGGAGCACCTGCTTACTGTAGATGTGACCAGGCCTCACGGCCTCCGCTGTGGATCGTGTGTCGCAGACGGAGGCCCCGCTGTAAGTTTCTGCTCGGATCACACCTGTCTCACCTTCCTCTGTCAGAACTGCAACCTGGCCCACCGCACGATGCGTAAATTCAACAGCCATACCGTCGCTTCGCTGGAGCAGCTACAGGAGCATCCTGAGATCCCACTGCCTCGGGAAAAGCTTCAGTGCGACCGACACAAGAACGAACTGCTCTCTGTCTATTGCAACGAAAAGTGCTGTCAACGAGCCATGTGTATAATTTGTGTGACGACATGTCACCAGGGCCATCGGGTCGTTGACTTGGAACAGAAATCCTCAGAAACGAGGGAGGAGTTGCACAGCCTCGCTCAGCGGGCTGAAAGTAAAAAGGTCTTGGTTGAATTAATCTCCGGGAGCATTAGCACCGAGAATAATCAAACAAGTACCCAGTGTGAGGAGATGACGTCTACCGTTGAGGCAGTTTTCGATCGCCTGCAGAGCCAGTTAAAGACCAGGCGAGAGGCCATCATCGCCGATTTGAGGAAATTGTGTGTAGACCGAGCAGATCAACTCAAGCATCCAACCAACATTGCCGAGTCGCTAGCTTCCCAGTTCGACTCGGCCTGCCAGTTCGCTGAGAGAGCCTGTGACATCGGCAACCACGTCGATCTGCTCAAGACCAGAGCGCAGATCATCTCAAGGCTGCACGAGCTCATCGATCTCGATGTCCACAAGGCAATACCTTTTCATCCAGCAAATGAGGCCTTCCTTTCCTTCACTGAAGACCACAACAGGGTCTTGTCTGAAATTGAGAGACTTATTCCAAGCCTAGGACAGATCAACACATCTATCACGGTCCCAGCGCTAACCCCAAACTTCCAGGTGGATTTTCCTGGGGGCACAGGGCCAACCTTGGCTGTCAAATCTACACACATAGTCCGTATTCGCCCTGAAGATCCATCTCAACCATCCTTAGATCGTCTCAAAGGGGCGTTACATGCCTACTCGCAGTCACCGGACGGCAGTAGCGTAGAGTGCAAGGGCGGCGAGCAATGCGGTGACTTCTTCGAGTTGGAGTTCCAACCCCTTGTGGTTGGCTTGCACCAGCTGAACATCAGCGCATCTGGTGTGCCAATTGAAGGCAGCCCGTTCAAAGTCGACGTTATTGAAAATCAGTCTTCGCCAGCGGCTCAAAACCCCAGCCCCATGAGCTCTGACAAACAAGTCCTGTCCAGTGACGTTACCTGGACCGACGCTTTCGCCGGAGTCGAGCACACCGTAATCGTCAAACTATTCGGCCCCGAGTCCCTCCGACCTCAACTCGGCAGCCTGTGTGCACGGTACGTCATGCCTGACTGCGATCACACTCAATCAGGAGCAAGCCCTTATACGGATGATGTGATGGACCAGTCCGCCGATCGTGAATCCCAAGCATCGATACAACAGACAGAATATCCAGGAACCTTCCGAATTGTCTACACCCCGCCAGCTGCTGGGAAGCTATTCATGACCATCACCGTGGACGGTACACCAATCCCTAGAAGTCCCTGCCTCATCAACATCAACCCTCTACACCCCGACTCAACACTCGTCTCCTCACCCGCGATGGGCAAGTCCCCGCAGCTGACGGCAGTCCTGGACATGCCGTACTCAATGACCCTCCTGACCCAGGATTATCAGAAGAAACGGTTGACCACCGGGGGCTATGACGTCACGGCAACCCTAACAACGTCAAGCTTCCAAGAGAGACCGCAAAGGGCAGACGTCACTGATAACCAGGACGGCAGGTTAGAAGCTAGATGTACACTGTCAAACCCGGTGTTTCATTTATCAATACTTTTTTGTAACAGTTAAACAAACAATCAAAATTTAATAGGTTTAAGGGGAAGGATGTTTTTTATATTAAAATGCCCATTATTTTGTTAGCAAGATTCAGCGTAATTAGTAATTGCATTTATCACAAACGAAGCCTTAAAAAGATGCAACTTTGAGGTTTCTTTGAGTTGAAATTTGACATAATGGGAAAAAAGATTAAGAATTCGTTTATTTTGTAAACAATTATTAAACTTGACCCATGGTCTTTAACATGTATCTCGTGTTTTACACGTAAAATATGGTAGGGTTTTTTTTTAGCAACAGAACCATACACGAGGTGTTTACAATGTTGAATGTCTATAATACTGTTTTGAATCTGGCTAAAATATTCACCTGGGCATTTCAGGGAAATGAACACCCGTCCCTTAAACATGTTAAAGTGATTTAAACTTTGACAAGAAAGCGTTAAAATATCAGGTTTTACAGTGTAAGGGATATTTAGAAAGATAATAATATAAAGAAGTATAAATTTACTTCAACTGCCAGCAATGGATCTCATTGAAATGACTTTTGCGTTAAATACAGACTGAACCTTTAGTTTACCTTCTTTATACTTTTTCTCTGCCTCTTCTAGTACAACCGTTAACGTTATCGTGACTGTATTCCATTTTTGGCATGAGATAATACATATTTGCAAATTTGTGTCCCGAACTTGTAATCGCTAGTAGTTGTCATGCCAGGGAAACCGCAAGTTTTGGAGGGTTTTTTTTCTTGGTCAATCATTCTAACGTCTTTTTTTAATAAACGCATGGCTTCGCTGGAAACGATTTTGTGTTCGAAACACAAAACGAGGTGTTTATCAAAAATTTGAAGGTCCGCATGGCAGGATGTTTTGCGGTAGCACCTTGTGTCTCTTTCGTGAGTTGTGTACTGTATGGTACTAGGAATTACCAGCCGTATTTTTTGCTTTCCTCATTCAGCTACACTGTAGCGTTCACGCCTCGATGTACAGAGCCTCACATCATGCAAATTAAGATATGTGGCCACAGTTTGATGCCTGGGATGTCGCTTGTGGTCGTCGTCCAGGACAGCCTGCCGTTTGTAGACCCCCCAGGGGGTTATAAAGCCCCATCAGGACTGGCCGTCGACAGGAGCAGGTGTGTTTGGGGTTTGCCTTCGGGTCGGGGCGGGGAGTAATGAAACATTTTTATAATTTTTGATAAACGCATGATGACTTTTCTTTGAGGCTTTGCCATTACTGATCACTTGAATGGAATAACCACATTGGGAACCACGACAGTATATCTGCACTCGCAAAAAAAATTGTGTTCTGGAGGACCTTTTGACGGGGTCAAAATCATGTCAATTGCTAGATTCAGGATCTATAGAAAACCAGTTGTTAATGAACCTGGACGTTATTAGAAATCACTCGACAATACATTTTGTGGGCACTGTTAAAAACAAAGTTAGTGGAAAATCTTTTTGTATTTTTCCCGAACTTGTTTTAGAACACTGCAAAGAAAGCCGTGTTAGATTGAACACGGATCAGCTACACAAGGATAAACGACTTCCCCAAATGTCTGGTTGTGATTCGGCACTTGCGCGTCGTGTAGATACCATGCACCGTACCGGGCCTTGCAGTTTAGTCATCCAATATTAAACTGTTATGAAACCGTCTATAATTTATTAGAAAGTATAAAAATTCTTACTGTAAGACTTATATCATTTCAATATGTTTGCCTTTCGTACATTTGGACTTAAATATCAGGCAGTTTAATGAGCTTATGTTGGTAGTGTGAATGCTATACATTACTAATATGTGACATGTAAAGTAGAGAAAACAATTATAGACCAAACAATTGCACTACCACCTTTACGACCTTCTAAAATCATGTGATCGGACGCATAAAAAGAGCTGGAATTTACGGAATTGCCCTTTTGTGAAATTCTACAGGAACATCGTGTACGTGGCAGACGGGAAGAATGGCTGCATTCACCGGCTGAAAACCGACGGCTCTTCCATGCCTGAAGGCGCCATCAGCATCTGTCAACGCAGGACTCTGCAAATAGCAGTCAACTCGGAGGGGAAACTCTTGTTGCTGGTTCCCAATTCCAAGTGTGTTATTACCTGCAGCACAGAGGGAGAGGAGGAGTTAAGGTGAGGCGAAAACCTTTCTTTTTGGTGGGGGGATAAGATTCACTGTGTTACCGTAGATATATTACAGTAATAAGTACTTATGTCCGAGGCAAAGACTTTCAAATCACACTTTTTTCCCCAAAAAATCTATCCATTTATACTCAAACTTGTAAGAAAATGTATTTTAAAAAATTTTCCTTATTCATATTTCCCCCAACTTCCTACCCCGTCATCAGGGGCGTAGCACGGTCATTTTTATTGGGAAAGACATTTTTTTTGAAAAGGGCACTTGCACATCCGTTGTGAAATGTAGACATGTGTTTTTCTCCGGACACTTGGCCTCCGTAAAATTAAAAAAAAAAACCGGGGGTGGGGGTTCTGAACATCTGTCGATGGGGGCGCTGTTCAAAACCGACAATTATGCACACAAAGGGCACACAAAGGGCCAATATTATATGGTGCTTTTCAGGTCGATACATGTGCGGAATTCTGAAAAAGGCACCAAAAACGGCAGATGCCTAAAAAAAAGGGCACCACTTCTTTTTGAAAAAAGCACTTGTTCAGAAGAAAAAGGGCACTTCGTAAAAAGGGGCACTATTTAAAAATTAATGGGGGGGGGTTAAGCCTGTGGACAAAAGGTCATTTGAATGGAAAAAGGCAGTCTTTACAAAATATTGGGGGGGGGGGTAAATACCCCCCTATCCCCCGCCTTCCCCCGCTGGCTACGACTATGGTCATGAATCATAAACAGGCAAACATCCAATGTTGAACTTTTCAAACGTTCAATTGAATATTCAAGGTTCATTTCATGTTAAAGGAATTTACAACATTTGCAAATATCAAAACTCAAAACTACTAAATTATTACGAAATACCTTACTGGATATTTAGTGAATGAAAGTCTAACGCATCCTGTAAATTGTGGCACCTGTTGTGCTGTCATTTTCAAGGAAAAGTGGTATTTTTGTATCAATTTCCAACGCTGGTCAGCCGCTCAGTGTTGGAAAAAAATGGCTTTTCTTCAAAAACTTTCCCCAGTGTCCATATTGAGTGAGCTGCCGACTAATTAAATATCTGTTGGCAATCGATTACACACCAATGAACTGGTACAAGCCAGCTAGACTGGTTTCCTAACTTTACAATGTCCAAAAATTGCTATGTTTCATCCTAAGTGGGGTCAGGAAACCAGACTTAAAGAACATGATTGTTTTTCCCCAGCAGCTACGACCAAAGTGTAACAATGTTTGCTAAAAAAATACTGACCCCCAAAATCCATGCATTTTTTTAAATTTCAGGAAAAGCATATTACATGTTGAATATTTTCTTTAAAACACAAGATAAGACCTACTATGAATCATACCATAATACATAACTATAAGAGCAACAAATCCGAACCAAAAGGCAACGGATTTCGAATTTGCACGAATTGGAATATGCACATTTTACTAGCAGTGGCACACAATGATTCTCTTTTCAGATGGCCGTGCGTAAGTGACAATGAGAAGCCGGCTAATCTTACCGTGTCAACAACTGGGAACGTGATCGTCGGTGACAGCCAAACGCAGACCCTGTTCGTCTACGGTGCTCAGACTGGTGCCACCCGCCACCGCATACAACTCCCAGATGGCTCCCTGGCACCCGGCATGAGCAACGTCTGTGTGGACCGTGCAACGGGAGACATCCTGGTAGCCACGCATTCCGAGCCGTTCCAGCTGATCCGCTCTTCTCCGGAGAGTTCCGGCGAGATTGTCTTCCGGGATTCACCTGCCCGGAGCAACCAGCTGGCACTGGTCTCGACGCCTGAGGGCGCCCTCATCATTGCCGTGCTTGGTGGCATCTTGATCTTGGGACCGGGCGGCTCTAGCACGTCTGTCAGGGAGATCAAGACAGACCACATCTACACTGGGTTGGCCCTGGCAGAGCAGGGGTTCTTCGTGGCAATCGACCCCGGAGAAAAACATCTGGCTAAATACAGTTACACGTCTCAACAACCGAACACCGGCCATGAAATTGATGAGGAAATCCCCAAAACTGTTGATTAATTTCATAACCTATTGAAATATCAACTCATAGTTTTGAGGTACACGTTTAAGGTTAGACTAAGAAATAGCAGAGACGCAAGAATAGTCCCTTTTGTGATATTTGATTGTTCAAAGGCAAACAATTTAAGGCTGCGATTAAAGGACAAAATCATACTTATGACATTGTAAATTGAGGGCAGTCTTATATAACAGCCAATTTTTGTGTCTTTCATGGAAAATAAATCAAAATGTATCAAACGTACTTGGTAACTTTGCAAACACAATTAAAAAGTCCAACATTTCTAACTAAACTATATTATTTCCTTCGCAAAACAACCCTACTCGATACATGACTTGTAAGGATTGGAGCATTTCCAGACAAACTGGTCGAGCTTATTCTTTCCATTTCTAATAGTTTCAAAGTCGTAGTGTCTGTGGTTTTGACGATGTAATGTATCACTCTCCTTTACACTCTTATCTCAGTTTTAATATCGCAGAACACACTGTGAAATGTTCTACTCCTCTTAACCCTAAAGGGGCCGAGGGGCCTGAGCCTTTAGGACTTTTTAGCCTCGAGCCTTGCGCATCTTTTGACACCAAAAACATAAAAATCGGACGAGGGGTTGTTGCGCAGCGAATTTTTTAAAACTGAATTTTCCCATAATTTATACGTCGTGTACACAGACCAGAATTGCCATTCATACATATGAATAATTAATTGGCCATAATTCCAAACCCTGTGACCCTTGGTCATGAAATTTCTTCGGTATGTTCATGAAGAGTTGCTCTATGCATGTATCGAGTTTCAAATTTTTCCCTAATCGATGGCCGAGATCTTAGGGGGGGGGGTGCGGAATCCGCAACACCCCCCCCCCCCCCCGGCTGAGAGATGGTCAAAATAACCCAGTCCCTTTTTGGATTAAATGTATGGAAATTATTTGAGTTCACTTATAGGATAGGAATTTATTTGCATTATTGAAAGTGCACTTCATTAAATATTTTTTTTAAATCCATGCTCTCCCGACGACTGAGGGTGCTGTTGCAGTGATTTCATTCCAGGAATACACTGTTCAGTTTAGGGGTGCACTGAACCAATTCAAGCCACATTGAAAACAGTGTAAACAGAGTCCAGGGCCAAATAACACGCAAGCCGATGTTACTGGGGGTGTAAATTATTGTCTTGTCCTTCATGTTTTTATTTCTTTTTAATTTTTGGTGGACTAGCGGATTACATTTTTAAATATTCACACAAAGACAAAATCACCTCCCGAGAAGTGGTAGTTCCAACGGCTGCATGTAGCCATTTTACAAATAGGATCCATTTTCAACCATAGTTGTATCTAGCCTGCCCTCAGACGGAAGCCCCAAAACCAGGGAGTTGTTCCTTGGCTATTTTTACACAATTGCTCCGTTTTTAAAGCCAAACGGTCTCCTTTAAAAAAAAAGAAATTGTGGGGGCACTGTTTACGCTAATCAGCTGGCGTAGAAATTTTCACTTGAATTAGTTCACTGCACCCTTAGGGGTTAACCCAAAAGTTTCCCATTGAAAAAGCTTGTGAGAAAGGGTTGATCATTAGCTTACTGCCATGTATTTACCCAATAACGAATTACCAAAAGAACAAAAAAGTTATGACAAATTTTTTTTACAAATAGCAATCGTTTTTGCTAAAATAGCCGTAGCACTGTAGTTTCTGCCCGGAATGACATCACAGTTTTGCTCATGAATGTATGGACATTTTATTTAGCATAAAAACATAAAGAAAGGCACGAAATACACCTTTAAAACTGCACAAAAAATTGAACATAAGTTTAAATGGGTCACAAAGTTTCATTTTTCAAGGATTGCATTAAAAACATTACCTCTAAGAGACACTTTTTTAAGAGACATTTTCATCGTGAAGGTATCAAAGCTAAACTCTGGCAAAGAATTTCAAAACTTTCAGTCCATTTGAAATGTATTAAAATTTTTGTTCTCATATTCATGTTTCCGACCCATTCATATATCTCAAAAAAATCATTCGAGTCTCGCTTTCTTGTCATCCATAGGCCGCCTACTATGTTTGGAACCTAGTTACAGCACTATGTGGGTTCTGTTGATAACCTTCACTTCAAGTTCCAGGCTGTGCTCTGGGTGCCGGTCGGTTTCGGTTGACTCAGTGTGACCTTTATTGAAATTGACTGCATTTGAATCGAATTATAGCACAACTGTCGCCATACACGAGATGACCATAGCAGAAAAGCGGAACCATTTTTATGTAATAATTTGTGAAAATGTCTCATACAATAGGATGTACAATTGGTCTTGTGTGTTTAAGGTATGTGAAATTTGTCTTTACGGAATGCACGTGAACCGCTGTCGAGCAAGTGAGCCTGATGACCCGAGGAGGTGACGTCACACAATCTCAGCGTATACACGTTGCTAAGAAGTTAGAATCCAATGAAACCAGCGACCGAGCATTCATATTTGTACGCTGTTGGCAGGTGATGATACTCCAATCTTCATTTCGAAGACACGCTTCTCCCGTGTCCAGCCATTGGCGTGTCGCCAGGTTTTGGGTGGTTTAAGCATGGGCACCAATTTTGTAAAGTGTGAGGGCGCTGTCTAGATTTCACGTAAAGATTATTCCCAAAGCTTCAAACACCTGAAAATACTTCCAAAGCGCTTAAAAGAAGGGGGAAAGAAATTGAAATCTGTAGGGCGGGACGTCTTTAATCCTAAGCGAAATGTTTTGAAAGAGGGACAGAATGTGCTTCAAAATGCTGCAGCGGCCATTGACATCAGTTCTTAATAAAAATGTGTGAAGATTAAAAACGCAAAAATGAGCATACGAATGACTATCAACACGATATATAAGTTGACAATTTAAACCACTAAGCACACAATAAACATACTAGCGGCTAATCAAAGCAATATGCGTCGTAAAGGTCCTAGAGTTTATAATTGAGATAGGGTCAGAGTAAAGCCTGGGGTGAGACGGGAAAGAAAGGTTTCGTTTAGCAAGGCACCTAATGAATATTACTAGCAGTTTGGCTTTGGCTTCTACTGTGCGGTTATCGTTTTGTTCACCAACGGAGTCTCTCTTCCAAGAAAAATGTAAATTGTAAAGTAAGCTGAATGATAACTATTTTTGATTCAAAATATATAAATACACTCCAAACAACAACTTTCATGCGACATTTTTTAATCTACGATAATTAAGGAATAAACGAAAATCAACGAAAAAAGGAAATGATCAAAAATAAACAAAAATAAACAAACATAAGTAATAACAAGGAAGCAAATTACACATAAATTAATTAAGATAAAACACGTTGAAACTGTTTGAGAGACTGCAATCGTGGATAACGATGAAAAAAAAATGTGAATTTTATAATCTCAAATTTAACGAATCTAATTCAACATTTTCTATCATCGTTTTAAGGAAAATTGTTGGTGGGAACGTAAAGCACCGAAAACTGAGATCAATCATTGTAAATCTCGTTTCAAAAGGTTAACTGTAATAGTCTTTGTCATTTAAAAGTATCCAGATTCGTTTTATTTTACGTAAGCAATTTGTTTTTAACAGTCCTTCAACGTGTGAGTTTTTGAGTTTTCTTACACTTTGACGGCAAAGTTGACTTAAAATAAATTCCCTCTACCAATACGTTAAATAGACATTGAACATTAAATGGGAAAAAGCAATCTTGAAAAAAAATTCAAATGAAAATGAATTGAATTAAAATAAAGTGTCCAGTAAAGTCAGCTTGCCATTTCTGTCGGAGTCTGTAACGGAAGAAATCGGATTTTGAATTGAACAATTTAAAGATAATGCCATTGGTGTTAAGCTGTGCGGCTTAAAAGTAGAGTAGAGAATTGTGCAGCTGTTCAAAAAGTAATTGACGAAATCATTTTTAAAGATAGTAAAAGCACTTAACCCTGTGAAATTACTCTTTCTGGTATATGCTACCATTTTGAACAAAACAATAAAAAAAGGCCATTTCCAAAGTTGCGTGAGTGACGCTGTTTTGGAAATGTCCATTAGTAGTTGGCTTGTAATTCGGCAAATCAATGAATGGGTACACGCAAGCGTGTCCCGAATGGTGATTTCGGGCGCCATTTAAAACATGACTCATTTTTGTTGCTTCAAACCAAAACAGATGCGCAAATGACAAATGATCTACCATACCTTTCAGAACAACAGCTCGATTGGTTCGACGATGATTATATGACCTTCATCCATACCTCTCAATATTAAACTGGACACCTGATAAAAAGAGCAAAGGCTAAAAACTAAATGTTAAACTTGAAAGCCGGCAGGTTTGTAATGTTGAAGCCACGATGATGCTAAGTGCGTTATGAAAACGATTTCTTTTTCAACGTGTAGCCGGCCAGCAGTCTACATAGTGAAAATTCAACCGTTTAGTTTTGAAGTGATATTGTTTGTGACTCCAGCTGACTAGTTCACCGATGCGTATGATCTTCGTCAATACTTCTCACTATTAAACTGGACACCTGGTAAAACGAGCAAAGGCTAAATACTAAATGTTAAACTTGAAAGCAGGCAGGTTCGTAACGTGGAAGCCATGATGAAGAAAATTGCGTTATGAAAACGATTTCTTTTTCAGCGTGTAGCCGGCCAGCAGTCTACATAGTGAAAATTCAACCGTTGAGTTATGAAGTGATATAGTTTGTGACTCCAACTGATTAGTTCACCGATGCGTATGTCCTTCGTCCATACTTCTCACTATTTAACTGGACACCTGGTAAAACGAGCAAGGACTAATTACTAAATGTCAAATTTGAAAGCATGCAGGTCCGTAAACGTTGAAGCCACGAAGATGCGAAGTGGTTTATGGAAACGGTTTCATTTTTAGCGTGTAGCCGGCCAGCAGTCTACACAATGAAATTCAACCATTTAGTTTTGAAGTAATACTACATAGTTGGTGCTGACATGTCCGTTTTGTAAGACTGTTTGATGATCATGGCCGATGAAATCGACTTGGTATTGATTGTGAGGGCTTCAGGTTTGGTGTAGCATATGTTCTTGCGCATCTCCGTGCTCGTTCATTGTTGGGCCGATTTACTTTGTAGTGGTCATCTTGCACACGTAGGCCAGTGCCCTGTTGCAGTTGCCATCATTCCAATTACCAACGGTCCTCAAGAGAGTGCAGTGCTCATTACCGCTGGCGTTGTTGGGTTCGCCAGTGTTCCAGTCGGTGTAGCTGACCGCTGATCCATCTGCCCAGACGAAGTTCCCTTCCTCTGCATCGTCAGTGAAGCCGATCCACAGGCCGTTGTTTCTCCCACTGGCCGACGTAAACATCGCGAAGAGCAGATTGTTCTCCTCGGCACTGGCTACGGACGCCACGTGACCCTGGCCGACTTGAGAGAACTCCTGGCAGTGCTTTTCAGCTTCAGCGTAGGGCTTGCCAGCGCCAAACAAACGGTAGCAGTTGCCGTTGTAGAAAGTCCACATCGGTGGACACTTGGGGCAGCGTGGTTGACATGCCGCGGCCAAACCAACAAACAGGACGAAGCACACGACTCGAATGACAGCCATGTTGTTTACAAGTTGTCTTCTTTCCACTGAGTGTCACAAGCCAAAATGCAGTTGCAGAGTGATGCTAAGAG
This sequence comes from Patiria miniata, assembly GCF_015706575.1. Taxonomy (NCBI): domain Eukaryota; kingdom Metazoa; phylum Echinodermata; class Asteroidea; order Valvatida; family Asterinidae; genus Patiria; species Patiria miniata. The sequence goes on from NW_024037068.1 coordinate 19,416,341, forward strand.
ATGAGAGGCACCGCTTATAAACCCTTGATTGGTCCCAGTTTGGTAGCACTGCTCACTGACATCTGTTAGGTCTCATGGGCGTCGAGAGTCACGTGGAATATTTTAATTGACCAATGAAGGTTGGAGGTGTAGCCAGGGCCACATTTCCCGTGAACAAAATAATTGTTTAACATGACTTGTATCACTGGAAAATACGTATCACGTCTTCCTCTGCTAGTACCATGATTGGTCAGTATTTTTTTCAGCGATTAGTGAGTTTCATACACAAGACCATATAGAATTCAAACTGGTTGTCAGGTGCATTTACATTGATCAATACGGAGAAGTTTCTTTTAAATTAGAATGGCAATACAATTTAACAATTTAGATAACTCTCGCATTTCTTCACACATAAACTCGTTCAAAACTTAAACAAAACTCCTCAAGCACCCACGACGAACGCTTCGAAAGTGTTCACTGAAAGAACCGTATAGAATATTTACTTGTCTTCGATTCCACTGTAAATACTTATATTCTCCAACATATATGTCATTGCTACTTTTCATTTGAACACCGCTTTTGTTTTAAATTGTTTTCTTATTCAATTGTTTTTATTATCAATTTATTTTCCAGGCGACTTCTTTTTGTTAGGAGTTAGATCCTCCAAAACCAATCAAAGTCTATATTACCACCCTCCCCCTCCTCACCAAACAAAGAAGGGGTTAAACAAAGCTAAACAAAATTACCACGGATTAGATCGGCGATATGCGTCGAGTTCTGGCATGCTTTGAGTACACTAAAGCCCCCGCCCCTCGTTTTAGTTCCATTGATTTTGCCATTTTCCCTCTTTTCCTTTTGACAAAGAAATCCATCGATATTTGCAATAGAATAAGCTCACTTTAAGTAAAATATATCAAAACTAAGTATCAGTTGAGATGTTAGAAATGTTACACCCGCCAACAAGACAAGGCAAACCTTGTACGCTGGTCCTAGAGTGCATATAATTATGTTCAATTGATTGCCAATGGCTAGGACTATTCACACGGAGTGTTTTCATACATGTAATCTTTCGAATTGATTCACAATGGCTAGGACTATTCACTGAAAGTATTTTCATGCATGTAGTCTGTTCAATTGATTCACAATGGCTAGGACTATTCACTGGAAGTCTTTGCATACATGTAGTCTGTTGAATTGATTCACAATGGCTAGGACTATTCGCTGGGAGTCTTTTCATGCATGTAGTCTGTTCAATTGACTCACAATGGCTAGGACTATTCCCTGTAAGTATTTTCATCCCTGTAGTCTGTTCAATTGATTCGCAGTGGCTAGGACTATTCACTGGAAGTATTCTCATGCTTGTAGTCTGTTGATTTGATTCACAATGGCTAGGACTATTCATTGGAAGTATTATTATACATGTAGTTTGTTGAATTGGTTCACAATGGCTAGGACTATTCATTGGAAGTATTATTATACATGTAGTCTGTTGATTTGATTCACAATGGCTAGGACTATTCATTGGAAGTATTATTATACATGTAGTCTGTTGAATTGGTTCACAATGGCTAGGACGATTCACTGAAAGTATTATTATACATGTAGTCTGTTGATTTGATTCACAATGGCTAGGACTATTCATTGGAAGTCTTTTCATACATGTAGTCTGTTGAATTGATTCACAATGGCTAGGACTATTCCATGCAAGGTTTTACATGCTTGTAATCTACGCTAAGTCTCATGACGTCTCCTGACGATGACTGGAGCTGGCTAGTCGAAACATTGAGACCAAAGACAAGTTATATTAGAACTTAAAACAGGAACGTTCTTATCAGAACTAAATATCTACTGAGCGACAGTAGTTGTAGACCTTTCTGCGCTTGGTTGGCAAACTGCATTTTGCCAACCACGGCCTGCAAAACTATGGAAGGTCCAACACTGCAAAAATGAAGAAGAGTTATTACAGATCATCAAAATATTATTTGATACTTGAAAATACAACATTTTCAACGAAGCTACAAAATAATTCCTACACATGCCTTTTTACTTTGTGTTGATGGCGTTATGAGGACTTATTTGTAAAAATATGTTGCCAACCCCGGCTTCAATTTATGCGCTTACGGCAGCCCATTCAAAATGGCGGCAATGTTTACAAACAAAAGAAAGACCTATAACCACCCTATAATCTACACTATAGACCGGAATTAACCCATCTTCACAAGGCTACTACCAGTCTGAGTGACACTCAGTCAGTCAACCAGTCAATAAGTCAGTCAGCGTCGGGGGGGGGGGGGAGTCAGTCAGTCAGTTAGTAAGCCAGTCAGACAGAAAGGTTTTTTTTTTATTACGGCTGGCCTTCTAGGACCAGCCGAAATAAAACCACCATTTTGATATGATGTTAACATGTCAACGCCATTAGGACCTCATGTTGTTCTTCATTTTTTGGAGAAAAGACTTTCGAAAATGTCTCTTCCCCGACCGTTAACGTATTACCCTCATACGTACTGTCAGCAGTCGGCAGTTAGAAACTATGCTTCAGGTATACCTTTATGCTCCGCCTGCAGGACTTTGTGTTTTTAAGAAAAGCAGAAAACTCCTAGTTCACAGTTTCAATTTTATTCACAGACATTTTCATGCCACCAACAGATCGGACTATAGTTACAGGTGTTTTTACTGCGCAACAAAAATAAATTGTTTGTTTTCAAAAATATGAAAACTGTTTAATAATATGTTCATGCCTCCTACCCCGAGGTTTCAATCCGCGTTCCTGTGTTTACTCTACAGCGTGCAGTTAAATTAAGAAACGAAAATCAAATCCTGTTTACAGTTCACTTCAATTAGACGAACCTGATCTTCATGGAACAGAAGTAATTTGTGTACTACTAGTGAAAACAAATAGTTACCCCCCAAATACAGAATCTTACTATCACGTTGTGAACATGTTTAGAAGCTAAACATTACGTGTCCAATTTATGTTCAGTAACGCTAAACACTATCCATCAATATTTCAACAGGTTTAGTATTTAAAGTGACAGCAAGAAAATGTTTAGAAGAGTGTTTCATTGCTGAACACAGTTTTCACATTGTGTCCTTCAGTTTGTACGTGGAAATTGTTTTTTGGGGTGTGGTCGGGGTGTCTTAATTCCGCACGTTTACTGTCGCGTCACATTTACAGTGGCGTGTCCATGATCCACACAAAGTTGTTATGCGTAAAAATCGTGACAAATTACTGGCTTAATGAATAACAAAAGAACATATGGTAACCAAATGTCTCCCGCACTTTTAGTTCACTTTCATTTGAAAATGTGTTTCTCGATTTTTTGTTTCCCGGAATGGTGTGCGTCAGTAGGCGACTCCCCGACGCCAACTACTATCCCTCTGGCACGCCCGCGCAGATCATTAATATTCAATAAAGGTATTAATTTTATCCTGTTATTTGCATGAGTGAATCTTGGGGGACGGCGACTTCTAACGTTGACACGGTATGGTGTTGAAAAGCACGGTATGGTGTTAGCGAAATAAGAAATTTGTAAACTTTCCAGCCCTTCCCCTCCTCAGAAAAAAAAGTAATAAAAAGTAAAAGATATATAAATATATACAATTTTATTAGTTTTTGTTAAATAATAAAAAAGCAACTCTTTCTCAGCCCGATAATTGTTCATGGTTACCTAGATTTGACCTCTAAGTTGTATGCAACAGTGTGTCTCGGGAAGGACTATTTAAATCTTATATACTCGATTCTTAAAATAGAAACATTGATCGAAATATACTTCATGCTGTAAACAACAATACTTTCCTCTAATTCAACAATGCCGATATTTGGGACCTGTAGAACAAACTCAACCATTATATGAAAACAAATTCCACACCTTTTTGACGCCTGATTTATTCAATTATTTTTGATCAGTGACTTCAGAAATAGTCTCTTTACTGACAGTTTGCTTCTTGCTATTATACGTACTGTCAACATTCGGCATTTGGAAAGAAGGGTTCACGTTTATGCTGCGCCTTCATGACTTTTGGATTGTAAGAAAGCAGGAAAAAAAGCCTAATTCATCATTATATTATAATTCACATAATTGCTCAACACACCTTCAAGCTATCAACAGATGGAGACTAGGTCCGGGTCTTTGTTTTGCTTCAAATTAAATTTCTTTGTTTTCAAAAGTACAAACATGTTTTTTTCTACTATGCCTCGGGAATTGAAAGCGCAACAGACACAAAAATCGCCAGGATAAAATCCGCCATTCTTTTTTTAATCTACAGGTCGAGTAAAAAAGAAAGTGACCAGGATAAATGATCTTTTTTATTTCTTACAGAGCAATACAAAAAGAAACACCAATCAAGCATGTTTTAAAATAGCATGTTATTTGACTCATTTGAAATGGAAACGGTACATTTTTTTTATAGCTGTCCATGGAATGCAATTAGTTTGGTGTTGGGCCGGGAGGCTCTACCAGGGTAAAAAAAAATCGAAAGACTACTGTAACCCTTTTGCAAGTGCAGCGTGAAGACGCCTTATTTGCCTGGCCGTGCTTGTTGAGACCTGGTCTCGAGCCAAAAAATGTCCGGTGCCAAATAAGTGTCCGCTCATTAGCATACAGCAATCTGAATGGTCAGGCGTCTATGAAGTCACATTGTTGACGGAAGCTTTCCAAATAGTGTCTGCACTTAGCTTTCGGTCAGCTTTCAAGACGTCATGAATGAAATCGTTTTACATCTAAGTTTCCTTGTGTAATGTGTTCCAACTTAGGCCATCAGCCTCGGTCCAAAATTTTGGCCACCAGTATTAAATGAGGGGAATAATCGTCATAGCGATTTTTGGCAAGGTATCCACCTCCAGAGTTGGAAAATATGTGATAGCATTGCAGCGGTGACAGCTTTTTAGGTGTTATCACCCTTTTTTCAAAATGTCCATCAAAATGCTTGTCGCCACTCTAGGGGCGGCATACCTTGCGCATGCGCACTATAATCATTTATGCCCCGATTTGATACTGACCAAACCCCCAAGCTGATGGCCTAACTGTAAGTTTTCTATATGTTATTTATTAAACTGACTGTAGATTTTTTTTGACTGGATATTCGTGACATTTAAATTCGCATTTTGCTAAAAAGCGCAGTCGTGTTTTCTTGTCAGGTCACCCTTTCTATGCCCTTTTTAGAAACGCAGTGGTCAATAGTTAGCTGAACTGATGTAATGGCTTGCCCAATGTTGGCGAGACTTTGATGAAAATTAAGTTTGTTTTGAAGTGAACTATAAACAGGATACGATTTTTTTTATTGGGGGGGAGGGCTAAAGAGTAAACAAAGGAAGGCGATTTGTATCTGTTCGTGATTCGCATGTATTTCCTGAGGCATGCATAACTTGTATACTTTTGAAGACAAATAATTATTTTTATTTTGCAATGCAAAACAAAGACCCGGAACTAGTCCCCATCTGTTGATAGCTTGAAGGTGCGGCACAAATTCTTTGAATAAATTAAACTCGTCAAACTAGGTTTTTATGCTTGTCTTTAATCACAAATGTCATGCAGCCACAGCACACACGTTAAGCGTATAGTTTGAAATTGGCAAATGCGACATCACGTATCATGGCAAGACACAAAATGACCGACTGACTGACTCCCCGACTCCCCGACTGACTGACTCATACTGGTGAAGTGAGCATTATGACTGGTGAAATCTTACCCATAATGCAAATCACATGCACGAAGAGACCTCCAGTGAATAGGCCTAGCCTTTCTGAATCAACTGAATCAAATTTTAAGGGGCCGATCTCGGACCAATTTCCAAGGTTTGCCTTGTCTTAATGTTGGGAATAACTTTGCCGACAGCACAACCAAAATTTAGTTTCAAGAAATGTTAAATTAACATGAGCATATTCCATGGGAATTACGATTTTCATAGTCAAAAGGAGAAAATTAAAAAAAAAATTCACAGGAAACTAAAATAAGGGTCGGTGGCATTCTTTGTATTCACAGCATGGCAAATCTACTCTCAAAAAACTTTTTGTTAGCTTTATCCCCTCCTTTTTTTTGGGGGGGGGGCTATAAAACATTTGGTATTATTTTGAAGGAGTTAATGAAAAGGTTAAACAAAAAGAAGTAGTCTGCAAAAGAATTCTGATTGATAGATCGTTTACATTGCTAAGAAAAAAACAACAACTAAAACAATGCAATCTATTCGCAGGATTAAATTGAAAAGGAGCAAACCGTCTTCAGGGTGGAATCGAAGAAATCATGAAAATTTCCTTACTATGGTTCTTTCGATGAGCAATTTCGAAGGTATTTTTTCGTCTCGGAAGATTGAGTCAATTTGTTGTAAGTTTTAAACGAGTTCATGGACGAAACAACAGCGAATGTTATCTAATCTGTCAAAATGTATTACCACTCTGTTTAAAAAAAAAACCTAATATTTTTTATAGCTGTCCATGGAATGCCATTAGTTTGGTGTTGGGCCGGGAGGCTCTACCAGGGCAAAAAAAATCGAAAGACTACCCTTTTACAAGCGCAGCGTGAAGACGCCTTAATTGCCTGGCCGTGCTTGTTGGGACCTGGTGTCGTGCCAAAATAATGTCCGGTGCCAAATAAGTGTCCGCTCATTAGCATACAGCAATCTGAATGGTCAGGCGTCTATGACGTCACATTGTTGACGGAAGCTTTCCAAATAGTGTCTGCACTTAGCATTCGGTCAGCTTTCAAGACGTCATGAATGAAATCGTTTTACATCTAAGTTTCTTTGAGTAATGTGTTCCAACTTAGGCCATCAGCCTCGGTCCAAAATTTTGGCCACCGGTATCAAATGAGGGGAATAATCGTCATAGCGATTTTTGGCAAGGTATCCACCTCCAGATTTGGAAAATATGTAAAAGCATTGCAGCGGTGGCAGCTTTTTAGGTGTTATCCACCCTTTTTTCAAAATTACCATCAACATGCTTGTTGCCACTCTAGGGGCGGCATACCTTGCGCATGCGCACTATAATCATTTATGCCCCGATTTGATACTGACCAAACCCCCAAGCTGATGGCCTAACTGTAAGTTTTCTATATGTTATTTATTAAACTGACTGTAGATTTGGTTTTGACTGGATATTCGTGACATTTAAATTCGCATTTAAATTCGCATTTTGCTAAAAGCACAGTCGTGTTTTCGTGTCAGGTCACCCTTTCTATGCCTTTTTTTTAGAAACGCAGTGGTCAATAGTTAGCTGAACTGATGTAATGGCTTGCCCAATGTTGGCGAGACTTTGATGAAAATTAAGTTTGTTCTGAAGTGAACTATAAACAGGATACGAGTTTTTTTATTGGGGAGGGGAGGGCTAAAGAGTAAACAAAGGAAGGCGATTTGTATCTGTTCGTGATTTGCATGTATTTCCTGAGGCATGCATAACTTGTATACTTTTAAAGAAAAATATTTATTTTTATATTTTGCAGTGCAAAACAAAGACCCGGATCTAGTCCCCATCTGTTGATAGCTTGAAGGTGCGGCACAAACTCTTTGAATAAATTAAACTCGGCAAACTAGGTTTTTATGCTTGTCTTTAATCACAAAAGTCATGCAGCCGCAGCATACACGTTAAGCGTATAGTTTGAAATTGGCAAATGCGACATCACGTATCATGGCAAGACACAAAATGACCAACTGACTGACTGACTGACTGACTCCCCAGCTCCCCGAATGACTGACTCATACTGGTGAAGTGAGCATTATGACAGGTGAAATCTTACCCATAATGTAAATCACATGCACGAAGAGACCTCCAGTGAATAGGCCTAGCCTTTCTGAATCAACTGAATTAAATTTTAAGGGGCCGATCTAGGACCAATTTCCAAGGTTTGCCTTGTCTTAATGTTGGGAATAACCTTGCTGACAGCACAACCAAATGAAATGGTTAAACAAAAAGAAGTAGTCTGCAAAACGTATGAATTCTGATTGATAGATCGTTTACATTGCTAAGAAAAAACAACAATTAAAAAATGAAATCTATTCGCAGGCTTAAATTGAAAAGGAGCAAACCGTCTTCAGGGTGGAATCGAAGAAATCATGAAAATTACCTTACTATGGTTCTTTCAGTGAGCAATTTCGAAGGTATTTTTTCGTCTTGGAAGATTGAGTCGGGTTTTTTTTAAGTTTTAAACGAGTTTATGGACGAACAACAGCGAGTGTTATCCAATCTGTCAAAATGTATTACCACTCTGTTTATGAAAATAAACCTAATATTTTTTATAGGTGTCCATGGAATGCCATTAGTTTGGTGTTGGGCCGGGAGGCTCTACCAGGGTAAAACAAAAAATGGAAAGACTACCCTTTTACAAGTGCAGCGTGAAGACGCCTTAATTGCCTGGCCGTGCTTGTTGGGACCTGGTGTCGTGCCAAAATAATGCCCGGTGCTAAATAAGTGTCCGCTCATTAGCATACAGCAATCTGAATGGTCAGGCGTCTATGACGTCACATTGTTGACGGAAGCTTTCCAAATAGTGTCTGCACTTAGCTTTCGGTCAGCTTTCAAGACGCCATGAATGAAATCGTTTTACATCTAAGTTTCCTTGTGTAATGTGTTTAACTTAGGCCATCAGCTTCGGTCCAAAATTTTTGCCACCGGTATCAAATGAGGGGAGTAATCGTTATAGCGATTTTTGGCAAGGTATACACCTCCAGATTTGGAAAATATGTGATAGCATTGCAGCGGTGGCAGCTTTTTAGGTGTTATCACCCTTTTATCAAAATATCCATCAAAATGCTTGTTACCACTCTAGGTACACCTTGCGCATGCGCAATATAATCATTTATGACCCGATTTGATACTGACCAAACCCCCAAGCTGATGGCCTTACTGTAAGTTTCCGATATGTTATTTATTAAACTGACTGTAGATTTTGTTTTGACTGGATATTCGTGACATTTAAATTCGCATTTTGCTAAAAGCACAGTCGTGTTTTTGTGTCAGGTCACCCTTTCTATGCCCTTTTTAGAAACGCAGTGGTCAATTTACGAATTATATTTCTGCTAACGGTTTCTTTAACATTGTGGAGCACTATTTGTGCAAAAACGGACACTTATTTAGCAAAAACAATTGTATAACAGTTATCGCACCTATTAAGGACCTGACCGTGTTACTTAGTAGGACCTGGTGGCTGGGCTCGAAGGCCAACAAAAAATGTCTCCGGTTTCTGGTATGCGCGCGCGTCGTCCTGCTGCTGCACAATTTTAACGTATTCTTAGATGGGGTTATGATTGAGAATAAGCTTTATGTGGCCTCTCTGAACTCCCATATATTTGCACTTAGTTTAGTCGGGCACCATTTGCAGTCATCAGCCGACATTTGAAGCCCAAAAAAAAACAGGTAAAAAAAAAAAGCCGCGTCGCCGCACCACTTTTTGGGCAAGCTCCATATCAGAAACCGGAGACTTTTATGGGGCCTAAGTAGGAAAGGACGTTAGATATGGCCAGAATCAGGCCTTGGGCTATAGACATGAAAATGAACCAGGTCTCGTGCTGAATCCGTACTGCAATGCTTGACATTAAGATGGCCCCGTGTTGATTTCAATACGTGTAGCTGAGGCGATAGCGTGAAAAGGCCTTAGGAAATCGCCTCACGTGTTTCATTGCTCTTGTAGATTACTTCAACGAATGTTAATTGATGACCGTTGTTGATGACCGTTTTTAAAGGGAATATACATCTTTTGCTTTTGCTGTAATTTTCAGAAACGGATGATTTTGAGGATTGGAAATATATAGCAAATATTGTTACACTGACTTTTTTGACGTTGTGGGTTCGTAAATGCTATAAAAACCAAAAAAACCAATCATTTTTCTGTGTCTGTTTCCCTGACTCCATTTAACATGAAACGGAGCAATTTATAGACGTTGGGAATTGTAAGGTCAGGGAACCAGTCTAGCTGGCTTGTACCCGTTCAGAGGTGTGTAATCGATCGCAAACAACAAACTAAAATGGTTAATTGGGGACATCATTTGAAATAAGCGAGTTTTTTTCCAACGCTGGTCGGCCGACCATTGTTGGAAATTGATACGAAAATACTACTTTTCTTGAAAATGAGTGTGTTCCAGGTGCCATGATTTTACAGGATGCTTTAGACTGTCATTCACTTACAGTCCAGCAAGGTATTTCAAAATAATTTGGTAGTTTTATTTTTGGATGTTTGCAAATGTTGTATTTTCCCTTTTAATGACCGTTGCTGTACTCGGCAGAATTATGCAATTCAATTCAATTCAATTTATTATCAGGTCCTGTAAAACATGAAACCTGTTTTCTCGTTCTGCACGTTCACATCACAAACTTCACAATAAAACCATAAAACATACACATACAAATTGACATAACAATATAAAGGAAAAAATATGACGAGAGTACACGTAAATAAAAATAAAACAATCACATTTAGTTTAATTAAATATATAAATGAATACAATATCTGGATTGATGGAGCTACATGTATAATGACAAAATGCCTGTGGCACACACCAGGCTTATTATACATGTAGTTCCATCAATCAAGATATATTATATGCTTGACAAGCAGAAAAGAACCTCTGGAAATCTGTCAAAGATACACAGCAGATGGCAAAGTCGTATTTTCCCCGCGGTAGGTATTATATTGTTAATTTATTTTTAATAAATATCCTGTGTCTGTAGGCCAATCCTGGATGAACAAAATTGTGGGGGTGGGGGGGGGGCAGCGGTAATATTAATATCCGTCACAATGAGGGCTCCATATAATCGAGTAAATCACAGTTTAATTGTAGTTCAATCACAAAACAAGTCAAATTCCAACTTACAGTTCAAATGATCGGGGTTTTTTTTCACAGTAACTGTTCTTTTGAAAAGCTTGTCAGTTGACTGGATGGCATTGTGGTAGACTTTTTCTTGATGTATGCACCCCAAAACGATGCTTATACACAAATCCTTATGGGGCAGAAAATACAAAAGAGCAATAAACCCCATAATAGGCAAGTCTTAGAAATCAATCTACTTCATGAGGGAAACGCTATGGAGTTTGAGATTTCAATAGGAACAAAGGACAACAAAAGAATGTGAAACAAAAATTCTCCCCCACAAGGCTGAACCTTCTTCCAAGAACAAACAACCGGTGCATGGATCGGAATATTTGGGTATTTCCAACTTAATCCTCTTCCGTTATTTTAGAGAAGACCTGCATTCAAAGCTTACCAAACCATATATTTCATATTAAACTTTATCTTTGATATCAAACCATGAGCTGATGTATACCGAAAACGGAATTCGGCACATAAATAAAGTCGCTTCGGCTTCACTGGATAACATTGTTCAAACTGACTGCATGTAGTGTTCTGTAATTTACAATTTGTTTCTACTACTGGAGATTGAATAACTTTTTAATAGTTAGCTGAACTGATGTAATGGCTTGCCCAATGTTGGCGAGACTTTGATGAAAATTAAGTTTGTTTTGAAGTGAACTATAAACAGGATACGATTTTTTTGGGGGGGCGAGGGCTAAAGAGTAAACAAAGGAAGGCGATTTGTATCTGTTCGTGATTCGCATGTATTTCCTGAGGCATGCATAACTTGTATACTTTTAAAGAAAAATATTTATTTTTATATTTTGCAGTGCAAAACAAAGACCCGGATCTAGTCCCCATCTGTTGATAGCTTGAAGGTGCGGCACAAATTCTTTGAATAAATGAAACTCGTCAAACTAGGCTTTTATGCTTGTCTTTAATCACAAATGTCATGCAGCCGCAGCACACACGTTAAGCGTATAGTTTGAAATTGGCAAATGCGACATCACGTATCATGGCAAGACACAAAATGACCAACTGACTGACCGACTGACTGACTCCCCAGCTCCCCGAATGACTGACTCTTACTGGTGAAGTGAACATTATGACAGGTGAAATCTCACCCATAATGTAAATCACATGCACGAAGAGACCTCCAGTGAATTAGCCTTGGTCAATGCTCTCGTCGTTATTCGTCCCGTACGCGGTCAATCGTCGGCATATATCCTCACGCGCTATGCACATGCATGTAAAAATACAGCGCGAACAGCGACCTCACGCGGCCACTATTTTTATGCAAATCAGTTGGAGACAATCCGGCTCGTTAGTAAAAACGTCATACACGGCGCACGCACCACTGATTACTAGCGCCCATTGGCTGCAAACGCTCGAACTGCGTTAACGTCCGGTTCCAAACGGTGCAGAAAGTGCTGGAGGTGACGTCACACTAACGAACCGGATGTCGAGCCTTGATTCAATCGTCCATGTGAGGTTTTGGGGGTGGTGTCATTATGCAAATAGACTTAGCTGACCTTAAATGTCGTTTTCTTATTGGTCGATCGTTGCGTGGGAACTTGCATAGTGAAACGTGGCACCGTACATAATCCATACACGAACACATTGTGTGTCTCTGCACACGACACCAATGCACAAATACTGTGGTTCCTGTCACGTCCGCAAAAGGCGGAATAGCTGCAAATAATTTGATGACGTCCGGATTTATCAAGGTGTGATTGGACACTCCACATATTAGCCCCGCCTACATTATCTGTATTCGCATACGAGGTCGTGCGCTGGAAATCTAGCGCAAAGTAAAGAAAAACATCAGCTTTGGCCGACGATTGAACCAAGGTTCGACATCGTCTCCAACTGATTTGCATAAAAATAGTGGCCGCGTGAAGTCGCTGTTCGCGCTGTATTTTAACATGCATGTGCATAGCGCGTGAGGATATATGCCGACGATTGACCGCGTACGGGACGAATAACGACGAGAGCATTGACCAAGGCTACCAGTGAATAGACCTAGCCTTTCTGAATCAACTGAATAAAATTTTATGGGGCCGATCTGGGACCAATTTCCAAGGTTTGCCTTGTCTTAATGTTTGGAATAACTTTACCGACAGCAAAACCGAAATTAATTTTCAATAAATGCTAGATTAAGATGAGCATATTCCATGGGAATTACGATTTTCTTAGTCAAAAGGAGAACATAACCAAAATTCACAGGAAACTAAAATAAGGGTCGGTGGCATTCTTTGTATTCACAGCATGGCAAATCTACTCTCAAAAGAAATTTTGTTAGCTTTATCCTCTCCTTTGGGGGGGGGGCTATAAAACATTTGGTATTATTTTGAAGGAGTTAATGAAAAGGTTACACAAAAAGAAGTAGTCTGCAAAACGTATGAATTCTGATTGATAGATCGTTTACATTGCTAAGAAAAAACAACAATTGAAAAAAATGAAATCTATTCGTAGGCTTAAATTGAAAAGGAGCAAACCGTCTTCAGGGTGGAATCGAAGAAATCATGAAAATTAATTTACTATGGTTCTTTCGGTGAGCAATTTCGAAGGTATTTTTTCCTCTTGGAAGATTGAGTCGGTTTTTTTTAAGTTTAAACGAGTTTATGGACGAAACAACAGCGAGTGTTATCTAATCTGTCAAAATGTATTACCACTCTCTTTAAAAAAAAAACCTAATATTCTTCATATTTTTTAATGAATATATGAATGAAAAATATCGGCAAATGAGTCTGCAAATGTCGCCTGAAAATTACAGGATAACTATTAACTATAGATATCTATAGGGCCTACTAGAGAAACAAAATTTAATTTCCCTGGACATGCTGGATATTAACCAGGTTCAGGTAGGACTTTCAAGTGGTAAAAACTCCTGATTTTTGTTTTTCTCAAAACAACTTTTCCTCACACATAGCTATTCAGAAAAGCATGTGCTGTGTGTTGTGGCTCACCATGAATTTCTTCCTCCATGGGTTCACTATAACCCTAGTACTTAGTAGTACCATGGAGAGAAATAGAGGCCTAGGAAAGAGAATATTTGAGCCATATGCGTCAGTTTTCGTCGGTTACCTGGTAACAATTCATTACACCCAAAAACTTTTTAATTGGTTGCGAGGGGCAGATCCAGGATTTTTTTTGGGGGGGGGGGGTACGGGCCCATGTATTTTTTCTTTACTAAGGGAGTCCAGTCAAAGAAGGGGGGGGGGTCTGACCCCCAAAGCCTCCCTCTGGATCTGCGCCTGGTTGCTACGTACAACATCTGTGTTATCTGCGTACAAATATATACACGGTAAAAAAATAAACTAAAATAAATCTATTTTGTTCAGTGTTTCAGTTAACCTTGTTCCATTCATAAATACTAAAACATCTCTTGAAAGGTATGTACAACATAAAATGTAACTAGTTTGAGAATTTAAGGTCCAAAAATCGCACTGTGACGTCCTGCTTGGAGGACCTCACCAGACAGCCGCGTACTGTGTGCGCTTAATGTGTGACGTGACGAACAACTTTGCCCATGGTTTTTAAAAATGGCGGCTTCACTGAAATTACGGTCTTGCGCCCCCTGTTGTCCGTCTATAGGTTCTTTATGTCTATGGTTACAACAGTAACGCCTTGCATGTTTGCGCCCTCACTGAGGGTTGCTGTTTTGAAAGTACAAATTATCAATTCATGTTTATCACAGAATAGCAAAGACCCAACCTCGTCCCCAGAAATCACTCTGATTCCAACCTCGTTTCCAATAAATAGTAAGCCCTGGGATTGGAACTTGCTTCCTGTATCCCGAGTCGGTACCGCTATTTGCAGGGAATGGATTTATATCGTGTCCTTGGTGTGGTTATCTTCAACGTGTGTTACGTGTTCTTATGTTCATTGTAATTCTTACGTCCGCAACCTCTTGAAAAAATACTTTCCTTCCAATTTGCTCATATTGATATGCCATGGGATACAGCATATTGGCTGGATACGATGGTAAAATCAGTCATGTTTTTGTAACTCACGCCGCGACGAATTTACTATGTTTTTAACCCACCCGCCACTTTATACAAAAGCAAACGCTGATTTAACGCACTGCCAGGCACCAGACTTTCCCTAACTTTGAATACCTGTGCAAGAATTTTGAACATGCAAATGATCTAACACCAGCGTGAGAGAGCATAGCGTTTGGAGCGTAATGCTCGACAACCTGCAAACGAGGTTGGCAAAGACCTGCCCTTGGGGTGACGCATGGGAAAGGCCTACTTACGCCTCAAGCGAGATATCCTGGTTGGATGTACGCCGTACTTATGTGACCCAGTAGTGTTGACTGAAGTTTAAACCCATTGTTATCGAACAATAAAGGAAATTTGCTTTCGTAATGGCGGGACTTTCCCTTGGGTTACCCGGCCTGCTGAACAACGACAGGTAGGCAACATCAGACAATTAAGGATTCATATCGAGTTAAAGTGGTCATTGAGGGCGCTGCCAACGGCAGAACAGAGATATGCGTGTAGAATTTGATGCTGAGTACGCTGTGTCATTTTGTAATCACTCTATACCACTTATTTGAAGTACTTGGCACAATTTGCTCACTCGGTATCTGAAACTACAGTTATTCAAGATCATGTCGTGAGAATATTGTTTCAAACTCGAAAAATGTGTGTAAGTACTTTTATGTTTGAAGCTCGACATGCATGTTACAACCCAAAATACGCGCATTCTCTATGGATCTGTGTTCAAGCGAAACACAACACTGATCTTTCGCGACGTGCCGTGTCCCATATTGAACCTTGTTATGCAATTTGCTCACTCGGAATATGAAAGAATTGCTCATAAATATTCAAATTATATTTTAATAAAAATTCCATATGACAAATTTGTGTTTTCCAAGAAGGCTGTGTAGGTCCTATTGTGTAGAAGAATGGGTGGTTTTGTCGCAAATTCCCGTCTGTTTACATGCACAATCCAGCTACATATACGTACATGCACATACGTCGCGTTGATCGATCGATCGCGCGCGTGATACGCGCATACTCCTGATTGGCTAAAAGTGCGTATCTATGGTGAGCGCTGTACAAATACATAGCCCCCTCTGTCGTTTATCCAAACAATGAATGGGACAAACGACTCAATATGGTAACTTCAGGCAAAGAATATTGTTCACTTTTAAGCAAAGTGTATCCAAGGACGTAAGTCGAATCTCAACCAAAACTTGAAATTGTCCAGATAAAAGTTAATAAAGTATTAAAAGTGATGCATTGAGAAGCTTTGGATAAAATCCAACTTTATTGTAAAATAAGTTAATGACTTATCTTCATTCTCATTAAGGATTTTTACTGTACTTAATGAACGCAATACATAAACGAACCAAGGAGGTACTAACGGATATTTCCGATCCAATTAAGCTTTATTGCAATTACATAAAACACAGTGGAACAGGGACCCCATCGATGAGTATAATGCCATTAATAAAAAGAAAGATTGGATGATTTACTTGTTTTTCAACCTAACGGGGTAGTCTATATCCATGTCGGGTATGTGTCTAGACTTAGATTGATATCAAAGCAGCTCCCTTAATTTTTCTGATCTGATCTGTGCTGCTAAAAAAAATTACTTCTCATGGTAAGTCCGGGAAACACTGGCTTTTGTTGCGACACCGCAGCCAATCAATGGCACGAAGTCAATTTAAATAACAATTCCAATCGTTATTCCTCCATTTTAGCTTGGAATAATAATGGTGCTAGGTACAAATCTGGTGCTTTATACTTTAGTTAAGGACGTAGAGGACTTTTCAAATTGTTGAATTCAAACATTCTAGGGAAATTATAACAGTATACATTAAGTATTTTTTCAAGTATTAAGGCCTTGATAGTTTTTTATCTTTTACATAACACTCGCGGAGCAACAAAATAGTCACATAAGAGACGGCTTTACTCAAATTGGTAAGAATCTAGACTTGTTTCTATCACAATGAGAGCGTACAGAAGGGATGTCATTTATCTGCTTCAACTTTTTGTTTGAACTCCTTTTAATAATAATTGCATTGGAAGTTAATATATAAAGTATTATATATAAGGAATATTTTTATATAAGGTTTTTTTTAAATAAAAGAACTTTACCGCTTAACCGAAACCAAAATATTCTGTGTTTTACCTTGAAGGCAACTGTCATCGGAACAAAATTAAAAAAAATAAAAACAATTTCAAAACCAATTTCAGTAAAAGTACTGATCAGTCCAAGCCCTCTGCATTCTAAAACATGACAAATCCTGTAAAGTACTTTTTTAACAATCCAATAGTGGAGACAATGAAAGCACTTGATTAATAATCTTACTTAAAGTTATATACAATAAAGTACAAACTATTGTGACGTCACGCCCTTAGCGTGGAGCGGTGCTCGAAAGAGGGCGCCCTCTCCACAGGCGTGGCGCGGACGGCACGTACCGGAAAGTCCCTGAGCGGCTAGAGACGAGTCCGTTGGGATGGAAATATACCGTCCCGGTCGGAAAGCTAGTTGTTTTTATGTGACTGGGCAGCGCGCTTTAATCTGATTGGCCTAATCCTTAACGACGTAACTGAGAGGGAGAACCAATGAACAGCCTTGTGACACCAGTTTCATTTACCAAGAAATAATAACCACTGTTTTATTCACTTTCCTCTTGGAATCACAAAAAGGCCCACTCCGATCCAAGAATTGAACAGTAAGAGATCAACAGAGGGCGCTGTGAAATGCAACACTTATATACAGGGGGTGCAATGAACTACGGGATAAAAGCAGTGTACGATAATCCAGTGAGGGGGGAGTTCCAAGTTCCTTCGCAAGCGCAATATGCGTGAGACTAATGCAAGTCTAGGGCCAGATATTACGCAAGTCCCTATAAGGGACGACTCGGACCGCACCACAATCAGGCCCCTTAACTTACCCGCTCACATCCACAGCGCGCAGTATTAGCAATGTACCTATTGTTTCCTATTAGCCTAGCGCACGCAGGTCCGTATAGGCAGACCGTGCCGGAGTCAGTTATCTCGATCGAACGCACCACCAGCCCCTACTCGCGGAGCCAAGATCACAACGAAACCACGCCCCCAAGAAGGGACAATTGATCCCGCAGCAACCCAGCACCAGCTCGAGGAACCGTAACCGACCCGTCACAATACCGCCCAACAGCCCTACCACCTAAGTACAGGAGGTATAATGCCTTACCACACGCCCGCAAGTGCCGGCGTTTCGAACCAGAAATCAGGTCCCCGATTTCGCTTTTCTGCGCGCCTTATATAGCCTACCGAGCCGGCCGCTGGCCCATATGCGCCTGCGCGCGCGTGCTGCACGTCACCGAGCGGTGACCCCACTGCCCAATGGCGAACGCGCGAGGCGGAGCCTAAGCGCTGCGCGCGCCTAGCCCACTGCTATGCACTAAAAGTATATGCGCTAATTTTAGCTACAGCGCTCCACGCAAAAGCGCCCTCTGTCACGTTACACAGCCTCCTGACAGGCCTAAATGCCCTCATTTAGATAAGCCGACATATTTATACAAAACGTGACAGGTATCTTATTACAAACCTACTTTAATTTGAAAACCTGAAAGAGAAACATTAGGAACAACAATAGTAATACACAAACACTTTAAACATTTTGTTTACCTTAACAATGGGTTCTAAGATCTTAATGCAATTATCTTAGCAATACAACGACTTTTCGGGCCCAGTTTTGGCCCATACGTCTCAAAAAATAAAGCTCTCCTGGTCGGTACAAAATATACTTAAGAAAAATAAAAGTCTTTATCTTCAAGACAAAAATAAAGTTCATCTCCTGAGATGTCCTATTTCTTCCTGGTTGCGGATCCATGCCCATGCCCAGGGAGCGCGTGGCTGCACTGCACAAGTACGTCCCGGTAGAAGGTCCGTTGGCGAGATTCTCTGGATATGATAACGTTGTCAACGTAGATGATGGTCTCCGTGTGCTCCACAAAGGTGGCCAGTTTTGGTATTTTTGGGCTCTGAAGCTCCAACCGCGTCTCCTCGGGAGGCTGCTTCCTTGAAGAAGTTGCTGCTGGCCTGGGAGGAGCTAGGGCCTTGTCTTGCGATTTCGGCTTCTTCTCTGGCACGTGCGTCTCTTCCTCCGGCTCCTCCGGTATCTTCTCTAGATCCTCGTCGGTGTCTATCTCCAGCGGGGGCATGGATGACAGGCTGATGGCGTCATCCTCGTACGTCTTTGGCGTCTCATCTTCCGGCGGTCTGGAGTCCTCCTCCACAGTGCGTTGAGGAGAGGGAGGAATGGGGGACAGACAGGGGGGCAGCCCTTTAAGGGCGGGAAGCTCGTCATCACCGGCTTCCTGACTACTCTTGCCGTTTAACGGCACAACAACCTTAAAAGGCGCTTGGGGGTCTGACGATTTTCGGACTAGCCGTACATCCTTCGGGGAGTGTTCGGGGCCAGCCACCGCAGTGGGGCGCCCTCTTCTTTCTGGTTCCATGTCTATCTCTGAGACCTCGGATAGCTTCGCAGGGTGCTCCATCTTGTAGTGCCTACGCAAATGGTCCCTTCGCTTCACGTGGAACCCACAGTGGCGGCAGTACAAAAACGTCGCCGGCCCGTGGTTTATCCTTAGATGCCGGAGCAAGCCCTTCAATTTCTGGAACTTGTGACCACACTTGTCGCACTTGTACGTCTTTGTTTCGGTTGGAGGCGCCATCTAGAGACAATTCTGAAAGACAAAAGGGTGGAAACAGCTGTTATTTGCCAGCCAACTCAAATTCAATTTAACGGAATCTTAGGGGCAACCTGTGCGCCCTCTTTGGATACCTCCTTGTCTCTTTGGATATTTGTACACTGCTTGCCGCATCCTTGCTACCCCATGGTTTCTGTATACTTTCTACACCCCCGTCATGCAACTCCTCGGGATGCTGTTCTACGCCTTCAGCGCATGTATTTATCTCTGTGCCCATATCCTTCAGGGGCTCAAGACAACTGGTCTCATCCTCATTATTTGAGGTTTCAAGAAGACTGTCCCCTCCACGCGCATCGTACAGGGGTTCAAGACGAATGTTTCCTCCATCCTTACCATCCAAGGGTACCAGGGGATTGTTTTCTACACCGTCTTCATCTGAAGATTCCAACCCCTTCAGATGGCCTTGTACATTCTCAGCGCATGCTCCGATCTCGGTGTCACAAGAGGGAGCCCTACTGGGAGTACTCCATGGATCGATCGGACTTCCTTGGTAGGGCTTCAACCTGTCCACGTGTATAACACGTGGCTTGGCGCCCTTTGATTTTTGAATGCGAACTACCACATCCGAAAGTTTCTTCAGTACCAGAAACGGCCCCTCCCACTTTGACTGAAGCTTGGGGCTAACCCCTTTCTTTTTCGCGGGGTTGAACAGCCACACGAACTCATTCTCCCGGATGCAAGGGTTGGTTGCCCTCCGGTCATAGTTCACTTTTTGGCGTCTCATGCTTTTTCCTAAGCATTTTTGCGCCCTCTCGTGAGCTTTTTGAATCCGGTCCCTAAGATTCTGCGCATAGTCCGTCTGTACTACTTCGTCATCACTTGGTGCAGGACTCTCCACGGTCAAGTCCAATGGCAAAGCAACTTCTCGACCCAGCATCATCATATTCGGGGATTCCCCCAAACTCTCCTGCGGCGTACATCGGTACGCACTAGTTGCAAACGGGAGGCACTCGTCCCAATCGCGCTGACCTTTGTGTGGGTCAATCATCATGGATACCATGGTAACGAGGGTCTTATTGAACCTTTCTATGAGACCATCCGACTTTGGATTGTATGCTGTAGTCCTTGTTTTACTAATGCCGAGGACCCGACACATCTCTCGGAACAGTTCGGATTCGAAATTGGTCCCTTGGTCCGTATGGACCTCTCTCGGCACTCCGAATCGACACACAAACTCGCTAACAAATTTAGCGGCGACTGTCTCAGCTTTCGCATCCGGAAGCGCATATGCCTCCATCCATCTTGTAGTGTACTCTCCTACTACAAGGATCCACAGGTTCCCACCCTCCGTCTTCGGTAGGGGGCCAACCAAATCCATGGCTACCCTGTCCATGGTTCCCCTAACATTGTACTGCTGCAAGGGCGCCCTCCGTTTCTTAGGGGGCGGCTTCTTCCTCGCACACTGGTTACACTGACGCACACAGGTCCTTACATCGGCACTCATGCCCGACCAGAAGTATCTTTGTTTTACACGGGCCAACGTCTTCTTCAGGCCAAGATGGCCGCCAAGTTTCCCACCATGCAATTCTTCTATAAACTTGTGTCTGACGATTTGAGGAGCCACAAGCCTCCACCGGAAGGAACTACCATCTCCCGATTCCCAACGTTGATACAGTACACCATCTCTAACTGATATCTGATTCCAGTAAGCCCAATACGTCTTACTGGCCGGGGATAAGCTGGCTATGTCCGCCCAAGGAGGGCGCTCTTTTCCCTCGCTCTTGGCGACTAGCAACCATTTCATGGACTCATCTGCCATTTGGCCATCTCTAAGATCTGAGGCGCTTAGCGACGGTTGCAAGGCGGCAACCCTTACTGCTGCCTCATTACTTCTACTCGGCATATTCGACTGTTCTCCTTCAACACCATCGTCATCATTACCTTCACTACCACAATGACTACACTGCTTACATGGCCGCCTTGATAGACCATCAGCGTTGCCATGCTTGGCACCAGGGCGGTGCTGAATTGTGACGTCATATTCTGATACAACCTCCAGCCAACGAGCAAGTTGACCTTCCGGGTTTTTCATGTTTGTCAACCATCTTAAGGAAGAATGGTCTGTCCTAACCAGTGTTTTCTGACCATATAAGTACTGGCGGAAGTATTTGAGATAGGCAACCACTGCAAGCAACTCCTTCCGGGTGACGCAATAATTTCTTTCGGCTTTACTCAACTTCCGGCTTGCATAGGCAACAACCTTTTCAGCACCGTCATGAACCTGAGACAGTACTGCGCCTATGCCCTCTAAACTGGCATCCGTGTCAAGGATGAACTCCTGGCCTGGCAATGGGTATGCTAAGATTGGAGCGGTCATTAACTCCTCCTTAAGTCTGACGAACGCTTCCTCACAAGACTCATCCCAAGAGAATACTTTCGATTTCGAAGTTAAGGCGTGCAACGGGCTTGCGATGCTTGCAAAGCCTTGTATGAATCGTCTATAGTACGAAGCGAGGCCAAGGAAACTCCTCACCTCTTTAACGTTCTTCGGGACTGGCCAATCAGCAACGGATTTGATTTTGGCGGGATCCGTGGCAACGCCCTCTGCCGATACAATGTGACCCAAGTAAGTTACCGACTTCTGAAAGAGGTTGCATTTGCTGGGCTTTAGCTTAAGTCCAGCACTCCTCAATCGTTCAAACACCTTGCACAGGCGTTCTAACTCATCTTTCACCGTTTTTCCAAAAACGATGACGTCATCGAGGTAGACCAATAAGATCTCCCACTGTAACCCTGCCAACACCTTCTCCATAAGACGTTCAAACGTGGCGGGCGCGTTCGCCAACCCGAATGGCATAACTTTCCAACGGTACAACCCGTTACGCATAACGAAAGTTGACTTCTGCTGAGCATCTTCATCCAGGGCTACTTGCCAGTACCCGGATGCGAGATCAAGGGTTGAGAACCACTGAGCGCCCTCTAGCGCGTCGAGTGTCTCATCAATCCTGGGAACAGGATACGCGTCCTTGATTGTTACTGCATTCAAACCTCTATAATCGATGCACAGACGCTTTGAGCCATCTTTCTTTTTCACCAACACCACGTTAGCCGCCCATGGGCTATCTGATGGCTCTATCAAGCCACGCCCCTTCAAGTCATCCACCTGTCGGTTTATCTCTTGTTGGTTACAAACAGGGTGTTTCCGGGGTCTCTGCTTCACTGGTCTAGCACCACCAGTGTCGATACTGTGCTTAACTATATCAGTAAGGCCTATGTCACCATCACCCTGCGAGAAGACATCTTGGAAGTCTATCAGACATCTCTTCAACCTGCCATGGTCTTCTGCGTTCAAATGTATCTTGCTCCTTTCATACAAATCTCCCAAATGACTTGGCAGCAAGTCTACTCTTACTCCTTCTTCTCTGCCCTGTGTGGGCGGAGTTTCGACCTCCACGGGTGAAACTGTTGCAGCCATAGTTCCGACATGTAGCACACGTTTTTCCCTATTGGGGTTGAATACTCGAATGGGCACAATCTCGGCAGGTGCATCAATTAGGGACTTAGCAAGGATCAGCCCTTTTTCACCAAGATGCCCGCCTGACTCAATTGGTTCCACAATCAGTGGTCCCTTCAGCCCCTCGCAGTGACCGACAATAGTTCCAGCCACAATCTTTTCATGACCAGGTGGAATCTCCGTAGCTTCTGCTATCACCACGCGGCCCACGAATGGCTCACCAGCAACACCTGTGCACTTAATTCTTTCCCCATTAACACACAACTCTAGCCTTCGGAAATCCAAAGTCCCATTAGTGGCTAACAACCAGTCCATTCCCAACATGGCGGGAATACTGATATCAGCAAATACAGCCCGAGTCGGGTGGATGGTTTTTCCAATTCCTAAGTCCAACCATGCAGTACCATACACTTTCAAAGGGGTACCGTCCACCTGCCTGACTCTAGACTCGCAACATTCCAACTCGGGCCGCTGTTCTTTTGGCAGCTGGTAGTATACCATCATACTGATCAATGTGTCAGTTGCCCCGGTGTCAATAAGCAAGCGAAACTTAGTCGACCTAATTGACCCATCTACGAACAAACCATGGCTTGGCCCAATTGCGGGGGTTGTGACAACGTGCACTTCTCTTCTCAACCTCGTGCCCTCCGTTACTGTGGACCCTGTACATTGTTCAGCCTTTCCGCGGGTCCCCCGGTCGGCTGGTTCTCGTTTCCCTGGTAGCGGGTACGTTTACGCTTAGGCTGCCTGCACTCTCTAGCGAAGTGACCAAGTGCACCACAGTTATGACACTTCAACTCGGATTTAGGCCGCCTCTGTGGAGGAGGAGAGCCAACTGAAACTTCTTGCATCGCAGGAACCATCTGCGCATGCGCTGGTGGTTGAAACAACACTCTACCCATCAAAAGCTCCAAATTCTTAGTCATTTCGTTTACACACTTCGTGTGCGAGTCAACAGCCCGCTCGATGGACTGAATTCTTGCCTCCACTTCTCGGTCCGTTCCTCTTACAAACTTAGGGGGCCTTTCATCAATTCTTCGCTGTACCTCCACCTTGTGGAAGTTTTCCGTCTCGAGGGCGGCTTGTAATGCCTCTGACAAGTTCTTTGGTCTTGCTCTAAAGATACCTTCCCGCACCTGCTGATCAGAAACAGCATCAACAAAGTGATTCTTCTCCAACCGATCCCTTGACTCCTCAGGGATCTCTGGATATGCCTTCACAGCCAACTCGTGTATTGCCTGACATAACTCCTGCAGAGTTTCCTTAGGCTTCTGTCTGCGATGACGTAACTCAACCAGAAAATTCTCAGCCTGCTGACCAGGCCCAAACCGCCTAGCCAACAATTTCACTAACTCCTTATAAGTCCGCTTACCTCCTTGGTAAGCACCCTCCCCAAGGATGCGGACAGCATCTCCTTGAAGACTTGCAGCCAAGTATTCGGCAGATTGTACATCATCCCATCGGTTCACTAGCCGACAACTCTCGAAGTGCCCGTAGTACTCAGTCCACGGCACTTTACCATTAAAACGGTCAGGAACTATACTTGGGCGGCGAGGAGCCTGACTAACCCGCTCTCTCAGCCCATCTTCCCCAACAAATCTTTCATCTCTTCTCAGCTGACAAGGCCCTGTCTTGTCTGCACTTGAAACATCAGCCACGCCCTCAGCCTTACTATTAGGCAAGCGTGTAGCAAAACTCATCAACTCACTATGGAGCTTCTTCTCAGCATCAGGTACCCTTGGCATGTGAACACTTGAAGTCCCATTCACATCCTTCTCATGTACCGCAGAGACCTTTGGACTGGATACTTTTTCTCGTCTCGGAGGAGTCCAATCAATTAAACTGTACCCACCATCCCGTTCCTTGAGATGGACTTTCGGCGTCTTCAACTCGGTCAATGGATGCACCTCGTAGGAAGTGTACCCTGACGTCTCTTCCCCATTCTCAGCCAATCCCTGGCCAGGGAGCCGGAATACAATATCCGAATCAACTCCGTCATGCGCACTACCACGAGACTCTGGCGCACCACCACGAGCGCCACCAATTGGGCTCGTTACAGCTGTTGTAGCTTCTTGTAAAGCTGCCTCTAACTTTGCAATTCTGTCCAATTGTTGAGCTTTCTCCCACTGCAACAACTGGACCTCCATCTTGGATCTGTGCAGATCCCCCTCAACATGACTACCATTTGCACTCATACTGTTGTTTCAAACTCGATCTCAACCGGCAGATCAAATCTTGCAGATCGCACCCAACGGAAATAGCTCCTATCTCTTCGTTGAATAAGCCACACGTAACAAAAGAAAATGATGAGAAGCAATATACACACTACAGCCAATGAAGCTGCAACCCAGAGTATTGTTGTATACATACACAACATCGACCAATCACAATGCAGGAAATAATACTCGAAACCTGTACCCGGAAAGTTGATCACAACAAAGCTATCACGACTGAATCCCACTTCTGACACCAATTTGTGACGTCACGCCCTTAGCGTGGAGCGGTGCTCGAAAGAGGGCGCCCTCTCCACAGGCGTGGCGCGGACGGCACGTACCGGAAAGTCCCTGAGCGGCTAGAGACGAGTCCGTTGGGATGGAAATATACCGTCCCGGTCGGAAAGCTAGTTGTTTTTATGTGACTGGGCAGCGCGCTTTAATCTGATTGGCCTAATCCTTAACGACGTAACTGAGAGGGAGAACCAATGAACAGCCTTGTGACACCAGTTTCATTTACCAAGAAATAATAACCACTGTTTTATTCACTTTCCTCTTGGAATCACAAAAAGGCCCACTCCGATCCAAGAATTGAACAGTAAGAGATCAACAGAGGGCGCTGTGAAATGCAACACTTATATACAGGGGGTGCAATGAACTACGGGATAAAAGCAGTGTACGATAATCCAGTGAGGGGGGAGTTCCAAGTTCCTTCGCAAGCGCAATATGCGTGAGACTAATGCAAGTCTAGGGCCAGATATTACGCAAGTCCCTATAAGGGACGACTCGGACCGCACCACAATCAGGCCCCTTAACTTACCCGCTCACATCCACAGCGCGCAGTATTAGCAATGTACCTATTGTTTCCTATTAGCCTAGCGCACGCAGGTCCGTATAGGCAGACCGTGCCGGAGTCAGTTATCTCGATCGAACGCACCACCAGCCCCTACTCGCGGAGCCAAGATCACAACGAAACCACGCCCCCAAGAAGGGACAATTGATCCCGCAGCAACCCAGCACCAGCTCGAGGAACCGTAACCGACCCGTCACAATACCGCCCAACAGCCCTACCACCTAAGTACAGGAGGTATAATGCCTTACCACACGCCCGCAAGTGCCGGCGTTTCGAACCAGAAATCAGGTCCCCGATTTCGCTTTTCTGCGCGCCTTATATAGCCTACCGAGCCGGCCGCTGGCCCATATGCGCCTGCGCGCGCGTGCTGCACGTCACCGAGCGGTGACCCCACTGCCCAATGGCGAACGCGCGAGGCGGAGCCTAAGCGCTGCGCGCGCCTAGCCCACTGCTATGCACTAAAAGTATATGCGCTAATTTTAGCTACAGCGCTCCACGCAAAAGCGCCCTCTGTCACGTTACACTATCTATAGATATGAGTGATTTAATTTTCTCAAATATTGTATGAGCATTTTTTGTTTTTTGAAATCAGCAATATTATAAAAAACGTAATACATGTTTTCGTTTATTACTCTACAATGATAAAGTTCACTGTCACAGTTATGCTTTTCACGGGGGGAGGGCTGGGAAGAGTTGATGGTACCTTTTCGTGGACGACCCTAAGGTAAGGTTGTATGCAATCAGTTACCATGCATTTCCCCACGCCATTCAACATGACGAGATCTGTCTCTTCCCCCTAATTTACTGAATCGGAAATACTTAACCCTGCGCAGAGTAACCTGCTGCCCTTTGGTCCCCAGGTAACCGAATTTTTTTAGGGCCAATAACGTTCACCTCCTATCTAATCCTCATTCAACTCTTGCCAAATCAGCTGGTTCAATGAACTTTGCCGCCAGGGCTACACCCAGGCGGTGTCAACAAACTTTCGACCAGGCCTCCTGCCAAGTCTCATTGAAACATCAACAAAGACCTGTAACTTGACACAGTCATCTCCCTTCATAACTGCATACCACAACCGCCAGTCAATTATCTTTCCAGCGCACTGTCTGGCAACTGTCTGGACACTGTCTGGCACGTGGCTTTTTGTTGTATTGCTATGAATAGGGTCTTGGGTAGTGTGGGAAAGTACCTGCTGCCCAAAGGGCAGCAGTTGACGAGTTGTTGCAAAGTTTTTTTGTAAACGCTGCGCAGGGTTAAGGCCAAAAAAAAAGTCTCCGGTTTCTGGTATGCGCGCGCGTCGCCGTGGCCATGCGCGTCGGCAAAATGAAAACGTTTTTTTTTCAATGAAAGATGATGTCTCAAAACCGCCAAACTCACTGGTTTGACTGGAATCCTGCTGCTGCGCAATTTTAACGTGTTTTTAGATGGGGTTATGATCGAGAATAAGCTTTATGTGGCCTCTCTGTACTGCCATATATTTGCACTAAGTTTAGTCGGGCACCATTTGTAGTCATCAGCCGACATTTGAAGCAAAAAAGTCAGGTAAAAAAAAAAAAAAGCCGCGTCGCCGCACCACTTTTTGGACAAGCTCCATACCAGAAACCGGAGACTTATTTGGGGGGCCTAAAGGGAAATTGAAATAATAGTCTAAATCGCCCTGTAAAGTTGTGGCTCCTGGTGTGCTGACATTTTCAAGAAAAACTGTATTTTTCCAACGCTGGTCGGCAGTGGCGTAGCCACGGGGGGGGGGGGGGAGGGGGCGTGACAGCCCCCCATGAAACCTTGTTGCCCCCCCAGTCGCCCCCCCCCCCCCCCACTGAGATTTTGAGTTTCTAAAAAAATTATCATTGATCTACATGACGCCCTCCATGAAATGGAGGGAACTCCCCCCCCCCCCCCGCTCCATTGTACCAGAGTCTCAGGAGTTATTTTGAGGTATCTAGGGGGATGTGTTCGTAACAATAGTCTAGGATTTGCATAGGGTATAGACTGATTGGTTGCAGCCCGATAGTCCGAAGGATCGATAGTCCGAAGGTTCGAAAGTCCCAAGTTTCGTTAGAGCAGAGCATTCCATTAGAGAGGGTACGTTGGTCCGAAAATTGAATAATGTTCGCATAGGCTGGGTAAATATGAATGGGACTAAATAAGTGCTTGGCTGGCATTGAACAAGTCTATTTAATCCGTTTTTGGCCTGTTTTTATGCGAGTCAAATTGAACAAAAAATTTACAGAATGCTTCTAGCTGAAACTCACGTCTGTTCTAACCTCAAACCCAGACTTTTGTCCGCCGACCCGATCTGGTTTATAACCCCTGGTGTAATGGCGCTGTTCATAAAGCTCCATAAAAACCGATCTGCAGAATGAGTGGTGTGGTCCGTCCATACCTGTTCTCGTGTGTGATGTTGATACATACCCATAGCGACTCTGTTGATTAACATCCGTTCACGTTTCTGGCTGTGCTTGGGTTGCCAGTCTATCTCCTTGACTCCGTGTGACCTGTATTGAAATTAACTAGATTTGCATAAAGCTACTTTCAGGACAACAAAGTAACTAGTTCAATGCCTTCAAAGGAACGTTTGTGCGTGTGGAAAGGAATGTTATGGGAACGCAAGGGGATTTCCATATTATCACAGCACCGCGGTCACAGTCAATACGCCATGTAATGTGTCGCCATATTCTTGTACACGGTGCTCACCTTCCATACAGTCACATAAAGAATTGAATGCAACGCAGGAACCGATCACAGTATTTGTACGCAGTCGCCGGGCATTGGTATTTTGCAGTTTTTCAATTAAATATTGGGGGGGGGGGAGGTTCTTCTGTCCAGTGGGATATCTAGGCTTTGGATACCTGATCAAAAGTGTTAGGGGATTTCTTAAATAAAAAATAGAAATAAAATAATCAATAAATTATGAATCTTAATTAGCCGACGTCCGGTTGTTTGTTTTAAGGAAAGGAGGCAGCCTTATTTTCTCATAAAACGGCGGATGCATTCCATTGCCTGGACGCTTTTGCTTTTATGTCCAAAGGAGCAATCTCTTTTTTTTTACCGTATTGTGAACTTGTGTAAAATCAGACAGAATGAGGCACAAGTCACCGAAGTAACTTAAGAGTGAAAAGCCAAAATAAAATCTCACTCAATGAACATCAACAGCAACAACCTGTTCGCCTACAAAATATATTTATATAATTATTTTGGTTATAATGCAGTGAGGATCATTATGTGCCCTCTACTCCATGTGAAAACTAACATCATGGTTCTTGTCCTTGTTACTCATTTTGTGACATTTGGCCACATTTGAGAAGGCACTTCAAATTCAAATCAAGGGTGGCATTCAATGACTGATTGGTTTTGCATGGGGGCTTGCTGTATAACCACACACATAACCACCACACATCCTTCATTTTTGTTTATTTTTTTATTTAGCAACAACAACTATTGGTTTGTACAGGTTTTAGTATCGAGGACGTTCTCGATTTGACTTCTGTCCTCAATTACACAATGATATTTCAACTGCGTGTCCGACGAACAACATAAACACGCAAAACCTTACAATATAATTGCGGGAAGACTGCTTGTTCCCCTTAGTTTGTTCAAATTGGAATCTTAGTTTGTTCAAATTGTGATTTCTAAAGACTTCTTTTTGAATTGTACTGTTATATTGTCTACCGTACATGTACAACCACGTTTGTTTATGGTGTAATTCGATGATTTTCTTTAGTTCCTCTTCCCTTTTGCTTTGTTTGTATTATAACTTTTTTTCGCAAAAGCTCTCATTGGTTTTGTACACGTTTTCCAACCGAGGAGTCCTCGATTCGGTTTTCATCCTCGATTCACCGATGATGTTGCACGTGTCCTCGATTTACACCATGAACAAACGCACCCACACACACATTTTGTTTCTAAACACTGGCAATCGTGGAGCCCCATATTGTCCCTAATCCTTATTCCTTTGTTAGCAGCAGCTCTCATTGGTTTTGCACGCAAATTTCAATCATGGACATATTGTTTGTTTTCTGACCATTACGTCTTAGGTCCACGATTGCCGGTATTTGCACACTCTAATAACTTTCCAATGGGCCTCTTTTGCTGGTCAACAGACTAAACTCAAAATAATGCCAAAAATACAGAACATATGTTATCTTTGAGAAATTTAAGATTTTTTTGGCGTCGATGACGGTCATCACGGATGCCCGAAATGCCTTGCTGTATTTATCCACTTGGTAATGTTTTGTTTTTAACCTTAAATTGGATATAATAACAGTTCTGACAAGCAAACTTATTTCTTTCTCTAAGTTTTGACCGCCCAACCTTCATTAATCGATACATTTATATCTAAAAATAAATTCCAAATTGATGAAGACCAATGTTCTTTTTAATTCAGTTGCAATGTTAATTCAGTTCTATTCAGTATTTCGTCATAGATATGACAATGATTTTATGTTGACAGGCGATGATGATTGTTTGAAAAAAATTACAAAAGTTCATACTGATCGTCCAAAATGTTCTAGACTATTCATGAACACGTTTCTAAAGGATGGGAGACACACTGCGGCCTAGTGATAGGATCAATACATTTTACTATAAATTATACTTAAACTAACCACCACAACAACTAAAGTGTTACTGTACATGATTTTAGCACTGATCTACAAAATGACCCGTCTCAATTCATATGCGGGACGAGTTCCGGACAAGTTGAGAACATTGTACGTATCGGGTCTAAATTGCGGGATACTTAACAACTTGAGTCAATCATTAGCTGATGAAAATTTTCCCAGAATAAATGTCCGGAACAAATGCAGACCTTCCTTTGGACAAAGTGAATGATTCCACTTAACTCTAGTTCGGGACTCTTCCTGCATAGGAATTGATTCGGACCCTAAAATTGTTTGCTTGATATTTTTCGAAATAAATCACAAAAGATAGAAATTTACTTTTTAAAAATCTGATAAATGCACCACATCCGTCACGTGCAATTCAGTACAAACTTGTCTTATTAAAGCGAGACTTTATCCATGTTTCGTAGCTATATTTACAAAACTAAGATGTACTTTTTAGTTTTAATAATTCAAACCAGTGTTAGTCTGTAGTACAGAAACAAATAAAGCCGTGTTTTCATTAAGAAAAACATATCCCTGCTGACAAATTCCTTATGAAATTCCTATTCCGCAATCGGGGAGGTCTTTTCACCAGTTCCGGATGAATTTGATTCAGACGTGGTTTGGCGTGGTGAAGGAAGGGGCTTTTCTGGGGACAAAGTGGTGGGAGAAACTTCGCGCATTGCTGTTTGGGTTGTCCACGGGGACTGTGGGTTAGACCAGCGGTGTTTTTTTATGTAAGGCTTGTAGCTGTATTTCGTCAGGTGTTTCGCCCCCGGATCAAAGGCCACGAAGCACCCGTCATTGACCACCGCTAGCTTGGTGTAGATGTCGTCGATTTGGAACTCCTTGACCACAGCCACCTCCATGAGATCGTGGCTGAACTCCAAGACCAGGATACCTCGTGGCACGGAGACGATCAGAGCGCCCTCTGGAGTCGAAGCCGCGGCCAGCTGGGAGTTTTGAGCAGGAGAGACCAGCCTCGAGGACGCGTTTCCAGTCATGCTGTACCGCAGAATGTCGTAAGGAGGGCAGTGGGTCGCCACAAGGATATTCAGATTGCGGTCCACAGAGACATTGTTCATTCCGACCTCGAGGGAACCATCCTGGAGCAAAATCCGACCCCTGACTTCGCCCTTTGGCCCGTAGATGAACAACTCCTGTGATTGGCTGTCACCAACGATCACCTGGCCCTCTTTGGACAGAGTAAGATTGGCTGGTGTTTTATTTTCAGCTGCGCATTCCCAACTGAATCAGAATGTAAGAATGAATATCCAAGTTACTGGTAAACAAAGCTCGAGTCGAACGATAAACAATATATCAAATATCAATTAAACAGCGGGAACACAAATGTAATAGTCAAACAATTTCAATATATGTTTAATTCTTGTTGACGATTTTGATAAGAAAATATAAATCGTTTAAAACCGCAGATACAATATCAGACCAACCTGTCTTCAATCTCTCCATCAGTGCTGCACGTTATGACACGTCTCAGATGGAAAATCAGCAATACCAGTTGTCCTGCCTCGTTAACGCCGATCTGACAGGATTTGTTGGGCAGGGTGCTCTTCTCGAATGGTAGCTCGCTTGTGCACCTGCCGTAGATGTCATACACGTAGAGTTTGCAGGCATGACGGCTGTCTACAACGTAGACAGTTTTGCTGCAGAGAAAACACATGTTTTATAATGTTTTAATTTGTGAAAATGACGTGGAATAATCAATCATTGGTGCCTTGGTACCTTTATTTCCTCTTGTTGTTTTTGCAAGAATTAGATCTTCTGGACCCGTCCATCAAAGTCACCTTTCACATATTTTGCTTTCAAAACATGTCCAGTAAAATGATGATATAAACATACACTACAATTGGGTACTTACAAAGAGTACCAAGAATTTCAGAGCATGAAACAAATTGTGGTATATATATTTTTAAGAACGCAATAACCTCTTGACACACCTTTTGTTATCCACGTCCATTCCCGTCGGTTTTTCGTAGCCACTAGAAGGATTTTCAAACGGTAGGCCGTACAAAACGGAAATCTCAATTGGCGATTTGACTGGGTACCCGCAGATGCTTATGGTCACAGAATGTAGCTTAACTGAACGAGGTGTGAAGGTTATTTTGTACCTAGAAGCAATGACAAACAATGGGTGCCGAATAGTGAAATGAAACATGAAGACCCAGAAACACATACAGACATAAATAGTAAACATAACAAGGCAAGGTTTTTGATTACTTTCTTACCTGCCATCTTGGCTATCGATGATGTCATCAGGCAACAGAACTTCTTCAGAACTCGAAGTAGAAATCGCAGCTTTAACATCATAGCCTCCGTTTGTGAGCTGCTGACCAAAACCATCGTATGTTTGGAGTGAGATTGTGTATGGCATGTTCAAGACAGCGGTGTTAAGTGGGCATTTTCCCAGCTGATGTGTGGACACTGCGGTAGAGTCTGGATGCAATGGGTCAACGTTGATGACAAAGGGACTGTTGGCGATGGGCTGACCGTCCACGAAGACAGACATACGTAGCTCACCGGCATCCGGTGGTGTGTAGACAATACGGAAGGTTTGACTGTCGTCGGTTTCCACAATCTGCGGTTCATCAATCGCGTATAAACGTTTGTCTTCTTGGTCTTGGTACCGAGACATGGAAAACTGGGCACTCAAGTTGCTAACCCGTGGAAGACGATGTTCAGGGGCTTTGAACTTGACGATGATTGTGTGCTCGCTATGGACGAATGCGTCCGTCCATGTCAAGTCACTGCAGACCTCGTCTTGCGATTGCTCAGCTTGGCCATCACCGGACGGGTTGTCGACAACAACAACTGGAAACGGACTGCTGGTGATAGGCACTCCAGACACGCTGATGTTCAGCTGATGAGGTCCTGCTACCAACGGCCGGAACTGTAACTCGTAAAAGTCACCGCATTGCTCACCGTGTTTGCACTCGAGGCTGCTACCATCAGGTGAGAGCAAGTACGCATGTAGTTCCCCACCAAGGCGATCTAAGGGTTGGCGAGATGGATGAAGAGCACAAATACGGACTCTGTGCGTGGCATTGAGGACCAAAGATGACTCATCACTCCCAGGGAAAGTAACTTTGAACCCTTGGGTCAGCGTTGGGTCCGCGATGGATGTGTTAAACTGTCCTAGGATGGGAATGAGTTTCTCAATGTCAGACAATACTTGGTCATGGTTTTCAGTAAAGGAAAGAAAAGCCTCATCGGCTGGGTGGAACGGCAGAGACCGATCAACATCGAGGGCGATAAGTTCTTGGAGTCTCGAGATGATCTGTTCACTGGTCTTCAGAAGGTCGACAGGGTTACCAATAACGCAAGCTGTCTCGGCGAACTGGCATGCGGAATCGCACTGAGAGACAAGCAACTCTGCGAAATTGGTTGGGTACTTTAGTTGAGCTGTTCTGTCCAAACACTGTTTCTTCAAAGCGTCGTTGACTGCTTCATGCGCGGTCTTGAGCTGGCGTTGGAGGCCTTCGAACATTTCGGAAAGTGCAGACGCCATCTCCTCAAACCGAGAACTCGTCTGATTTATCTCGGTGCTTATTCTCCCGGAAATTTCTTCGACTGTGCCCTTCTTCTTTCTCGCCGCCTGAGCAAGAATCTGCAACTCCTTCTTCACCTCAATTGATTTCTGATCTAGATCGACGACACCATGGCCCTGGTGGGCCGTCGGCACACACACCAGGCATATGGGCAGTTGGCAACCCTCCTCGTTGCAGAACAAGGTTAAGGCTTGCTTGTGATGCTGGCTGCAACGAGGTTTTTTACGCGAGATAAAAATCTCCGGCTGATTTTCCAACTGTTCCAACGGAATGACGACATGACCATCGTAGATCCGTAACCGGCCGTGAGCTTCCTTGCAATTCTCACAGAGAAAATTTGCGCAGTCCCCGTCAGAGCAGTAGCTCACTGCCGGACCGCCGTCTTTGCAGGATCCACAAATAAAGCTGCGAGACTGTTTGCGATCACTTTCAAACACACACTGAGAATCTCTCAGTGTCTTCACAATGAAATTATCTGGCAAGCCCTGCACTCCACTCTCTGGGAAGGGAGTATTCTGCTGACAGACCGGGCATTTGAACACCTGCTCATCGCCCGGTACACTCTTGCCGAGACAAGCGACGCAGACACCGTGTAGACAACGCAGAAATTTGGCCGCTCTGCAGCTATCGTCGTACTTCTCAGAGCACACCCGACAAATCAGTGAATCTTCGACGTCCCTTGTCGTCAGCCCAAATACGGATCTGCCCTCCATTATTTTATAACTTTACTGGTCAAACTTGAGGTCTTAAACTCAAATCAGAACCTTGAATTCGCCGTCAATTGATCACAAACCAGAAATCATTTATAATTCGACTGCAATGCACAATGCAATGCACAATGAACTACAACTACGAATACAAATTTAATTTTCAAAGATGTAGTTTTGAATATCAATGCGGTCTCTGCGTACCAGGCCACCGAAACACTTTTATTGAATGTATTGTCAAAATGGAAGTGCTAGGTCAACCGTATCCAACTGGGGCAGTGTCATATTAAATGTGGCCTCCTATAAATTTTGGTCTCTTGTAAACCAAACCTCTCATGTGACCTGTCGCTCTCTTTATCATCTAAACTTAGGCATGAGCATTACAACCAATGAGTCCGTATTTCAAAGAGTCAAAATTTCACACAACACCCTAATCGACTGTAAAAAAAAAAATCAATTTCCTGCCCTTACGATTGCGCATGCGTGCACACAACTGTGTCTTTTTTGTGATAGGGTCAGTTGTGACCTTAATCTCGTCCCTGGGAGGATCTTGAGGTTTGAATTCAATGCCCTGCTGTAGTTGCGCATTTATTGTTGGAAATTCCCAGGACCGATTATGAATGCCAGCACTGTAGATCAGACACAGTTTAACCAGCGACATAGACGTCAGTACTTCGGCGAACTGACGGTTACTTAAACGAGTAAGGATCCTTCACTCGTGTACAAAGAGAAACTTCATGAGACATGGCCGCGCAGGAAGTACCTGGTTTTCTCGACAACCTGATTCAAGGTAAATATTGACACAACAAATATAGAGTTGTAAAATAAAACTTGGTGGCATCTTTCGGGTAGCCTACAGAACATTTTTTGTTCATTCATTTATACATTTATTTACGTGTTTATGCTATAAAACGAAACTTTCTTGCTTTTTCTGTTGATTGCTTTTAGGTACAGTGATTGAAGCACGGGCAAAATTTCGTGTTTTGGACCCAAAGTCCGGAAAGCGGTACAATGTGAAGATTAAGGAAAAACGTCCAAAGTGGTATCAACTTTGTTTTAACTGTTTGCTTAGGAAACTGCATTTCAAGAAACGCAATCACAGTTCTTGCCACACTCTTGGTGAAACCGATTCCGAACCACTTAGGCCTACCCACGAAAATTTGACTGATATATCTGCCATTGAAGACCAACTTACCACAGACTCTGCCGATGGTTCTATTAACGACAACCATACGCCAACAGATCAAGATCAGAGAGGAGAAACTGAAGTTGTTGTTCACCCTACCCCTGACGCATGTGATAGCGACGGCCAGTGGTATGATGTTCCTCGTCCTTCCCATCAGGAAGGTGAAACAAGTGACATTGATCAGGAATACAACTACGAGGCAGTAGAGATCAGTGATATCAAAGCAGGCAGTGATGGGTCTTCTGATGTCACGCCCAGTCCGCAACCTCGCGAAGAGAAAGCGGAAAAGAGCACAACAGTGGAGACAAATTTACGCCATGACGTGGTCAATGAAATTGTTGTCTACACACCAGACGGCGAGGATCTTTCCGGTAACGCCGATGACTATTATGAACACAAGATCAGTAAAAGATACCAACAACTCATCTGTCGCCCATGTAACCCCGAATCTGAAATCGGGGAGCTAAATTTGCCATCAAGGTGCATACAAGCAGATTGAGTTGCCAAACTGTATTACGGTGGAACACCTTTGTAACAAGGTCCTTGGGACTTTATAAGATGATATGTATATCGCATTGGTAACGGGGAATATTTATCATTGTTTATTCACAGACAGAGTTTGCTTAATTATTATCAGTATTTTGCGTGCAGCTTTCAAAAACATAGACACATAACCCTTATTAAACTACCACCATACAGTTACTGAATGTTTCGAGCGCCACAGGCAATCAGACTATCTTGTGAAATATTCGGAATGAACTTATAAGCAACAATCTCAGATACCACTATTACGGTCGGTTAGACATGGTAGCTTACGCAAAACTAATACAGTAATATGTACAAATTTGGGAAAGGGGGCTATTTGTGAAATTCGGTCAGAGACCCACGTAATGTAATATTTTGGGGGAATCCTTGAAAATGCACTTTTGTTTCCAATTTAACCTTATTTTCAATTTTCGTTTTGCAATTTTCAGGATATTTTGTGCCTTTTTGAATTTTATACTAATGCCAATTTCGATTTTCGTTTTGCAATTTTCAGGATATTTTGTGCCTTTTTGAATTTTATACTAATGCCAATTTCAATATTCATGGCCAAAAGTGATGCCATTTTTGGCAGAAAATCTGAATGTTACAGTTATGTCAATACCACAAGTTGCCAGAGTTTTGGATATTTTGGTAGTTTTAATTCACTTTTCTTTGTGCTGGTACATGGCAGTAAGCCAATGAGCAAACTGTTCTCACAAAAAATGTTTGGAAAAATTCATTGCATGGACCCTTTAAGGCTCGGAATCTTAGAGAATGTTTTGAATAAATGCAATATGACATCAGAACAACACACAACAAAAAAAGATATTCACAGTAGCATAAAAAAGACATCTCCTACGGTTTTACTATTTGGGGGTTATTTTAGAGGGTAAATCATACATCGAAATGCAAAGTAGAACTGAAAAGCTTTGTTTACTTTGTTACTTTGTGACATATTTCCTATTTCTATTTTCATAATCATAAGACTGGCCACTTGTTTATCAGCCAGCAGGTGGACTTTTAAGAGTGTTTTTCTTTTGTGTAAATATTTGGTACATTTTGTATTATGATGATAAGTGTTAACTTTGAAATGTACTCAAAACGACTTAAAACCAGCGATAAAGGCAATCTAAAAAAGAAATACAATTTCGTTTTCATATTACGTGGAATAGAAACACCAATAACCAATATGAAGCAGCTATGTTACAACATGAATCGTTGAAAATTATTTTGTCTTTTCGATCAGTCCATCAGTGGATAATGAGCTTCTTTTATAGAACTCTCTGAGTCAAAAAAGCGGAACCCGAAACCAAAAAAATTACTTCATATTTAAAAAAGACATGTAGCATCAAAAATAATAATGACTGGAAAGCCAATTTCATAAGCTACTTTTAGATGAAAATTAATACTGAAATTGCTCAATCTGTTCAAAGAATATCACTATTTAAACGCAATGACCCTAAAACCTGTGTCGTCCAAAAAGGAAAAACACACAGAATACTTTTTTCATTTGCTGTCAACAACCGTAGTAAACAATATCTTTATTTACAACGGCCCTGGTTAGGCAAAGAATATGATTTATAAAATGCAATTTTTCAAAAGACGGCCTTTTAAAATGACTTTGTTGAATGCTTTTAACTTTTAAATTGAGGTTTTATCGCTGATGGTGATACTTGAAGACAATTGTGACGACTATTCTTGAAATAGCATTTTTGGACGAAAGAGGTTTTAGGGTCATTGTGTTTAAAATGGTGATATTCTTTGAACGGATTGAGCAATTTCACAATTTTTTTCATCTTAAAGTAGCTTATGAAATTGGCTTTCCAGTCATTATTATTTTTGTTGCTACATGTTTTTTTAAATATGAAATATAATTTTGGGGGTTTGGGTTCGGATAATTTTTTGACTCACCCTGTACTTTGTTGGCGAGGGTGGACAAGCTTTAACTGTCGTAAAACACAAGCTTTCTTACGAACTCCAAACGAAACCTTTTGCCTCTCATGTTACAAACCGATTTACCGACATTCGTAATTAGGGCAAGCCTTTTAATAGCTCTTAAACTGACTTTCGACTACAATTACGACAGTGTATATCGTTACAACAGTATAGATCGCTCCTTTTAATCATTATTGACAAACCGGCATGGCCCTGTGCTGATACAATCATGACCGAAAAGCAAAAGGCCATTTATTTAGTTTTGTTCTCCTTTTTCATTTTGTCCGTTTTTAAGACGTTACGACTGAACTTTGTATGAAATTGAACGGTTCTTTGGCCTTTGGTGACCCGTGGGAAAGGCATATCGACTTGTGTCGCGGTGCACGATAACTTGATATGAAATAAATATATCGATGTATGTTCAATATAACCATGCATCCCTTGCATGATTGTGCCTTCACTGAGGGTCGCTGTTTTGAAAGTACAAATTATCAATTCATACGTATCACAGAATAGCAAAGACCCAACCTCGTTCCCAAAACTTACTCTGTTTCAAACCTCGTTTCCAACATTAAGCCCTGGGGTGGGAACTTGCTTCCTTTATCCTGAGTCGGTACCACAATTTGCAAGGAATTGGTTTATATCGTGTACTTGGTGTGGTTGACTCCAACGTGTACTGCGTGTTTTCACGTTCATTGTAATTCTTTCATCCACAACTTCTGAAAATGTTTTCCTTTCAATTTGTTCATATTGATATGCAAGGTGAAACTGCCAATTGGCTGGATAAGATTATTACATTTTATCTGTAAACAAATTCGGGTTTTTTTAACTCGCGCCGCGACGAATTGACTCTCTTTTTACCCCAGACACCACATACGAACGCATACGCTGTTGTAACGCACAGCCAGGCGCAAGACTATTCCTCATTTGCATATGTGTGCAATATTGAACATGCATACGATTCAATACCAGGTTGAGAGAGCAGGTACGTACAACCTGGTACGTACTTGTGACCCAGTACTTCTCTGTGTTGACTGAAGTTAAAGCCCATTCTTATCGCACAATGACAGAAATTTGCTTTCGCAATGGCGGGACTTTCCCTGGGGTTTCCCAGCCCGTTGAAGGATAACAGATGGGCAACATCAAACAATTAATGATTGTAACTTTCGATAAAAACAGTTGACGCTTTGAGGCAAATTTAAGTTGAAAATAAGTTGAAACTTAACTACAACTTGAAATTGCCTAAGTAAAAGATAATAAAGTAATACAAGTGATACTTTGAGAAACTTTGGACAAACTTCAACTAAGTTTTATTACAATTTCATAAAAAACAAGTGAACAGGTACCTCACTGATGAGTATATTGGCAAGAATAAACAGAAATTTGGATTATCTACTAGCAAAACGAAATTGAAAGGACCAAGACAAAAAATGATTTTTTTACCAAAATATGGCTTCATGGAAAAGGTGGTACTGGCAAACAATGAGAAAGCAGTATGTGGCTGAGGACGTGTACTAAATTAATCTTTTATATTTTTCGAATCTGCAGTCAGCTTGAAATTATGTCATATTTGCCCAAATGTTTTTCAACCTAACGGGGTAGTTTATGTCCATGTAGTGTATGTGTCTTGACTTAGATTGATATAAAAGCGGCTCCCTAAATTTCTCTGATCTGATCGGAGCTGCTAACAAATTTTACTTCTGATGGTAACCGGGAACCACCGACTATTGTTGCGACACCGCAGACATTGGCATGAAGTCATTCTTGTTTCGATTTAAATAACAATTGCAATCGTTACTACTCCATTTTTGCTTGGAGTATAATGGTGCTAGGTACAAATCTGGTGCTTTATACTTAAGTTTAGGACGTAGAGGACTTTTCCAAGTGTTGAATTCAAACATTCCAGGGAAATTATAACAATATGTATGTGGTATTTTTTCAAGTATTAAGGCATTGATGACTTTTTTAACTTTACATAACTCTCGCGGAGCTTCATGTATACATTTCAATAACTCTTCACAAAATAGTCATGTATGAGACTGCTTTAATGGAATTGGTAAGAATCTAGACTTATTTCTATTACAACGAGAGTGTACAGAAGGATGTCATTTGTTAGGTTCAACTTTTTGTTTTACTCCTTTCGCTAATAATGACATTGGAAGTTCACACCCACGATTTACAGAACGCTCATTATATGTATTTTTTTTTTAGGTATTTGCGATTACTCCTCAAAATATAAGAACTGTACCGCTAAACCAAAACAACAAAATGCTGTATTTACCTTGGCGGAAACTGTCATCGGAACAAAATAAAAAAAGTGAGAAGAACTCAAACCAATTTCAGTAAAAATTCTGATCGGTCTAAGCCCTCTGCATTCTAAAGCATGACAAATCCTGTAAAGTACTTTTTAACAATCCAATAGTGGAGACAAATAGCTATGAAAGCACTTGATTGATAATATTACTTCAGTTTATTTAAAATACAAAATACCTATATTTAAATATGAGTTATTCAATTTTCTTAAAAATTGTATGAGCAATATTTTTCTGAAATCAGCAATATTATAAAAACGTGATGCATGTTTTCTTGTATTACACTACAATGAGGAACTTTACTGCCACAGTCATGCTTTTTATGGCGTGGGGGGGGGGGAGTTGATGGTACCTTTTCGTGGACGACCCTAAGTTATTTCGATGTATGCTATCAGTAAAATGCATTCCCCCACGCCATTCAACATGTTCCTCCCCCAAGACCTGAACTCAGCAAATATGCACACAGATAATAATTACGGAACAAGTAGAACATTATTAGCTGGGCTGTTATTGATTTGATTGTTTTACTTTTTCCGGAGGGGAGAAATTTCCCTTAAATTGTAATATTTGGGCAGACAGGCAATGGGAAATTATAAAGATTACAACTGAGGGTAGGGAACCACGATGTCCGTTGATTAATTTGTGTCTGTAATTTGTATTCTGTCATTATCCTGCCCTTACGTTTGCGCATGCGTGCAAACAATTTTGCTTTTTTTTCTGTGATAGGGTCAATAGTGAATTTAATCTGGTCCCTTGGAGGATGGTAAAGTTTGAATACAATGGCCTGTAGTTGCGCAATTATTGTTGGAAGTTCCCGTTGCCACCATGACGTCGGTCGTTTTTGTCCTCGCCTTGTTCTGGTTGATTTTTATTTTTTTGCAAGGTTAGGAACCACGATGGCCGTTGATTAATTTGTCTGTAATTAGTAAAACATGTAATACAAATTAACCAAACATCACTCTGGTTCTCCGTCATTATCCTGCCCTTACATATGCGCATGCGTGCACACAGTCTGGTCCTTTTTGTGATGGGTCTATCTATTGTGTCCTTAAAGGGGCACTAGGTTCTGAAATCCCAGAAAATGTCATGTTTTTTATTGTTAACTTATCATATTTTAAGCATCTTTTTGAAAGGAAACCAACCAAATGTCTTACCGTTCCCAAGAAAATACGGGAAAAAACCGGCTGTTTACATCGGACACAACGGAGTGCGAATACGTTTTTCCTGTCGTTTTCAATCAATGTACGATATACACGTTGTGTGTCTATTATAACATACGTACACCCAACCGTGCTCGCGAACAGCGGTGACCAATCACCAACGCACAAAATGTGGTTTCTTACACGTCTGCAAAAGGCGAACACTTTGCAGATAAAATCACGACTAGCACCCAAACAGCTCGACTTTTGGGGTCGCAAAAGTGGACCACGAAAGTCGTTCTCGCACGCATAATACAGGAATAACACAAAACGCCCAGTTTTTAACGTATTTGTACCCCGTTGTGTCCGATGTTTATATCCCACTTTTAAATGTTCTTTCCGATTAACATCATTTCGTTCAAAGCGCGCTGTGTAGCCCATTTGGGCTGTTCCAGGACGCAGTATCCCTATAATCTGGCCCCTTTTTATCGTGAGGTTTGAATACAGCTGGCCTGCTGTGGTTGCGCAATTATTGGTGGAAATTCTGGAAATTCCCGAGGTCGCCCGTGACGTCGGACTTTTTTATTCCTCGCCTTTCTCTGGTTGAATAATTTTTGATAAAGGCCAATGATGATTGTCAGTACTCCAGACCGACCACAGTTTAACCAGCTACATGTAAAAAGAATTCAACACAACGGCAAACTGGTTTGTTACTTAAACCAGGAGGAACCTTTCACTCGCGTACAGAACAAGTTCGATTAGACATATGGCAGCACAGAAGGTACCTAGTTTCCTCGACAACCTGTTACAAGGTAAATATGGATCCAACAAATTGTCGCAGTTGTGAAATAAAACTGTTAGTGGCAACTTTGTTTTTGTGTCAACTTTTTTTTTTTTATAAAGAACGATGAAGAACGATGATGA
Organism: Patiria miniata; assembly: GCF_015706575.1. Taxonomy (NCBI): domain Eukaryota; kingdom Metazoa; phylum Echinodermata; class Asteroidea; order Valvatida; family Asterinidae; genus Patiria; species Patiria miniata. The sequence goes on from NW_024037068.1 coordinate 19,459,233, forward strand.
ATGCCACCACTGCATATCGGTCACAGTTTAACCAGTGACATGTAGGAGTCATCGCTACGGGAAACTGACTGTTACTTAAACGAGTACGAATCCCCACACGGGTACAGAAAGAAACTTGATGAGAGATGGCAACTCAGAGAGTACCTGGTTTCCTCGCCCAAGTGTTACAAGGTAAATACGGGCCCAACAAATTGTCACAGCTATGAAATAAAGCTTGCAGGTACAGAAAAAGTCCCTAGTGTACTTCATTCATACATGCATTCAGATTAAAGATGTGAAAAGAAACTTCCACTGTTAAATTAATTTACTAATACCCTTGTTTTCTGTTTCTCAAGTAGACATAAATTAATCCATATCCTAATAGCTGCAAGGATATATTCTTCTGCATCAAAATGTATTTCCATTTTTTTTTCTGTTTTTCTGCTATTAGGTTCAGTAATTGCAGAACGGGCACAATTTCGTGTCTTGGACCCGAAGTACGGAAAGCGGTACAACGTGAAGATTAAGGAAAAACGTCCAGAGTGCCATCAACCTTGTTTTAAGTGTTTGCTTAGGCAACTGCATTTCAAGAAACGCAATCACAGTTATTGCCCACTCTTAGTGAAACCGATTCCGAACCACTTAGGCCTACCCGTGAAACATTTACCAACGAAAACTTGACTGATATATCTGCCACTGAAGACATGGGCGTCGCGAGGGGGGGGGCAACCCCTGGAAAAGCAAAAAAAAAAAAAAAAAAAAGGACGCAAAAAAAAAAAAAAAAAAAAAAAGAGGCGCGAAGACAAAGTGGTGTAAATTTAATGAGTTTGGGGGGGGGGGGCAAAATGTCCCTGCCCCCTCTAAAACTGATAAATCGAAAATGTGTTGAAAAATACAAGCATTTTTGGTCAAAAAATGTTTTTGCCCCCCTCTAGAAAAAATCCTGGCGACGCCCATGACTGAAGACCAACTTACCACCGACTCTGCCGATGGTTCTATTAATGACAACCATACGCCAACAGATCAAGATCACAGAGGAGAAACTGAAGTTGTTGTTCACCCTACCCCTGACGCATGGGATAGCGACGGCCAGTACTATTATGTTCCTCGTCCTTCCCATCAGGAAGGTGAAACAAATGACATTGATCAGGAATACAACTACGAGGCAGTAGAGATCAGTGATATCAAAGCAGGCAATGATGGGTCTTCTGATGTCACGCCCAGTCCGCAACCTCGCGAAGAGAAAGCGGAAAAGAGTACAACAGTGCAAGGGCGGATCCAGAACACAATTTTGGAGGGGGCCAAAAAAATTTTTGGTTCCCCCCAAAAAGTGGGTCAAAAAAATTACGGCGTGGGGTTCGGGGCCCGCTTAAGGGCCCCGAAAAAAATTTGGATTCTAGATGCTCTGTGGTGTGATCTGAGGCGATTTCTGACCACTTTAACCAATGTTTTTTTTGAGGAAAATATGGTGGTGTACTCACTGCCCAGCCTTTATTGCTATGTCAAAAAGTGGGTCAAAAAAATTACGGCGTGGGGTTCGGGGCCCGCTTAAGGGCCCCGAAAATTTTTTGGATTCTAGATGCTCTGTGGTGCGATCTGAGGCAAATTCTGACCACTTTAACCAATGTTTTTTTTTTGAGGAAAAGATGGTGGTGTACTCATTGCCTGCCGTTATTTCGATGTCACATAAAAAAAAAAAAAAATTGATTTCGTTTTGGGGGGGGGCCATGGCCCCCTTTGGCCCCCCCCCCCCTGGATCCGCCCTTGCAACAGTGGAGACAAATTTACGCCATGACGTGGTCAATGAAATTGTTGTCTACACACCAGACGGCAAGGATCTTTCCGGTGACACCGATGACTATTATGAGCACAGGATCAGTAAAAGATACCAACAACTCATCTGTCGCCCATGTAACCCCGAATCTGAAATCGGGGAGCTAAATTTGCCATCAAGGTGCATACAAGCAGATTGAGTTGCCAAACTGTATTACGGTGGAACACCTTTGTAACAAGGTCCTTGGGACTTTATAAAATTATATGTATATTGCATTGGTAACGGGGAAAATTTATCATTGTTTATTCACAGACAGAGTTTGCTTAAATATTATCAATATTTTGCGTGCAGCTTTCAAAAACATAGACACATAACCCTTCTTAAACTACCACCATACAGTTACTGAATGTTTCGAGCGCCACAGGCAATCAGACTATTTTGTGAAATATTCGGAATGAACTTATAAGCAACAATCTCAGATACCACTATTACGGTCGGTTAGACATGGTAGCTTACGCAAAACTAATACAGTAATATGTACACATTTTGGAAAGGGGGCTATTTGTGAAATTCGGTCAGAGACCAACGTAATGTAATATTTTGGGGGAATCCTTGAAAATGCACTTTTGTTTCCAATTTAACCTTATTTTCAATTTTCGTTTTGCAATTTTCAGGATATTTTGTGCCTTTTTGAATTTTATACTTTTGCCAATATCAATATTCATGGCCAAAAGTGATGCCATTTTTGGCAGAAAATCTGAATGTTACAGTTATGTCAATACCACAAGTTGCCAGAATTTCGGATATTTTGGTAGTTTTAATTCACTTTTCTTTGTGCCAACACATGGCAGTAAGCCAATGAGCAAACTGTTCTCACAAATAAATATTTGGAAAAATTCATTGCATGAACCCTTTAAGGCTCGGAATCTTAGAAAATGTTTTGAATAAATGCAATATGACATCAGAACAACACACAACAAAAATATATTCACAGTAGCATAAAAAGACAACTCCTACGGTTTTACTTTTTGGGGGTTATTTTAGAGGGTAAATCATACATCAAAATGCAAAGTAGAACTGAAAAGCTTTGTTTACTTTGTTACTTTGTTACATATTTCCTATTTCTATTTTCATAATCATAAGATTGGTCAATTGTTTATCAGCCAGCCGGTGGACTTTTAAGAGTGTTTTTCTTTTGTGTAAATATTTGGTACATTTTGTATTATGATGATAATTGTTAACTTTGAAATGTACTCAAAACGACTTAAATCCAGCGATATAGACAATTTAAAAAGAAATACAATTTCGTTTTCATATTACGTGGAATAGAAACACCAATAACCAATATGAAGCAGCTATGTTACAACATGAATCGTTGAAAATTATTTTGTCTTTTCGATCAGTCCATCAGTGGATAAAGAGCTTCTTTTATAGAACTCTCTGTCCTATATACATTTGTGAAGTAAATATTTATATACAGGGTGAGTCAAAAAAGCGAAACCCAAACCCAAAAAAATTACTTCATATTTAAAAAAGATATGTAGCATCAAAAATAAAAATGACTGGAAAGCCAATTTCATAAGCTACTTTTAGATGAAAAATAATACTGAAATATCAATCTGTTCAAAGAATATCACTATTTAAACGCAATGACCCTAAAACCTGTGTCGTCCAAAAAGGAAAAACACACAGAATACTTTTTTCAACAGCTGTCAACAACTGTAGTAAACAATATCTTTATTAACAACCCTGGTTAGGCAAAGAATATGATTTATAAAAGGCAATTTTTCAAAAGACGGCAATTCAAAATGAATTTGTTGAATGCTTTTAAATTGAGGTTTTATCGCTGATGGTGATGCTTGAAGACAATTGTGACGACTATTCTTGAAATAGCATTTTTGGACGAAAGAGGTTTTAGGGTCATTGTGTTTAAAATGGTGATATTCTTTGAACGGATTGAGCAATTTCACAATTTTTTTCATCTTAAAGTAGCTTATGAAATTGGCTTTCCAGTCATTATTATTTTTGTTGATACATGTTTTTTTTAAATATGAAATATAATTTTGGGGGTTTGGGTTCGGATAATTTTTTGACTTACCCTGTACTTTGTTGGCGAGGGTGGACAAACTTTAACTGTCGTAAAACACAAGCTTTCTTACGAACTCCAAACGAAACCTTTTTGCTTCTCATGTTACAAACCGATTTACCGACATTCGTAATTTGGGCCAGCCTTTTAATAGCTCTTAAACTGACTTTCGACAACAATTACGACAGTGTATATCGTTACAACAGTATAGATCGCTTCTTTTAAGCAATATTGACAAACCGGCATGGCCCTGTGCTGATGCAATCATGACCGGAAAACAATAGGCCAATTATTTGGTTTCGTTCTCCTTTTACATTTTGTCCGTTTTTAAGACGTTACGACTGAACTTTGTATGAAATTGAACGGTTCTTTGGCCTTTGGTTACCCGTGGGAATGGCATTTCGACTTATGTCGCGGTGCACGATCACTTGATATGAAAAAAATATATATCGATGCATGTTTAATATAACCATGCATCCCTTGCATGATTGTGCCTTCACTGAGGGTCGCTGTTTTGAAAGTACAAATTATCAATTCATACGTATCACAGAATAGCAAAGACCCAACCTCGTCCCCAAAACTTACTCTGTTTCAAACCTCGTTTCCAACATTAAGCCCTGGGATGGGAACTTGCTTCCTTTATCCTGAGTCGGTACCACAATTTGCAAGGAAATGATTTATATCGTGTACTTGGTGTGGTTGTCTCCAACGTGTACTGCGTGTTTTCACGTTCATTGTAATTCTTTCGTCCACAACTTCTGAAAAAATATTTTCCTTTTCAATTTGTTCATATTGATATGCAAGGTGAAACTGCCAATTGGCTGGATAAGATTGTTACATTTTATCTGTAAACAAATTCGGGTTTTATTAACTCGCGCCGCGACGAATTGACTCTCTTTTTACCCCAGACACCACATACGAACGCATACGCTGTTGTAACGCACAGCCAGGCGCAAGACTATTCCTCATTTGCATATGTGTGCAATATTGAACATGCATACGATTCAATACCAGGTTGAGAGAGCAGGTACGTACAACCTGGTACGTACTTGTGACCCAGTACTTCTCTGTGTTGACTGAAGTTAAAGCCCATTCTTATCGCACAATGACAGAAATTTGCTTTCGCAATGGCGGGACTTTCCCTGGGGTTTCCCAGCCCGTTGAAGGATAACAGATGGGCAACATCAAACAATTAATGATTGTAACTTTCGATAAAAACAGTTGACGCTTTGAGGCAAATTTAAGTTGAAAATAAGTTGAAACTTAACTACAACTTGAAATTGCCTAAGTAAAAGATAATAAAGTAATACAAGTGATACTTTGAGAAACTTTGGACAAACTTCAACTAAGTTTTATTACAATTTCATAAAAAACAAGTGAACAGGTACCTCACTGATGAGTATATTGGCAAGAATAAACAGAAATTTGGATTATCTACTAGCAAAACGAAATTGAAAGGACCAAGACAAAAAATGATTTTTTTTTTCCAAAATATGGCTTCATGGAAAAGGTGGTACTGGCAAACAATGAGAAAGCAGTATGTGGCTGAGGACGTGTACTAAATTAATCTTTTATATTTTCGAATCTGCAGTCAGCTTGAAATTATGTCATATTTGCCCAAATGTTTTTCAACCTAACGGGGTAGTTTATATCCATGTAGGGTATGTGTCTTGACTTAGATCGATATAAAAGCGGCTCCCTAATTTTCTCTGATCTGATCGGAGCTGCTAACAAATTTTACTTCTGATGGAATGTCCGGGAACCACCGACTATAGTTGCGACACCGCAGACAATGGCACCGCAGACAATGGCACGAAGTCATTCTTGTTTCGATTTAAATAACAATTCCAATCGTTACTACTCCATTTTCGCTTGGAGTATAATGGTGCTAGGTACAAATCTGGTGCTTTATACTTAAGTTTAGGACGTAGAGGACTTTTCCAAGTGTTGAATTCAAACATTCCAGGGAAATTATAACAATATGTATGTGGTATTTTTTTTCAAGTATTAAGGCATTGATGACTTTTTTAACTTTACATAACTCTCGCGGAGCTTCATGTATACATTTCAATAACTCTTCACAAAATAGTCATATATGAGACTGCTTTACTGGAATTGGTAAGAATCTAGACTTGTTTCTATTACAAGGAGAGTGTACAGAAGGATGCCATTTGTTAGGTTCAACATTTTGTTTTACTCCTTTCGCTAATAATGACATTGGAAGTTCACACCCACGATTTACAGAACGATCATTATATGTATATTTTTTTTTAGGTATTTGCGATTACTCATCAAAATAATAAGAACTTTACCGCTAAACCAAAACAACAAAATGCTGTATTTACCTTGACGGAAACTGTCATCGGAACAAAATAAAAAAAGTGAGAAGCACTCAAACCAATTTCAGTAAAAATTCTGATCGGTCTAAGCCCTCTGCATTCTAAAGCATGACAAATCCTGTAAAGTAATTTTTAACAATCCAATAGTGGAGACAAATAGCTATGAAAGCACTTGATTGATAATCTTACTTAAGTTTATATCAAATACAAAATACCTACATTTAAATATGAGTTATTTAATTTTCTCAAATATTGTATGAGCAATATTTTTCTGAAATCAGCAATATTATAAAAACGTGATGCATGTTTTCTTGTATTACACTACAATGATGAACTTTACTGCCACAGTCATGCTTTTTATGGCGTGGGGGGGGGGGAGTAGATGGTACCTTTTCGTGGACGACCCTAAGTTATTTCGATGTATGCTATCAGTAAAATGCATTCCCCCACGCCATTCAACATGTTCCTCCGCCAAGACCCGAACTCAGCAAATATGCACACAGATAATAATTACGGAACAAGTAGAACATTATTAGCTGGGCTGTTATTGATTTGATTGTTTTACTTTTTCTGGAGGGGAGAAATTTCCCTTAAATTGTAATATTTGGGCAGACAGGCAATGGGAAAATATAAAGATTACAACTGAGGGTAGGGAACCACGATGTCCGTTGATTAATGTGTGTCTGTAATTTGTATTCCGTCATTATCCTGCCCTTACGTTTGCGCATGCGTGCAAACAATTTTGTCTTTTTTTCTGTGATAGGGTCAATAGTGACTGTAATCTGGTCCCTGGGAGGATGGTAAAGTTTGAATACAATGGCCTGTAGTTGCGCAATTATTGTTGGAAGTTCCCGTTGCTACCATGACGTCGGACGTTTTTGTCCTCGCCTTGTTCTGGTTGATTTTTTTTTGATTTTTTTGCAAGGTTAGGAACCACGATGGCCGTTGATTAATTTGTCTGTAATTAGTAAAACATGTAATACAAATTAACCAAACATCACTCTGGTTCTCCGTCATTATCCTGCCCTTACATATGCGCATGCGTGCACACAGTCTGGTCCTTTTTGTGATGATTCTATCTATTGTGTCCTTAAAGGGGCACTAGGTTCTGAAATCCCAGAAAATGTCATGTTTTTGATTGTTAACTTATCATATTTCAAGCATCTTTTTGAAAGGAAACCAACCAAATGTCTTACCGTTCCGAAGAAAATACGGGAAAAAACCGGCTGTTTACATCGGACACAACGGAGCGCGAATACGTTTTTCCTGTCGTTTTCAATCAATGTACGATATACACGTTGTGTGTCTATTATAACATACGTACACCCTACCGTGCTCGCGAACAGCGGTGACCAGTCACCAACGCACAAAATGTGGTTTCTTACACGTCTGCAAAAGGCGAACACTTTGCAGATAAAATCACGACTAGCACCCAAACAGCTCGACTTTTGGGGTCGCAAAAGTGGACCACGAAAGTCGTTCTCGCACGCATAATACAGGAATAACACAAAACGCCCAGTTTTTAACGTATTCGTAACCCGTTGTGTCCGATGTTTATATCCTACTTTTAAATGTTCTTTCCGATTAACATCATTTCGTTCAAAGCGCGCTGTGTAGCCCATTTGGGCTGTTCCAGGACGCAGTATCCCTATAATCTGGCCCCTTTTTTATCGTGAGGTTTGAATACAGCTGGCCTGCTGTGGTTGCGCAATTATTGGTGGAAATTCTGGAAATTCCCGATGTCGCCCGTGACGTCGGACTTTTTTATTCCTCGCCTTCCTCTGGTTGAATAATTTTTGATAAAGGCCAATGATGATTGTCAGTACTCCAGACCGACCACAGTTTAACCAGCTACATGTAAAAAGAATTCAACACAACGGCAAACTGGTTTGTTACTTAAACCAGGAGGAACCTTTCACTCGCGTACAGAACAAGTTCGATTAGACATATGGCAGCACAGAAAGTACCTAGTTTCCTCGACAACCTGTTACAAGGTAAATATGGATCCAACAAATTGTCGCAGTTGTGAAATAAAACTGTTAGTGGCAACTTTGTTTTTGTGTCAACTTTTTTTTTTTTAAAGAACGATGAAGAACGATGATGAATGCCACCACTGCATATCGGCCACAGTATAACCAGTGACATGTAGGAGTCATCACTACGGGAAACTGACTGTTACTTAAACGAGTACGAATCCCCCACACGGGTACAAAAAGAAACTTGATGAGAGATGGCAACGCAGAGAGTACCTGGTTTCCTCGCCAAAGTGTTGCAAGGTAAATACGGACCCAACAAATTGTCACAGCTATGAAATAAAGCTTGCAGGTACAGAAAAAGTCCCTAGTGTACTTCATTCATACATGCATTCAGATTAAAGATGTGAAAAGAAACTTCCACTGTTAAATTAATTTACTAATACCCTTGTTTTCTGTTTCTCAAGTAGACATAAAACTAATCAATATCCTAATAGCTGCAAGGATATATTCTTCTGCATCAAAATGTATTTCAATTTTTTTTTTCTGTTTTTCTGCTATCAGGTTCAATAATTACAGAACGGGCACAATTTCGTGTCTTGGACCCGAAGTCCGGAAAGCGGTACAACGTGAAGATTAAGGAAAAACGTCCAAAGTGGTATCAACTTTGTTTTAACTGTTTGCTTAGGAAACTGCATTTCAAGAAACGCAATCACATTTCTTTCAACACTCTTGGTGAAACCGATTCCGAACCACTTAGGCCTACCCACGAAACATTTACCCACGAAAATTTGACTGATATATCTGCCACTGCAGACCAACTTACCACAGACTCTGCCGATGGTTCTATTAACGACAACCATACGCCAACAGATCAAAATCAGAGAGGAGAAACTGAAGTTGTTGTTCACCCTACCCCTGACGCACGGGATAGCGATGGCCAGTACTATAATGTTCCTCGTTCTTCCCATCAGAAAGGTGAAACAAGTGACATTGATCAGGAATACAACTACGAGGCAGTAGAGATCAGTGATATCAAAGCAGGCAATGATGGGTCTTCTGATGTCACGCCCAGTCCGCAACCTCGCGAAGAGAAAGCGGAAAAGAGCACAACAGTGGAGACAAATTTACGCCATGATGTGGTCAATGAAATTGTTGTCTACACACCAGACGGCGAGGATCTTTCCGGTAACACCGATGACTATTATGAGCACAAGATCAGTAAAAGATACCAACAACTCATCTGTCTCCCATGTAACCCCGAATCTGAAATCGGGGAGCTAAATTTGCCATCAAGGTGCATACAAGCAGATTGAGTTGCCAAACTGTATTACAGTGGAACACCTTTGTAACAAGGTCCTTGGGACTTTATAAAATTATATGTATATTGCATTGGTAACGGGGAAAATTTAACATCGTTTATTCACATACAGAGTTTGCTTAAATATTATCAATATTTTGCGTGCAGCTTTAAAAAACATAGACACATAACCCTTATTAAACTACCACCATACAGTTACTGAATGTTTCAAGCGCCACAGGCAATCGGACTATTTTGTAAAATATTCGGAATGATCTTATATGCAACAATCTCAGATACCACTATTACGGTCGGTTAGACATGGTAGCTTACGCAAAACTAATACAGTAATAATGTACAAATTTGGGAAAGGGGGCCATTTGTGAAATTCGGTCAGAGACCCACGTTATGCAATATTTTGGGGGAATCCTTGAAAATGCACCTCTGTTTCCAATTTAACCTTATTTTCAATTTTCGTTCTGCAATTTTCAGGATATTTTGTGGTTTTTTTTATTTTATACTAATGCCAATTTTAATATTCATGGCCAAAAGTGATGCCATGTTTGGCAGAAAATCTGAATGTTACAGTTATGTCGATACCACAAGTTGCTAGAATTTTGGATATTTTGGTAGTTTTAATTCACTTTTCTTTAGTGATTCGTTGTTGTGCCGGTACATGGCAGTAAGCCAATGAGCAAACTGTTCTCACAAAGAAATTTTTGGAAAAATTCATTGCATGGACCCTTTAAGGCTCGGAATCTTAGAGCATTTTTTGAATAAATGCAATATGACATCAGAACAACACACAACAAAAAAAGATATTCACAGCAGCATAAAAAAGACAACTATTTGGGGGTTTTTTAGAGGGTAAATCATACATCAAAATACATCATAAGATTGGCCACTTGTTTATCAGCCAGCAGGTGGACTTTTAAGAGTGTTTCTCTTTTGTGTAAATATTTGGTACATTTTGTATTATGATGATAATTGTTAACTTTGAAATGTACTCAAAACGACTTAAAACCAGCGATAAAGACAATTTAAAAAAAGAAATACAATTTCGTTTTCATATTACGTGGAATAGAAACACCAACAACTATTGTAAAGCAGCTATGTTACAACATGAATCGTAGGAAATTATTTTGTCTTCTCGATCAGTCCATCAGTGGATAATGAGCTTCTTTTATAGAACTCTCTGTCCTATATACAATTGTGAAGTATATATTTATATACACGGTGAGTCAAAAAAGCGGAACCCAGACCCCCCCAAAAATTACTTCATATTTAAAAAAGATATGTAGCATCAAAAATAATAATGAATGAAAAGACAATTTCATTGGCTACTTTTAGATGAAAAAAATACTGAAATTGCTCAATCCGTTCATCACTATTTAAACGCAATGACCCTAAAACCTGTGTCGTCCAAAAAGAAAACAAAACACACAGAATACTTATTTCAACAGCTGTCAACAACTGTAGTAAACAATATTTTTATTAACAACCCTGGTTAGGCAAACAATATGATTTATAAAATGCACTTTTTTAAAAGACGGCCTTTCAAAAGGACTTTGTTGAATGCTTTTAACTTAACAACTGAGGTTTTATCGCTGATGGTGATGCTTGAAGACAATTGTGACGACCATTCTTGAAATCGCATTTTGGACGAAAGAGGTTTTAGGGTCAATGTGTTTAAATGGAGATATTCTTTGAACGGATTGAGCAATTTCACAAATTTTTTCATCCTAAAGTATCTTATGAAGTTGGCTTTCCAGTAATTATTATATTTGTTGCTACGTATTTTTTAAATATAAAATATAATTTTGGGGGTTTGGTTTCCGATTTTTTTTCTTGACTCACCCTGTACTTTGTTGGCGAGGGTGGACAAGCTTTAACTGTCGTTGTAAAACACATGCTTTCTTACGAACTCCAAACGAAACCTTTTGCCTCTCATGTTACAAACCGATTTACCGACATTCGTAATTTGGGCAAGCCTTTTAATAGCTCTATGTTAAAACTGACTTTCGACTACAATTTACGACAGTGTATATCGTTACAACAGTATAGATCGCTCCTTTTAATCATTATTGACAAACCGGCATGGCCCTGTGCTGATACAATCATGACCGAAAAGCAAAAGGCCAATTATTTTGTTTCGTTCTCCTTTTACATTTTGTCCGCTTTTTAGACGTCAAGCCTGAACTTTGTATGGAATTGAACGGTTCTTTTGCCTTTGCTTACCTATGGGAATGGCATTTCGACTTGTGTCGCGGTGCACGATTACTTGATATGAAAAATATATATATCGATGCATGTTTAATATAACCATGCATCCCTGGCTTGATTGTGCCTTCACTGAGGGTCGCTGTTTTGAAGAGAAAAAAAATATCGATTCATGCGTATCACAGAATAGCAAAGACCCAACCTCGTCGCCAAAACTTACACTGTTTCCAACCTCGTTTCCAACATTAAGCCCTGGGATGGGAACTTGCTTCTTTATCCTGAGTCGGTACCGCAATTTGCAGGGAATCGATTTATATCGTGTACTTGGTGTGGTTGTCTCCAACGTGTACTGCGTGTTTTCACGTTCATTGTAATTCTTTCGTCCACAACCTCTGAAAAAATGTTTTCCTTTTCAATTTGTTCATATTGATATGCAAGGTGATACTGCCCATAGGCTGGATAAGATTGTAACATTTTAACTGTAAACAACATCGTGATTTTTTTAACTCGCGCCGCGATAAATTGACTCTGTGTTTACCCCAGACACCACATACGAACGCATACGCTGATGTAACGCACAGCCAGGCACAAGACTATTCCTCATTTGCAAATGTGTGCAATATTTACATGCATACGATCCAATAGGTTGAGAGAGCAGGTACGTACAACCTGGTACGTACTTGTGACCCAGTACTCCTCTGTGTTGACTGAAGTTTAAGCCCATTCTTATCGCACAATGACAGAAATTTGCTTTCGCAATGGCGGGACTTTCCCTGTGGTTTCCCAGCCCGTTGAAGGATAACAGATAGGCAACATTAAACAATAAATGATTGTTACTTCAGACAAAAATAGTTCTCGCTTTTAGACAAGTGTATCTAAGGACGTAAGTTGAAACTTAACTACAACTTGAAATTACCTAAGTAAAAGATAATAAAGTAATACAAGTGATAATTTGAGAAACTTTGGACAAACTTCAACTTTATTGTAAAATACGTTAACGAATAATCTTCGTTGTTATTGAGGATTCTTACTGTACTTAAAGAACGCAATACATAGACGAACCCAGGAGGTACTTACATGCATTTCTGATCCAATTAAGTTTTATTACGATTTCATAAAACACAAGTGAACAGGTACCTCCTCATCGACGAGTATAATGGCATGAATAAACAGAAATATTGGATTATCTACTAGCAAAACAAAATCGAAAGGACCGAGACAAAAAATGTATATTTCCCCAAAGAATGGTTTCATGGAAAGGTGGTACTGGCAAACAATTTTGGATCAAAAGAGTTGATTTGAGCATGCAATTCTTATTATTTTGATACCAAATTTGCATATATTCGATGAAAATTGGCATAATACGTTAACAAATAATCTTCGTTGTTATTGATGATTCTTACTGTACTTAAAGAACGAAATACATAGACGAACCCAGGAGGTACCTACAGGCATTTCTGATCCAATTAAGTTTTATTAAAATTTCATAAAACACAAGTGAACAGGGACCCCATCGATGAGTATAATGGCATGAATAAACAGAAAAATTGGATTATCTACTAGCAAAACAAAATCGAAAGGACCGAGACAAAAAATGTATATTTCCCCAAAGAATGGTTTCATGGAAAGGTGGTACTGGCAAACAATGAGAAAACAGTATGAGACTAAGGACGTGTACTAAATTAATCTTTTATATTTTTAATCTGCAGTCAGCTCGAAATTATGTCATATTCGCCCAAATGCTTTTCAACCTAACGGGGTAGTTTATATCCATGTGGGGTATGTGTCTTGACTTAGATTGATATAAAAGCGGCTCCCTAAATTTCTCTGATCTGATCGGAGCTGCTAGCAAATTTTACTTCTGACGGTAAGTCCGCGAACCACCGACTATTGTTGCGACACCGCAGACAATGGCACCGCAGACAATGGCACGAAGTCATTCTTTTTTTCGATTTAAACAACAATTCCAATCGTTATTCCTCCATTTTCGCTTGGAGTATAATGGTGCTAGGTACACATCTGGAGCTTTATACTTGAGTTTAGGACAAAGAGGACTTTTCCAAGTGTTGTTTTCAAACATTCCAGGGAAATTATAACAGTATACATTTGGTATTTTTTTCAAGTATTAGGGCCTTGATGATTTTTTTTGTCTTTACATAATTTTCGCAGAGCTTCATGTATACATTTCAATAACTCTTCACTTTACAACATTTTATTTGCGACGAAATAGTGATATAAGAGACTGCTTTACTGGAATTGGTAAGAATCTAGACTTGTTTCTATCACAAGGAGAGCGTACAGAAGGATGTCATTTGTCAGCTTCAACTTTTTGTTTAACTCTTTTCACTAATAATGGCATTGGAAGTTCACACCCACGATTTACAGAACGATCATTATATAAAGTATTTTTGTTTTACATATTTGGAATTACTCCTCAAAATATAAGAACTTTACCGCTAAACCAAAACCAAAAAATACCGTGTTTACCTTGACGGAAACTGTCATCAGAACAAAATAAAAAAAATGCGAAGCACTCAAACCAATGTCAGTGAAAGTTCTGATCAGTCCAAGCCCTCTGCATACTAGAACATGACAAATCCTATAAAGTACTTTTTAACAATCCAATAGTGGAGACAATTAGCTATATAAGCACTTGATTGATAATCTTACTTAAGTTTTATATTTAAAACAAAATACAAACCACCTATATTCAAATATGAGTTATTAATTTCTCAAATATTGTATGAACAACATTTTTTTCTTCAATCAGCAATATTATACAAGCGTAAAACATGTTTACTTTTATTACACTAGAATGATAAAGTTCACTGCCACGGTCATGCTTTTCATGACGGGGCGGGGGGGGGGGCATAGAAGAGTTGATGGTACCTTTTCGTGGACGACCCTAGGGTATTTGGATGTACGCAATCAGTTATCATGCATTCCCACAGGCCATTCAACATGGCATCTGTCTCTTCCAAGACCCCGACTCAGAAAATATGCACAAAGATAACAATTACGGGAGCTTGGTGGTTCTCGTCCCTACTGCTCCCCCTGAAAAGACGCACATGTAAACAAGATGTGACATCTTTGTCACATTCTAACAAGAGACCGAAATTGATAGATTTATATTCTTGAAATTTTGACAGGTTGCATAGGGTGCTTGTGGCACCTCAAGAAAATGAAGCTCAAAGTACCTCAGGACACTAGTTACGTCATTTAATGGCAATGCACGCGATAATTAGTGATGGTCGTGAACACTTTGTCAAACTCTTTTCTGTAGCTATCATTTTAGGATCACAGAGTTACACAGATAAGCCTCGTGATATTATATCTGGACTGATCTCCATATAATTGCATCATAATGTTAAAGTATCTTTCGAGACGTGTGTGCACAAAAATAGGATACAACATTTACATCATTGATCTTTAAAGTTCCTTTTGGGTTTTCGATTAAAGTTGATGATCTATATCGGGTTCAAACTGTACAACCATAGTCGATTCCTATCAACATGGTGAAGAAAGAATATTGGACTTCTCAGTGATTGTACGGGGAAAAAAAATAACGTGGACTGTTCTCACACTCATTCGCTAGTGGGACAATCCTTCAACATCATTTGCTGTTTTTGCACGGCTTTCAGTCTCACGTACACCTCATCCGACTCCTTGCCGTAGCTGTCGTTATCCGAGTCACCGAGGCAGTTGGACTCCGGTAGGGAGTCGTACATCGGTTCTGGTGCATCTCCCACAGCGGCTGGACTCCACCTGTCATCTGGATTTACGTTACCGTAAACCGGGGCCCTGTTTTCCGGGCCTGAGCAGGTGACGCGTTGGCCTGGTTTGGGAGCACCATCAACCAACCCTTGATCCTCCACTGCGGGGAACGGCTGGTAAACAGGATCTTCGAAGTCGCTGTTCGAGTCCAGCTCCAATGGTTCTATATCATCGGTGGTACGGGATCCGGCATTTCTTGGCACTGTTGGAAGCGGTCTATCCAGGTATTCATAGCAGTCGGAAACTGAACGCTCTTTTTTCTTTTTCTTCCTGCGAAACCTTCCGGCCGAGGGGTCTTTCACCTTGATCTTGTACTCGAGACCAGTTACCGGATCCTTGTAAGTCATCTGTCCCTTGACTGGTAGCATTCCTGTCAACAATTTGAAACAAAATACTCACGAGTATCGGTTGGGGGCAAGAAGACACAAGCAAAGCATGACAAGTAATACCGGTATGGATTTTTGCTGCGAGGTGAATGCAGTTGTTAGAATGGGTTTCACTTTTCATCAACACATTTTAAGACCCGTAATTCAGTACTATTCGGGGGCATAAAACAATAAACAATTCAGGTTTACGCCGGTAGGACTGGATTCTCACTCAACACAACCTTAAAAAATCACTGCGCATGCAAAGTTCCTGACGGGAAAAAAAACAACACAACACTTTGACTTTAAAGAAATGGATTCTGAGCTTACCAGTGTTTTGACTGATGGCATTCAACCATGGCGGGGCTTCGGCCATTGTCCTAAACTTGTCCAGATCATTAATTCCTACTGTTATGTCCTGGTGGTCAGTGATGATTTGCACAATATCCAGTTCAAAACATGTCGTGAAATTGTTTTCCAACAGACATCTACCTCGTCAGAGGCAGTCACATGCCAAATGAGGACGTGAACGTGATGTCAGTACATGTTTGTGTCAGAGATCCTACACACATTGCAATGCATTTCGCCACCGAGTCATAACGTCACGGGACTGGAATAGAATGGAGTATGCGCAGAGCGCTAAACAGAAACCGAACCTGATTTGGCACCAACAGTGTCCCGACGGGGCTTTCCAAAACTCAATTTCGTAATTGGGCTGGCCTTTTGAGAATGTTCGGGCCTTGACTTTGGGGACTGAGGCTAAAAAGACTATTTGCAGTGTGAACAAAAGTTAATCAAATGAGAAACTTGTCAATGCATGCTCCTTTTTATGATTAAGAAATAAAATCCTAAAAAAGTGATGGCGTATTGCATGTAATTGGATAATTAAACGCATTGTAAATATTTTTGCAAAAAAAGCCGAAACCCGGACAAAGCCGAGAATTGAATAACATGCATATCGTGTTAGTGGTGCATGCCCATTCTACCCAGAATTATTCTGTCAGTGGTGTTCAATCACTTCATTGAGTATTTGCATATATATGACATTATCACGTGAACGGTGCAAGTTCCGCCATTTTGGACGTACATTACATGTACAATGTACATTGCATTATGCATAACTTTTGTTCTGCGGTATTTGTCACAATCAAAACCTGATTGTTCTCTCAATTGTCTTTGATTAACCTCCCAATAACTGAACACAAAATGAAATATGATGAAATACGCTTGATATGTGTTTCAAACACAGAGGAGAACTGTGCGAAATTTTCCTGAATTTGGTAGTGGGCGTATTTATCACAACGGTCTATGTCAAATCATTTACTAGTTTGCAACTGTTAGCTTCCAATATGGCTTGCGTGTGGGTGACCACTGACCTATGACATTATGTGAAACTCCTCAATACTAAAGGTGAAACTTTAAGCATGTTGTCTTAGTTTCCAAAAAGGATCAAAATTTCACCTTGCAACCCTGTGATACACATAATATACAAAATTCCCTGTTGTGGCCCCACTTTCATGTCAAGGCCGATTCACTGAAATGTACTATTGTGAACACGCAACGAAAAGAAAGCTTCGCCATGGTACAATTGTTATTCAAAGTTGTTTTGGGGTTCTGAGGTTCAGGAAACGGTTGATGTCGAATAAATGTACTAGTGACTGTGCTCGTGCTTTGCTGATGAATGTTCGTATGAATATATAGTGCCTTGGCTGTGCCGATGTGATATCATCACTACATTCCGGTCACACGCCAAATTCAGTTCTTGACTCCTGGTACTTGCTCCATAAAATCAACTCAATGGCGCAGCGATCTTTATTTGGAATAACGCGAGAAGTACTTAAGGATTTATTGACGTGCCGGATATGTTTCGAGATGTACGATGGTTCGACCAGGTTTGCCAAATTTCTGCCGTGTATGCACGGGTTCTGCGTGGTTTGTCTGGCAGGTCTGGCCCGGGATGAGCCGCAGTTCAAGTGCCCGGAATGTCGACGGGATACCCCGGTTCCTGAGAACGGTGTGCAGGGTTTCCCTGATAACTTCATCGCGGGGCAACTCAAGGACCTAGAACACCTGCTTGATGTGAATGTGACCAGACCCCACGGTCTCCACTGTGGGTCGTGTATCTCAGACGGAGGCCCGGCTGTTAGTTTCTGCTCGCACGCCGACTGCGTGACTTTCCTGTGCCACACCTGCGACCAGGCACACCGCACGATGCGTAAATTCGACGACCACGCAGTGTGCGCAATAGAGGATCTGCAAAAGCAGCCTGAGATTCTGCTTCACCGTCACAAGATTCAGTGCGAGCTGCACAAGCACGACTTGACCGTGTTCTGCAACGAGGAGGGTTGCCAACGGCCATTATGTCTGGTGTGTGTACCGACGGCCCACCAGGGTCATCGTGTCGTCGATCTAGATCAAAAATCGTCGGAGGTGAAGGAGGAGTTGCAGAGTCTTGCCCAGGCGGTGGGCGAGAAGACTGCTCCTGTCAAGGAAATCTCAGAGAGAATCGAGTCCGAGATTAGCGAGACCCGGGATCGAAAGGCAAAGATGTCGACCAAGATCTCCAAGATGTTTGGTGAACTACACACGAAGCTTCAGAATAGGAATGATGAGGTCATTTCCGAGCTGGAGAAACGAGCCGAAGAGCGGATACAACATCTTCGTCATCTGGGAAGCAACGCAAGGTCCTTAGTGTCTCAGTTCGAGTCCGCCAGCCAGTTTGCCGAGCGATCCTGCGAAATTGGGAACGCCGTGGACCTTCTTGGAACCAGGGGACAGATTATCTCAAGGCTCCATGAACTAATTGCTTACGACATCAACGCGTCTGAGTCATTCCAACCAGCCGGTAAGGCATTCCTATCTTTGAAAAGTGATCACAATCAGGTGTTGGAGGAATTTGAGAAACTCCTCCCTAGCTTAGGTTGTCTCGACGCGTGCACTGGGGGTACTGTTACGAAGCTGATGTTCACGATAGACTTCCCGGATGATGTCGGATCAACCCTACCTGTCAAGGCTACGCATAAAGTTCGCATATCTTCAGTTGATCCGTCCAGCCCATCCCTTGAGAGTCTTAGCGGTTGTCTCGGGGCGTACTTGCAATCACCAGACGGTAGCACAGTAGAGTGCGTAAACGGCGAGCAATGCGGTGAATTCTACGAGTTACAGTTCCGGCCGTTGGTAGCAGGACCTCATCAGCTGAACATCAGCGTGTCTGGAGTGCCTATCACCGGCAGTCCGTTTCCAGTTGTCGTTGTCGACACCACGTCCTCACCAGTCGACGATGGCCAAGCTGAGCAATCGCAAGACGAGGTCTGCAGTGACTTGACATGGACGGACGCCTTCGTGCAATGCGAGCATAAAATCACCGTCAAGTTCCAAGCCCCTGAGCATCGTCTTCCGCGTGTTAACAATTTGAGCGCCTGGTATTCCATGCCTTGGAACCAGGACCAAGAAGACACTGGATATGCGATCCCGGATAAGCTCACTGCGTCCAACGAGACTGAAGCGCAGATTGTGGAAACCAACGACAGTCAAACCTTCCGTATCGTCTACACACCGCCGGATGCCGGTAAGCTAATTATGTCTGTCTTCATGAACGGTCAGCCCATCGCCAATAGCCCCTTTGTCATCAACGTAAACCCACTGCATCCAGACTCAACCATTGTGTCATCTCATCAACTTGGAAAGTGCCAACCTAACACCGCTGTCCTTGACATGCCATTCAAACTGACACTCCTGACCTGCGATCATCACGGAGAACGGCTGACCACTGGAGGATATAATATCACGGCTTCCGTAACAATTTCTGGGTCATCTGAATCACTACAGCGTCATTGTTTCACCGACAACCGAGATGGCAGGTACGAATTAGTTTCCTTCATTATATCTCGGCCTTGCGAAATAAATTATTTTCCCCTGATGATTGTGGGGCTCGTTAATTAACATGACCCCATTTTGAATGTTAGCATTCGTTTATATTTTATGTCTCTCATGCCTCTTCTGCTTGTTTTAAGCTTCATGACAAATGAATAATTATTTCACGTATAGCTCACCCTCTTCTCATTCCAAAGCGCCTTGGTTCAGTGGTTACGATGTTTGATCCACGTGCCATTGTACATGTGATCGAAACCTGGTGGAAAACATAATGTCTCCTTGGGCAAGCTATTTTACAACAATTGCCTCTCCCAACCCAGGATTATATATGGGTACATGTGAGAGTAGGGACCAGATTGCGACGATCTCGGCTGCAGAAAAGTGATTCTTGGCCTGATCTTGTTTCATGATTTGTCCCTTGTTTGTGTGCAGCCATACAGTAACTATCACACCCCGTTCAGTCAAGCTACATTTCGTCAGCATCACTATCTGTGGGAACCCGGTCAAATCCCCGCTTGAGATCTCAGTGGTGGACAGCCTACCATTCGAAGATCCTCCAACCGGTTTCGAGAAACCGACGGGCTTGGATGTGGACACCAACAGGTGTGTTTTGAATCAAGTGCACAACTTTTTCGGCAAATTTTGTTTCCATTATTGCTTTAACATGTTTATGTTTCCTTGTGAAGGCGTATAGAGTTCCAAATGTATGTGAATTGGAGAATGGAATACAAATGCAATAATCGTAAAAATCGTAAAATTTTCAGCTTAAGGAAGCATTGCCGACAAGATCGGAAAAAAACATTGAAAAAATGTAGCAGTGGCAACTTCTATGATATGCGTTTTTCTATTTCTTTCTTTCTGTTATTTCTAAGCTTTCAAATCTTTCAAATAATAAAGTTTTAAACATTGAACATGGACCAAACTATTTCTCGAAAAAAAAACTCCGTGATGATTTTCACGATTTATGCTGAAACCCTATTTGTAAAGTATGAGGGGGAAAAGGGGTCCTTGGTTTTTTCATTTATTGATCACAAGTTGAATTTTCAGATAGGCTGACCATGAATAAAATCATGAAGGAAGAATTATGAGGGGGAAAAAGGGTCCTTGTTTTTTTCATTTATTGATCACAAGTTGAATTTCAGATAAATTGACCATGAATAAAATCAAAGGAAGAAAGAAAAATGCTGCCGTATGTTGCTAAAGGTAACTTATAAAAAATCAAAACAAAACAAAAATTGTATGTTCCCTGACGCAAATTTCATTTGACAGTTTGTCCTGCGGAGGAAAGAAAGCAATAGTTTTTACTTGTACTGTACATTACCTCTTTTTCGAATGTGTGTTTCTTTTTTGGGCTTTCATTCCTGTCTCCTCACTGTGCAGCCCTCTCCTTGAGTGGTCCTTCAGGGCCTTGACACGGGCAACTCTCATTAAAACAAAATAATAGAGATAATTCAAATTAGGAGCGACATTAAGAATGTCTGACCCCAATACGTATGGATAATCAAGGAAAGCAGTTTCGTTCAATTGTTTGTTCATGTTGCAGCCACACTGTATACGTCGTGGACATGAAAAAGGGCGGCAGAGTTTGCATGTTTGAGAGTGACGACGGCAGTTTCATGTCTGAGTGGGCCATTGGTGAATCCCTCTGCAAGAAATCCTCGCAGATTGCCGTCAACAACGCGCGACAACTGGTGCTGCTGGTGTCGGACTTGAAACTCGTCCTGACCTACAACATCCAGGGATCCATCGTAAGCAAGTAAGTTGTTGAGTTTTTTTTCAATTAACTCCCCTCTGTAAAGTTGCCCTTGAAAATTTGCTGTTACATTTTGTCCTTGGTTAATGTGATTTAGTTTTGCTTTTCATGTTTTTGTTTATTTTGGCATGTTAGTAGCTCTTGTTATGTACTTGCTGACCTCCGGATACGCCATTGCAGACTCAGCTGTGTGTGTGTGTGTTTTTTTTTTTTTTTTTTTTTTTTTTTTGCCTATTTCATAATCAATTATTTATTTCATTAGATGGAAATGTGCTACTGACAACAGAAAACCAGCCAACCTCGCTCTGTCCAGAGAAGGTCACGTGATCGTCGGGGACAGCCAATCACAGGAGTTGTTCATCTATCAGCCAAAGAGCGAGGTCATGGGTCGGATTCAGCTGCCGGAGGGCGCACTTGCCAGGGGGATCAACAACGTCTGCGTGGATCATAACCAGAACCTCCTCGTGGTTACGCACTCAGAGCCCAACAGGATACTACGGTACACCATGACAGGCGCCCTGATCTCCATCTTGGAATCCCCAACCGAATCCTGCCAGCTGGCTGTGGCTTCGACCCCAGAGGGAGCTCTGATCGTCTCCATGCTGCATGGCATCCTGGTCTTGGAGTTCAGCCACGATCTCATGGAGGTGGCTAAGGTCAAGGAGTTCCGAACGGACTACATCTACACCAAGCTGGCGGTGGTCACTGACGGGTGCTTCGTGGCCTTTGACCCGGGGGCGAAACACCTGGCGAAATACAGCTATCAACCTAAACCTTCGGCGAGGAGACGAGAGGTCGATGAAGGGGCGACACCTTAACCCAGAAAAAGGCCGGGTTATTTTGACCATCTCTCAGGCAGATTCCGCCCCCCCCCCCCCATATCTCAGCCATCAAGTGACGACAATTTTTGAAACTCGGTTTCATTAACATACCCAAGAAATTCATGACTGTAGGGAAACGGTTTTGGAATAAAGACTAATTAATTAGTCATATGCACGAATAATTACTGGTCCGTGTACACTACGTATATGATTGGAAAATTCAGTTTGCAACCTTTATGCTGTGGGCAAGCCGTGGTTCGATTTGTATGTTTTTGTTTCAAAAGATGCGCAAGGCTCGAGGCTAAAAAGTCATAACAGCTTGGGTTGCGAAAGAAAATTGTTAACGCTATCGCAGAAAAAGGTGAGGGGGGGGCGGATTCCACTCCGTCCCCTTTAGGGTTAATGACTTTAAATATTAAAATGACGTAGCTTCTCTTGTGTATCTAAATCTCTAAAAAGCAAGGGGAACAAAATAAGATGATGAAACGTAAACTTAAATATCCTAAACAAGTACAACGAGCGCAACATGTACCCTCCGCTGGCTTGCTAACTGCTACGCTTGCAGGTCTTTAGTTCCATGGGTCAACATATAAACATCTAAAAGCTGCGGATTTATCCTTAGCTGGAGTATAATTTCGTATACATGTACTTGTTTGCCTCAGGAAAGTAACACCAACCAAATCCACACTAATTAGCATTCATTTTATTTGCCCTTTTTATCGACAGACTTATAAGCTAAAAGTCTAATTTTTTTGAGTAAATGTGCCAAACATACACACATATTTGAAATATTAAGATGATTGTATCCAATAAATGTGTGTTCTAGAGTATTTTAAGTGGTGGAGAAATAGGTATATACTTATTACGTGGATCGGAAAACAACCCTACCCCACAGCGAATGAAACATGTGTTACAAACATTTTGCTTCTAAGTTTGTGATGTAAGAATCGCAGCTACACTGTAGTAATACTTTTGTATATATATATATATCTTTTATTTACTCATTTAAATTTACTAGATGTATACACCAGAGGGCTATTACACACCAGAGGGCTATTACACACCACCGAATATTATGTTTGATTAAATTTGTGTATACGTGCAGGCCGTAGTCACTCATTTAGTGCTAATCTTGGTCCATTACAAGATATGTATTATCTGCGGGAGCATGCATTATAATAATTGTGGGGTTTTTTTTCAAAATTATTGAATATAATTTTTTCAGAAATTGTACGCTTTACTTTGGGGATATCCAAATTGTGCACTGTGGAAACTGCGGTATATCCATAATTTTAAGGCAAACAATACATGTACATGTCCAACTCATGAACGCTTGATAAAGAACATACGTATTTTATGCCAACCCGCGCGCCAGCCAATTGGAGTGAACTTTACAAAATGTGACCTAATTTCGAGCAGAAATATTTGGCGAAGCTTATTGACCAAGTTGGTGCCATACAACAACGGGTGACCGATGGCTTAACAGAAGGTGCCCACGAAAGGTCAAAATCTTAAGGGCAAGATGCATTCTTAATGTTTTGCATTATTAATCACCAAATCTTGACGAATTGATTTGCAAGCGGCTAGATGAATGGCTGAAAGGAGGGACAGAGACCCCGCAAAAAAGACAAAATTATTTCCAAAGGTTTAACTTGAATATTTTAACAAAACGTTGATGTTATAAAATATACAGGGTGTATAAAAAAAGGTTATCCAAAAATAATTGGCTATTATGTACACAATAATAGACTTGACAAATGTCAAAGTTGCTGCATCTTTAAGTATGATCCATTAGCTCTAACTGTTACCTTATTTGCATATCTTTAGTCATGGATGACTGAGTTCCATTGATTTCAAAACAGTCTGAAAAACCTCATTTTCCAAGCTTTCTGAATAAGTGGTGAGTTAAGCTGTGTGTTAAGCTGGTGAAAGTGCGTTAAAAGGAGTATGTTGGAGACATTGCTGCTTAAGCATGGTACATCATGTTGCCTATAAAAAAATCATTCCTACGATTTTGTTTTTTCATCACAAACTAGCATTTCATTTTCAAGCAATATTTCAAACATTGCTTGCAATTGGCATAGCCAAAACCATGCCAAGTTGTGCCAACGCCAAAGATATGTTTTAGTGCATCTTTTGCCTAAGGTACTTTTTAGTTTAACAACAAAATATTTGAAATATTTGAAACAATAATGATGTAATTATGAAACATGATATGTTATTAATGCTAAAACACTTTCCATATGTTTTTCTTGCCCATTTAACACATGATCTCCTGCGACTGCGCACTTTTTTGGATAGCTCAATGTACCACTGAATCAAGGTGAACTTGAAAAAAAGTAGGTGTTGGCCTTGTGATGATACACAAAATCTATGGAACGA
Organism: Patiria miniata; assembly: GCF_015706575.1. Taxonomy (NCBI): domain Eukaryota; kingdom Metazoa; phylum Echinodermata; class Asteroidea; order Valvatida; family Asterinidae; genus Patiria; species Patiria miniata. The sequence goes on from NW_024037068.1 coordinate 19,483,872, forward strand.
TCAATCATTCATGGACAACATTAAATATTATGTACCATTTTATGCACCAACATCTCTAAAATACCCATTTTAGCGCACTGTCCGCAGCAACTGCGTGTTTATCAGACAACTGAATTAACCAATTAAATTTAGCAAACTTTAAAACAGATGTTTGAGGCCTTTGTTTGAAATCAATGGTGCTTGCTCATCCGTGACCGACGAGATGCAACTAAGGTACCAATGCAAATGTGATGAACCACCTTTTAAGATGTAACCACTTTGACATTTGGTTTTCAAGTTCTTTACTGTTACCAGTGGCGGGGGCGCTGGGGGAGGGGGGGCTGGAACATTTCATGGGGGGGGGGGCGTTTTTTAGAAGCTCAAAATCTCAGTGGGGGGGGGGGCGACTTGGGGGGCGACAAAGTTTCATGGGGGGCTGTCCCCCCCCCCACGCCCCCCGTGGCTACGCCACTGACTGTTACATATTAGCTAATTGTTTTTATGAATTACCTGTTTTTAATGGCATGTTTATACAAGTATTTATATAAGAAAAACCAACCAACCCCGAACAAAAAAAAGAACAGTTAAGAAACTAAAAATCGATAAAATAATTGCTCACTTGTGACAACATTTTATTGATAGAACAGTAAATCTCCAATTGATTGTTCTTATCAAATATGTGTAATAAGCTTTGTGTAATAGCCTAATATTTCCATTTAGTTGATATAAATCGAGTTTCCAGTAAACAATAACGAATTGGTCTTTGTCAACACACTTCAAAAACTAGCCAATTAAACACTTTTCTTATAGGCATTCCTGCTATCACCTTGAAATATATTATTTGGATACTAAACGTGTTTGAAGTATTGATGGGTATAGTGTTAGTGATTGAACATGGATGTTTAGAAATTAAACAAGCAATATTCAGCTTCTAAACATGTTTTCCAAAGTGACGATAAGATATAAATGCTAAACTAGTTGTTGGAATGCACCTGATTCAACTCAGAATGTGGTTTGTCAAGTCATTTTGTTTGATTTCACGCAGATCATCAATGTCCTTCCACCGGGTGTATATTAATTAGTGCGACATGGGAACGAAGAGGGACTTTCCAAATACTGTATCCAAAGAAAAAATATTGACCAATTGTTAAAGAAAAACACTATTTTTTTTATTTGCCCACTTCTGATTTTTCGCCGTAGGAAGTGGGGGGGGGGGTTTCTAAGTTCAAAACAGCAATACAAATTGTTCACCCAAGACCAAGGTAACTTCAACATTCACTGAAGCCACAGATATTATTTACCAAAAATATATATATATTTCCTCTTATTACAAATAACTTTGAAAGACGAAAAATGCGCATGCGTAGAGAATGTGCGGTGAACCGTGATCGGGTTTTCCTAAAACTTGGACGAGTTCGGGAAAAACCAACATGTTTTACGCAATCTTCTCTCCAAAGTAAATTGTACAATTCCCGTCAGCAGTTAAATGTATTATATCATTTATTTAAAAGAAAATTCATAATATTTTTGATATTTTGCTGAAAAATATGATAATACCCTACTTTCAGTAATGAGTATTGCCCTTCATCAACAGCGTACGTTTATAGTGATTGCTTACTGACTACCGTCCGATAATGTACATGTATATGAGGAATACAAAAATGAAGGACTTAAATGCATGCACAATAGAAACTTGCAGTGGACCATGTTCGGATTTTCCAAATATTGGAAGCGCTGGGGAAAATTCAGATTGTGTTTGCGCAATCCTCTTTCTGGAATAACCAGAAATATCCACGTTGGCTGTTTATTCTAAAACCCTGTGCATGTAGTTAACAAATCTGTCATATAATAATTTTTGATATTTTGCTAGTTTAATTTTTGATATTTTGCTAAATTTGAAAATGTTCTAGTTTTGATATTGAGTATTGGCCTTCGATGACGTACGTCAAGTACTGCTCACTCGGTGCCGACCGAGTGTTTTTGTCAATTACGAAAACAAAACAAGGTTATCAATAATAATTAGTTGGACTCGAGCCACAACCTCTTGTTTGCTAGTGCAGGCGTCTTTTCTAGTCAACCGGCGAGACAGCCGACCCGGCTTGCCACTTTGTATAACCGGCCACAGTAATCAACCAGTTACTAGTAATGGTTTGTTTTCATGATTTCTTTTTTGAAGTAATTACCCTTGGATTACAAAAACAAACAGTGATTATAAGGCAACATTAATGCCAATCAAATCTTAATATACAGGCGTATAAAAAATGATGGTTATTCATAAAAACATTTTCTTTTTACAAAAGTTGTACACAATGAACATTTAACTGTCACATAGTTGCATCTGAGAGAGCGGTCAGCTTACAATTGTTCTTTGACCACCATCCTCCATATACATTGTGCACTGTTAAGTGAAATTACATTCGGATTACCAAAGACCTTAGTCACTGCAGCGCCCGAAACCGCCCTGCCAATTACTCACTGTACAGGGTGGGTAAAAAAAAAAACGAAATCCGAAACGGATCACAAAATGGTATTTGTTCTTTCATTAAGACAAAAACAAAACACGGGATGTGAGTGAATTATTCTCGTTTTACTTAAGGAACGCACACCGTTTTTGTGATCCGTGGACAGAACTTTAAAACGATGGTTGTGTTTAAAATTCCTGAACTTGAAAAGAACACGGTGATTTTAATGTTTCTTGTACTATTAAAGAAAGCTTATGAATTGGGTTTTCATATCCTAGATTGTGAAAGTGCTACATGCAGATCTTCACTAAAACAATAGTGCCAACAGTAGGGTTTCGTATTTGTTTTACTCACCCTGTACAGTAGCGCTCCAAACAGCCTTAGCACTCTACGGTTTTATTGATTCTTCAGCGTAAAAAAAGAAGTAATGCAATTAAGTTCATGTATTAGTGTCGTGAGTGATCGTGTAAAGCTGTCAGGTAGTCTATTGTTCTGTTCCTTTTATCCATGATGTTGCTGATCCACAATTTCGGAAGCTTTTTTGATGTCACGTAGGCGCTTCATCTTGTTATATACATCCTCAATGTCTCTGCTGTGCTCATCTGATGAACTGTCCCCGCTTGATTCCAAAGGATCCTGTTGAACGGATCCCTGGGCCCGTTTGTCGTTTAAGTACCAACCTCCGATGGCGTTGTAGCTATATTTGGTGTAGTGGACGGCACCTTCAGGGATCACAAACTCATGTTGAGAGAGCAAACCGTCGGTGTTCGGTGAGCCGGTTTCAGGGGTGTCCTGCAAAGCTGTCAGGTAGTCTTTTGTTCTGTTACTTCAATCAATGACGTCTGAATCTGCGGTCGATGAGGCAGTCACCTGTTGCTGATCCACAATATCGGAAGCTTTTTTGATGTCACGTAAGCGCTTCATCTTGTTATATACATCCTCAATGTCTCTGCTGTGCTCATCTGATGAACTGTCCTCGCTTGATTCCAAAGAGTCTTGTTGAACGGATCCCTGGGCCCGTTTGTCGTTTAAGTACCAACCTCCGATGGCGTTGTAGCTATATTTGGTGTTGTTAACGGCACTTGCAGAGATCACGAACTCATGTTGAGAGAGCAAACCGTCGGTGTTCGGTGAGCCGGTTTCAGGGGTGTCCTGCAAAGCTGTCAGGTAGTCTTTTGTTCTGTTACTTCAATCAATGACGTCTGAATCTGCGGTCGATGAGGCAGTCACCTGTTGCTGATCCACAATATCGGAAGCTTTTTTGATGTCACGTAAGCGCTTCATCTTGTTATATACATCCTCAATGTCTCTGCTGTGCTCATCTGATGAACTGTCCTCGCTTGATTCCAAAGAGTCTTGTTGAACGGATCCCTGGGCCGGTTCGTAATTTAAGTACCAACCCCCGATGTCGTTGTAGCCATAGTCCGTATTCGGTGAGCCGATTTCAGGGGTGTCCTGAGACGTGTTGGGCGAAGAGTGACACGGGCCTGACACGTGTACAGGAAACGGCATCACCTGGCTGTCCGCGTCGTCACGCTCATGGTTGCAATGCGTGTGGACTATTTGATGATTTGTTTCCCTTAATCCCACTGCTGGGTTGACCCAACCTTCGCCTTTGCCTCTCCTTGCTGGCGGTGTTGGGTCTCCATTGCTTGCCATTGGCCGCTGGCTCCCTTCTTCATGGTCTTCAATATCAAGCGCCGGTCGATCGGGAAAGCTGTTCACTCGGCACCGCGGTGGCACGCGAGGTGGGGGCAATGGTGGTGGTGACAACGGTGCTGGGGGCAACGGTGGAGGTGGCAACGGTCGTAGGGCAAAGGGGAATATTGGGGGTACTTCAGGCGTTTGGGGTGTACAAGGAGTTATCAATGGCTGTTGAGAGGCTTCAGGTCTAGGTTCCTCGTATTGTGGCTTCTCTTTCTTTTTTGTCATCGCCTTCAGGGTCCCCAATATTCCCTTTTTGCGTGTTTCTAGTCCAACCTTGACTTTGTATTGATCCGATTTTATCTTCACTTGCTTCACGTCTGTATTTGAAAAGGAGAAAGATTCATTTTATTTGCTATGAGTTAATCGTACTGTTTCTTGCCCGAAAAGATCATTTTCTTCTTTCGACATGTTTCATATTGATGTGTTCATTCCTCTGTACAATAGCATGCACACTGTTTTCTCCAAGGGGGCGTGTAAGTTTGTTTCTGCATTCAGTACGGAACATTGAACAATATAGGACAATAGGGTCCCCAATTCTCGAAGGACTCCAGTTTGGAATCATGTACAAAAGATATGGGAGGTCTTCCCAAGTACAAGCAAAAGAGGGACAATAGGCGGTCCCCGATTGCAGGCAAATGCACACTTGGGTGCGTGTACAGTGCTCACATGCCCGGAATCGTCGTTTCATTCTTAAGTGAAATCCGGTTTTAGAGGGGGAAATGGTCATGTTTTAACCCCAATATTATTTTGTGACAAACTGCCGATCACCGACTTACCTGGAAATTGTTTCGCAAGGTCCAGGCATGCGGCCAAATGTTTTGATCTTTCGTCCATCTTTGATACGGCTAACGCAAGTACCGTGAATACTCAAGACAGCTTGGGACGGTCACCACCGGCGCTCATCGTGTAGCGGTATGCGTTCGATTCAATGGTACATGTCAAAATGAACGAACTACGGCTAGAGCCAACTAGCGTCGGCATGACACAATGTCTATAATTATTGATGACGTACACATTTTATCCCTTGTCATATGCCTATATTTTGCTGGTCCTGTTAGACGCACTGGTGCGTGAATGCATGTAACTTGTTCCGCTTTCAACTTCATTCGTTTATATATTTTGTCTACCTATTTTTTTTTGGCAGTGGGGGTTAAATATGTACACAATACCCGTGAAATATTTCCTGAAATATGCCTTTCATAATAAAGGAACTGATATTAGTTCATGTGACATTTAAAGGTAGAATATAAACGTCTAAAAGAAAAAGTTCTGGGGTCAAAGTTTTGACTCTCAAAAATCGAGCTTTTCGAGAGCTAGTCGTGATTTCAGACGCACTTAATCCGCCAGTGCGTTGGTTGCTGCGGACACGCGTGAAAACAACATGTGTACTTAATATTCGTGCATGTACAAACGACGCGTAAAATGTCGTCGTCTGAAATATGGACACAGAAGCTGGGGACAAACTCCTCGTCAGAGAAGGAAGCTTCCAGGCTGGTAATACGTTTGCGTATGCTACAAAATGTCCAAGAAACAAAATAATAACGCGGGTTTTTTTTTCTTCTTTTTTTCAGGAACATTGCGACATTAGGTTAAGTTTTTTTCAACTAGATCATTGAAATGTGATACGTAAACGATCTGAAGCATAGAACATGTCGGCTTTTTCAGGACGATGTCACCTTTAACTTCGATAGGAAGGATGAGCAAACCACGTTGAAGTAAATCTTTTTTAGAATTGTCCCGCACCGACAATCGTTTCAGCAAAATATGGTTCGTACATGTCAGCGTTCAAGGCTTTACCCGGCGGACGAGTTCGGCAGATGTTCGGCATGCTTCGTAATGTATTGTATTCGTATACATGTTTGTAGTCATTTTTTATTGAATGCAGGGCCCCAATGGAAACCAGTTTTGAACTGTTTGGGCAAACCCTGGGTAAAAAAATGTAATAATAATAATAATAATGATTATCCGGACTTCAATGAAATCGGGACTCCTTTCTCCTCATTATCCTCACTTAGACATGAACATTTCTACCAATGAATCCGTATTTTACTCTACACTTGCACTAGCTATCCATCAACCTCAAATCTTTAATACAAGGACTACAACTCCTCCTGTTTTTATGTGCTTTAAAAACTCACTATTATTGAGGGGAAACATAAAATCAGTCTGATAATAGAACAACCAGATATTTTTGAAATATTTGAGTGGAAACTTCAGTGTTATATTTACGATTCCAACTTAAGGAAAATATTAAAAACTCTTATACGTGCAAAGCATTAGAAATAAAGTTTGGATTGCGTGTACACTGTTTGGGTCTTGTAATCAGGTTGCATACGGTTGGAATCGTGACCGACTGGTCCAAAGCACCAAACGTGGCAGATAGATTCTTATAGCCCCAGAGAAGATATTTAGAAGGGGTGACACCTGAAATTCTTTTGGGAAGAGTGCCTAATTTGCATAAAGCATTAATCCCTGTCGTGTAATATATTTATTCCCATATTTGGGTAGATGTGGGTAGATTTGATATGTTGGGAATTTACTTTCATATCTTTACTTAAATAACATTTTCTAAAGAATATCGGAGACTTGAAGATTATGAGGACATAATAAAGATCCATTTCCTTTTCACTCAGACATTATCAAGTAGTTTGCCAAACCTCAGTATTGATGAACTTCAAATTCACAAAGTTACTTAATGACACAGTTATCCTAACAAAAATAAATAGGAAATCATGTGAAACATTATATCATCTTGATATTTAGCCCACAAAAACAAAAAGGGGGAAAATGAGGTGTCCGTAAATTGGGCTAAAAATTACTTGAAGCCTGACGTGGAGGACTTGAACAAGCTCCCCATCTTGTGTTCTGGGCTAAATATCACAATGTTGTTGTCCACATGATTTTCCATTAAGGTCTTAACCGAGTAACTGTGCCAGTAAGCAACTTGGTGAATTTGAAGCTCATCAATACTATTTGGCAAGACTACTTGAGGATATCTGGAGACAAGGTTAATGAGCGCAACTTTAGAGTATAATAGTAGCCATTTTGAATCGTCTCATAATTATCCAGTCAGTCTTAAATGTTTTAGAACATGTTATTGACGTAAGGATGTGTAAGTAGAATCCCCAAAATATACTTAATTTTTTTTTTTGGAAATGTACTCAAATGTGGGAATATATGTATTACACGGTAGGGATTAACGATTTATGCAAATTAGGCACTCTTCCCAAAAGAATTTCAGGGTCACCCCTTCAAAATATCTTCTCTAAGGCTATAACAACATATTTGCTAAGTCTGGTGCTTTGGACCAGTTGGTCACGATCTTATCAAAAATTGGGTCTAAGCCACCTGACTCTCATGAGGGGAAAAGAATAGGCAGGAAAGTCGAAAATACAGACGCACACTTTGACACATGCTTAGCTTTGGAGAGTCCCAGACGGTGTATAATCTGTGCTCGCTCGGTCCAATATTTGAATATAATTTTGTAAGTTTAGAAGAGAAATCGGTCCTCGGATAGGGCAATCAGCATCCGATGAATAGTACATGGAAGCGCACATTATTAGAATCTGTGCATACTTTGGTGACAGCATTGTCTTGGTTTTCCAAGAAGAAAGCGAGGTAAAAGACAATACATCCATTCTTAAATCGTAAAACATATTTGCGTTTATACTCAGATACCGGGCATAAATGATTTTAATCATAAATGGCATAAAGCTAATAATAATTACTAAATTTGTAAAGTTTTGATATTGTTTATCAATTTATAATAACAAAAAATGGTCCCAGGTTATTTTGAACCGGGTACATGTGCTAGCAATGTAAATGCAGTGCCAGGGAAGTACCGAGCCTAGAGACAACTATATGCCATTACAACGTTACATAATTATATTAACTGATTGTGACCGCATCTCATTAACCGACGCAAACCGCGGCAGCACAAACCGACAACGTTGTGCCCCACGATCACTGCGCAAATATCGTTTCAACTGGTGTGGGTCGTTATTCACTTGAATTTCGGTTTTATCAAAATCATGTGCATGTATTAAGAAAATCAAATCAACAACGCACACGCAGACTCCTGCAGCACATGTGCATGCATGCGAATAAATACGCAAACTGTGGCGAGGCGTTGTGAACGAGATCCCGGTTGCGACCGCTAGATGATGATGTAGGCCTACATACTCGCTTTTTGGTATTTTCAACCTATTTGCACCGCCAGCGACGTAGAGGGCGGACGAGTATACATCAGAAGTTTAATCTCGGTGTCATATGAAAATCGGACTCGTATTAAAATCGGACTCTTTTTCCCTTTTATTGGTTAAACCCTCTCACGTGACCGGTCCCCCTCCTAATTATCTATGCATGAGCATGCGCAATATCACCAATGAGTCCGTATTTCATAAAACCTAAATTCATGCTGCACCGGCTGTGGCAGGGATGAACCGTGCGGTGAAGCAGAAGCCGTAAGGTAAAGGAGATTTAAGTTATCCTCTCGAGTTTGGACATAAAAGGTCGCCTGGTTTGGGTTTTTTTGCCCCGCCCACCCTCCTCAGCAAGGTTGCTTGTTCGGACTCTGGTTTCTACGCTCGATTCTTTCTTCCCCATAGGTAGGGTGTGCATGGACATATAAAAAGCTTATATGGTCATTTGCTTTTCATGCATCTTGGTTGTTTCCAATAATAAAATGGGTAACACCACTCAAATTCTGTTGAAGTTTCAGCTCAGTGGATAGTACACTTTTCGAGAAAACAAAAACAATACACATGATCGCGACATACGATTTCGTCAATAGCACTCTTTTTTTTCGAAAGTCAGTTAATATTAACTGATCGTTGGGATTCACCTACAATAAATTTCACGGGGTGAAGGTACTAGTCTATAATCCAAGACTTAGTAAGCTTGTCGATAATTAGTCGGTATTTACTTTTCGGATAAATGCAAATGATATATGCCTTTAACAAACGATATTGGTAATATACGAGACATTTCGATGTGCGGTACTTTATCACGGATAATTATGAGGGGAAAAAAAGACTTTTGGAGAGGACCAGGTGTGGGTAAAATAAACGGAAATAAGTTTTGATGTGTTTGATGTTTCCCCTTAAATTCTGTTTGTGTCATTATTGACCTCTTTGCGGCTGGTTTTGTATGAGAAAACAAAACTGTAGAAAGGACCAAGTGTGGGTTAAATAAACGGAAATAAGTTTTGATGTGTTTGATGTTTCCCCTTAAATTCTGTTTGTGTCATTACTGACCTCTTTGCCACTAGTTTTGTATGAGAAAACAAAACTGTAGAAAGGGCCAAGTGCATGGGTAAAATAAACGGAAAATGAATTTGGATGTTTTTGATGTTTCCTCTTAAATTCCGTTCCTGTCATGTGACTAATTCCGTATGTCATGTAACTCCCATCTTTGCTGCTTTTTTTTTTAAAGTATTATCGATACATGTCACATGCCTCCCCTCAACCTTGAAGTGGCATCATCATCATTGAATTATGTCAACACATACCAGGAATCCAAGTGAAAACAAAATATCTGCATGTGCCAACTTGCACAGATGAGGGTGGACCAACTTCATTATGTACAGTTACGTAGCCGGGAGGGGGGGGGCCGTGGGGGTGGGGGGGGGGGCGACAGCCTTGTCGCCCCTAGTCGCCCCCCCCCCCCTGAGATTTTGAGTTTCTAAAAAAAATCATTGATCTACATGACGCCCCCATGATATGTTCCAGCCCCCCACCGCCCCCAGCGCCCCCCCCCCCCCCACCACCCCCCCCCCCCCCCCCCCTCATGAAAAATTCCTGGCTACGCCACTGATTATGTATTACACATTAAGGATTAACGATTTATGCAAATAAGGTCCCCTTCCCAAAAGGATTTCAGGTGTCACCCCTTCAAAATATCTTCTCTAAGGATATAACAACATATTTGCTAAGTTTGGTGCTTTGGACCAGTTGGTCACGATCTTATCAAATATTGGGTCTAAGCCACCTGACTATTGGGGTTTCTTGTCGTTGCATGCTTGAGACTTGATTCACTGCACTGTTGACATAAAACCAACGGTGATATGGAACGCGTATTGGTGAAAAAAGCTGAGTTGGTGAAAAGTGAGAAATGTTGTAGGCAACGCAATGCATTACGGAGAAACACTTTGGATATTGAGTCATATTGCTTCAAAGATTATCCGCTATGAAGCTTTAGATATCCAATAGTAAATGGATTTTCATTTAAAAAAAAAAAGTGCCATGCACGAACCAAAGCCTGACGTAGATACGACACTGGCGTGAAGTATGCTTATGCTTATGTATGAAGGATCGAAGTTGAGTAAACTCTCAAGGTTTCAAAAGTCAAGTTGGACCTACACTATTAATTCATACGGAATTATCATTGTGCAGGATGGTAAACATTTCAACTAGATACTTTATCACGGATAATTATGAGGGGGAAAAAAGACTTTTGGAGAGGACCAAGTGTGGGTAAAATAAACGGAAATAAGATTTGATGTGTTTGATGTTTCTCCTTAAATTCTGTTTGTGTCATTACTGACCTCTTTGCGTCTGGCTTTGTATGAGAAAACAAAACTGTAGAAAGGACCAAGTGTGGGTTAAATAAACGGAAATAAGTTTTGATGTGTTCGATGTTTCCCCTTAAATTCTGTTTGTGTCATTACTGACCTCTTTGCGGCTGGTTTTGTATTACAAAACAAAACTGTAGAAAGGGCCAAGTGCATGGGTAAAATAAACGGAAATTGAATTTGGATGTGTTTGATGTTTCCTCTTAAATTCCGTTCCTGTCATGTGACTAATTCCGTATGTCATGTAACTCCCATCTTTGCTGCTTTTTTTTGTTTTTAAGTGTTATCGATACATGTCACATGCCTCCCCTCAACCTTGAAGTGGCATCATCATCATTGAATTATGTCAACACATACCAGGAAACCAAGTGAAAAAAAATATCTGCATGTGCCAACTTGCACAGATGAGGGTGGACCAACTTCATTATGTACAGTTGCGTAGCCGGTGGGGCGGGGGGGGGGGGGGGGGGGGGGACAGCCTTGTCGCCCCCAGTCGCCCCCCCCCCCCCCCACTGAGATTTTGAGTTTCTAAAAAAAAAATCATTGATCTACATGACGCCCCCCCCCATGATATGTTCCAGCCCCCCACCGCCCCCAGCGCTCCCCCCAGCCCCCCCCCCCCCCCCCCCCATGAAAAATTCCTGGCTACGCCACTGATTATGTATTACACATTAGGGATTAACGATTTATGCAAATAAGGCCCCCTTCCCAAAAGAATTTCAGGTGTTACCCCTTCAAAATATCTTCTCTTAGGCTATAACAACATATTTGCTAAGTTTGGTGCTTTGGACCAGTTGGTCACGAGCTTATAAAATATTGGGTCCAAGCCACCTGACTATTGGGGTTTCTTGTCGTTGCATGCTTGAGACTTGATTCACTGCACTGTTGACATAAAACAAACGGTAATTGGTGAAAAAGCTGAGTTGGTGAAAAGTGAGAAATGTTGTAGGCAATGCAAAGCATTGCATTACGGAGAAACACTTTGGATATTGAGTCATATTGCTTCACAGATTATCCGCTATGAAGCTTTAGATATCCAATAACAAATGGGTTTTCATTTTAAAAAAAAAAGTGCCATGCACGAACCAAAGCCAGACGTAGATACGACACTGACGTAAAGTATGCTGATGCTTATGTGTGAAGGATCGAAAATGAGTAAACTCTCAAAGTTTCAAAAGTCAAGTTGGACCTACGCTATTTATTCATACAGAATTATCATTGTACAGGATGGTAAACACTTCAACTAGATAATGCTACATGTATTAATAAGTAACTGACATTGCTATGGTGAGTCACTGTGGTGTGATCTGTCTCGTGTTGGGTAGGGCCTAGGTGGAGAATCGCTTTAATTACCTGATTGGATCAGAAGAGCTTTGACGGAATCAGTAAGCAATGCATTACTTAAATATGGGTGGCCACACTTCTGTCTTCCTATTGGCTATTAGGAATAATAGTATCACAGTTGATTGGTTATGTCTTTGTAAATAATGTGTATATAAAGCGTTAGAGAAGGAATACAGTTTTTGAAGTCTTTTCAAGGTTCATGTTCATGTTGATCAGAAGAGCTTTACTTCTCGCGCTTCGTGTTAGGCTACCTCACAGGGATATCACAGGATTCGCACTTCGGGGTTTATGTTCAAGTGCATCAGAGGAGCTCTACTTCTCGCGCTTCGTGTTAGGCTACCTCACAGGGATATCACAGGATTCGCACCTCGGAGTTTATGTTCAAGTGCATCAGAAGAGCTTTTCTTCTCGCGCTTCGTCTTAGTGCACTCACTGGGATATCACAGGATTTTGCATAAAGACAGCAAACAACCTAAAGGTAAGATATCTGGATACGCTTCGCAGGTTGATCGTCATTAATTGAACGTTTTGTGGCAAAGATTATTAAGTGTTAATATATGGAATAGACAGCGGTGCTGTTCAACAGTTTTTGTGAAATGAATCGTGAATATTTGTAATTTCCCCAAAAATGCTGTACGGGCTGTTTTGAATTATGTACTTTTCTTTGATTGCGTGAAAACCCCCCAGTAATTTCAATGTTGTGGATTATAATGACGGTGATTCCCAGTGTTGGAGGACTCGAGGCCGGCTTGGAGGCAGATTTTCATGGCCTCGGCCTCGGCCTCGGCCTCGGAGTGCAAGGCCTCGGCCTCGAAGCCTTCCGGCCTCGACGAATCGGTCGAGGCCGCCCATTTTTATGTGTTTTCTATTCTAATTAATTTTAATTTTTTACCGTATCAAACCCTCGAGATTCTGCCGCGGTGGGTTCCGTGAAACGAATGCATACATGTACAATGTACGCACGAATGAACACACTGGTAATGGTTGCATTGAACGTACGTACGTAGCATCTTCGCCTAGCCTGCGCTTCAGCTTTCCACGTGCGTGCAAGCATTATATTACTGTTACCGCGTGCCAGACTACATAAGTCTGGCACCGATCCCATCCGCGTACAATAACATGCGGTAGTAGACTAGTCTGGTTGCAGTGTTGCGTTTCGCCTCTGTACCCCGACCTTTAAAAATGATTTGCGGCAAGGTGCGGCAAGCTTAATAATTTCTTGTTATATGCCACTGTTTTAATAAAGTCTGAACTTTCTGGGTACGATCGAGTGTACTAGTCCGTACCATTTTTTTTTTCATAAAGATTTGATAAAAACAGTTGCGATTTATTTTAGCAAGTAGATTTCATTTTTACACGGTGGTTTAAATGAAAGTTCCGGTTCACATGGTAATGTTTGGCGCAATCGGTCGATATGGACAGCGCGATTTCAGAATTCATTTTTCCATCCAATTGAATGCAAAGTTCTGAATTAATGTTTTAATAATAGGAGTCAGTATTCCTCGTGGTACCAGGATACTTCTTTGTATTTTTAGAGCCATGTTGATACTTATTCCATGTATAAGCACGGTTTGAAATTGACTAGTTTTTGCGTGGTAACAGAAATGGCTAAAACCTCTGGATTCCGTATACTTCTTGCCATGATCTTAAAATTCTTCGAAGCCATTGGATCCAAATTGGATGATCCGAGAATTCGTGGTCATTTTGATGAACTGAATGATATCATGCACGCATGTTCCGTGTTGCCGTGTTGTTTGGAGCGGGATTGGCCATTGCCAGACTTTATCTGGTACCGCCGTATTAACCGTGATGATGCCTGGACACTAATTCCGTTGTGTGTGGAGCGGGATTGGAACTATGCTTTGCCCGTGCGTAACGGCAGGCCGTCTGGCATTGTCTGGTCGCATCGCGGTGTTTGCTCGGCGCGCGCCTTGACAGTGCAAAGTTCCGGGGTGGGGGTCGTAAATTTTTGGTAATGATTGTAAAAACCTGATTCAAAAATCAAGTTGTTGTTTATTTAATGGGGATTCCTATGATGTTAAATATTTTAATAGGTTTGGAAAATAACATTTTATAAAACATGCTAAAAGTAAATAATATAAATCTGAGAGGAATAGAAACTCCAATTTTGGCCATTTAAATGGTTAAATCTCCAATGAGGCTGATTCAAAGGCCATTGATTTTGTTGTGTAATTCGCTTTTCAGTGATACAAAACTTGAGATGTCTTTCTTTAAAAAATATAATTCGCCGGACATCCTACAAGAGGAAACACATTGCAAGCTGTAAATTTGTAAGCCAGGCGCTCCAACTCCAAAACTCAGTGAATTCAACTAAAAAGATGTTAAAACTCCAACATAATCTTAGCCTTGTTTTAGTAATTTATATTTTATTACGTGTTTTAATAGCCGGCCTCGGCCTTGGCCTCGGCCTCGCGGTTGTGGCCTCGGCCTCGGCCTTGGCCTCGGAGGTTGTGGCCTCGGCCTTGGCCTCGGCCTCGGAGGTTGTGGCCTCGACTATAACACTGGTGATTCCCATACAGAGACTTCCGGATAGTACGCTGTAGGTCCTACTACAATTGTATAGCATAACGAGGGTGGCGGAAGCGGTTGGGCTGGTGACAGGGTGGTAGGCGTAAGCTGTGAAAGGTACCAGTTGGGGCTATCTGAGGATGGAGCACACACTGTCAAAAGCACAGTGTTGTAGTCGAGTCACCAACTTCGAGTCAGAGTCAGAGTCTCGAGTCATTAGCCTTGAGTCCGAGTCCGAGTCTCGAGTCACAAGCTTCGATTCTGAGTCGTAGTCTCGATTCACAAGCCCCAAGTCCGAATCACGAGTCACTTGTTCTTAGTTCACCAAACTAATTAAAATGTTTTAAATATTTTTGTTTAAGTAAATCCCAGTGCATACAGCGTACATTTTGTGTGTACATAGTTCTTTAGACCCAAAATGTGTTTTCGTTTGAATTCACATCCCTAACAAAATCCTCTTCCATTATACTGGACACGTTTGGCATGACACCGGGCCGTGGTGCTCGTCGTGCATGCACTAGGCGTGCGTGCGCGACCCCGAGAGCGGAATTTTTATTCCTAAGAGGTTAGGGGCAATGTCATGAATAATTCATGTTTATCCATGAGAACGGACAATGACATCAACAGCATTGTTGTTAGTTACTCAACTAGTTACAATACATTAAAGCATTTTAAAGAACGGTTGTCGTCGAGCTACCACACAGTAGCCTAGTGGACAGCGAGATGAGCTATGGATACAAAGATCCCTGGTTCGAATCCACGTCGCCGCTGCGCATTTTCATCAGCTATTTTTCTTCTCCAAATTTATCACTGAGATAATTTTAAATTAAGGGGAAAATAGAACGAGAACCTAAGTCTTGCAATGATTCAAAGGAAAAACTGACTTATTCATGACATTGCCCCTAACCCTCCTAGGAAAAAAAATTACGCACCCCGAGATACGATTTTCCGCGGCGCCGTGTTTTGTCTATGGAGTAAAAAAGAGAATGCTACGTCCGTCGCACAAATACGTAACGTTATGTTTTGTTTTCTTTTAATGAAAATACGTGACTCGAGTCACGAGTCACCAAGGGGCCATTCAGAATTCTCAATGTTTTTCAATTTCGATTTTTTTTCCCAAATTATTTTGACCATCCCACCCACCCCCAATTTCGATTAATAAAAAAACTGATTTGTCACGCAGTTTTAAAAATCCAAAAACATGTATATGTACATGCACTTGCATGTACATACATGTATACTTGAACATGTACGCTTATACCCATGTACATGTGTGTCTAGTTCAGTGACGGCGTTAAGTTGTCGGTCTTCCTCTTTTGCACTGGTGACCTGCAGATTTTGGCCAGCTGATATGCTGTTGGGAAAGACAGGTTGCAGTCTTGGAAGCCACAAAGATGGCCGTGGTTTTGTCGTTTTCTGGATGAGGTGGATGACATGTGACATATGAGGTTGTGCCTGTCACGTGAGCTAGCTGAGAAAAAAACATTAGGTTTGGGCAGACCTCACAAAAAAAGAGATCACTAGAGCACTGTAAAAAAATAATGGGTAAAACACTGTTTGGCAATTTAATTTAACCCAACATTGGTTTGAAATTACCCATTTTGGGTAAACAAATTTCCAACAGTTGGAAAAATTTGCCCAAGAGTTTAACCTGTTGATATGTTGACCAACGTTGGTGTACATATCAACCCGTTTTACCCAACATGTTTACAGTGAGGAGAGAGATGGGCAAGTTGTGATGTCAGGTGACTCACAATAGCCTAGGACTCTCCATAGAAAAACATATTAAAAACAAACACAAGCCTGAGTCTGAGAGAGTCCAATTTCTTCACAAACATTCATCTCAATAAAGTCTGTTTGAGATTTCAAAATTATTTCTAAAATGGGCCCTTTAAAAAGTTACAGTCATTAATAGTTAACAATAAACATTTATAGTAGGTCGGTACAATTCACCCCAGACATGCAAGACCATGAAGAAAATGCCAGACGGATATTCTAAAAAATTCTAAAAATGTCTTCTAAAATTAATTTCGGTATGATTACAAAGTTATAGTTCATTTAAATCATGGAGGAAAAAGACCTGACCCAAACTAGGCCTAGTCAAATGTCCTTTTTTTCGGAAAGAATTCCAATACAGTCGTTTTCTTAGTTCCGGATAGCAAACATCATTCAGGCTGCTTTCGGCTCAACTACTCCACAAATTCAAGTGACATTGATTAAAAAGTTTACCTTGAGTGATGGAGATGTTACACAACAATTTTCCAAATTTAAGCTCCTTTAAATTTGACTTTACGACGTCAAATATTGCCCTTTTTCCTAGTTCCGGATCGGTCCAATCAGTTCCCAATCTATCAATGCCGGCTTCGCGCGAAAAAAATATCGCGCGAGGAAATCAATTTTTAAAAACATATACGGTCATTCGTTGATGAGTTTTCAAAATATAAGAGACTCTACAACTAATTTTGATTCAACAAACATTCAATGGTATACAAATATTGAGTGGCTCAGCGTGCAATGGGAGGAATATTATCGCAAGGTAAAATCTGGACTTTTCCATTTCACGAGGTGAAGCCGAGTGAACTGGAAAAGTCCAGATTTTACCGAGCGATAACATTCCTCCCATTTCACAATTTAAAGCCACTCAATATTTGTTTTATATAACTGACATATAGATCCTTGTCATTTGATATATTTGAACTTTTTTTTTTCAATACAAAACTGGAGGAAAATGTATTTCTCTCTTCCAAACCACCCCTTCACGAACATGTTTGAACCCAACGCTGTAGCGCTGGCTCTTTGGAACAATACGCGCAACGCTGAACGCGCACACCAGCAGCATGCATTTGCACACAAATGGCGCGTCATGATCCTAACTGTTGAATAGACCGCTTGCAGATGCGTTCGATAATCGACGCGCGAAGGCGCGCGACGCCATGTTGTGGGACAGGCTAGCCCTGGTGGACTCCCTTTCCTCCCTACGTTACGGAGGGAGTCCTGAGTACACATGTGCTCACAACCGAACGAAAACATTTCTTACCAATAATTTCAATATTTTTACCTTGTTGGAGAAGCTAATTTTTACGTCGTATATTCTATGTGTCCTTATCTGTTAGTACGCTGGGTTCAGGAATTCCATATGCGATGCTGACTGACGTCAATCAGGAAAATAAACTCGAAAGCAACGTTTAACTAGACTCGTTTCTCACCGCCGAGTCTAGTCGTACATGATGTACGTCTGTGCAGCGTGTAGTCTGGTTCCCTAGACCGGGCAATTATTCTCGACGCTCATATCACGTCTGGTCCGGGGGCCAGACTATGCAGCATGAATATGCAGTGCGCACGCGCGATTTGCTTAGTAACCACCCTCATACGCACGCGCACTTACTTGAAGGCGCGGTCGCTAATCCAATGACCGAGCGTGTTTTCGCGCCAGTTACCAGAAACACGTTTCGGCTTTGGTCATTGGTTGAGCGTTTTTCGCGACATTTATTCCGTTGACTGGAGTGACGTAACGGTTCCAACCCAAACTAAACAAATGAGGGCGCTAGCGTGCGTACGCGCTTGCGTACGCACGTACATTGTACATGACGTACGACTCTGGAATAAACTGATGAAAAGAGACCACAAACACGTACAAGTTTAACGTTGCTTTGGAGTTTATTCTCCTGATTAACGTCAGTCAGCATCGCATATGGAATTCCTGAACCCAGTGGCCAATAGATAAGGATACATAGAGTATGTAGGCGTGAAATAAGCTTCTATAACGAGGTAAAACATAACAAAACTCTGGTAAAAATGTTGGGATGGTTTCATGTAGAAAAGTCTTGTCCTGGACGTTAGTCGTATTGCAATGAAGACTTCGTCCAACCTGGGCTATGGGACAGGCGTATATCTGTCCATGCACATTTTGTCCCATAACATGGCGTCGTGCACCTTCGCGCGTCAATTATCGATCGCGTCTACAAGCGGTCTATAGTATTTCCCATTACCCATGGGCGGATAGTACTTTTTGAGGCTCGGCATGAATGGGAGCAATAACGAATGCCACGTGATGTGAGTTCCACCAATCAAATGACAAGGATCTGTATGTCGGTTATATAAAAGAGTTTATACGACTGTAGTGTATGAACAAAATATTCGAAAACACACGATGCGAGTGCTGTACCGTACCGAGGAGAACATTTATCGTCGATTTGCAGCCCCCGTGATTTTCTAAAAACGGTCCAAATATGTCAAGGTACGAAAATTCACTTTCTAAAGATTTTATCGAAAAGATCTTTGTCTATGAAGAAGCTTACATTTTCCTTTTTCAAAATGCACTTCGTCATAAAAAACACATTATTGGAGACTAATCAAAAGAGGTAGGTTTTTATTTGAAGCTATCTTGAACTAGGAAAATCCGGAACTTGGAAAACGACTGCGCTAGCGAGCGCAGGCTGCGGTCTGCGTAGTCTTGGAGTCCAGTGGTTAAACAGTACAGTTTTATAGCGGTTGGTAATCGACGCCCGCGATAAGTTACTCATAGCTGCCTCTGCTCGGCCTAACCGCTACAAACGCCTGAAGTCTAAGTCTAATGAAAAACCAATACCTTCCTTTGTCACAGTGTTTCACACGGTGGGTCTATACACACATACATGTACAGTACATACATGGGACGAAGTTGGGAAAAAAACACGCATATCGCGATATCGGAACGCTTGCGCGTAGTTCAGGCAAGTCAAAAGATCTAGCTTTTTTATTTTGCCATTTTTTTAATGAAAAGTGAATTTCGATTTTCAGTTATTAAGCAGTTTATTTTTCAGTTATTTAGCTTGACCCACCCTCATTTTAAAACATTGAACATTTTGAATGGCCCCCCAAGCTCGAGTCCGAGTCATCATAGTCGAGTCCGAGTCCGAGTCATGAAAAAAATATGACTTGAGTCCGACTCGAGTCCGAGTCCTGGACTCGAGTTTTACAACACGAACATGATACGAATGTTTTAGAAAGTTTTGTACAAAATGTACAGACACATTTCAGACAAATACAATCCCTGGATGAAAAGTACATATAATAAAACTTTCATAAAGGAAAATGTGAAAGTGATAGATTAAAGTAAATGTTGACAGTTACCGATAAACAAATACTTTGATAAAACGACTGACTTTTTATGTGCAGATGAAAGTAACAATTTTGTCATTTGTGTCATCATCTTCTGGAAATTACATCAAAAAAAAAAATATTTTACAAAGTCATATAATTTTTTTTTTTGGTAAATTGTAAGTCACATACCAAATTCAGTTATTGGCGTATTCAACTGCAATTTCGTTCAATACAAATACTTCTTTTGGATTTACCTACTCGATGCAAACTCGAAAGCCAACAAGCAAAATGGAATTTGCTTATTCAAGATCGTAACAAGGCATAAAGTTTGAAAATACTTTAGCGAAATCAAATGCTCTTACTGCAAATCAAAACACATATTTTTATCATACTATAAAAATTATTGAAATGGTGAATTAGTTCTAAGCAAGAATTATCTGAAACGTAATTTTTAACGAAACACAATCCCTTATTAAACCTTTCTGAAATTCGCAGTGCATCATAAGTATGGATGACAAACAATAGAGTTTTTAGTATAAAAATAGTGCTTTCCAAAATTAAATCAAGATATTAATGCATATAAAACATATTAACGTACTGAATATACGAAACTTAATTTTCGAAATAAAAACAGAGAATGATAATGAAACTGATGTTTAAGGTACCAGTCAACAGGCCCGGAGCAATGAAAATGATTAGTCATTGTATAAAGGTGGTATTTTGATCTCCGGCTGTATTTGACAAGTTGTGGAAAGCAGTTAAAACATTCACAACGGGCACTTTGTCCCTCAGCCACAGACGAAAACAAAATTGGCCAATTTTCAAAAGAATAATTACTTGAAAAACAATTTGTCTTGGCGTCCGGGAACCAAAGCCTGAATGTGTGTAAAGAATCAAAGTTGGCTAAACTTTAAAACTGTTTCACGAGTCAAGTAGAACCCACGCTATTTATTCATACATGCTTATCTTTGAGCGGTGAGGTAAACACTTCAAATAGATGACGCTATCTACGACCCATTGTCTGTGCTATGAGTCACTGTGGCGTGATCTGTCTCGTGTCGGGTAGGGCCCAGGTGGAGAATCGCTTTACCTGATTGCATCAGAAGAGCTTTACTTTTTGCCCTTCTTCTTAGTCTACTCACTCGACTAACAACGACTTGCATACAGACAGCAAACAATAAGTGTCAAAAAGTACCCCCCCCCCAAAGTGTTGTAACATTTATTGTAGTTAGTCACATGACCAATAAAGTCTTAAGTGCTTACGTGATAGGTTTGGGCAGAAGAAAAAACATGGTTTTGACCCCCATGTATATTTACATGGTTTTTCTTTGAC
Organism: Patiria miniata; assembly: GCF_015706575.1. NCBI lineage: Eukaryota > Metazoa > Echinodermata > Asteroidea > Valvatida > Asterinidae > Patiria > Patiria miniata. The sequence goes on from NW_024037068.1 coordinate 19,504,879, forward strand.
CACAAAAAAAGGAAATTGTTTCAATAACTAGTGATTTTTAATTAGTTGCCAGTTGCCATGTTACCAATAATGTCTGTTTTACGAGCAGACTGGCGCCCGGTCTGCATATTATCAAAACTGATTGTCGCGCGGGAACCAGCCTATACCCGACCGAAGGGACTCATTGACTTGTAGCCATGATCGGTCTTGTAAATTCAAGTCTCATTCGAAAGTGAATAAAGATTGTATTGTATACAAAGTAGCAATTCAGAAAAAGGATCCGTTTTTTTTAATAAAACTCAATATTAACATGGGAGGACGCAGCTTTAAACTGTGAGATACTTTCAAATAAAGTTTGTTCCTTGCACGAATTTAAATGTGCATGTAAATGGCACTGTTGAACACGAAGGAGATCTCCAAAAGGCACAAAGTTGTAAACATAAACGTTATCTTCACTTGAACTCTACGTGTGGCAAAATCAATTTATGTAAGCTTAGTGAAAGAAATATATTTTTTATTCAAAGAAACTGCATAGAAAACTAAGGCCTTATCCTCTCTGAGTGCTTCCCGTTTGCTATTTCCCGGGTTTGCAGCATTGCTAACGTGCCTGCATCGTGACTTTGGGCGTGCTACCTTGTTAAATGATACTTAATGTTTTCCGGCTTCTGCCTAACGCGTATAATAATAACAACAATAATAATAATAATATAGTTTATATATATATATGGTGTACATTCGAGCTCGGAAATAACATTGAAGCCCAAGGACGTAATGCAACGAAATTAAAGTATCTGTCAATGGAATTTGAACGATACCAGAATCGAGGTAATGGAAAAACTTAGGCCCGCTCTAAACGTGGAAGTTCTATCGTGTCAAATTCAATAAATTGCATTTGGCAAAAAAGCGGCAGAAGTGCGGCAGTTGCTCTTAAGGGGCCATTCAGAATTTTCAGTGTTTTAAAATTTCGACTTTTTTTCCAAATTAGTTTGACCCACCCACCCACCCCTAATTTCGATTAATAAAAAACTGAACATGTACATGTACATGCACTTGCATGTACATATACTTGAACATACACATGTATACCCATGTACATGTGTGTCTAGTTCAGTGACGGCGTGAAGTTGTCAGTCTTCCTCTTTTGCACTGGTGACCTTCAGTTTTCGTGTGTTTTGCCAGCTGATATGCTGTTGGGAATGACAGGTTGCAGTTTTGGAAGCCACAAAGATGACCGTGGTTTTGTCGTTGTCTGGATGAGGTGGATGACATGTGACATACGAGGTTGTGCCTGTCACGCGAGGTAGCTGAGAAAAACATTCACTCGTACCCCCCTCCCCCTGTTTGCAGGGCGGGGGGTACGAGCGAAAGAAAAACATCAGGTTTGGGCAGACATCACATCACAGGCTGCGGTCCTCGTAGTCTTGGAGTCCAGTGGTTGAATAGTCCAGTTTTTATAGCGATTGGTAATCGACGCCCGCGGCATGTTATAGAGCCGATCAAGTACACCTGGTACCCTGCTGCCTCTGCACGGCCTAACCGCTACAAACGCCCGGCGTCCAAGTCTACTGAAAAGTCCACCTCCCTCTCATGCCACAGTGGGTCTAACAGTCCTTAATCCTCCAATTTCAATATGATTTTGCACACCCCCTAGGGAGTTAGGGATACTATACACGTACATGACGTACATGTACAGTATATGCAGGGGACGAAGTTGGGAAAAAAACACGCATCGCGATATCGGAAAGCTTGCGCGTAGTTCAGTCAAGTCAAAAGATCTATCTTTCTTTGTTTTTTTTATCTTTCTTCCATGGAAAGTGAATTTCGATTTTCAATTATTTAGCTTGACCCACCCACCCACAATTTGGAAAAAAGATCGAAATTTTAAAACATTGAAAATTCTGAATGGCCCCTAACGCCGGTTTTCTGCCGAACGTAATTCGGTCGTTCAAGATGAATGACCTCAGACAGAAGATCCTCGTCACGCCACAAAATTCCCATGGGCGCTGCCATGCTGAACTGTCAACAGCTGGCCCGGCGGGCGAGCTATGCACATGCGCGTTTTAAAACGGGACCACTGTGTTTCTGAATGGACCGATCCAGTAAGCACCGCCCCATGGTGTTTTGACCAATCACAGCCGTGATTTATGTCCGACGTGCGTGCACAAAAGTCCGACATGCGTGCACGCGCGTATGATGCGCGCGGCTGGAAAATGCACCGTGGCATTGGAGAGGAGCACTTGTTAATTTGCCCAGTGCGCAGTGGGCGGGGCTTACTGGGTCGGTCCATTGGGACGAGCAAACTGAATCGGCACGGCAGAAATTCGTCGTTTAGAGCACTGCTGCTCTTCCGCCGTTTTGAGTGGCAAGCCTTGCCTAACTTACAGCAGAAGTTTGGCAGTTGCTCTAAACGTGGAGTTTTTCCGTGTCGAATTCAAATAATGTCAATTTTTGGGCCATCATTTGAATTGGACACGGCAGAAGATCGACGTTTAGAGCGGGCCAAATACGAAACCAAAGCTGTGCTTTGAAGTTTTATTTCTTTTCTTTTTCTTTTAGCAGGCTCCTTTTCCTGACCATCAGCGTCCCTGCTTGTCACCCATGTTGACGTTTCTTCACTTGATCGGACCAGACTCATAAGGTAGGAGCCGCTTAACCTCAGGTTGCATTCTTAATTTGAAGTAAATCATTAACAAGTCATGCCTTTGACTTGGTCTTTGTATTGAACCATTTGACTTATTTGAAAATTCTAAAGTAAAGCAGATGAAAAAAATTTAACCTAACAGACTTTATTTCATCTCTTAAATTGCATGAGTACAAGGTAATAAGCAAATAATAAATACCATTTATAGAAATGCGGAATCCATAAAAAAAAAAAAATGTTTTGCAGTTCACCTCCAGAAGGCGCTATATACCCACTTTTAGAGGCACAATCATCTGATCTTTGGACTAAGTCTAACACTTTAAAAGTAATATATAATTTAAACAATCCAGACTGCTATCCAGACAACAAAGCCTGGATTAGATACGACACTGGCGGGTAGTAGGTTAATGTGTGTGAAGGATCGAAGTTGACTAAACTTTTAAAATTTCAATAGTCAAATTAGGTCCCACGCTATCAATAAGTACATAATTATCTTCTTCTTGTGTTGTAGTAAACACTTCAACTAGATGATGCTATCACTAAACCACTTACTGTACTGTGAGTCACTGTGGTGTGATCTCTCTCCCCTTGGGTAGGGCTAAGGTGAAGAATCGAATTTGCTTTATGTTATAGGTTTTCCCGGTTATTTTAACACTTGTGTCACTCGAATTTACTATATCGATACTTTAATTTCGTCCCCGATCATCGCCAAGCTCACTTCTTACTTTGAATTTCAGAAAGCCACCACTAGATTTCATTTAAGGTTCAGTATAATTCAAATTGTTAGCATTCCGATTCGTCCAAAATCTTTGAAATTCGTCTCGTGAAGCCAATTCTAGTAAAAAAATAAATAAATGAACAACACCAATATCTATTGGTATGATATTTTCCGATTCACGACTTCTCAAATGCTTAAGATATCAGGGTGAAGTGTCATCAATGAAAATAAATCATCCTCATCCAGTCGCCTTGGCAAAAACATAAGTTCAATATGAAAAAGAGAAAAAGCAAGAAAGTATCGGTGTACAACAAACGTATCACTCCTTGGTCCAAAATACACATCCAAGTACGCCTACTCGCCAGTGAGTAAATATAACGAAGTAATAAACAAAGTACTTGAGATCAGATTATCTGTAGGTCGTATCAGCACAATTAGTGCGCGTGATTTATCTGTATACATATCTCTACAAAATAAACCTAGTTTCTCGCACGAATTTTAATGTAACAGTGATATAAATTATTTATTCAAGACGAAATTTGTAATAAAAAAAACCACAATTTTAGAAACGAAATTATCATAATTGGGAAAAATAAAAACCATCTCTTCCGTGCACAGCTGTTTTAGAACGTTGTTAAACAAAATGAAATTTAGTCCCGTCGAAGATATATTGGAAATATCCTACAAATTTCATATATCAAAGCATTTTTATCTGCTTGCTTATCAAGGCTCATTTCTCACAAAACAAACAGAGACCGTAAACACATTATGGCAGAACAATACCAAGAGATGTACGAGGTCATATAAACAATGAAGAACATGTCCTCGTCAAAATAACTCATTACTGACAAACTATTCCTTTAAAATCTGTTATCTTTAGGTTATATCGCCATTAATTTGGTCTTTCGTTTCGTAATGGGACGAGTCTCTTTTGTTTCAAACACCTTTTTTGCTAAAGCTGCGGTTGAAAAAAAAACAGAAAATTTCAAATTCAATTTAAAATGTTTCAATAGACTGCACTTAGATGTAATTATATACCAATTTTCATCGCGCATAACATGTCATTATTTGATTGATTTTACGACCCTCGAGTGTCATGTAGAACTTTTTTACTTATTATGCACAGGGATGGCAACTGCTGCATCGGTTGGCTCTGCTTTGGAGAAGATTGGCGTTCATCTTGAGTGCAGCATCTGCACAGATAAATACAAGCAGCCGAAAGTACTGAACTGCCTCCATAGCTTTTGTGAGGAGTGTCTCGTAAAATACCGTGATGGCACATACGGAGGAGCACCACAAATCCCTTGCCCGGTGTGTCGTCAGGAGACGGTACTTCCACAGTCTGGCATCCAGGGCCTCAAAACCAACTTCCATTTGGTTGGTTTGATTGATGAGTTTGAATTACAGGAAAAAGTCGCATGCTTAGGTGAAGCAAAGCTCATCTGTCAGGTGTGTGATAAGGGAAACGAAGCCAAAGATCGCTGCTTGGATTGTGAGATGAATATCTGCCTGGACTGCTGCAAGACACACCAGCAATTTCCCATGTTAAAGACGCACAAAATATTAAGTTTTGATGACATTCGTCAGGGAAAGGTGAGCGTGCCTAAACTAGCAGACGAGTACAAATGCCAGAATCACAAGGAGAGCGTGAAATTCTACTGCAAGACATGTGACGAGCTGATCTGCCATGCATGTCCTGTTTTAGATCACTCGAAACCCGATCATGACATCATTGACATCGGAAAAGCTTCAAAAGAATTCAGACAGTCACTGAAGAGTGGCTTTTCTGCTTTCGAAGAAGACATAACAGGCCTTGAAGGATCTCTACGGGATGTGGCTGCATCTAAGAAGATTTTATACTCCAACACGGCAAAGGCTCGAAAAAAGGTGCAGGACAGAGCTGCTGAGGGCAAAGCAAAGATCAATGCTGAACAGACACGACTCTTCGATGAGATCACCACGCAGGAAAAGGAACAAAATAAGCGATTGGACGAGCACGAGAAGAAACTGAGTAACATGCTGCAGAGAAAGAAACATTGCCTACAGACCAGCCAAGAAGTAACGAGAAATGCATCCGATACCCATTTCCTTTCTCTCCATCCCGTCATCAGCAAAGACATGGACAATCTCAGAGGTCAACCACCTCCCACGATGGCACGATTGAAGTTGCATCCCGTGTTCGCTAAGAGCAAGAAGCTTGACATCGATCTGGGCAAGGTGATGGTGGAAGACACATGGGAGCAGCTTCAGTGCTTTGGAAAGCAGGGGAGTGGTGAAGGGGAGTTTGAAGTAGCCAAAGGCATTGCTGCTGCTGCTGACCCTGACGAGATTGCTGTGACTGACTGGAAGAACAAGCGAGTTGTAATCTGCAATAAAAACGGGCCTACTAAGAACTACCTTCCAATAAACGCAAGTAAGTTGTTAGTGCATGCACACACACACACACACACCCACAGACTTACGTTACATACCTTGTGTGGACATTGTTTTGTTTTCGTGTAGTTATGAAAACTCGGTACAAAAAATAACTTTACTTAAACTGTGAAAACTCTTTTAACCCAATTTTTTTTCTATGATTCCCTATAGTGTTTCTCTTCATTCTGCTACGGATAAACCTAACCCAAAAATGCCTCTAAACCTGTTTTCCAGAAAGGGCAAAACCTTATGTGGACACGGCTTAGTCCACATAACGTTAACACAACCTGCATTATGTGGACCTCTTTTGTTCACAAGTCCACATAGGGTATGTAACACAAACTCACACATTTCATGCATATCCCCATTTCTACGTCCTATACAAATATATAGGCCTAATGACAATAGTATTTGTTCTCTTTTAATTTCGGACAGCGACTAAAACTTTACCCGTGTCCCCCTACCCTCGAGTTCATTTTCTTAAAAAATTAAATCGCTGTGAAATTTGAATTTCAGAGACACACAGAAAGGGAAACAATGATTGTGCTTCAGTCATAGTCATTATAAAAATCAGTTCTATTTTTCCAGATTCTTTCTAGACTTGGTGCCAAGTCGGTAAGTGTTTTGTGTACGGTTACCGGTTACTGGCCACACGCACGCAAAATATTGCTGCAATGCGTGTAGTCTGGTTTCCAGACAAAATGATGCTGACTCATTCTGATAAAATACCGACTTGGAGAAAACGTTTTCATTGGTGTACACAACATATGAAAGTATTTTGAATCGCTAGCGAATTCTATGAGAGCACTCTGATCATTGGCGTTGCGGGGGGGGGGGCAAATATCCCTGTCCATCCCCCAAAAAAATTGCATTCAGGAAAATACTGCCCATGACTCTGATTGGTTCAGCTTCTAAGGCCGCCACGGAAGATCATTCTTATTACGGTTGGTAACAAACTTAATTATATGGCATACACGACTCATATAAATCAAGTATATCACAGTGTTACTTTTTATTTCTATAAACAATTGACCAAGCTGAGTGTATTGGTCGTTAAAACGTCGCCAGATCCGCAAACATGTCCCCGACGTATTGAGAAGAACTCCAGATGTAACGGAATGAATGAGCCCTCCTTTGCATAGCGGTGCGCGATTGGATATCATCGCAAAAATTCACTGCATATATTGCACTGCCTGCATATGTCGCCATCCTAAAAATGGTTTCCTTCCATAATTGTGTAGTTTCTCCCAAAGTACTGTAACGTGGAACGAATCTGGGGTTCTCACACGCCAGACGAAGGAAACCACAGACACTATTCTTCAGGGTTTCGGGGCTCTCCGGCCATTTATTCTTGCCACTTTCTTTACACGAGGCTCTCTCTTTATACAACTCACAACAAAAAGGAACGCTATACAAAAGTCACACTACTGAGTCGGCGCAGTCTGGCAACGGGTCTCCCTGGCCCAGCAGCAGGGGTCCCAACGCTACGGTTGCACCGTGGGTCCGTGCTGGCGCCCTCTGCCGGCGGCCCGGCACCGCCGTTATACAGCCCCCTCCGAGGACCCTTGTTCGTCCCCGAACAAGGCGGCGCCTCCGCTGGGGTATCCGCTTGGGTCTCCTGGTCTCCTCTGTGGTCTCCTCCGGGGTCACCTCTGGGGGTCTCTTCTGGGTTTTCCTCTGGGTTCTCCGTTTGTATCACCTCTGGGATCACCTCTGGGTTCTCCTCTTGGCCCACCCCGGGGTCTCCTCTCCATTGACTCCTGTGCAGAGAAACTCCATCGGCTCCGCTCCATTGAGTCCCGTGTAGAGCAACTGCGCCGGCTCCTCTCCATTGACTCCCGTGCGGAGCAACTCCACGGTTCCGCTCCATTAACTCCCGTGCGGAGCCACTATGTCGGCTCAACTCCATTTACTCCCGTGCGGCGCAACTCCCTCGACTCCGCTCCATTTACTCCCGTGCGGCGCAACTCCCTCGGCTCCGCTCCATAGACTCCCGTGCGGAGCAACCTCGCCGGCTCCGCTCCATTGAATCCCGTGCGGAGCAACTTCACCGGCTCCGCTCCATTGATTCCCGTGCGGAGCAACTTCGCCAGCTCCGCTCCATTGAATCCCGTGCGGAGCAACTCTACCGGCTCCGCTCCATTGATTCCCGTGCGGAGCAACCTTGCCGGCTCCGCGCCATAGACGTCCATGCGGAGCAACCCTGCCGGCTCCGCGCCATAGACGTCCGTGTGGAGCAACTTTGTCGGGGAACACGCATCCGGCGCTTGTACATGCGCGGAACGGGGCCGTTTCGGAGGGAAACCGTGCCCGGTGTATTGGTGTCCGTGGAACGGAGCCGTTCCGGATGAAACATGCGTCCGTTGTATGAATGTGTGTGTTACGGGGCTGTTCCCATCGCGGGCCCTGGCACGTGTGTTGATGCGGGGCGTCTCCGGACGATCAAGCCCGGCCAGCCCCGCTTTATCAACAGGCGCAACTCGGCAGTGTTCCGAGTGGAACAGAGCGTCTGTTGCGCCGTGGTGCACAGTGCGGCGCGATTCCCCAAGGGATGCGTCCGTTGTATGAATGTGTGTGTTACGGGGCAGTTCCGGGGGGAACGTGCACCCGGTGAATTGGTGTTTGTAAAACGGAGCTGTTCCGGAGAAAAAAATGCGTCCGTTGTATGGTGTGTGTGTTACGGGGCTGTTCCCATCGTGGGCCCTGGCACGTGTGTTGATGCGGGGTGTCTCCGGACGATCAAGCCCGGCCAGCCCCGCTTTATCAACAGGCGCAACTCGGCAGTGTTCCGAGTGGAACAGAGCGTCTGTTGCGCCGTGGTGCACAGTGCGGCGCGATTCTCCATGGGATGTAGCATGTGGGCCTAGCTGGCTCCCCGAAACACTGAAAAAGTCCAACTCCGAGTCATCCAACGTGACGAACGCTTTGCTGGCCATCTCACCAGGTTGGTTTACGCTCTGCGAGGCCCTGATCCAGCGTGCGTACCCGCCGAGTGGCGAGTCGGACGCCAGACTAACTCAACCCGGTGTATTCATGGCGAAAAACACTCCAAATTCTACCTGTTTTTCCTCCGTCAGACATCCCACCGCTGCCACCAATGTAACGTGGAACGAATCTGGGGTTCTCACACGCCAGACGAAGGAAACCACAGACACTATTCTTCAGGGTTTGGGGCTCTCCGGCCATTTATTCTTGCCACTTTCTTTACACGAGGCTCTCTCTTTATACAACTCACAACAAAAAGGAACGCTATACAAAAGTCACACTACTGAGTCGGCGCAGTCTGGCAACGGGTCTCCCTGGCCCAGCAGCAGGGGTCCCAACGCTACGGTTGCACCGTGGGTCCGTGCTGGCGCCCTCTGCCGGCGGCCCGGCACCGCCGTTACAGTACTGTTTTCTTATTTAAATCTGTTTCATTATTATTTAAATCACCAACGGCCAATCACAATAGCCGTAGTCAACGGGACCCGGGTTAGCGTCACTGCTGACCGGAAACGAGGAAAGACCATGTCATTATTTGCTTTCCTTTTTCCCGTTTTCCAGAATAAACCAGCACAAAACAGAAACCGAGTCGCCGAGTCCTCTTCCTACTTTTTGACTCTTAACACCCAGGGTCACACATGAATAACGGTGCGAGAACGCAATAGTCAAGTTGTTAGATTTGTTGCAATCCGGCCGATTACGTACTTCTAGTCTTATGCCAGCCGCGCCGAATGAGTTTGACTGAAGTTCACCGACAGTTTAGTCGACTTGTCACTAAGTCTAGATTTTTTTCCTGCGTAAAATCACTGTTATTTCGGAGGAGGCATTGTAGTTCATCAAGTTTCCTCCTACCGAACATTTGTCTTTCTACCTCTTTTATTAGCCCCCCCCCTCCCACACACACACACACACCTTGCCCTTCGAGTTCAAATATCATGTCCTCGTCCTCATTGCCCATGTTGTCATATCCTACAAAACTCGAGGTAAGAGAAATACAATTTTTCTTGAAAGGATGAACAGCAGCTAACCCACTCTTCGGAAGTTTTTTTACTGTTAAAATATCCTAAGTAAAGAGCGCCACCTATTGTCAGTAGGTGTCCAGATACAGATTTATTGTTCTACACCCAAATAAAAACTTTCCAATACGATGCTAATGAGAATAATACTAGAATTCTTGACCATCATAATTCCTAACGCTATGTGACATCCACAGTTTATGATAGCCAGTCAATGTCGAAAGAACACGTTTTTGATCAAAATCCCTACATTTATTATACAAACTTATTCGTGCACGTTGCATATGCATTTTAATTTTTTTCCAAATGATTTTAACATGTAACGAGCTGAAGTGGATCAGAAATACTTGACTCTCAAAAAGTCAGATTTATTTATAGTCATTAATTCATTCATTTCTGTTTTACTTGACAAGAGTAATAACTCGAAATACTTTCAGTCACCTGATCATTTTATTCAAAATTATTTTGTTTCCAGATGACGTTGTTGCTGTATCGAATCAGTGGGTGTGTGCTAACGTCGGCAAGATGATGGTTTACGATAGGGACACCACGCACAAGTTTGATTTCCGCACAGTGCCAGAGGATGAGGTTGGCAAGACAGTCGTGAAGCTCGTGAGCGTGGCTGTCATGCCCAACGGTAACATCATAGCGGGTGATGAGGAGAGAAAGGTGTTGACTGTGCACAATCCCAGGAATGGTGAGATCCTACACACCATGCCAGTGAACATAACACCTAACTTCTTGGCTGTACTAGGCAATGGTTGGATTGTGGTCAGTGATTGGGGGCAGGGAGTAATGGAGAAAGTGGAGGTGTCTAATGGCAAGGCTGTGACTGTAAACACAATCCAGCCAACAATCGACGGTAAACCGGTGAAATCATGCAGGGGTGTGTGCAGCAACAGCTCGGGTATCTACCTTGTAGTGAGCACAGGGTACTACAACGGTGGTCACATACACCACTATAACTGTGCAGGTCAGTTTGTCAGCTGCGTGTCCCAGGGGCTGTACAGCCCCCTAGGAATCACAATCACAGTGGACGGGCAGCAGCTGGCAGTGGCTGACCTGTACTCAGTAAAGATATATCACAAGGTGTGATGCCAACGATATCATTCAGCATTAGACCGCCTTCCTATACCCCCTTTGAATCTGTTTATGCCCGCTTGTATAAGACCTAATGGAGGCCTAGGTTTAAAATAAAATATATGAAAATAAACAAAACAAATTAATAACTAAGGACTGACAACGTGCAGGTTGAATGATGTCCTTATATTGTCTCACGTATTTATCTGTTCTTTTCTTTGATTTTACGACTGATGAATTTTGTACACGAAGCGTTATTTTTTTCTGAATTGCTCAACTCAGGTCCAAAATACACAATTAAAAGTTTCAAGACACGAATCGGCGCCAAAGTTTACTTGAAGCTAAAGATGAATGAATGTTTAATCTCATCTTAAATTAGAACTCTCCCGCATGCACGAAGTACACATTACGTGGTGAATGATCATTGATTGCCAAGTTCCTATTTCGCCCCGGCGAATTATTATCTCGCCGCGGCGAGTTACTATTTAGCGTATTGAACTGTGTTTTCATTCTTAATTTATTCTTAACAAAAGAGAAAGGACAACTTAGTTATTTCATAAATTATTTTATTTACTGGACGTGCTTAACAGTTAGAACCCAGATATAAGAAATTAGAACCCAGCCCTGTATGGGTGATTAGGCTGTTACTCATGCCAGAAGTTGATCACAGATCGCGAAAATCCATCACCACTCGCGAAAATCTTCCACAGATTGTGACAGTCAATCACCAAATGCAAAACTCCACTACCTATCGAGAAAGTGCATCGCCGATTCGATGATCACATTTAGTGCCTCTTTGGCGTTCCATAGGATCCAAAGAGTAACTCTCCGCGGCGAGAAAGTAACTCGCCGCAGCGAGATATATAGGAACTAAATTTTTCTTAATTTCTTTTGGCACTTCTACGCTTCCGTAAATAGCTCACTTGGTTGTTTTGTGAAGTTATAGCGATTGGATCTTCTGTTCTTTTTTGTAATAAAATGGACTTTTTTGGTCAGATTTGCAAGATCGCGTGGCCAACGGTCAACTTTACTTCATTGTGAATACTATTTTGAACATTATTTTGAATACAAACGTATCTCACTTGGAGGTCATCGAATGGAGCTGACGCTTTGCCTTCGCAACCACACGGCTGAATAGTTTCCAGTGTGCGTTGAGTACAAGACTTCGAATCGTTGGAGCATCGTTTTATGCAATAGAAATTGACAAATAAATTTCGACTTGAAATTATATCAATTGTTTGGAAGTGAAAGAAAAATTGACATTTCTATTGGATCAATGGTCGTTCACTTCGAATTATTTGGATAAAACATTTTCTACTAGTACATCCAAATCGACCATAGCCATAAATAACGCTTGTAACATATATGAACAAGTCAATAAAGTGACAATGTCTCACGATCCATCACCAACTTTACTAGAAGCAAACAATTCAGGAAAACGAACTGCTTATGTTAAACATATGAAAAAAAGAAATGATCAGAAAGGTATTATTAGCAAATAGTGCATTTAAGGTTCACGTGATTAAGCTTAATCTTTTATGCACAACTGACAATAATGTATTTTATACGTAATCGACTGTGTGGAATTGTTTTCAAATGTATGTCGTATGATTATCGATTGAAAATTAATGGTTTACCCAAATAACTACTGGCGTGTATATAGCTACCTTATTTTCACATTCCCTAACACATTTATCAAGATTCTACTAAATTCACAGCTTGAAAATGTGTATGTTCTCGCTCAACCATTAGTTGGAGGGAAAATCCGGGGAAAAAAACAAATCTTGTGTACCAACTGTTTAACCTGTGTTTTTGACGCTACTGAGGTTATTAATCATTTGTTGTCAGCAGGAATGTAGTCGAGTCCAGCACAAGTCCTTGCAACTCCGTCACAAGTTATCTTGAGCCAATCCAACTCACAAGCTATGTAAATGAGCTTTAAAAATGCATTATTTGTTAGTGTTCATCTACCGTTTACTTTTGAAGGGATTTGTGAATGGAATTACAGTGAACTTGTGAATGACTCGACGACATACCTGGTTGTCAGCCATTTTTTTCCTTGCATATTGCTATGTCCAATATATATTTTTACAAATGCGGAAACATGTCAAGTTAACAACTGTTTCAAAATTTTGAATTGCCTTGGAAAATTCACTGTTAAAACTATACTGCAACGACAATGATATAAACACGAATTGCGTAAATGACTAATGTAAAAAAGTTGATAATTTTCAAAAGCGTTATATGAGAATTTGATTGTAAAACTATTTTTATAAAATGGGACAAGAATTCACAGCACGATAATAATAACCGACAATGGTGCCTTTCTGTGATTTTGTAGTAGCCTTGAGTATTTAGTCTAGGTTTGGGTTTGCTTTAAATTATCTTGGTTTGGGCTGGGATGAGCTAGGTTCATTGGGTTGGGTGGGTTTTGTTGGGATTGTCTGGACTTCTTCGCATTTTGAAAACCATGACAAACATTGATTTGGGCAGTAGACTCGCAAGACATTACTCGTCGCATAAAACTCATCATTTAGTTTTAAACATTAGGATAAACCTGAACATAACTGCTCAAAGCACGGCTGCCCGTACAACCCATAGACTTTCCATCTCCAAAATGATTAAAACAATGGACATTATATTTCAATCAAGGCTGCTCAGCAAACCAGATGCTCGATATTCTGAAGTTGTAATTTAAAGTAATGTTAAATGCCGCACGCGCGACAGGTTATGTTTAACGCGTCAACTTGAGACTCATGCCGCATAACAGACCGACCTAGTCTTCAATGTCACCTGTAGAAATAAAATGCATCATGTGTCAATGATGGGTCCTAGAAGAGTGTCAAATAATGCTTCTGAAGGGATGCTTGTGAAACTAGACGCATGCAACTTGACTGCACGCCTGAAGCAAGTTTCGTTGATGCATATAGAATTGTGTGGCTAGGACCAATCCAGGCAGGCTATCAATTCTATCACCAAGGCCCCCTAAAATGGCAAAAGCATCGTGATAGCTTGAAAATCTGTCATGGGCCAGTTGGTTTGTACAGTAGCGTGCACAGTGGTTTCTCCATTGAAGGGGGCCTCATGAGTGTACAGTGATCACTTGCCCAGGATCGTCTATACGATGAGCCCATAATGAGAGACTTTGGAGACGTTGGTGGCAGCAAACACTCCGGTCCTTTTTCAATAGTTTGCGTCATGTTGAACATGCGCGCTTTAGGCCAAGTTCGCGCAAGGACTATAGTTGACCAATGGTTAACTAACGTTTGCCCGAACTCTGTCTAGTCGACGGTGGTTGACTACGCTAGTCGACTATTTGGAACCAGCCTACTGGGGTTGGTTGCATCGCTGGTAACCAATAGCCGCGCGCATTCATAACGCTAGCAGAGAGCCAGGATCCAGAAGTTTTTGCGATGACAAAGTGACCAGCGTTTGACTAGAGACGTTCGCACGTTGCTATCAGTGCGCAGGCGTAAGGTACGTCACGAATCAACCACTAGTTGACTAATGGTCTTTGCCCGAACTTGGCCTTAGCTTAAGCTAACGGAAACAATTGAGAAGATCCAGTGTGTTTGCTGCCACCAACGTCTCAAACTCTCCCATTATGCTTCTTGCCACAGTGCCAAGTCTTTATATTTACATATAATATATCTAACACATTTCGTATGTATTATCTAGAGATTTTAGAGTTCATAGAACCTCTAGATCTTATTCATGTCAGTCACGTGTCAGCAAGTCACTCACATGCTCTTCCAGACTCAAGTCAAGTCACAAGCTTTTCCACTTTGACAACTGCGTGATCTTCATTTCTTTAAAGAAAATATCTTGAGACATCGCGCTGTAAGAAAATAATATTTTCAATTTGAAATTTTTTTTCTCAGAGAGGAGAGAACTGCTGATTCACCGCATAAGAAAAAAAAATAAATTCATTCATTCATTTCAGAGGAGAACTTGACTAGCTGGCTCATTATGTCGATAAACGTGACCGGCCAGCCGAAGGCGACGCTGTCTGATGGTGGTGGAGATAGGGGGAAGGGCACCATACAGAACAGAGTTAGGGAGATGTTGTTGCCAAGAAACGTTCTGAACAGCCCGCAACATCCGTGTATAGGTGCCATCAATGGACGCAGAGATCTGTTTGGTCAGGGTCCAGGACTAGCAACCGTAGAGGAGAATGGATTCTACGGAGGCCTTGAAAATGTTAAGTTTGGTGGTCTTGGAGATCGAGGATTTCCACACTTTGGTCAGTGAGAACGGAGCAGACCAAGCTTGAGCTTTTCTACACTCGATGTCATGAGCTGTGTTGGTGTAGGAGCCCAGATACTTGAAGTCATCAACTTTATTGAGCTTACTGCCATCTAGTGCAGTGACGTCATCAGAGGTAGATGGATCGATGACCATGTACTTAGTCTTCTTAGCGTTAAGAGAGAGACCAAGTATATTAATCAGGGATAAAAACGTACGCCCTTGTGATGAAGTCGAGACATTCTATTCGCCCGACAGGAACGAGGAAGAATACGCGAATTGTCTACAATGCATTTACTACAAAGTACAAAAGGCTGTATTATCTTCCAATACAAAACGACTAATAGGAGTCAAACAATGAGCTCCGAAATGAATGATATTTTCCATTTGGTGATTAATTGTATTACTATACGTTCGGTAAGTGCATTACCGAACAATGCATAAAAGAATATTTGTATTGCCCATTGCAAACCCATATAGGGTCATCCTATGTCAGACCGACGCACTTTTTTACCTCATGTCTTTTAAAACTGCATCATTTTTCATAAACCATTGTCAATCTTGTACGATTTATATTCTTTGGTAGCAAATGGGGTATCAAAATGTAGCTAACAAAATCCCTAAAGGTCTATATAAATGACGTCCTCATAAGACGATCAGATTCAAAATTATGATCTCTCAAATGAGTGTAGATTTTTTTCGGTGTTTAGTACAACCAGATAATTTGTTGATATTGTGCAAGGAAAGTATAGTGTATTTCCTTAAACTGATGAGCGGGTTTTTTTCTCTTAGGGTTTCTTGTCGCTGCCTGCGATAAATTCACACTGCCTTATTGATGTTAATCCCCCGAAAGTTTGGAAGCCTCTTGTATCTGGTACAAAGATTTTATGAGTTGAAAATGTTGTTGATAATAGAAAGACAATATGGGGAAACCTTGAATGTTAATTTCAGTAAAGGCATTCACAATATTATCCATACTTGCCACCCAGTACGATACGAAAGTTTGATACGAAACTGCGTACTTTTTCGCTGCTTCTCTGATTATACAAATCTAATATGTGCTGATCTACGGAGTTAACAAACTTGGTTGCAATAATAATAAACAGCCCGATTAAATCAGCGGACATAACTAAAGCAATATATTTTCTTGACGTTACAAGATAAATCCAATTTTCTTTGTGTACACTTAATTCACCATAATAGTAAAGTCCGTTAGTCATTTTTTATTGTATGCAGGGCCCCAATGGAAACCAGTTATGAACTGTTTGGGCATACCCTCGGTAAAAAAAAAATGTAATAAATAAATAAACTGGCGGGTAGTGAATTTATGCGGGTGAAGGTTTGTACCTCGAAGTTGATTTAACCGTCGAAGTTCCATAAGTCAAGTACAGCCCACGCTATTGATTCATACAGAATTTGTATTGTGCAGTAAGGTAAACACTTCAACTAAATGATGCTATTAATAAATAACTGACTGTGCAATGAGTCACTGTGGCGTGATCTGTCTCGTGTTTGGTGTGGCCTAGGCGGAGAGTCGCTTCACCTGTTTGCATCAGAAGAGCGTTACTTCCAGTCTACTCACTGGAATATCAAAGGATTTGGATAAAGACAGCAAACAACCCTTTAAAGGTGAGATATTTTTAGATGCATCTACAGGTAATCGTTAATGATAAAGCACTTGTTTAAAAAAAAAAACATGTACAGACTGTGAAAAAGACTACGCAAAATTAAGAATGCACATGTAACAATCAAATAAACCAAGTTCAATGTTGTAGTGTTTTTCTTTGACTGCTGTCGTTGTTGTTGTTTTAGTTTAGTTTTAGTTGTAGTTGTTGGGTTTTGTGTTTTCTTTCCCGCTTGCTGCATTCATTTTTTTTTTAATATATAATATATAAAAAGTGTGTATCGTGTCCTTGATAGCACAAGGCTACACATAATAAATGTAGCTAACAAAATACCATATGAAGCGATTGCGCATAATCCTGTGCGCATGTGGGAATTTTCCATCAACCAAGTTAATGAACAACCAACGTGCGTGCAGCATACGTGGCATATCTCCCGCCTCCGTCGCTGGTCGTGGCGCTCGGACCACCGCTTACAGGTATTTTTTCCACAATTTGTTATACCTTTTATATAAATATATTATATGATTTTAAACCTGAGAAATCAAAAATCTCAAGGTTTCGGATGAGGCAAAATGTTTGTTTTTCAATGTTATTTTAGGCGATATAATCTTATAATGTCATGTCATGATGGCATCCTTACAGATTTGTTTGATAAACACTGTCATCGTTTCCAATTATTGCTCATGTGAATTTTATACGACAATCCAACATTAATTGTGTATATAACCCTGTGTTATGTTACACTGTCCGACTGCAATATATGTATTTTGTAAAAGTATTTCCAAGTTTGTTTTTGTTTTGTTTTGGTGTTGTTTTTTGTGTTGTTGTTGTTTGTTTGTTTTGTTGGTGTTTTTTTTTTTTTGGGGGGGGGGGTTGTAGGCTTAATCCATGCCCTCGTTGTTCAATAAAGTCGTTCACCTTGAGGAAATGAACTTAATTAAGCCTGAAGAGGTATTGTGTGTCACTAAGACTTTTTTTCTGGTGTGATGCACATAGGTAATAAGTACATATTTTTCTTCCTTTTTCTGCTAATGAATTATATACATACATGAAATCTCGGACTGAGACACAATTGTCCTTTATGCCAATAATGGGGTGAAATAGTACATTTTGAATTTTGTCATGTGAATAATACACTTTTCCTAGACTCATTTCATTTAAGTGAGAATATTGATCATGTAGCATTTTCAGTTTTATATTTGGGCTTATTTTACGGAACCCATTTGACCAAAGGAAATTGTGTACTCACAACACAGGTCACATGTGACTTGGTTAAATAATTGCTGCTTTTCTTCATTACGTTTTTTATTCTCTTACATGATGACCCATTGAAATGTGAATTCCTCCCTCTAGTTAATGATTTATGTGTATATATTTACACGGCGACACAGCGACGTGTTATTTTTCTCTCTCTTTCCCCCTCTCCTTGATTAATAATTTTTTTGTAGGTTGACATATGATACAGTAAAATGTTAATGTTCCTCTATGCTTAATGACTTCTGTGTATATGAAAAAAAAAATACATCGCCTTACAGTGTACTTATGATCCATTATTCTGGAATGTTTTGAAGCAAAAAAAGCCAAACTGGCTCCCGGTCTGTATATTGTCGGTACTAATTGCAGAGCGGAACCCAGCTCCCCCCCCCCCCCACCCCCCCCCTGGAATTGTCTGGCAGTCAATGATTTGAAATTTAAAGGTAATATATCAATAACTGAACATGGACCGGTTTTCGGACGAAGTCTCATTCAGAAGTAAATATGTTTGTTTTATTGCTAGACAATAAATAATAATTTAGGAGAGGAATCTATTGTTTTCGGGATGAACCGTTAAAATAGCACAGGGAACTCAACTGGAATCTGTTGGATTCTGCCATATCCTTATGCAGTAGGCTCTTCACCTACAATACCAATAGAATAATTCACACGCAATTATTAACTAAGCAGGTTAGTCTGCATTCTGTATTAATTTACCAGCCTACAGGATTAACCATTCTTTGAAAGAAAGAGGGAGATTTCTTTTCAAAAATTTCAGACATAAAATATTTGGTAATAATAGCTATGAATGGGATTGTTAATTTGTTTCATGTAGGGACGGTAGGCTCATTTTAATCTAGATTTCATCAATATTATAAAGGGGCTTTGTCATTGTTTAATCTAAAAAATGACGTAAACCCCCGCCGATACTGGACTACCTCCGTAAATAAAGGTCACATTTGGAACATATACCCAAAAATGTAGAACTTTGTCATTTTTTTTATTTTCACATTTACTTAGACGTCGTTTGTAGTTTATTTTCGCTTTAGAAGCATACTCATCCTCTTTATGGGATAGAAACGAAGTTCGGCATTTTTCAGATGTCTATTTTTCTTGCAATTTCCAGATTCTTTGCACATGTTTGAGTATCAAAATTCCAACACGAAATTACCAAAAAAAATAGCCGTTTGAAAAATGCCGAACTTCTTTTCTATCATAAAAAGAGGTGAATAACGTTATCCTTGTAAGTTGTAAAGCAAAGCAAAAACAAAAACAAAATACATGGAGTAACAAAGTGTTAATGTGAAAATCAAAATTGTACAAAGTTCTACCTACACTTTCGGGTACATGTTTCAAGTGTGGCCTTAGTTTATTTACGGAAGTAGTCCAGTAAATTGGCCACATGATTTATGGGCTAACCAGAGAACATAGAAACCACAGTAGGGAATGCATTTTCAAGCAACAAGAATGTGTTACATAAAGGCTTTCTGTTCGGTACATGATCATGGGCAAGAGTCACTTATTTATGTACAGGCGTAACAGGCCTACATGCATACAGACAGTAGTGCACTTTTTGAATAGGATCAGGTACGCACACATGTACTTGTACACGTGTGCCTAATTCTGTGTGCATGTGCTACAGCAGGGTGGATTGAGCAATGTAGCTAAATCATGGCCATGTGGGGAATAACAGAACACGTTTTTCTCGGCTTTGTAAAAAAAAAATTCGAGAACTAAAGTTATCCACCAGTGTCCACTATACTTCAATGGAGTTATTATTACCTTAGAATCAGGGATCATGAAGGTTGAAGACAGATGCAGAGGAAGATTTCAGGCACAGAGTTGACAGTCTGTTACACCAGCAAACCAACATAGATTTTCTAGATCGAGTCTGGTTCCGGTGTACGAAATAACTGCTCAACACATAATGGTGGGTCGGGAACCGGACGTACTCAACCGATTTTCGAATAAATTCTGAGATTCAAATTTATTCTCTAATTTTCTAGATATTTTTAATGTTAAGGACAATATATCTTATTGAAAAAAATATTCAGCTGTAAACATATTTATATAGTATCATAACCAGAGTACACGTATTCAAAAAGTGAACTGAATCTTTTGAAATTTTGACCTGAATTTGGCAGTGCAGATGTTAAGCCAAATAAATGTATACCTGTGCTTAGAAAAGTAGGGCCCCCATGAAGGAAACAAAACCACTAACTAAACACAAAATACAATTTTAATGAGCATTTTTATGTTTTATTTTGATCCATATTTAATTAGGCCTATGCCAATATAATTTTTCATTGAAAACAAATAACAACGCAAAAAAACTCATGACATTAACAATGACAAAACGAACAAAAGAAACCCGACCCCTCACCAAAAAAAACACACCGAAAGATGCAGCTTCGAGTGGTGCCGAGACTGGCCCAGAGCTGGCAACGGCCAGTTTTATTAGGCCTTGGTGCCAGCTGTGGGCCAGCACTGGCCCAGGGTTGGCTGGCCTGAGCCAACCTATGCCAGATTTTGCCACCCGTGGGCCAACCCTCTTGTGCTAGCTGGGTTCCTTCCTTCCTTCCTTTCTTCCTTTTTATTCCGGACAATACTTCTCCGCGGGTTTTCTCCTAAACGATATATGGTATGAACTTGTAACTTTTAACCTATATGGAACCTCATCCCTAGTAGTGCATATTACTCTGACGTCATGACGACGTCATCGAGGGTCAAATTACAAGCGATTTTCATAGAAAAAAATGACGGTTTTCTTTCACCTATAACTCTTTAACAAAATGATCAATCATGTTCCAACCATATAATCAGATAGACCATTAATTGATGAAATTTTTTTGTCGTGTACGTGAACTTGCTTTACCTTTACTTCCGGGTCTACCGGAAGGTCAAAGTTAGGTGAATTCAAAATGAAGAAGTTAGCTTGAAATCAAAACAAAGCAAAATTTCTTCCAAACGATTTATCGTATGATCGTAAAACATAGTGCGAACTTGTACCGTGTTATGAAGATGTTACACATTTTGTTACGTCATCAGGCATCAATTACAAGCGATTTAAGGGCAAATTTTTAACAAAATAGTTTGCACCATATCTTTTAAACTGAATACGGTAGCGTGTTTGTTTTGTAGTGAGGTTGTAGACTATGCCTTGAGAAACATTTTGAGTTCCGCACACAAAACCGCTTGACCTTCACTTCCGGTGTTACCGGAAGTGCAATAAAAACCAAATATAACTCAAACGAATACATTTTCCTACAGACATATATATTATGAAAGTGTTTGGTGAGGAATGCCAGACACAAAAACAGTGTGATGACGTCATCATCCGAAAGGATGCCCCCTAGCGGCACATAAAATGGTGTTTGCTTTCTTTAATTTTAACACCACAGGTTCAAATTTTACCAAATCACCCCTTGATATTCTTTGATTAAACACAAATAACTTGGCAAGGTTTCAAATTCAAGACGTTATCAGACCGGAAGTAACTTTTAGGAGAATTTGAAAAAAAACCATATTTTAGATTTAGTTTTAATCATTTGATCCATGTCGTATATCGTCGTAGCTTTGATTAACCACAAATAATTTGGCAAGGTTTCAAATCTGTCATCAAACCGTAAGTTACTTCTATGAGAATTTGCCAACGATCATGTATTAAATTTAAATTTAATTCTATCATTTGATTCATGTGGTTTATCATAGCCAAAATAACGATACCATTAGAATGTTCACCTTTTGCTTCCAGATACTGTGACCTCATCAAACCGGAAGTTTGGTGTTTTGAATGCATTGTCATATTTTGCACATTTTCATAAGTTATTTAACTCCACAATGAACATCCACTCCGAACTAAATCAGTTTTCACTTCCCGTTTTAGGCTAATGACGTTATCAAGCCAGAAATAACTTGTATATGTATATAAAAAAAATTTACTAAAATTTATCACACCGTTAAAGATGCATTTTTTGTTAACAAAATATTTGATTGTCCCGGAAATGATTCAATTTCGTGATCCTTTGTTCTTACATAAAAAATATTCATAACTTAACTGGACAGTATTTCATAAAATAGTTGTCTACCCGACCACTCTGCGTTTGTAACAACAAACGCGAATCTCTATTTGTTTAAGTTCTGCCCCATTACGGCATTTTTAATAGTCAAAGTACAGCCCAGGCTATTTTTATGTACACAATTATCATTGTGCAGTGTGGTAAACACTTCAACTAGATAATGCTATTGTGGCGGCCTGTGTCGACGTAGCCTGGGATTGCCCTCTGCCGACCCGACGAGCGGTTGTAGGGAAGGCCAGGGGAACAGGTCCGTTTGGGGGCAGTCTACCGACAGGCGCTCTAGGCGGCTTCCTTTCACACAAACCGGGGTTGGACAAGACACTACTGGGTGTACCTAGGTTGACCCAGGGGAAGGGGATGGGACTGGAGCCTGAAGTTCCTAGACAAGGACACTCAAACTCGAGGGTTGATGGGATTATTAATTTATTCGTACACAAATCACCTTGAAAGGATTAATTAATTAAGTGGCGCCTGTACGTCACATAAGCAGGTTTACACACTGAAGAAAACAAATACACAAATGATATTCCTGGTCAATTGGAAGAGCTTGACTATCTGAGTGTTATGTACTCCGAAAAGAGTGCACTGGGCTGAATTGAACTACTCACTAGTCTTCTTGGCCTAAGGCTTGCTAAACTTGACGTGTCAACGGACTGGACAGAACTGCTTAAACGACTTTGACGGGACGCGGACACAGAGTTTGACAGGGCGGGGACGCAGACTGGCTTTCCCGAAGACGTCTAGTCGCCACACAGCAGTATGCATGCGTCACGGCATTCATGAATAAACTAACTACAAGAGGGCGTCCTAACTTCGGATCATAATTTCGCTACACTATCAATGAATAACTGACTGTGCTATGAGTCACTGTGGCGTGGTCTGTCTCGTGTTGGGTAGGGCCTAGGTGGAGAATCGCTGTACCTGTTTGCATCAGAAGAGCTTTACTTCTTGCACTTTGTCTTTATATACCGTACTATATTGAAGGATTTTCACAAAGACAACGAACAAGAAACGTACCCCGATACTTGTAGTAGCATGCATCGTGGTTGGTCACGTGACCATTATATTTAGTCTTAATTGTATACCTGATGGGATCGAGCAGGAGAGACATGGGTTTGACCCCCTTCCCAAGTGTACAATTGTAGGTATTTTAAAGGACCACGACTTATATTATAACTAATGTTTTTAAATTCGTTGACATAGTATCCATATACACCAAACGAAATTTGCTTTTTTACCTACCTAGGTTATTTCCCCATATTTTGTCATGTTTTCGTTAATAGTCCTTGAAGATTCTTGTCTTATGTCTGGTTGCGTTCACAATTTTCACCAAAAACTGCCACAAAAACTTATTACATACCTTTTTTGAAGACATTGAGATAAGTGATGCATGTTCAGAGAAATGCAGATTGTCAATGGTCAATCAGTTCTCAGCTTGTTCGTATATTATTTTTGTTTGGTGAATTACCCTTTTGGGGACACACTGTATAATAGGGAAACCATATACTTCAGTTTAATTTCTATTCCTCCAGGCTCCTTTCCCTGACCGATTTTGTCCCAGTTTGTCCTCCGAGTAGACAATTCTTCACTGGATTGGACCAAACTCTTTATAAGGTAGGGACCTTTAGCTCAGTTATTAGCGCCAGAAATAAACCACGTACTGCAAGCTGCCTTAATACAGATGAAACCAACTCAAGATACAGGGCTACAAAGTAGGGAACAAAAATTGGCTCCAGGGTTGCTTGCCTCTGAACCCCAAACGCACACCTGCATTATGCATTAAAGGTATACTGTATGTTAGCAGTGCGCTTATCCCAAAGGCACTCATCAGGGTGCACACCGGTAAATGGGCTTAATTCCATCCGCCGAGCTCATAAAAAAAGTTATACCCTGAAAATATTCTATATTAGAGAATTATGAGAGCCATAAAATTAGGGAATTGAAGAGATATGGCAATGAATCCCTTGCCCGGATTCGGGGGCTTCCAATTCTGAGCATTTAGGATGCAGTTGGACTCGAAAGTGGTGCTATTTTGCCATGCTGTGGAGGGATCGTTTTTCAAGATGGCTACTTTCCGCTTTGGGGAAACTAGGGGTCGTCTTCTTTGAGTGAGAGTTTTTCGAAAAGTCAATTGTCAACCCATTGAAAAATAAAAAGAAAATGAAAGATGACATGTTTATCATCATTAGTCTGTGCAGCTTTAATACCTGTGAGAGTTCTGAGTATTTTGAAATGGATTTTGAAGTATGGGCATTTAGCGCTGGTGTCTATGCGAATTTTAATACAGGTTTGCACCCATGAAGATTATTTTGAATGCTCCTCTATATAAAGAAAAGATCTAAAGATCAATTGGTTTCGGATTTTCTAATTCAAGACTACTCAAGCTTCTCATTACACGGTGAAGTGCTGTAAAATTTATTAAAAAAATTACAAAAAATCATCTTCATCCAGTCGCCTTGGCTACAACATAAGTTTAATATGACATAGAGAAATAGCAAAGACGAATCAGTGTTAAACAGCTTAAACAAGCAGGTCCAAAATACACATCCAAGTACGCCTACTCGCCAGTGGGTGAATATAACACAGCAACAAACAAAACACTTGATATTAGATTATCTGTACTATTTATCAGCATAATTAGTGCGCGTGATTTATCTGTAAATATATCCCCAAAAATACACTAACTTTCTCGCACGTAACTGAATTTGAACATAATATTACTAGGCATTGTTTAATCAAGACGAAAAATGTCATGAAAAATAACACAATAATGGAAACGTAATTCTTAAAAGTTATTTCTTGAAAAAGTCGTTTGTATGGTGTTTGCTTAGCCAAAAAAGACGGAATTCTTGAAACATGAAATTTGAAAGAAAGAACCTAGAAAAAAATACAAACCATCTCTTCCGTGCACAACACTTTTATGACGCTGTTAAACGAAATAATATTTTTAAAAGTTATATCGAATTATATAATACAAGTGTATAAAAGAATGCATTTCTATTTGGTTTTTTTACCTTGAGCTCGTTTCCCTGGCCAGTAGCGTGTCAGCTTGTCGCCGCCCGTCTTAAGTTGTCTCTACTAGACCGTACAAGAAACTATACAAAGGTAAACACTGTTAATTCAAAGGAAGAGTCTCTCGGCACTTTTAAAATAAAACTTGAACTCCCTTTAAAACAAATGTCAATGGCCAAACATCTGCGAGTTAGTTGTTTAAATCTTCTAAGATTCTAAACAAAGAAGCATTTCATAATTAAATCGTTAAAATCAGACACAATGAAACCACTAACCTCAAGTAAAATGGCACTGTTGACCAATATTTTGTAACATTTTGGTTCCACACTAACATACCGAGTAAAAACGAAGTAATAACAACAAATTACTCCTTTGAATATTAAATATTTAAGCAAATTATACTCCAAAAATTGCACTGAAAACATGTAATTGATTTGACAGTCACCTCGCTCACAATTAAGATTGGGACACTGTCAACAACAATGACTGTTAACCAAGAAATGTCGGGCCCCTGAGCAGTTAACCAAAGAAAACTCAGTAATTAACAATCGCCATTAATTTAATCTTTCGTGTACGGAGTAGGATTGGTCCCTTTCGTTTTGAGCGCCATTTTATTGACTGCACTCAAAAATAGATACCAATTTTTCACCGCACAAGACAAAGATCATAATTTGATTTATTTTACGACCCTTAAGCTTGACGTCGAAATATATCATATATTATTTGGCACAGGCATGGCTACTGCGGCATCTGTAGGCTCTGCATTTGAGAAGATCGGCATTCATCTTGAGTGCAGCATCTGCACAGAAAAATACAAGAACCCAAAGGAGACGGTTCTTCCCCAGTCTGGCATCCAGGGCCTCAAGACCAACTTCCGTTTGGTTGGTCTGATTGAAGAATTTGAATTACAGGAGAAGGTAGCATGCTCAGGAGACTCGAAGTTTCTCTGTGAGACATGCGACGAGGATAACGAGGCTTTGCATCACTGTCTCGACTGCGGAATGAATATCTGTACCACCTGCCGCAAGACACACTTACGATTCCCGGTGTCGGCAAACCATGCAGTAGCAACTTTGGATGACATTCGTCAGGGGAAGGTGAATGTGACTAAACAACCGGATCAGTACAAATGTCACAAACACAAGGAGAGCGTGAAATTATATTGCAAGACATGCAACGAACTGATCTGCCAAGTCTGCACAGTTGTAGATCATCCCACCGCCACACATGACATCACGGACACCGGAACGGCTTCAAGAGAATACAGAAAGTCACTGAAGAATGACTTTTTTGCTTTGGGTAGACATACAAAGCCTTGAGTTGTCTCTGCAGGACACTATTGAAGCTAAGAAGATAGCCAAGAGCAACATTGCGAAGGCTCGAAAGGGGGTGCAGGGCAGAGCTGCTGAGGTCATAGCGGAGGTCAAATCTGAAGAGAAAAGACTTCTTGATGAAATCACTACCTCCAAAGAAGAACAAATTAGGGGACTGGTAAGCACGAGAAGACACTGAGTGGCATGCTGCATAGAAAGAGGCATTCCCATAGCACCGGTAAGGACGTAACGAGTAATGCATCAGACTGCAACCTTATTTCACTATATCCCGTGATCAGTAAAGATTTGACAAAGCTGAGCAGTCAGCATCCTCCACAGTATCCCCACAAACTTTGGTACCTGAGGTTCAAGAAGAGTCAGACAGCTGGTGTAATCGATCTGGGCGAGGTGGAGCACGAAGGGGACAAGTGGCAACTGCATCATGAATTCGGCAAGCGGGGGAGTGGTGAAGGGGAGTTTAAAGGAGCCAGAGGCATTGCTGCTGCTGCTGAACCTGGCGAGATCGCAGTGACTGACGGCAAGAACAAGCGAGTGGTAATCTACAACAACCAGGGACAAGCCAAGAACACCATTCTGACAGTTGCAAGTAAGCTATTTGTGCGCATACATTTAATGTCTTTTCCCATTTAAACCTGCAATGAAAGATGTAGGCCTATTGGCTTTTATATTTTTTTCTCATTCCATTTTTTACAGCTACCAAAAGTATTTATCCGCGTCCTCTACTCCGTACTTCTTTTTCTGAAATAAATTGCTGTGAAATTTAAATTTCAAAGACATATTATACACAAACAACAAACGGTGCTCTTAATTGGCCTCATCCACAATGCATTAATCATAGACATTATAAAAACCTGTTTCATGATTCGCAATTCTTTCCGGCGTAAAGTGTGTTTTCTAAGTTGTTAAAGTTGTTTCTAAAGTGGCATTGTAGTTGCTATATACCATCCTACCAAGCTATTAAAAATAATGTATGTATACTAATTTTATAGTGTCCTGCAAAAGCAACCAACAAAAAAACAGGGGAATAAGTGAACTACAATTTTACTTCATTAGTCTTTGAAATGTGTTTAATGTTAAAAACATTCGAAGTAAAGAGTGCCACCAGGTGCCAGAAGGTGTCCTAATACGTATCCCTTTTTTACACCCAAACGAAAATATCAATACGATGCTAGCTAACCAAAAAAAGGCTTGAATACTTGAAACTCATAATTCCTAATACCGTGTTACATCCGCAGTTTATGATGGCCTTTCTTTGGCGAATAAAAAGGTTTTTAATCAAAACTATTATACAAACTAATGCGTGGACGTTGCATATGCGTTTTAAAACAAAACTGTTCAAGGTGATTTGAACTTGAGAAGGTCTGTGTTGGATCACAATCACATGCCCCTCAAACAGCCAGATATTCTAGGTAATAATTTTGAGTGATTTTTGTTTGACAAGAGCAATTCGTCAAAATACATTCAGTTATCTGATCAGTTTATTCCAAATTATTTTGGTTTTTCCTCCAGATGATGTCGTTGCTTTATCGCATCAGTGGGTGTGTGCTCATCCCGAGAAGATAATGGTTTACCATAGGGACACAACGCACAAATGTGATTTCCACACTGTGCCAGATGATGAGGTTGGCAAGACAGACGTGCTTCTTGTGAGCGTAGCTGTCAAGCCCAATGGTAACATCATGGTCGGTGATAAGAAGATGAAGGCGTTGATTGAGCTCAATCTCAGAAATGGTGCTATCCTACATACCATGCCATTGAAGATACGACCTGACTTCTTGGCTGTAATGAGCAATGGATGGATTGTGGTCAGTGACTGGGAGCAGGGACAAGTGGAGATAGTGGATGTGTCTGGTGGCAACCCTGTTACAGTCGCCACAATAAAACCAACCATCGGCGGTAAACCGGTGAAATCATGCAGGGGTGTATGCAGCAACAGCTCGGGTATCTACTTTGCAGCGATTACAGGCAAAGTCAACACCGGTCACATTCACCACCATGGTCGTGCTGGTCAGTTTATCAGCTGTGTGGCCCAGGGTCTTTACGACCCCTATGGTATTACAATCACAGCGGACGGGCAGCAGATGGCAGTGGCTGACCTGTACTCAGTAAAGATGTATCACAAAGTGTGATGCCAACGATGTCATTTAGCATACAAGTGCCTTCTAATGCCCACATTTGGGTATGTTTATGCCCGCTTTTATGAGGCCTCATAGAGGCCTCGGCATAAAACTAAATACATAAAAAATATATAAAAAGAATAATAATAACTAAGGACTGACAACGTGCAGGTTGAATGATGTCCAAAATATTGTCTCCTGTATGTATCTGTTCATTTTTTTTTCAGATTTAACACTAACGAAGTTAAACACCAATCGTTATTTTGTTTCTGAATTACTCGATTCAGAACCCCAAACACACATTAACAGTTTTAGCATCTTAGCTAACGGTTACTTGAAGCTAAAGATGTATGAATGTTTAACCCTACCTTATGTAAAAACCCTCCCACATTAAAGCTGCGGTCTGAATGTGATGCCAATGTCACGACAGGAACATATTACTCGGTGAATGTTCATTGATTGTGGCTCATCTGTCACTATGGTAATCGCAAACAGAAAAATGAATGATATTATAGACGCGACAGAATATGCATACAAGAGTCGTAGTATAGTCAAATTACAGTGAGCTAATTATAGAGAAAATGGGAATTTTCTGTCAGTTTTGCAAGATCGCGTGGCCAGCGGTTGACTTAACTTCGGTGTGAATACTATTTTGAAAAAAAATAATTTTGCTTACAAACTTATTTCTCTCGGAGGTCAACGAGTGCCGAGCTGGGTTGTGTTATCACAGAATGCAAAGAACCAGAATATGTTAATAAACTGCTTTGAGCGATAATGTGTAGTTGACTTCAACATTCCATGACCCGTCTGCAAATTGTTGGAACAACCTTTTTGCAGTTGAAATTGACATGTAACTTTCGACCTGAAATTATTTCAAACGTTTACTGTACCGTTCGCTGGAAATTATTTTTATGCACGTCAGTCGTTTTGGACGAGTTTGTAGAATAATAAGGATCGTTGGACGTGGTGGCAAAATAGCATCTACCGGAGTTACAAGCATATGAAAAATTATATTCAAACTCTTGTACATGTACATCCACATCGACGGTAGCCATGCATAACGCTTGTAAAAACTCATGTGAATAAAGTGATTTATTGTCAAAATCAGAATAGTTAGTGGACAAAAAAGTGATGATGTCTCACGATCCATCGTCAACTTTCTAAAAGCTAAATATAAATAATACTGCTTATGTTGAACTATGAAAAAGGAATTGCCCAGAAGGGAATTAATAGCAATATAATAGTGTATTCAAGTTTCATGTAAAATACGATAGGGACTTTTATGCACAATTAAAATGCGTATATTTTACAGTAATCTACTTTGTGACCACCTAATCACGTGTACATAGCCAGCCTATTTCCACATTACCCAAATGAATTCTGCAAAGATGTTTATGTGATCGCTCAGCCATTAGTTATCAGGGGGAAAAAAGTAAATCATACATACAAACTTTTATAACTTTATTTGTAAATAATCAAAACATCTTTATTTCGACGCTTTTGCGGTTATTAATTATTGTGTTGTCTGCGGGAATAATGTAGTTGAGTCCATCACTAGTCCATGCAAGTAGTCACTAGTTCTCCAATTAAAATCACACGCTAGTCAAATGAGCTGT
Source organism: Patiria miniata (assembly GCF_015706575.1). NCBI lineage: Eukaryota > Metazoa > Echinodermata > Asteroidea > Valvatida > Asterinidae > Patiria > Patiria miniata. Next base: position 19,534,992 of record NW_024037068.1, read on the forward strand.
GACATTGGCATTCATTTGTTATTGTTCAATGCACCTTCATCACTTGTAGTCGGACTTGTGAATGGACTTGTGATGAACTTGTGACTGAATGTTGAACTATGTGACTGAATATGTGACTGACTTAATATAAACTCGACTGCATTCCCGGTTGCAAGTGAATATTTTTTCTGGTATATTGCTATTGCTAACATCAAACTCATATTTTGCGGAAATTGTGCAGTTTATATTCGTTACAAATATTTGAGATTTTAGATTGCTATGCAAAACACATTACTTCACTGCAAAAACATTGATGTAAATCGAAGTGCGTAAATACATTTTTTAAAACCATTGATGAAGGTCGTAATGCGTACTCTATAAACATTATTATTAAAATGTGATAAACGAGCCAAAAAGCGCAATTATAACAACCAAAGGGACACTTTAGGGAGCCATTCCAATAATCTAGTGCACAAGATTATTTCTACCAGAGCAATTGTTTATGATGCAACTTGCCTTACAATTCGTTCTGAGAGAGACATAACATTAACCCGACAACAAATGTCTCCTTAATGTAAAATTATTTACCGACACTTTCTCCCAAGACGTTCTTTTGTTGTAAAGTCAATTTAAAATTTTAAAAACAAGGCACGAAAAGACTGTTACTTTCATTTTGTCATTTATTATTTACTTGTTTCTCTACCGACTGCGTATGATGTGTGAGCAAATTGCATATATCACAGTAAAGTTCGTTGATTCATAAGATTCTGTGACATAGACCAATCCGGGCACGCTATCAATTCTATCCCAAAGGCCCCCTTCAATGGTGAAAGCATTGTGCTAACCATTGTTCATATAATCCGTCATGGGCAATTCGATTATTGTACAATAGCCTGCACAATGGTTTCCGCATTGAAGATTTTACAAATTGCATAAAAATCAAGACATCAACCCGTTAAATACACAATGAGATAAGCAGGTTCACTGGGCCTGACTCATCAAACCATGATGGCAGTCCATCATCATCATCATTGGTCGCTTGCAGCTTGCACCACTTGTGTCGGGCAAGATGACGGGCACGCCACACGTCCTGTTCCTATCATCAGTGTCCCAAGATCATCTGCAGTCGCGGCGCCACTGTTCTCCATCAGGGTCTTCACCATAGATTTGTACGGGCGCCCACGGTTCATCCTCCCGTGGGTTGGTTCCGCGATGATGACTGTGCTAGCAGGCAGCTCTGGGTGTCACAGGCAGTGCCCTGCCAGCAGTCGCATCCGTCTTCCTGCTATCTTGTTGTTCAACTTAGGGAGGTCACCATAGAGTTGCTTGTTGGTTACTCTCTGCGTCCAGTCGACATTGAAGGCCATCCAGAGCATCCGGGTGTAGCAGCCATCAAGAGACTTGGCCATGATTCAGTGAGGGTCCAAGTTTCACACCCGAAGAGGAGGATTGTCTCCATAATGTTTTTTCTGCAAAAAGGAACCAGACTTGTTCTCCTTCCAGCCTCGCTTTGGTTATATTGATTTGAATGGGAAAAAATGAAATGGCTGCAACATGATAATGATCTATTATCGTTCAGAAGTGTGTGACTTTTTTCAATGCCAGGAAAGTAAAGCAAACGAAAAACAAATATCGATTTTTCGAGGTGAAAACTCGAAAATAGCGCGTTGAATGCATCCCTAACAACTCGAATACAACCACACATGTTAGCTCCATGGATACGTGCCACTGTGTACGATCTATCCATGACCTCTGAGCCACCTCTAGGTTCTAAATTTGGCACTCTTTTGTTGAGCATCGCTATGCACACGGTGGCCTCTGATCACAGACTTGTGTTTTAGAAGGAAGTGTTTATACACCACTGCAGCATTGTTTATATCAGAGTACTGTTTATTATAACCATTTTTAAACATTTTTTGTCGAGCCATTGTCTACCTGAAATATGCGCTCTTTTTTTTCCTACATGGTGTAGACAGTTTATGATAATTAAATATTTATTAACCTCATGAGTTCTTTGTGTGTGTATATGGGGGTGCTAAATTTCATGACTCCTCTTACCAATGAAACAAGCCTTTCATCCAATCTAGAGGGATCGTGACAAATATCTACGATTTTAATTTGTTTTGATATCAGGTGGCACTTATTCCATACCACGTAGTAACTTGGTACCATTATAGTCATTTATTTTGAGGTTATGAAATCATTTATTTTATGTTGCTCACATAGGAGTACCGGAATAAATGAACGGAGATAATACACTTCTATAAACTCTTCCCAAAGTCGAGTGGAAAACAGCTGAATTTGACTAGCATTTATTTTACCTCTAGTTCAACAAATCACTAATTTCCAAGTCAGCATTACGTGTATTGGTTTAAAATGAAAACTTAAAAGCGATTATTTTGGGGGTGGCTTTGTTTTCCCGTCATTACAGAAAAAAAATCAGTCTTTTGTCTGTTTGCTTGTTTGCTTGTTTGCTTGTATGATTTTGTTTGTTTTATTAAGGCGAGTGCGTTAACAACCTCTCCATGCAAGTAATGCTTCTACTTGCGTTCTCTGCAACAAGCAAGATTTAGGAACCATTGCTAGTTACACACGTACTGCATAATACATGCGTAGGCCTACTAGTGTGTTTCGTTATAACTCTCAGCCCCTTTTGGCGTGATATGATTTTGTACAGCATTGTGCTGTTTTCTACTGACTCGTGACCAAAATCTTTTTTCGAGACGTTGTATTTTGTATTTGTATAAGGCTGTGCATCATAAATACAATGACAACGTTTTGAACTGAGACTATCGTGAACATTGAACTTGGTTTTTCACAGAAAGAAATAAACGTCATTTTGCATCATAATAACGTCAGAGGGTGCGGTTAGTATTGTAGTCTGCCGGTTGGGACCTTCATATCAGACGATCAACTTTTTTCGTTCGTTCTTCTGAATAGCTGGAGATTTTCAGCTACCAACGTCACGTTTAATACTCTCCATTTCTTGGAGGTAAAGCTTTGAAGTTCTTTGCAAGTTTTCACGTATGGATGTCAGGAGTTGTTGTAATTTGCCTGAATCAAGGGTAATCGCCATTTGTAGTTCCAAAAAAACCTTGTGACTCAACATTTACAATACTTCAAAGGTAAGCCTTAATATGCTCTTTTATTTCAGTCCATTTTTGTTGTAAATCAATATCATATCGTATTGAATAGTAAAGCATTAGCTTGTGCATCTGGTACAACCAAAGATGAGATTCAGAGGAAAGTATCGAATCACCATTCGGACTACTATGCACTAGTCCCCATCGACGCACCGTCCCAGAAGTAGCAGCGGATGCCCCTTCTTTCGCTTTTGTGCAGTAAGTCCCATAGGGAGGCCTGTCAGCGCCAACCCGCATGCAAATCGGCAAGTCGATAGACCTGAATCTTTTGGAGAAAATCCCAGAAGTAGCAGCGGATGCCCCTTCTTTCGCTTTTGTGCAGTAAGTCCCATAGGGAGGCCTGTCAGCGCCAACCCGCATAGCTCCCATGTATCGCAGCCTGAAGGTACCTTAACCTGGATGGATCTGGACAAACTCGGTACCATTTTGAAGCGGATGAACGGGCCAACCCGCATGCAAATCGGCAAGTCGATAGACCCGAAACTTTTGGAGACAATCCCAGAAGTAGCAGCGGATGCCCCTTCTTTCGCTTTTGTGCAGTAAGTCCCATAGGGAGGCCTGTCAGCGCCAACCCGCATGGCTCCCATGTATCGCAGCCTGAAGGTACCTTAACCTGGATGGATCTGGACAAACTCTTTCGCTTTTGTGCAGTAAGTCCCATAGGGAGGCCTGTCAGCGCCAACCCGCATGGCTCCCATGTATCGCAGCCTGAAGGTACCTTAACCTGGATGGATCTGGCAGGGACCTTGGCCGTGTGACACGGGTGACAGTACAGCTCAGTAATCCGCTACCGCACACAAACCGACCACACGTACGTGTATACCGACATGTACATTATGTACTTCCGTGGTTACAGGACAGACTGGTGGTCTGCTTCCCGCCGCGTGCTAACCGCTTACCACGTAAAACTACAATAACACATTTTAAAAGGAAAAGTTGATACCTGACTCTCGGCCGGAGTTCACTGCACAGCATGTGAAGTTTGTCCAGCGCCTGTATGTGCATCTACTTTGTCATGAAATACACGCTTGCACGGCAAGCGTCTATGATAGTTGTAGATTATGCAAACAACACTGCGTCTAGACCTCCGAGTTAAACGACAATTCAGCGGGCGCCTAACGTAGTGTCTTCCCTGTGTTATGAAGAAATTTGAATACCACCTAAACACTAATCAACAGCTTTGGCCAAATTTCTGCTGTAAAGGCGCCCCGATTGGCTGGAAGGCGGGGTCGGGGAAAACCCATGCACGGATATATTACAGAAACCAATATTCATGTCAATATGAAAATCATTTCCATTATATGAAAATAAGGATAACGGAACGATGAGCAGCCCCCCCCCCCCTTGTCATTAGAAGACCTAAATACCTTTGTCCTTGCACTTGTATCTCCAATGAAAGGTGTTTTTTTAAGTCAAAAACATGTTTTTCTTTAGCAACTGACACTTTACTCCACATACTACATGACTAATAAAGGGGGGGAAAAGGTCAAGCGACCTTCTTCAAAATGTGGTCTGTGATCAACTGTTCTCTGGGACGCGAACGACTCCAGAAACAGAGTGCGCTGCGCAAGCTCCCTCAGGACTGCTTGCGCTATATAACATTTTCACATTTAACAATTAAACGTTTATCTCGTGTTGGAAACAGTTAAAACAATAAATAATAATATTAATAATAGTGTGCATTAGATTATAATTAGTTACATATGTAATTTATTGATCGGCTAAATATCAACATGTAGGGATAATAATGAAGCAAAAGGGAAGTTTGGGCTCATCCCTAAACATACAGAAACAAGACAAATCTACCAAACACAAGTACAGTACCTACGTTACAAGGTTACAAGTTGTAGGTAAAGAGCATAAATTATAGAGAAAATACTTTAAATATTGAGTCATCTTGGCAGCTGCATAGCCAGGGTTCTCATTTGGGGCGAGAGTGGAGGCGCTGGATGTTACGGTTTCGGAGGGGCCCCATCTCTGTTAAACCCCTTGACCATAGTCAATTATAGGACTAACCGATTTCCAGTGGGAAGCAACTTGGTTCAAAAGATATTTTGGATATTTATCGGTATTTTTATCCAGCAGTTACGGTTTCGGAGGGGCCCCACTTCTGTTAAACCCCTTTGACCATAGTCAATTAGAGGACTAACCAATTTTCAGTGGGAGGCAACTTGGTTCAAAGATATATCGGATATTTATCGGTATTTCTATCCAGCAGTTACGGTTTCGGAGGGGCCCCACTTCTGTTAAACCCCTTGACCATAGTTAATTTTAGGACTAATCAATTTCTAGTGGGAGGCAACTTGGTTCAAGGATATATCGGATATTCATCGGTATTTAGATATCCAGCAGTAAATGACGAGTTGTGGAAAGTGCTGCAACAATTCTCCATCGGCACTTTGTCCCCCAGCCCCAGACCCCCCCCCCCTCCCCCCCAAAAAAAAATTAAGAAATAAATAAGAATAATTACAGTTGATTGACTGTTTGCTTGCCATCCAGGAACCAAAACCTGGATGTGTGTTAAGTATCAAAGTTGATTAAACTTTCAAAACTGTTTCACGACTCAAGTAGAGCCCACGCTATTTATTTATACATGATTATCGTTGTGCAGTGTGGTAAACACTTCAACGAGATGACGCTATCTACGAACCACAGACTGTGCTATGAGTCACTGTGGCGTGATCTGTATGGTGTTTAGTGGGGCGTAGGTGGAGAATCGCTTTACCTGATTGCATCAGAAGAGATTTACTTCTTGCGCTTCTTCTTACTTAACTCTCTCGACTAACAACGATTTGCATAAAGACAGCATACAACCCCCAAAAAGTGTAGTAGCATTCATTTTACTTGGTCACGTGACCAATAAATCTAGTCGTTAGTGCTTATACGTGATAGGTCTCGGCAGAAAAAAAACAATAGTTTTGACCCCCACGTATATTTCTATAGTTTTTCTTTAATAAAAGAACATATCAGTTGTTTCAATAACTAGTGATTTTTAATCAGTTGCCATGACAACTATGGACACCCTACACATTTTCTCTATTGACCTCCCGCCAACAGTTAAGAAAATTCACCAAATGTCACGCCGATCAACTTAAGTGTTCCCGAGCCATTGCAAGAAGTTTCATGGGGGGAGGACAGATTGGATGTTTTAAAGTTAACAACCATCTCTGGGGTTTTCTTTTCTTTTTAAATGTCTGCTTTGCAGGCAGACTGGCTCCCGTTGTAAATTCAACTATGTCTCATTCAAAAGTGGATAATATTTGTATTGCTACAAATGTAATAATTAAGAGAAGGAATCCGTTTTTTGGGAATGAAACTTCAAAATAACACGGGAAACGCAGCTTTAATCTGTGACATACTTCCATATAAAGTTTGTTTCTTGCACAAATTTAAATTTGCATGTAAAGGGCATTTTTGAATAGGAAACGGATCTTGAAAAAGTGGTTTTAAACCAATTTATGTAGGCTTATTTGAAGAACCAATTAGGGAAACTAAAAAGTCATTTTCCCTGTAGTCGTATCCTCTCTGAGTGATTCCCGTTTGCTATTTCCCGGGCATCGCGACTTTATAGGTGGTGCCTTGCTAAATGGTACTCACCGTTTTCCGGCTTCTGACTAGCGCCTATAGACCTGTATCATGCTGCAGCCATTTAAGTCATATTCCCTGTATCCAATAACAGTGTTAAATGATAATGTTTTCTTGTGCAAAATATTTCTTGAAAAACAAATATTTCTTGACAAACATTAAGTTGCAAACAAACAAAAAACAAATCCTTAAAAGTTAAGCAATGAAATGTTAGAGTATAGGTTTTCTGAGATATTTTGACAGTTGTTTCGGTTTAAATTGCATGGAAAGTACTGTAGTTTTGTTCCATAATGCTGTTGGGCTCCATTGCTAATCAGATTTAAAAATTACACCAATAGAGTTCATTTTGGTCCATCAGTGTAATTCGTTATTGTAGCATTCTGATCCGCTCTAGATACGGGAATTTTGAATGATACAAGAATCAAAGTAATGGAAAACTTACACGAAACCTTAAACTGTGCTTTGAGGTTGTATTTCTTTTGTTGTTCTTTTTCCAGGCTCCTTTCCCTGACCATTAGCGTCCCTGCTTATCTTCCGTGTGGACGTTTCTTCACTGGATCGGACCAGACTTATAAGGTAGGAGCCGCTTAACATCAAGTTGAATAGATAATTTGAAGTGAAACTTTAACAAGTCATGTCTTTGTTTTTGTCTTGCTCTGTATCGAACCATTTGAACTATTGGAAAATTCTCATGTTAAGCAGATGAAAGAAATCAAAACCTTACAGATTTTATTTCATCTCTTAATTTACATGAGTGCAAGGTAATAAGCAGATAATAAAAACCATTTATAGAGATGCGGAATCAATACAAAAGCTAAGCTTTTGGGTATGGAGCCCGAGATTAACATGATTATAAACACAGACAACTGAAGGACAAACAAACAATGGAGATGGAAAGCAAACTAGATAAATTAAAGCAGTTTTCAATAATATGCAGGTAAAAATGATGAAAAAAAAATAAAATCAAAAACGAAACCGAGGAAAATACTTCTGATCAGTAGCTAACAGTAAATAGAGACAAAGACTCAAACTTAAACTCATCAAGATAAAATCTTTGGAGCACATTAAGAATGACAAAATAAATACTAACTAAATAGTGAACAGTAGTTAGTCGTGTCTGTTTAAGCAGAATTGCCTGAAATCTTTTCAGTAATCTAAAAGTAAGACCCCAAACATGTTGCGTAGATCTAGCTTTCTGCTTTATGTAACATCTCATAACATAAGCATACATATCAAACGACTTGATTCTGATTCGTTTAATCAGGATTTGTACAATACATTTGTAATTCAAATGAAACAAATGTGATTCAATCATTCTTTTGGTCAGTACCCATCCAACTAAACATTTTTTTTTTGAAATTCACCACCAGAAGGCGTTATATACCCACTTTTAGGGGCACAATCACCTTATCTTGGGACTAAGTCTGACTATAACCCTAAAGGGGCAGTCGTGGAATTTGCCCTTCCCCCTCATTTTTTTCCGCAATAGCCTCGAAATGCCTAGAGACAACAAACAAGAAATGTCAAAAAAAGTACCCCAATACTTGTGCCAGCATGCATTGTAGTTGCTCACGTGACCATTTGATCTATTCTTAATTGTTTGGGTGATTGGTTCGGGCGGAGAAGACATGGCTTTGACCCACGTCCCACATTTATTCATATAAAATACCGTAAAATTAATATTACAACTGTTTTTTCAATTATTTGACATAGTAACCATGGACATTATACGAATTTTTTTCCACCAAACTGACCCTAGAAATTTCATACCGATCGACCGAAGCGTTCTTGAGCTATTAACATAAGTTGTATATGGAAACACCTTGTTCATTCTGGTCCGGATAGGGTAAACAAAAAAATAACGCACTATAACACATGAACGGTTAGGTCTTCTTAAGTGTAAGGAATTAAAAAGAAATAATTATTCTCATACAGTCCCTGGCCAACAACTTTAGTTCAATATGGAAGACAAAACAGCAAAACAGGATCAACGTTTAACCGCCATTTTACTCCCAGGTCCCAAATACACATTACTCGTTATCTGTACATTGTATCAGCCTGATTGGTGCGCGTGATTTGTCGTGTAAACAGCAGTAAGCTTATTAATTAAATAAACATATACAGTTCATAAAATACAAGTCATAAAATGTTGCCAGAAGTTTCTGTTTTTCTTTTGAAACCTTAATCTGAATAATAGCTCTGTAATGAACACATTAAAAAAAAGCTGTAAAAAATTACCATTCTCTGTCATACGGAGGTGTACAGCAAGTCGAGGACACTGTGACGAAACAAAAATCAAGTTGATAAAGAATTATCAACGTGTATCATCATACCAGTTGCTCAAATAAGAAGCGGCCTATCCGAAATTTTAATCATGACATTAAACTACGTATTGCTTAATACGATTTTGCGAAATGAAATCAAAACGAAGTGCCTTCGAAGTACGAAGAAACCCCTATACTGAGCTTTGCAGCTTTTATTTTCTTTTTCAGGCTCTTGTCCCTCGCCATTATCATCCCCGCTTTTATTCTGTGTAGATGTTTCTTTACTGGATCGGACCAGACTCATTATAAGGTAAGTACTGCTTAATCCCAGATTGAATTATTAAATATTTCATGAAAAATGAAAAAAGTAAGACTGCTGCAAACTGCTTACTGACTGGGTGGACCTGAAATATATAAATCTAAAAATTAATGTGGCCTGACGTTGCGAACTTAGCAAGTTCTTCTTCAGAGGCTAAAACAGAAATGACAGAGTTACATACATTAACATGGGGGTGCACACAAACATGCAGGGATGAAAGAAGAAACACAAAAGGAGGATTAGGTGGGAAAGGTGTGGAAAGATGCAGGGGAGGGTGCATGAGAGAACAAAGAAACAAAGGGAGATGGCAAACCACAAGGGGTCTGGTATGAACAGGGGAGGGACCAGAAAGGGGAAGGATCAAAGGTCACAGGGAGTGGGAACGGACAAAAGAGTGTGGGAGTGAAGGGGGATTATGCCGGGGGGGGGGGAACAGTATGGAGGTGGAAAGGGATGAAAGATGGGGGAAGATGGGTAAACACAAACAATGAAGACCAGGTGGATTATCTGTAACAGAAGACAATGGAGGAAGAAAAAGATTAATCATTTCCAAGTTGGATGTTGAGACCATGTGGTTGAATAGTTCGAAGACGATTCATCCACACTTTCTCTCTGCTGAGGCGGACTGAGTCCTTGCGATGGCCAAGAGATTCAATGCCCTGCAAAATCATATCAGAAATGGAGTGGTTAGGCAGGTTGAAGTGATGACCAACAGGGGTGTCTAGTTTCTTGGTGTTGACCGTTGACCGGTGGGCATAGAAACGCTTCTTGAGCGTATTCTTAGTCTCACCTACATACTGCACTCCACAGACCCTGCAAGAAATGAGATATATGACATTAGGGGTGTTACAAGTGATGTTACCAATGGTTCTGTGGGTAGTGACAGAAGAGTGGCCAGAAAAGGAGTCAGACTCCTGGATATGAATCTGGCAGACAACACATCTGGAACTGCACTTGAAAGTGCCATGCTGGGTGGGAGGGGATGCATCCAAGGATGGGACTTCAGCTCGAACAATCAAGTCCCGTAGATTTCGAGGACGCCTGTAAGCCAATGTGGGGCCGTTGGGGATGGCGCGGGCAAGGCGATCTGAAGTATGGAGGATATGATGATTGTCATTAGTGATTTTGCGAAGGGGAGGGAGATTGGGGTGAAACGTGGTAACCAAGGGAATCATGGGTTTAGCCCTGGCATCAGGGGCCTTTCCCGTGAGAGCTAGGTTTCTGGGGATAGCTTTAGCTCTGGCAATGGCACGATGAACTTGGCGAGAGCTGTGACCCCTGGCCACCAAGTTGTTCCTCAGTATCTGTGTATGGCGGGAGAAATCGGAATCATTAGAACAAATTCTTCTGAGTCTGAGTGCCTGGCTAAACGCTATGCCAGTTTTGCAGTGCCTGGGGTGACAGCTGGAGGAGTGGAGGTACTGGTGGGTGTCTGTGGGTTTGGAATACAGGTCAGTGGTTAGTGAGTTGCCTTGCTTGCGGACGGTGACATCCAGAAAGTGGGTTTGGTGAGCCGAGAACTCTGATGTGAATTTGATGGTTCTGTGGAAGGAATTGATGTGGTTAGTGAAGGTCAAGAGACTGTCCTCATCGCTGGTCCAGATGAAAAAAACATCATCAATATATCTCCACCAAATCCAAGGGCGACATGGGGCCGAGGCAAGAATGCGTTCTTCGAGGTCACCCATGAAGAGGCAAGCCATGGATGGGGCCATGCGAGTGCCCATTGCAGTGCCGTGTACCTGTAGATAGTGTTCACCAAGGAAGGAAAAATTGTTCTTCGTTAGTATAAGTCTCATGAGGGTGCCAACATCACTGATGGGAGGAGTCGTGTGTCCTGCCTTGGCCAGAGCCAAGGAGCAAGCACGAACACCCTCCTCATGTGGGATGTTGGTGTACAGAGATGAGACGTCGAAAGTCCCAATGATGGCCGTGCTGGGAATCTGGTCCTTGATTCCTTCAAGCTTGCGTAGGAAGTCTGGGGTGTCGTGAATGTATATTTCGTCATACTTGACAGCAAAATGACCGTTGTGACACTTCACCTCGGTCATTCTGTATATTTTTCTCATCCTGTTGCTTAATACGATTTTGCGAAATGAAATCAAAACGAAGTGCCTTCGAAGTACGAAGAAACCCCTATACTGAGCTTTGCAGCTTTTATTTTCTTTTTCAGGCTCTTGTCCCTCGCCATTATCATCCCCGCTTTTATTCTGTGTAGATGTTTCTTTACTGGATCGGACCAGACTCATTATAAGGTAAGTACTGCTTAATCCCAGATTGAATTATTAACTATTTCGTCATACTTGACAGCAAAATGACCGTTGTGACACTTCACCTCGGTCATTCTGTATATTTTTCTCATCCTGTTGAAATCCAAAGGAAAAGCCACAAACTTTCTCAAAACTTCTTTCTTGGTGCTAGCATTATAACTTCTTGAATACATTAAAATAATATAAAACCTTTGGAGACGACAACACGGTTGTTTTTCCAACAAGTGCCTCTCAGTAACAAGGATCAAACATCATGGAGCTTCGGGAACCTTTGAAGATTCTTTCGTGACAAAGAAATTTTTTCTGAAATAAATTTCTCAATCCCCCCAAATATCACTGAATCCAGGTAGAAGTTCATTAATGACCTCCTGTTTAACAGATATTTGCGCCAGAAATATTCAAAGTAAATCCAGCAAGCTGCCCGAATACAGATAACGCCCACTGATAAATGGCTACAGAGTATGGAACAATAATGGGCACAAGGGTCGCTTGCCTCTGTACCCCAAAAAGCACACCTGGATCATGCATTGGAGGTACACTGTTTGTTAGCAGTGGGCTCATCTGAAAGTGAGTCATGAGGATCTTTGGCATAACACAAACAAAATGTTGCAATAATACAATAACAACCCACGTGCCAATTCTGGTTTTAAAAAAATGAATGAACAACAGTAAGATCTACTGGTATGATATTTTCTAATTCAAGACTTCTGAAATGCTTAAGATATCAGGGTGAAGTGTTATCAATTAAAATAAATCATCCTCATCCAGTCGCCAAAAAAAATCCCAGTCATCCAAAAACATAAGTTCAAAATAGCAAGAAAGAATTGGTGTTCAAAAGACGTATCAAACCTAGGTCCAAAATACACATTCAAGTACACTCACACGCCAGTGAGTTAAACAAAGTACTTGAGATCAGATTATCTGTACATCGTAGGCAGCATAATTAGTGCGCTGATTTATCTGTAAACATATTTCTAAAAAATACAATTAGTTTCTCGCACGAAACTGCATTTAAATGTAACAATAATATACATTGTTTATTCAAGACGAAATTTGTTTTAAAAAACACATTTTAGAAACGAAATTATCATAATTGGGAAAAATACAAACCTTCTCTTTCGTGCACAGCTGTTTAAGAGCGTTGTTAAACAAAATGAAATTAAGTCCCGTCGAAGATATATTGGAAATATCCCACACATTTCATAATACAAAGCCTTTTTATTTGCTTGCTTATCAAGGCTCATTTCTCACAAAACAAACAGAAACCTAAAACAAAATTATGGTAGAACAAAACCAAGAGATGTACGAGGTCATATAAACATTGAAGAACATGTCCTCGTCAAAATAACTCATTACTGACAAACGATCCCTTTAAAAATTTGTTTTATCTTTAGGTGATATCGCCGTTAATTTAGTCTTTCGTTTACGCAATGCGACTGCACTAAGCTGTAATTATATACCAATTTTTATCGCGGCATCGGTTGGCTCTGCGTTTGAAAAGATTGGCGCTCATCTTGAGTGCAGCATCTGCACAGATAAATACAAGCAGCCGAAAGTACTGAACTGCCTCCATAGCTTTTGTGAGGAGTGTCTTGTAAAATACCGTGATGGCACACACCGAGGAGCACCACAAATCCCTTGCCCTGTGTGTTGTCAGGAGACGGTACTTCCACAGTCTGGCATCCAGGGCCTCAAGACCAACTTTCATTTAGTTGGTATGATTGAGGAATTTGAATTACAGGAGAAGGTAGCATGCTCAAGAGACTCGAAGCTTCTCTGTGAGACATGCGACGAGGAAAACGAGGCTTTGCATCACTGTCTCGACTGCGGAATGAATATCTGTACCACCTGCCGCAGGACACATTTACGGTTCCCGGTGTCGGCAAACCATGCAGTAGAGACGTTGAATGACATTCGCCAGGGGAAGGTGAACGTGACTAAAAAACCGGACCAGTCCAAATGTCACAAACACAAGGAGGGTGTCACACAATTCTATTGCAAGACATGCGACGAGCTGATCTGCCAAGTATGCACTGTCTTAGATCATTCTAAACCCGATCACGACATAATCGACATCGCAAAAGCTTCAAAAGGATTCAGACAGTCACTGAGGAAAGGCTTTTCTGCTTTTGAAGAAGACATTAAGGGCCTTGAAGTATCCCTACAGGGTGTGGCTTCATCTAAGAAACTTTTGAACGACAACACGGTAACGGCTCGAAAGAGGGTGCAAGGCAGAGCTGCTGATGTAATAGCAAAGGTCAAAGCTGAAGAGAAACAACTCCTCGATGAGATCACTACGCAGGAAAAGGAACAACACAAGCGACTGGACGAGCACAAGAAGACACTAAGCTCCCTACTACATAGAAAGAAACATTGCCTACAGACCAGCCAAGAAGTAACGAAAAATGCATCAGATTCCCACTTCCTTTCCCTCCATCCCGTGATCAGCACAGACATGGACAAGCTCAGAGGTCAACCAACTCCCACGATGGCAGGGTTGAAGTTGCATCCCGTGTTCGTTAAGAGCAAGAACCTTGACATCGATCTGGGCAAGGTGATGGTGGAAGACACATGGGAGCAGCTTCAGTGCTTTGGAAAGCAGGGGAGTGGTGAAGGGGAGTTTGAATCAGCCAGTGGCATTGCTGCTGCTGCTGACCCTGACGAGATTGCTGTGGCTGACTGGAAGAACAAGCGAGTGGTAATCTGCAACAGCCAGGGGCCTACTAAGAAATACCTTCCGATAAACGCAAGTACGTTGTTAATACATACACACACACATTTTATACATAACCCCATTTCAACGTCCAATAAAAATATATAGGACTAATGACCGTAATATTTTTCCTCTTTTAATTGTGGACAGCGACTAAAACTTTACCGGTGTCCCCCTACCCCCGTGTTCATTTTCTTGAAAAAATCGCTGTGAAATTTGAATTTCAGAGACACACAGAAAGGGAAACAATAATTGTGCTTCCATCAAAATCAATATAAAAATCAGTTGTCTAGATTCTTTCTAGACTTGGTGACAAGTCGGTAAGTGTTTTACGTACGGTAACCGGTTACTGGCCACACGCACCAAAATATTGCTTCAATGTGTGTAGTCTGGTTTCCAGATAAACGCTAGCGAATTTTATGCGAGCACTCTGATCATGGGCGTCGCGGGGGGGGGGGGGGGCAAATATCCCTGCCCATCATCCAAAAATGATTATTTTGGGAAAATCCTGCAATAATAAGGATTTGGGGATTTGGGAGGAAAAAAATGTGCTGGAGACGCCCATGACTCGGATTGGTTCAGCTTCCAGAGTGTTTTCTAGGGCCGCCACGAAAGATCATTCTTATCACTTTGACGGTTTGTACTTTGTGTTGTGTAACATAACAAACTTCATTATATGGCATACACGACTCATATAAATCAAGTATATCACAATGATACATTTTCTTTATAAAAACAATTGACCAAGCTGAGTGTATTGGTCGGTAAAACGTCGCCAGATCGGCAAACATGTCCCCGACGTATTGAGAAGAACTCCCGATGTAACGGAATGAATGAGCCCTCCTTTGCGCAATTGGATATCATCGCAAAAAATTCACTGCATATATTGCGCTGCCTGCATATGTCACCATCCTAAAAACGGTTTCCCCCCATAATTTTGTAGTTTCTCCCAAAGTACTGTTTTCTTATTAAATTATTATTATTTAAAACACCAACGGCCAATCACAATTGCCGTAGTCAACGGGAGTTAGTGTCATTGCAATGCTGACCGGAGACGAGGAAAGACCGTGTCATTATTTGCTTTCCTTTTTTTCCGTTTTCCAGAATAAACCAGCACAAAACAGAAACCGAGTCGCCGAGTCCTCTCCCTACTTTTTTACTCTTAACACCCAGGGTCACACATGAATAACGGTGCGAGAACGCAATAGTCAAGTTGTCAGATTTGTCGCAATCCGGCCGATTACGTACTTCTAGTCTTATGCCAGCCGCACCGTAAAATCGTAAAAATCACTGTTCGGAGGAGGCATTGTAGTTCATCAAGTTCCCTCCTACCGAACATTGGTCTTTCTACCTCTTTTATTAGCCCCCCCCCCCCCCCCCACCCACCCACCCACACACACCTTGCCCTTCGAGTTCAAATATCATGTCCTCGTCCTCATTGCCCATGTTGTCATATCCTACAAAACTCGGGGTAAGAGAAATACAATTTTTCTTGAAAGGATGAACAGCAGCTAACCCACTCTTCGAAATGTTTTTTACTGTTCAAATATCCTGAGTAAAGAGCGCCACCTGTTGTCAGTAGGTGTCCAGATACAGATTTATTGTTCTACACCCAAATAAAAACTTTCCAATACGATGCTAATGAGAATAATACTAGAATTCTTGACCATCATAATTCCTAACGCTATGTGACATCCACAGTTTATGATGGCCAGTCTATGTCGAAAGAAAACGTTTTTGATTAAAATCCCCACATTTATTATACAAACTCATTCGTGCACGTTGCATATGCATTTTAATTTTTTTCCCAAATGAATTTAACATGAAAAGAGCTGAAGTGGATCAGAAAAACTTGACTCTCAAAAAGTCTGATTTATGTATAGTCGTTAATTCAATCATTTCTGTTTTACCTGACAAGAGTAATAACTCGAAATACTTTCAGTCACCTGATCATTTTATTCAAAATTATTTTGTTTCCAGATGACGTTGTTGCTGTATCGAATCAGTGGGTGTGTGCAAACCCCGGCAAGATGATGGTTTACGATAGGGACACCACGCACAAGTTTGATTTCCGCACAGTACCAGATGATGAGGTTGGCAAGACAGCCGTGCGGCTCGCGAGCATGGCTGTCATGCCCAACGGTAACATCATAGCGGGCGATAAGGAGAGGAAGGTGTTGACTGTGCACAATCCCAGAAATGGTGAGATCCTACACACCATGCCAGTGAAGATAAAACCTGACTTCTTGGCTGTACTGAGCAATGGTTGGATTGTGATCAGTGACTCGAAGCAGGGACTAGTGGAGATAGTGGAGGTTTCTAATGGCAACGCTGTGACTGTTACCAGAATCCAGCCAACCATCGACGGTAAACCGGTGAAAAACTGCCAGGGTGTATGCAGCAACAGCTCGGGTATCTACCTTGCAATGGACACAGGGTACGTCAACACCGGTCACATACACCACTATAACTGTGCAGGTCAGTTTGTCAGCTGCGTGGCCCAGGGTTTGTACAACCCCTGTGGAATCACATTCACAGAAGACGGGCAGCAGCTGGCAGTGGCTGACCTGTACTCAGTAAAGATATATCACAAGGTGTGATGCCAACGATGTCATCCAGCATAAAACCGCCCTCACATGCCCAACTTTGGGTCGGTTTATGCCCGATTGTATTAGACCTAAAAGAGGCCTAAGTATACAATGAAATACATTAATATAAACAAAACAAAACAAAGGACTGACAATGATATCCTAATATTGTCTCTCGTATAAATTTGCTCTTTTCTTCAACTTTAATGATGACACATTTTAAACATGACACGTTATCATTTTTCCTTCTGAATTGTTCAATTCAGACCCCAACCACATAATTAAAAGTTTGAAGACACGCATCGTCGCCAACGGTTACTTGAAGCTAAAGATGTATGGATGTTTAATCTTACCTTAAACGAGAACCCTCCCACATTCAAGTTACGGTCTGAATATGATGCCCATGTCACGACAGGAACATATTATCCGGTGAATGTTCATTGTTGTGTGGCTCATCCGAAAATGAATACTATAGGCGCAACAGAATATGCATACAAGAGTTGCTGTATAGTTACGTCACAGAGAGCTAATTAGAAACAATATCAGAAAACGAAAATGTCATTTTCTTATAACATAGTCAATTCGGTTGTTTTGTGAAATTATAAAGACTGAATCTTCTGGTGTGGAGAGCTGTGTAGTTTCATCAAAGAAAATCTGAAAATATAATTCTTTGAGCGTTTGTTTGTAGTACGTTACAAGATTCCAAATTGTTGGAGCATCGTTTTTTGCAGTAGAAATGGACAAAAAAAAATTGACTTGAACTTATATCAATTGTGTGCAAGTGACAAAAATGTTGACTTTGAATTGGTTCAATGATCGTTCATTTCGAATTATTTGTATGCATGTGACTCGTTTTTGAGATGTTTTCGAATACAAAGAAAATGCATGTGTTAAAGGAATAAAGATATCGTTGGATGTGCTGGCAAAACGGAATCTACCGCAGTTGAAAACATACGAAAAGTTGTGTTGAAACTCTTTTACATGTACATCCAAATCGATCTGAGCCATACATAACGCTTGCAACAAATATGAAAAAAAGTAATGTGAATACAATGATTTTTGCTCAGAGAGGTGTTATTAGCAATATAATAGTGCGTTTAAATTTCATGTAATTAGGATAAATAATTGTATGCACTACTGACAATCATGTATTTATACGAAACCAACTATGAGGAATTGTTTTCAAATGTATGTCATAGTAATCCATTTAAAAAAGTGTTTGTCACAAATAACAACTGGCGTGTACATAGCTAGCATATGTTTACATTCCCTAACACATTTATCGAGATTCTACTAAATTCAAAATTTGAAACTGTGTATCTTATCACTCAACCATAAGTTATTAAAAAAATAAAGTCTTGCGTACAAACTGTTAAAACTGTATTCAGTAGATTTGATTCAAACAATTTGATTGTAAAACTGTTTTTAATAAATGGGCCACAAAATACACCACGACAACAATAACCGAAAATTGTGCATTTATTTGATTTTGTATTAGTCTTGAGTATTTAGTCTTGGTGTGGGTTTGCTTTGAATTATCTTGGTTTGGGTTGGGATGGGATAGGTTCATTGGGTTGGGTGAGTTTTGTTGGGATGGTCTAGGCTTCTTCGTAGTTTGAAAACCATGACAAACATTGATTTGGGCAGCGAACACGAAAGACATTGCTGTTGCAGATAACTTATCATGTAGTTTTAAACAAGATAAACATGGACATAACTGCCCTAAAGCACGGCTGCATGCACAACCCATAAATATTCCATCTCCAACATTGATTATTTCAATCAAAGCTATTTAGCAAACCAGATGCTTAATTACCTGAAATTGTAATACTAAGTAATGTTAAATGCCGCCAACAGGTGCTGTTTAACTCGTCATGATCTTAAAGAGCGCCACCATGATAAAGTGAGCCAACTCTACCACGGTCGTGAGACTCATGCCGCATAACAAACCGAGATAGCCTCCAATGTCACCTGTAGAAATATAATGCATCATGTGTCAATGATGGGTCCCAGAAGAAAGTCCGATAATGCTTCTAATAGGAAGCTTTAAAGTATATTAATCAGACTGCAGCCGGTAGTTACACCATCGCCTCCTGTGTTAACGCCAGTATGTACAACTAGCACCACAAGGCCTCCACTGACAAGATCAACGGAAGGGACAGATGTCGGAGTGGAGGGGGAGGAGATAAAGCCTGGGGCAGCTGATAAAGAGACTGGAGGTGTCCGACAGAGAGTGATAGCCGCACAGGAACTTTTCCTGAGGAAGGAGAAAGTTGGGGAGGTGGCGTCATCAACTGTTGGCACATCCGAGTCTTCGCACAGGCCCAGGTACGTGTCCACACCAGTAACATGGGGACCAAGACCCACTCACCGAGGTCCGACAGAGTGGTACCAGGCAGTGACCACGCCTGATAGTGTGAGTTGGCCTAAATATCCAGAAACACTGCATGGGGGACCACTGGGGTCGCTGGATGGGCTGGCAGGATTTGGAGGGACTCCGCCTCAGGCCACTAGCAGACAATACGTTTTCCGGCAAACTCCAAGCATCTTCACCACTCCACTCTCAATGGGGGAAGTGAGATGTAATCTACAGGAGCAGCTGGGGGAAATGCCAGGACGGCATCTGTGTACTGGGGAAGTGAGGGTGCCAGAAGTAGTGATGAGTACAGGACAGCAGCAACAGAAATTGGTGGGACGAGGGGTTGAAGGGCTGCAATCAGAACAGCCAGATGTGAAACTCCCGGCTGACCCGGAAGGGAAAAGTCCACCCAAGGTTGCAGAGGTGGAAGGTGCCGGGAGAATTCACAGGAAACCATGTATCGTCCCTGACCGGTTTGCTGGAGTGGTTCCGTGGAGAGATTACAAGGCCCACTTCGAGTCCTGCGCAGTTATCAATGGTTGGAAGGCGGAGGAAAAAGCCTACTTTTTAGCAGCCAGTTTGAAAAATCATGCCCAGCAAGTCCTTGGGGACAGGGCATCAGGGGAGGTGTTGAGTTACGCGGAGCTAACAGCAAGACTAGAGAGACGATATGGGCCAGGGGAGCAGGCCGAGACGTTCTTAGCTGAGCTGCGGAGCAGAGTAAGGAAAGCAAATGAAAGTTTGCAGGAGCTTGGGCAGGGGATACGCAGACTCACAGAGCTGGCGTACCCAGAACTCCCAAGGAATAGCAGGGAAAGGCTGGCACGGGGGCATTTCGTGGATGCAATACCGGATGCTGAGATACGTGCAGGGATTTTCCGGGCTCATCCTGCTACGCTGGATGAGGCATTAAGGGCAGCACTGGAGACGGAGTCTTTTCTGAATGCAGAGAGGCAACGGCAGCGGAACCAAGGTATCCGACCAGATAGGAACACCAGAACCACGAGGCAAGTGGAATTTGTTTCAAGGGACGAGTTTGAGAGGCAGACAAGGGCCATGTCCGAACAAATGAGGTTGTTGCATGACATGATGTCGGGGTTGACTCAGGCGATGCAACAAGATACTCCTCGGCGGGTGAGCCGGGAAGGGGAGTGGATGCGTCAAAGCCAAGGGTGTTTCAAGTGTGGAAAGATGGGACACTTCAAGAGGGACTGTCCTGAACTTAAGGTCCACCAGGCGTCGGGAAACGAATCCGGGCCAACCCAGCGGGTCATGGGAAGGTCGGAAACAACAAGAGACCCAAGCCAAGTGCCAGTCGTGAAGACGAAGACAAGTCAGTAAAGGAGGACACAGGGCCTGCCAGAGACCCAGTACAACTCGTACCACGTGGGATGGGGGCAGCACTACATGGAGTGTTTGTACAGGGAGAAATAGGAGGACATTCAATTCCGTTCCTGATCGATACTGGTTCGTCCGAAACATTAATTGAGGTATCAGAGTATAACCTAATGGATAAAGAGACTCGACCGAAGTTGAGGCAAGTCAGAGAAGTTATCCGCCAAGCTGATGGGAAACCACTGGCGATTAGGGGAAGTGCCAACATGGTGATAAAGATAGGGGGGTACAGTTCAGAAGTTGAAGTCCTCGTCGCTTCGATCAGAAACAAAGGCATACTTGGCATGAATGTTCTACTGACAGCCGGCTGTACACTGGATCTGAAGCAGCTCCACTTAAAGATGGGGGAGTTCACCACGCCCTGCTGCGGCAAGGATCAGACAGCTTCTTTCTGTTGTCGCATCCGAGCGGAAAGGGCGACCAGAATTCCACCGGGGCACGAAGCAATCATCATGGGAGTGCTAGAAAGGCAGGAAAAACTGAATGGCTTGGGGCTTATCGAGCCCACTGACAGAAACAACTTAGCTGAGCGAGGACTGATGGTAGCAAGAGTGCTGGTGGACGCCACGGCAGAGAGATACCCCATACGAATATTTAATCCGGGCACAGAAGTAGCAGAGGTCGACGAAAGAAGCATAGTTGGCATACTGACATCCACGGATGCAGAGTCCATACAAGCAAGTGATGGTTCCACAGTGATGATGATGGAAAGGGGAAAAGAAACAGAAGACGAAATTAGTAAAACTGGTAAGGAACTTCCAGAGCACCTTACGAGCCTGTATCAGGAAAGCGTAAGTCATCTACCAGACAGAGTCGACGGGGAAAAGGTGAAAAATCTCCTGATAGATTATCAAGATGTATTTTCAAGGGGTATGGATGACCTAGGCAAGACCGACGTGGTGCAGCATGAAATCAGGGTGGAGGAGACACGCCCCATTCGACAACACCCAAGAAGATTCCCCATCTGGCAGCGTGCAGAGGTGGATGAACAGGTGCGAGACATGCTTCAGAAAGGAATCATAGAACCATCAAGTAGCCCGTGGGCATCACCAGTGGTGTTGGTGAAAAAGAAGGACGGTTCTACCCGGTTTTGTGTGGACTACAGGTCCCTTAATTCTCACACTCTGAAGGATGCCTACCCAATACCCCGGGTGGATGACAGCTTGGATTCGCTGGATGGATCTAAGTGGTTCTCAACCCTCGACTTGGCTAGTGGATACTGGCAGGTAGCGCTGGACGACGATGCCAAAGCTAAGTCAGCTTTCGTCACAAGTGGTGGACTCTACCAGTGGAGGGTAATGCCCTTTGGCTTATGTGATGCTCCAGCTACATTCGAGAGGCTGATGGAGAGAATTTTTGCGGGGCTACAGTGGGAAACCCTACTGCTCTACCTGGACGACATTGTAGTCTTCGCTAAGACAGTGGATGAGGAGGTAGCAAGACTTCAGGAGGTCTTCCTAAGGCTCAGACGAGCTAACCTTAAGTTAAAGCCCAAGAAATGTCATCTCTTCCAGCAGTCAGTGAGCTACCTGGGTCATGTGATATCCAATGAAGGAGTGTCCACAGATCCGGAAAAAGTCCGAGCGGTGGAGGAGTGGCCAACGCCTCAGTCTACAAAGGATGTGAGGAGCTTCATTGGACTGTCATCTTACTACAGGCGCTACATAAAGGGATTTGCACACCTGGCCAAACCCTTGCACCGACTTATGGAGAAGAACCAGATCTTCCAGTGGACAGATGAATGTGAGCAGGCATTCCAAGCCTTAAAGACGTCATTGACAACAGCCCCCATCCTTGTCTACCCCAAGGCGGAAGGAGAGTTTGTGTTGGACACGGATGCGAGCAACACCGGAATTGGAGCTGTCCTGTCGCAGAGACAAGATGGGGTGGAAAAAGTCATTGCGTATGCCAGTCGCACGATGTCGAAACCTGAGAGGAATTATTGTGTTACGAGGCGGGAGCTGCTGGCTGTGGTGTCATACGTAAAGCATTTCAAGCATTATCTGTATGGTCGGCGATTTGTGGTCAGGACAGATCATGGAGCGTTGCGCTGGTTACTCAACTTCCGAAACCCGGAGGGCCAACTTGCAAGGTGGATGGAGATCTTAAGCGAGTATGACTTTGCAGTTCAACATCGTGCCGGTCGGATCCACCAGAACGCCGATGCGCTTTCTCGAAAGCCATGCAGACAGTGCGGCAGAGACACTGCAGGTGCAGAGGACCAGCTTAATCCACCGCAAGATGAGGCCAAAGTGGAGACAGCCGAAGAAGCAGCCAAAGCAGAAACCTCAGCGGAGGAACAACCCAAAGATAAAGCTACATCCACGGTTGAGGCAGACCGTGGTGCTAGAACTCTCAGCGCTCTAACACCGAAGTGGACCATACAGGAGCTGAGGGAGCAGCAATTGGCAGACTCCACTACAGGACCAATCATGAGAGTGAAGGAGGAAGGGGATACGAGACCAGCATGGGAATCGATATCCACAGAGTCTGCTTCCACAAAGACATACTGGGCACTTTGGCAGCAGCTTAAGATACGACAGGGAGTCCTATGTCGACGATATGAGTCTGATGACGGGAGGCACGGCAGATGGCAGGTGGTTTTGCCAGGAAGCTTGCAGGATGAAGTTCTGGAGGAACTCCACGACAGCAAGACAGCACGTCACCAGGGGGTGCACAAGACACTGCACAAAATCCGGCGGAAGTACTATTGGACAGGGATGTCAGCTGACGTGCGGACCAAGATCCGGCAATGCACAGTCTGCGCTCGAAGAAAGTCACCGGGGAAGAAGCCACGAGCTCCACTTCAGCAGTACGTGGTTGGGGCGCCAATGGAGAGGATTGCTTTGGATATCATGGGCCCTCTTCCAAGAAGTGACCGGGGTATGGCCTATGTACTCGTAGTTGGCGATCCATTTACAAAGTGGATTGAGGCGTATGCACTTCCGGACCAGAAGGCAACTACGGTAGCAGAAACACTGGTGGAGCAGTTTATCTGCAGATATGGTTGCCCGAAGGAAATTCACAGTGATCAAGGCACCAATTTCCAGTCGGCGGTGTTTAGGGAAGTTTGTAGACTGCTGGGAATCGACCAGACACGTACCTGCCCATGGAACCCCAAGTCAGATGGGTTCATCGAGCGATTCAACCGGAGTTTGATCAACCTTGTTGCTCCGTTTGTGGAGCCGGGTCAGAAGGACTGGGATGCTAACTTGGCATACTCTATGATGGCCTACCGAAGTGCGGCACAAGCAAGCACGGAAGAGTCACCGTGTTTCATGCTGATGGGACGGGAGATACCTCTACCCCTGGATGCCCTCACGGAGCTGCCAGACAATTGTGAAGACCAGTTGTCAACGGATTACGCCAGAAACCTGCGTGAAAAGATGAGCAAGGCACACAAGAAGGCTCGAAGTAGCATGAAGGCGAATCTTCGGCGACAGAAGCGCAACTATGATCGCCATGTGGCGGGCAACAAAATAAGAGCGGGTATGTTCGTGTGGTTACACAACACTGCACGAAAAAAAGGGCTGTCACCTAAGCTTCAGTTTAAGTGGCTGGGACCGTATCTGGTAGTGGACCAGCTGTCTGATGTGACTTTTCGAGTACAAGAAACACCAAGATCCAAGATGAAGGTTGTGCACTATGACAAACTGAAGGTTTACACCGGCCCCGAAAGGAGAACATGGCGAGTGGGATCAAGAACCAGCAGCCCTGTGGAACTGGAGGATGTGCAGGATCAATCGTTGCCAAATACTGCGGTGGACTCGAGTTCAGCAGATAATCCACTGAATGAGTTTAATGTGGAAGCCGGTGAATTCCGGGATGACGAAACTCACCTTGCATCAAGTGCCGACGAATTTCCGACAGCGGATCCGGAGGCAGAACCACCGGGCATAGCAGAAGAGAGCATGGGTAAAAACTTCACAGTGGCCTTGGAAGAGAAGGAACAAGATTCTACAAGCCCCCAGCCGCGAAAACATCGATATCCCCGACGGCAGAGAAGACGTCCCACTAGACTACAGGATTACGAAGTTTAATCCTCGAAAGATAAAAATTGAAGAAATCTCCGAAATAATTAAACAAGGGCGCCACCACGCGGCAATGCAAGAAAGGGCAGAAAACTTTTAATTGGTATCCGGTAGGCAAAGAGCTACACAACGGTGACTTTTGCGGGCACCGCTTCGCTGCATAGTGATAACGTACGTGTACGTGTACGCACGCGCGTACACTGTCGTCATTCCTTAGTTGAACTCGCCACAATATCGCATCGCACGTACACATACTTCAGTCTGATTTGATCCACCGCAACCGAAGTGATCCACCGGGCCGCCGTGTCTGATCCACCGTAACCAACGTGATCCACCGCAACCAACGTGATCCACCGGGGGACGTGCGTGATCCACCGCATAACTTTATTAAGGGGATTTTTGTGGAGCCCTAGTGGACTGTATCCAAGATTCACCATGCGAGGTGGTCATGGTGGTGGTGGTCATCATGGTCGTGATCGCCGTGATAATGACAAACCACGAGCAGATGACGGCAACAAAAAGCAGGAAAAGCGGGAGCGACGGCAGGGGAGCGGGTCCCTCAAGAAGCAAAGGAAGGAGCAGGGTAGCACTAGCGGTGCAACTACAAGTAGTAGGCCTACTACTTCCAGCCATCCCCAGCCCGATCATCATGGGAGGGAGCAGCAACCTCATCGTCCCCTGGGTAAAACTTCAACACCAAGCAGCCATAAACATGCCGAGCAGCACCAACACCAGTCTTCATCAAGGTCCACAGCCAAGAGGTACGTGTGTCCATTCCCCGAGTGCTGCAGGAAGTTTTCTCTAAAGACCAACCTTGCCAGGCATACTAAGGAGACCCATCCCCAGAAGGCGTCCAAACTCACATGCGAAACCTGCTCAGAGGAGTTTACCCGAAAAGCCAGCCTCCATCGGCATGCCGAAAGACGCAGCCACTGCCAACCGGGAATGCAAATACCAGCCCCGACTGGCCCCCTGGCATCCACCGCAGCGGCTCCTCCAACTGTGGAACTCGCCGACACCCCTATGCCACCCGAGCCACAAGTGGAACTTCTTCCACCTGGTACACCCCCCACACCCCCATCAACTTCAACCGGTCACCCCAAGACAGGAGGAAAGTCTATTAAACTCCTTAGACGGTTGCAGGCAGAAATGGCCCCAGTCAGTTCATCCACCGAGAGCGAGGAGGTGGGAGATCGACTAGAAGTAACGACAACAATCCGGGTCTACAAGGGAACCATCCTGCACCACCAGGAACAAGCAGTACAAGAATTTAACTTGTAAACTTCAATTTAAATTATTTTTATAATTTCCTAAAATTATAGAAGTCATCAATTATTTTTATAATTTCCTAAAATTATAGATAAATCATCAGTTATTTTTATAATTTCCTGCAAACCAGTTTCAACAAAAATGTCAAGATTAGGATTAAGAGAGAGATAGAAAAAAAAAACTTGCCCTTAAGTGTTATTGCAAGAAAAATGTTGATGTTCATGTTGTTATAATTTATATAAAGTTAAAGTTAAAGAGTTGCGTAATAGTTTCGTATTTAAAGTTTATTGCTTCAAACCGAGAAAATTAGGAAGGATATGATTAAGAGTGGAAATCAGCATCTGGTAAATGTTAAGCTAAATTATGTAATTCTTGTCAAAGACATGTGTGATGAAAACTAGTTAGAATTACACGGATGTATAGTTTAAAGTGTTTTATGCTAGAGTTACTGCCACGTTTTGTAATTATAATTTAGAACTGCATGTAAGATTTTTTAGCTGAGAAGTTATGAGACCTACTGCATAAAAGATATGGCTGTGAAATATCTTTGTTTGTATGAGTTTAGAATGGGGTGGAAACGATAATTAGTTATTTAATTATTTAATACTTCAGAGTGGACTATTTCAGGGACTGAAAACTCTGGGGGGAGGTCATGTGATGTGCCATTTATTAACTTTAAATAAATAAGTTACATGTGCCACACGTGCATTGTAGGATCAAATAGTCATTCTAAGTCACTCACATATGAGCAGTGGATTCTGATTGGCTTGTATTGTGTAAGGGGCGGGTTCTAAGTCACTCTGTGGGAATACTGGATTCTGATTGGTTAATGGGTTTTGTGCACTTGCTAATGCCATACACTGTTTGTACATGTAGATATTATGACTGACATATGATCAGGACTGTATAAAAGGAAGAGCAGGATCTAATAAACCTCACTTCTTCTTTTCCTTCGACTTATGATGGAGTGAGACCAATGAGAAGTCAAATCAGTATCCCGTGTCCAATCAATTGTTATACCAGCCGGGTCATCCACTGAATCCACCCAATCCACCAGCAATCCACCCAATCCACCGGTAATCCACCCAATCCACCAGCAATCCACCCAATCCACCGGTAATCCACCCAATCCACCAGTAATCCACCCCATCCACCAGTAATCCACCCAATCCACCAGTATTCCACCCAATCCACAAGTAATCCACCAAATCCAGAAGGTAATCCACCCAACCCACCAGTATTGCACCCAACCCCCCTAATAAAGTTCCACTGGTGCACTTTCCAAGTCTGCTTTACGCTACCAAGGTCTGGAAGTTGGACCGTCGCCCAGTGTTGTGGCATACAACCGCAGGAGCTAAAACGCCATAGGGGCCTGGCTGAGGACGAAGGGCAACGCTCGTTACACTATTGATGTAAATGGCTGACTTTTAGCAATGACATTGCGTTTTCACGAAGCGACGCTAACATAACTGTTCAAGGAACGCGTGCAAAGAGATATTACAAGGGGGAAAGAGTGTAGACGGTTAAATAAAAATACAATTTACCGTGGCGTATATGAAATTTAGAAAACTTTCAGTTAGATAAGGCTAAACAGGAGACAAAAAATTATGTTTTCGTGCCCGTCTTTCCCCTTGTGCCCTAAAAACTTTCTTTGTACTCTGCTTCCCCAAAGCTCTCCCAACCCTGTTCAATAACCCTCAAGTCGCGCTTGTGTGATTCCCGATTGGTTGTTTTCCTGCAACATTTTCCTTTGGTAAAACAAATCCCATAGAATATACCATCTAGTTTTAAACATGTGCGGTGATACCAGGGGGAAGCAGGTCCACCGCCATGTAGTTTATGTGGGGGACGTTAATGGAGATGTACAAACCCCAAAGTATTCAGTTACTTTAATCCACACCCATTTTTTACCGACCAAACCCCGAGGCTGATGGCCTATTGTCCACACATTCTATTTTCAGCGTGTACTACGGCTAAGATATTGATACCCCAAGACATCATATACAGCGAGGAATGGGCGAACTATGGAAGACATATTGAGGGACAAATATTGCAACCACTGGAGAACTATGCATCGTTTTTGTGTAGGTTTTGACGAGCGTCTGTCTGTTTAATGTATTCAAACAAATTGCAATAAAGTTTAATATTATGCATTCATTAAGCAAAACCTGCAGCTCGGATTGCATTTACATTTCATTAAAGTTCACAATCAAAATTTACAGAGCAGATGTTGCCTTTTCTGTGTAAAACTAATACATTCCGTCTCTGCTTAACAACGTTCAAGCAGATGTACTCTCAGTGAGACCAGGAGTTCCTCAGTTGCCATCATGTTGCTGGGAGTGTTGTTTCTTCTGTTCCTTACCAGCCAATAGGTCAGTGGATTCTGGAAGAATGGGAGCCAGGATCCTACCTACTCACACTTGGTAAGAATTCTGGAGTCGAGTCCAACACATTGTATTTATCCAGTGATAGAGTGGGACCCCCACCCCCATTTCTTTTATTTGTCGGCGGGAGTGCTAATGGAGATGTCCCAACCCCAATTTATTGATAAACCTTTATTTACATGTTTTATGTTCATCTTGTAAATGTAATACTGCTATAAAATATTGATATCTCAAGATATCTTATACAGCGAGGAATGGGCGGACTATTGAGGGACAAATATTGTAACTACTGCAAAATAAGGCATCGTTACTATTCATTAAGCCAAAAGATGCGGGTCATTATTGTTATTAAAAATTAAAATTACAAATTTACAAAACAGATGTTGCCTTCGTCTGTATATAATTATTATTTCCGCGGCTGATCAGCCACGTACAAGCATATTACTCCGGGCAGGACTAGGGTTCCTCAGTTGCCATCATGCCGATGGGAGTGTTGTTTCTTCTGTTCCTTACCAGCCAGGAGGTCAGTGGTTTCTGGAAGAATGGGAGCCAGGATCCTACCTACACACACTTGGTAAGAATTCTAGGGTCGAGTCCAACACAAGCCCACCACAAGTCAAGTCAATCCCACCACAAGTTCTTTCACAATTCCAGCTACCGTTAAAACAACAGTGGATGAAGTACTGCTTCCGTCACATTACTTTGGATAGCATGTGACGTCACTAAAGATTCCCTGGTCAGGTTGACATAGAATCTGGCTTCTTACTTTTCTGCGCCAAAATTGACCCTTTTGTGTCACACTATTCCGGACCGCTTTGACGGAAACATTAGCAAAATAAAGAGGTTTTCTTTTACGACTGTGGGAGCTTTTTACTTTGATTCGTGAAATCGTCGATATTCTGAATTTAATACCAGTGAGGCAGTAGCTGCACTCTTGAAACAATATTGTCAAAAGACAAGGTAGTTTATAAAATTAATAAATTACACTCCTGAAATGATTGGAATTTTAGTCGCTATTGAAAACACACGCACATCGTCTAAACTTTCAAATGGATTTTCCTTGTCCGAAAACCTCTCATTTTATCCTTGTTCAAAATGCTTACCAGTGACGTATGAATAACACTTTGGAAAGCTGGGCCAGACTGTTCAATTCACAAGTGACAGTTGTACTCAGTCGGTCAGTCAGTTAGTCATTGAGGCAAGGCTCGTCTCTGGGTACAGCAAAATGTCTGTGACTTACCCACAATCTTTTGTAAAGTGGGAAAACGTAGGATCTACGCCTCATTGCAATAACACTATCGTCGTATTTATTTCTGAACAAAACAGGGTTTCTATCAGAAGAACCTGACATGCAACGACGCCGGAACCACGTGCCAGCTTTGCTACACTGCGCATGGTCATGACGGAAAAGCTTATTTACGTATGTTTTATTTTATTATACATTTACGCAGGCTTACATTTTTGCCAGATACAAAAAATCCCCAGATACAAACGTTAATGCCACTTTGAATCCATAAGGAAAATCACACGCAGAACATGTGAAAATAAACAATTTAATGTGAAAGCATATCCAAAGAAATGAACAATCAAGTCGAACGGTAGACAGAGCATATCAATTACTGGAATACAATACAATAATTATCTGATTTTGACGAAGAATTTAAGCTGGTACATACCTGTTTTGGGGTGTTACACCTGGAACAATAGATATTTCAAATTGAATCGACATTTTTTCTAGCTTTACAATAGTAATGAGCTTTCAAATGAGACGTCGAACGAAAAAAAGAACCCACAACAAGTATTCAATTGTGTTAACTTTTGAATTAGGAGCGTCCCGCCATGCGCGTCGGCAAAATGAAAAAGTTTTTTTTTTTTCAATGAAAGATGATGTCTCAAAACCGCCAAACTCACTGGTTGGACTGGAATCCTGCTGGTTGGACAATATTAACGTGTTTTTAGATTGGGTTATGGTCGAGAATAAGCTTTATGTGGCCTCTCTGAACTCCCATATATTTGCAGTCATCAGCCGACATTTGAAGCAACAAAATCAGGTAAATAAAAAAAAAAGCCGCGTCGCCGCACCACTTTTTGGGCAAGCTCCATACCAGAAACCGGAGACTTTTTTTTTGGCCTAAAGTAAAAACGAGTTTGTTTCTGCAGTCAATAGGAACGCTGAACAATAGACGACAATATGGTACACAATTCCCGAAGGTCCACAATTGACGATCGTGTGCAAACCATTATTATGTGATGTCTTCCTACAAACAAAAGAGGGACAAAAGGGGGTTCAAGATTGCAGGTAAATACACACCTGTGTGTGGATGTATACACAGTACGTATACACAGTGTCGTACCGGTGTGGAAGGTAATTCTGTCCACGGTAAAACTGTCCGGGGGGAAAGAATTACCTAGGTAAAGTGTCCTCCCTGGTCCGTTAATTCTGCCCCCCTCCAGGCAATTCTGTCCCCCTCTTTTAAAACCCGGAAAGCCAGATCTCTTAATTGTTTTATGAATTCACTCTACAAGGTATACATTTTGGACTATTAGTCTGCCCTTCATGAATATAATTTTTTTTTTTTTATTTGGTCTATTACTATTAGATGATATGTGAACAAAATGTTTCGATTTGGAGTACGGTGAAATCTATCGCGATTCTACCGCGATAGCTCAATACAGCGGCGATGCATGGCGATGGCCCTCGTCTCATTCATACAACGCCTACTTGGATTGGTCTGTGTTCCCATCATAGCGCGTAACGAAATTTCCTATTGGATGAATTCCACTTGTAGAGGGAGACGCATATGTACATGTACACATGTGATAACCACTGCCACATATCTCGCGGCTTGTACTGGCTCGCACGCAACACTCATGCTGCTCTCAGTATATACTGCATGGGGACACATTTACCAGGGGGACACTTTCAGCGTTGGGCAGGGGGACATTTTTACCTGGAGGGGGACAAATTGACCTAGGTAAAAGTGTCCCCCGGACACATTTACCGGGTCACGAGCCGGTAAATGCGTCCGGGGGGACACATTTATCAGGGGGGACAGAATTACCTGTCACACCGGCGTAAAACAAGACTTGAAAACCACAGGTTTGCGATCGAGTGAGAGGAAAGCATGCATAAGTAGCAGGGATTCTGATAGAACGTATAGTAGGAGTGTGGTGCAGCCAGGTCGGCCTGACTGCGCGGTTTACTATGATCGCAAAGCAGTGTCGCGAGCCGGCCCGGCGATCATCTTGTAGTACCAGGCGCCGGAATACAAAACGTGTGATTCCAAAATTAACATACATAATGTATGAGCTGATACGTCACTACATATGAATGGTTATAGCATCATTCGCTCAAAACTTTCTGAACTGGAGAACCCCTTTTCAAACCACTTTTTAAAACTGTAAATGGCCTGCAAAAACGAACAAGCGAATGCATTTTGTTACAGACCATTATCTTCCTTAAAATCTCGTTCGGAAAAGAAACTGACAATTTTGAAAAAAGGGACGTATGTAGGCCTACCCATTCATTCGCACAAAACAAGTACGACCTTTGCATTTTACAAAAATGCAAAATAATTATGTATGAGTTTATGGATATAACTGCAGGTGTTAAATATTTCACATCAATTACAATAAGTGTCTGTGGCCTGTAAGTATTACGCAATCAGAGGATACGTCTATGTAGGCTATATACAGATTACCTTTGGAATTTGTAATCTGTTGTAGTTAGATAACTTCCGTTCTGAGCATAGACTGTGGAAGTTTTCACTTTGATAAAAGTGTTTTTCCGCTATTTACGTTTGAATTGATGATAAACGGTAACCAATTAGCTCAATCAGTGCTCATTTAAATATATAGAAATACATTTGAATTAAAAAGTCATATTGTAATGAAAATAACAAAACTAACCTTTTTTTTTATTCGTTGAATTCAGTATACTTCAAATTGTTTGGAAAAAAAAAGTATTTTGGTCAAATGTATTTGTAGACGGGATCCAATATACGACCGAACCCTACAAGTTGGAATTCACCAGCTTAGCCGGACGTTATGACGACAAATACTCCATCATTCAAGGTGAGTGACAATATCAAAAACAAACAAACAAACAAACAAACACCCCAACAGCCCCCACAAACAACCCAGCTTTAATACCAACAAAATCACCCACAAAACAAACAAAACGCACGAAGCGCCGGCGTATCAGATTTTAAGATTGTGTTCAACTAGTATTGTATTTCATAGGTTAACTGCAAAGAGCAAGATTTGCAAACGAACGAACATATACCGAATGATCAGTAAGATGAAATATTTATATTTTGCAGCTGCGCCTAGGAAAATATATTATGTTTTACCATAAACGGCTATTCAGTGCGATTGTCTTATATACACGAAACGTCTTAAAAACCATTAAGTAATATAAACAAAGCATCCAATGGCCTCGAATTGAAACCGTGTGTGACTTCTTTAAGGGAGTTTTGAATCACACACAATTCCAAGATATACGGGTGAGGTAGTTTCAATCAATCTTGAATGGAAAACTGTGACCCAGGGCTCTTGTTCAATCTTTGTTTCATTTCTCATTTTTTTTTCAACACAGGTGTCAAAAGAAACAGTAAGCAAATCTCACCCATGGGTATTTTTATAATTATCAAAGATGCCATAGTTTGTGAAATGTTAGGGGCAGAACATGGGTTGTCTAATGCGCATCAAAATAAGTAGTCTGAGTATCACCCGTTATCTACGGAGCCCAGTCTCCTGTCTAACGTCTGATATATCTAAGCATGCGTGACGTCATTTCATTCCAAAATCAGGACTAAGATTGTGATTGGTCAATTTTGATGCCACGTTTTGTAATACAACAACCTGTAAAAATAAAAAGGTAATCATCGTGGGCGTGATGGTTACGCACGCGGGGAGCTCAAATTACGCGCCTGCTGATTGGTCAGTTTCTCGAGGTCATACGCAGTCTATAGTTGCATAGACCATGGTCGGCTTTGCCTAGTATGAGAATCACCCGTTATCCACGGAGCCAAGTCCTGTATCAGGTCTGAATTGTCTAGACATTCAGATATATGCAAGCCGCACGCCAGTTTATCGGAGTCGACTTTACTAAATTGTGATGTCATTTCATTCCCAAATCAGGACTAAATGGTTTGATTAATTAGTTAATTCCATGCAGTGTTTTGTAAAACAACAACAGCCGGGGCATATCGCGTATAACATGATACAGAGCGCATGACACAGGTTTTTTATCCATTGTCTTTGACGCGCAACGAGTGAATGACCAAAGACCCGATATATATCAAAATCAAACAGGTTAAGAGGCGGGGTTTTGCCAAACTAATCAGCGAATCTGCTCACATATCATAGACCATGGCTTTCTATTACACAGACTAGTTTTTGCTAGTGCCAGGATCTATAGAGTACGAAGTGAGTACATCACGCGCACAATTATGTGTGTAAAAGACATTAGCGCATGTCCGTGCTGAATCAGGCGCGCGTACTCCATACCTTTGCGCTAAACTTTCTGGTTCTAAATGACGTCACAATTCGGTACTCTATTACATACACCAGCAAATAAGGGGCATTCCTGAGAAAAGGTTTAGTAGAAGATGTTTTCTTCCCCCAAAAATTTGTTGTTGTTGTTGGTCTTGTTGCGATTCGCAGACGATCCGAACCAGACATTCCGACTATGCTCGGAGCTCCAAATGGAGTATTCTCCCATGAGAGACAGGAAGCTTGTCATATGCCTGGATACTCGCTTCCCTTCCGGTGAAGTTGTGCCAGAGACCTGTGCCTCACCCATCGCTGTGACTTCACTGCACGTTAACTATGGAGACAAGGAGATGAGGGGCCAACAGGTGTTAGTGTGTAAGCCTTAGCAATCAGTGGCGGCACTGAAGGAGAGTGGAGTGTCCACAATACCCCAACCAACCCAGCATGGTTTTCGATTTCCTTTATTTCTTACTTTCAATTGTTTATCAACCTTATTCTATTTTTCGTCTCTTTATTTTTTTAAACTATGTTTTGTTTAAACGCAAAAAAGCTACTTTGTTCTGTTTTTTTATAATGCAACTAATGCTCTGAAAATACATTTGTATTTATTGGCTGCTTTTGCGCCAATAACGCACAAAGGATATGCCTCAATAATTATCGGTCCATAAATGAATCAAAATGTGAATTGTGAATATTCCATAACTGGACGTTGTATACTTGTTCGATGAGCAAGTCAAAAGTAAATAAATGTTGTTCTATTTCAAGAAAACAAGCAGTTTGAAAATAAATATCTGAGTTGGTGTGGGTAAAACTCGTAAATAGTACAGGGAGCAACTTGAAGCTATTCCCAAGCACAAAAGCAAAGCAAAACAAACACTCAAGCTCTACGTGTAGTCTACAATCGTGGACCATTGTTGTTGTTTTCCTAAACGTTCGGGACAACTGTAAGCCCTTTCACGATATGAAGGAATATGGTATTCATTAAAATACAAATGTAAGCAAAAGTACTTCAAATTTCGCTTTAAATTTACATAAAGGGTTCTTACTGTGACAATTTGGGTAACGTCGTATTTTTTTTAATTTAATATTAGCAAATTGTTGCACACTGTTTAGAATTTGTTGGTGTATTTGAACCTCCGATTACCACAATTTGAAATTTAAATTAAGTAGTAAAGTGATGCAATGTATTGGTATCCTGAGGTTTTACTTGATGTTTGAATTATATGGTGAGAATTTGGTTAAGAATGGTAAAATAAAATTGTTTGAGTTTGGAAAAGGGATGGCACTATCCCATTCAGTGACACTTCTTCTCTGGTGACTTGTATGGCTTAGTATGGGTTGTAAGCATGACTGAGTCTTTGCCGGTTATGTCCGAGTGAAATGTAGAGTGGGCGGACATAAGAGATTAAGTGACTAGGATAGGTTGGGTAATCAAATGTGATTAAAGGTGCGAGCAGAGGATTATGTTCGCAAATCCTCTTGTTAGCAATAGCATGCTTTCGTGCCTTGCTGTTGGGCACTCTTCAGTTGCAAATAGGTGATTCAAAAAAGAATCGAGGCTGACTCGCGGAAAAGTTGTGGTTGGGATTGGTTGTATTCCAATCATGTATCGTAAGTTTGAAGTGTTGTGGTTACAACCATGTGACTTTAGTTGGTTTCAACTTGTTCCTCTAGTGAGGAGAGCAATCGGGTTCGGTTAGTTTTTTGGAAGAGCCGGAGTAGGTCGGGAGTGGGTTTAACTCTTGATTTTGTTTGGGTAGTTACTCCCGGATATGATTTAAGGCTTTTCTGAAGGCAACGAATTATGATTCGGGAAATGTTTCCGCACAGTAGTTTGTTGCCTTGGATTATGTTCCAGTGATGGTTGTTTATTGCTCGATTTAAGTGACGGTGTGTTATGGTTGGGTTGTATGTCGTGGTGAAGACAGGTGGAGTTTGTTTTAATTTTTCTTCATCCTAAGATTGTATGTGTTAAACCTGTGGGCAAGTTTAAAATTAGTGGCTTCCGGGTATTTTCTAGCGTTTCACTAGAATATGATTTCGGATGCCAATTGGTGGTTGAAAGGATGGTTTATAGAGCGTATGTTACGCATTATTAATGTAAATTGTAGTCTTCACTCCAAATAATTATTGATGCTGCTTACGAGTGATTGCGGTTTGGTTTAGCAGAAGTAGGTAAGATGTTGAGGCCTTGTCCAACAAGCAAATATTTCGGTTTGCGATGGTTTTGCTTTGGATAGAATGGTTATGAAGGATTGATATTTTGTTCTGCTAATGAGCGCAAATGATTGGAGTTGGCTCGTTTGGTTTACGATTGCATTTGTGAGAGAAGTGGTTAGACTTCAGTTGATGTATTGATCTCTTGGTTTCCTGGTTGAGTTTCCTTCTTGCCATGGTAGTTGAGGAGTTTGTGGTTTGAATATAACGAATAAGGTAAGATGGGGTGGGTTATATTCCAATTTATTTATTATAACAATGGCAGAATGATGGATATTTCTCTTTTGAGAAGGTTGTGTTAGTAAGAGACCGAGAAGTGATGGTTCGTTGGTTTTCTCTCAGGGTTTGTATGCACGTATTGCGTGCGTGAGATGGCGCATTGAGCCGTGGCGGTAGTGAATGGTACCATATGTGTGTTGTGATTGGTCACTGTATTGTCCAATGGGCGTGTGGGTGCAGTGGCGCGGAAAACCTTGCGAGGGTTTTGGATTCGTAGTGGAATTTCTGGCCAGTAGTGTGTTTGTTTTTAGTTTTAAAAGCCGTATTTTGATTATTTTCTTTGTCAGAAAATAGTTGAAACTTGTGTAGGCTTTTAGATATTGTTAATCTCTTTCATTTGGTAGTTGTTTGAGTAAGAAACTATCTTCCTACCGTGTGCGGTATCGGAAAAACACGTTGTGTTTCGTTGTTTTGTTTCTTTATTTTGTTAATACGAATGCATATTTATGTGGAGATGGTACTTTTTCTTTCCCAAATGTGGGTTGTTTATTTTGTTTGTACCATTCAATGTTGAGATTGATTTATGATTTTTTTGGGGAGGCCAATACTGTTTTGAACCCTTTGTTTTGGGGTTAAGTTTGTGGGTTTTTGTCTTGTTTTGTGTTGTTTGGTGTAAAATGGGTATAGTTTATCCGTCTGCGGATAATTTGTATGTCCATTTATCAAGTGCTTATGCTTCTGCTAGCATAGCGTTTTTATGTTGTTATAACAAGTCAAGGTCATGTTTTCCGTAAGCGGAAATATAGTTGTTGGTTTTCCGAAATGAAGTGTACATGTGGTGGAACGTGAGATATTGTGTCTCGTGTGTGGCAGACTGATTGTTACAAGTCTGTGGATGTACTTGAAGTACTGAGAAACTAATTTTCAACTTGCCCACAGGTTTAACACATACAATCTTAGGATGAAGAAAAATCAAAACAAACTCCACCTGTCTTCACCACGACATACAACCCAACCATAACACACCGTCACTTAAATCGAGCAATAAACAACCATCACTGGAACATAATCCAAGGCAACAAACTACTGTGCGGAAACATTTCCCGAATCATAATTCGTTGCCTTCAGAAAAGCCTTAAATCATATCCGGGAGTAACTACCCAAACAAAATCAAGAGTTAAACCCACTCCCGACCTACTCCGGCTCTTCCAAAAAACTAACCGAACCCGATTGCTCTCCTCACTAGAGGAACAAGTTGAAACCAACTAAAGTCACATGGTTGTAACCACTTCAAACTTACGATACATGATTGGAATACAACCAATCCCAACCACAACTTTTCCGCGAGTCAGCCTCGATTCTTTTTTGAATCACCTATTTGCAACTGAAGAGTGCCCAACAGCAAGGCACGAAAGCATGCTATTGCTAACAAGAGGATTTGCGAACATAATCCTCTGCTCGCACCTTTAATCACATTTGATTACCCAACCTATCATAGTCACTTAATCTCTTATGTCCGCCCACTCTACATTTCACTCGGACATAACCGGCAAAGACTCAGTCATGCTTACAACCCATACTAAGCCATACAAGTCACCAGAGAAGAAGTGTCACTGAATGGGATAGTGCCATCCCTTTTCCAAAAGTTTGTTTCTGCAGTCAATAGGGAACGCTGAACAATAGAGGACAATAGGGTACACAATTCCCGAAGGTCCACAATTGACGATCGTGTGCAAACCATCATTATGTGATGTCTTCCTACAAACAAAAGAGGGACAAAAGGGGGTTCAAGATTGCAGGTAAATACACACCTGTGTGTGGATGTATACACAGTACGTATACACAGTGTCGTACCGGTGTGAAAGGTAATTCTGTCCACGGTAAAACTGTCCGGGGGGAAAGAATTACCTAGGTAAAAGTGTCCTCCCTGGCCCGTTAATTCTGCCCCCCTCCAGGCAATTCTGTCCCCCTCTTTTGAAACCAGGAAAGCCAGATCTCTTAATTGTTTTTATGAATTCACTCTACAAGGTATACATTTTGGATTATTAGTCAGCCCTTCATGAATATAATTTTTTTTTATTTGGTCTATTACTATTAGATGATCTGTGAACAAAATGTTTCGATTTGGAGTACGGTGAAATCTATCGCGATTCTACCGCGATAGTTCAATACAGCGGCGATGCATGGCGATGGCCCTCGACTCATTCATACAACGCCTACTTAGATTGGTCTGTGTTCCCATCATAGCTCGTACCGAAATTTCCTATTGGATGAATTCCACTTGTAGAGGGAGACGCATATGTACATGTACACATGTGATAACCACTGCCACATATCTCGCGGCTTGTACTGGCTCGCACGCAACACTCATGCTGCTCTCAGTATATACTGCATGGGGACACATTTACCAGGGGGACACTTTCAGCGTTGGGCAGGGGGACATTTTTACCTGGAGGGGGACAAATTGACCTAGGTAAAAGTGTCCCCCGGACACATTTACCGGGTCACGAGCCGGTAAATGCGTCCGGGGGGACACATTTATCAGGGGGGACAGAATTACCTGTCACACCGGCGTAAAACAAGACTTGAAAACCACAGGTTTGCGATCGAGTGAGAGGAAAGCATGCATAAGTAGCAGGGATTCTGATAGAACGTATAGTAGGAGTGTGGTGCAGCCAGGTCGGCCTGACTGCGCGGTTTACTATGATCGCAAAGCAGTGTCGCGAGCCGGCCCGGCGATCATCTTGTAGTACCAGGCGCCGGAATACAAAACGTGTGATTCCAAAATTAACATACATAATGTATGAGCTGATACGTCACTACATATGAATGGTTATAGCATCATTCGCTCAAAACTTTCTGAACTGGAGAACCCCTTTTCAAACCACTTTTTAAAACTGTAAATGGCCTGCAAAAACGAACAAGCGAATGCATTTTGTTACAGACCATTATCTTCCTTAAAATCTCGTTCGGAAAAGAAACTGACAATTTTGAAAAAAGGGACGTATGTAGGCCTACCCATTCATTCGCACAAAACAAGT
The DNA here is from genome assembly GCF_015706575.1 of Patiria miniata. Taxonomy (NCBI): domain Eukaryota; kingdom Metazoa; phylum Echinodermata; class Asteroidea; order Valvatida; family Asterinidae; genus Patiria; species Patiria miniata. The sequence goes on from NW_024037068.1 coordinate 19,574,264, forward strand.
ACGACCTTTGCATTTTACAAAAATGCAAAATAATTATGTATGAGTTTATGGATATAACTGCAGGTGTTAAATATTTCACATCAATTACAATAAGTGTCTGTGGCCTGTAAGTATTACGCAATCAGAGGATACGTCTATGTAGGCTATATACAGATTACCTTTGGAATTTGTAATCTGTTGTAGTTAGATAACTTCCGTTCTGAGCATAGACTGTGGAAGTTTTCACTTTGATAAAAGTGTTTTTCCGCTATTTACGTTTGAATTGATGATAAACGGTAACCAATTAGCTCAATCAGTGCTCATTTAAATATATAGAAATACATTTGAATTAAAAAGTCATATTGTAATGAAAATAACAAAACTAACCTTTTTTTTTATTCGTTGAATTCAGTATACTTCAAATTGTTTGGAAAAAAAAAGTATTTTGGTCAAATGTATTTGTAGACGGGATCCAATATACGACCGAACCCTACAAGTTGGAATTCACCAGCTTAGCCGGAAGTTATGACGACAAATACTCCATCATTCAAGGTGAGTGACAATATCAAAAACAAACAAACAAACAAACAAACACCCCAACAGCCCCCACAAACAACCCAGCTTTAATACCAACAAAATCACCCACAAAACAAACAAAACGCACGAAGCGCCGGCGTATCAGATTTTAAGATTGTGTTCAACTAGTATTGTATTTCATAGGTTAACTGCAAAGAGCAAGATTTGCAAACGAACGAACATATACCGAATGATCAATAAGATGAAATATTTATATTTTGCAGCTGCGCCTAGGAAAATATATTATGTTTTACCATAAACGGCTATTCAGTGCGATTGTCTTATATACACGAAACGTCTTAAAAACCATTAAGTAATATAAACAAAGCATCCAATGGCCTCGAATTGAAACCGTGTGTGACTTCTTTAAGGGAGTTTTGAATCACACACAATTCCAAGATATACGGGTGAGGTAGTTTCAATCAATCTTGAATGGAAAACTGTGACCCAGGGCTCTTGTTCAATCTTTGTTTCATTTCTCATTTTTTTTTCAACACAGGTGTCAAAAGAAACAGTAAGCAAATCTCACCCATGGGTATTTTTATAATTATCAAAGATGCCATAGTTTGTGAAATGTTAGGGGCAGAACATGGGTTGTCTAATGCGCATCAAAATAAGTAGTCTGAGTATCACCCGTTATCTACGGAGCCCAGTCTCCTGTCTAACGTCTGATATATCTAAGCATGCGTGACGTCATTTCATTCCAAAATCAGGACTAAGATTGTGATTGGTCAATTTTGATGCCACGTTTTGTAATACAACAACCTGTAAAAAAAAAAAGAGGTAATCATCGTGGGCGTGATGGTTACGCACGCGGGGAGCTCAAATTACGCGCCTGCTGATTGGTCAGTTTCTCGAGGTCATACGCAGTCTATAGTTGCATAGACCATGGTCGGCTTTGCCTAGTATGAGAATCACCCGTTATCCACGGAGCCAAGTCCTGTATCAGGTCTGAATTGTCTAGACATACAGATATATGCAAGCCGCACACCAGTTTATCGGAGTCGACTTTACTAAATTGTGATGTCATTTCATTCCCAAATCAGGACTAAATGGTTTGATTAATTAGTTAATTCCATGCAGTGTTTTGTAAAACAACAACAGCCGGGGCATATCGCGTATAACATGATACAGAGCGCATGACACAGGTTTTTTATCCATTGTCTTTGACGCGCAACGAGTGAATGACCAAAGACCCGATATATATCAAAATCAAACAGGTTAAGAGGCGGGGTTTTGCCAAACTAATCAGCGAATCTGCTCACATATCATAGACCATGGCTTTCTATTACACAGACTAGTTTTTGCTAGTGCCAGGATCTATAGAGTACGAAGTGAGTACATCACGCGCACAATTATGTGTGTAAAAGACATTAGCGCATGTCCGTGCTGAATCAGGCGCGCGTACTCCATACCTTTGCGCTAAACTTTCTGGTTCTAAATGACGTCACAATTCGGTACTCTATTACATACACCAGCAAATAAGGGGCATTCCTGAGAAAAGGTTTAGTAGAAGATGTTTTCTTCCCCCAAAAATTTGTTGTTGTTGTTGGTCTTGTTGCGATTCGCAGACGATCCGAACCAGACATTCCGACTGTGCTCGGAGCTCCAAATGGAGTATTCTCCCATGAGAGACAGGAAGCTTGTCATATGCCTGGATACTCGCTTCCCTTCCGGTGAAGTTGTGCCAGAGACCTGTGCCTCACCCATCGCTGTGACTTCACTGCACGTTAACTATGGAGACAAGGAGATGAGGGGCCAACAGGTGTTAGTGTGTAAGCCTTAGCAATCAGTGGCGGCACTGAAGGAGAGTGGAGTGTCCACAATACCCCAACCAACCCAGCATGGTTTTCGATTTCCTTTATTTCTTACTTTCAATTGTTTATCAACCTTATTCTATTTTTCGTCTCTTTATTTTTTTAAACTATGTTTTATTTAAACGCAAAAAAGCTACTTTGTTCTGTTTTTTTTATAATGCAACTAATGCTCTGAAAATACATTTGTATTTATTTGCTGCTTTTGCGCCAATAACGCACAAAGGATATGCCTCAATAATTATCGGTCCATAAATGAATCAAAATGTGAATTGTGAATATTCCATAACTGGACGTTGTATACTTGTTCGATGAGCAAGTCAAAAGTAAATAAATGTTGTTCTATTTCAAGAAAACAAGCAGTTTGAAAATAAATATCTGAGTTGGTGTGGGTAAAACTCGTAAATAGTACAGGGAGCAACTTGAAGCTATTCCCAAGCACAAAAGCAAAGCAAAACAAACACTCAAGCACTCTACGTGTAGTCTACAATCGTGGACCATTGTTGTTGTTTTCCTAAACGTTCGGGACAACTGTAAGCCCTTTCACGATATGAAGGAATATGGTATTCATTAAAATACAAATGTAAGCAAAAGTACTTCAAATTTCGCTTTAAATTTACATAAAGGGTTCTTACTGTGACAATTTGGGTAACGTCGTATTTGTTTTAATTTAATATTAGCAAATTGTTGCACACTGTTTAGAATTTGTTGGTGTATTTGAACCTCCGATTACCACAATTTGAAATTTAAATTAAGTAGTAAAGTGATGCAATGTATTGGTATCCTGAGGTTTTACTTGATGTTTGAATTATATGGTGAGAATTTGGTTAAGAATGGTAAAATAAAATTGTTTGAGTTTGTAAATTATATGCTTGGTCAGTTGAGCACTTGTTGGCTTCCTTCCATTCTGCTGTTACTAATCAATTTCATTATTTTTTATTTATTTTACTGGCATATATGATCACTTTCTGTTTATACATTTTGTTAGTTTCCAATAATGTAGTGGATACAAAGGCGCCCTCACTTGACGGGATTGTTTGCGCGCTTTAGAATAACAAGCACATTTTCCATGTACCTTTTCACAACTACTGGTCTCACTTTCATCAGTCTTGTCTTGTATTTGAACCGGGCAGTTTGGAAAAAGACCTACTGTAGTATTATCTTTGAATACCCTGGAGTGGGTGAGTTGAGACACAAATTATAAGTCATTTGTTTTATGTGATTTTCGACTCGTTTTACCTCGTCGAAATGTATATTAACTTTGCATAATGTGTGTGTACGTTGTATTTCGTTTAGTGTGTGTAGTGCTATGCACAGTTAACATGCATTGAAGTATACTATGACATGGTGCACATGTAGTGTATGCACATGTGCAGTTAGCCCCATAAATGTGGCCAATTTACTGGACTACCTCCGTAAACATAGGCCACACATCCGCCATCACTGAACCTAGCTACTCTCACAAGTTTACAAAGTTATTTCCACATTGCGACTTCAGACCCAGTTAATTTATGCTTTAAAAATACACTCATCCTCTTAAAAACAAAGTTTGAACCTGCTTCCAGTGTCAGTTGCCCAGCTGCTGCGTAATTTACGATTATTACTGGAGGCTTCTTGGCAACTTTTTTGGTCCAACTGAACAATAACCTTGCGCAATACCTGACGGGATACGAACCAATATGCAGGGATCGTTCACCTGTCAATCACACATGCACGAGGCACGCCGCAGGCCCGGTGGTAGTCTGGTTCCCAGACCAAAAGATTCTGACTATTCCTGATGAGGCCGTGTACGAAACGGGCTTCAGAGCTACTTCTACGTCTATTGTCAGCGCGTTCTCACGTATTTTCAATGGGCGTGGACCTAGCTCTAGAGTCTAAACAGTTGATTCGGATGCAGCCTTATTTAGACGTGAGCGTCGGGAATAATTGTCAGGCCTGGGAACCAGACTACCACCGGGCCAGTGCTCCATAGGGACGGCCCAACATGGCCGGCTGTGAACGGTTGACATCGTTTTTGAAGACACGCGGTTCGTACATGTAAACGTACGGTCGGAAACTACAAAAACAATACCCATCTAGGGAACGCAAAGCTATTCGCAATAACTCGTAAATCCTGTAATAATATAGTTTAATATCTCATTTATATGCCGTGATAAGTGGCATGTTTGTGGAAACTGGAAGAACATTAAAAAAATAAATCTCAACTTCAGTTGGCCCTTTTTGCCGATGATTTCATGGATATGGAAAGCAAACTACGATCTAAAACGACATTTTCTTGAAAATAGTGCTTTTAAACAAGGGCGCCTCCTCAACTCCAATGAGTGATATTCCACTCCCAATTTGAAACCCGCTTGTAAACGATCGAACGGGAACTTCAAACAATATTCCCGGCTGTTTACAAAGTGAATTTCAGTTGGGTGAAACAAAGTCTTGTAGGCGCGGATCCAGAGTTTCGGGGTCAACCCCCCCCCCCCCCCCCCAGCTCTGTCTCAAAATATTTTTTTCATAGGAATACATTCAAAATGATGAGACACCCCCCCCCCCCCCGATCTGACGCCCTCAAAAATATATGATCATCAAACTGTCAATAATATCCGCCTGTGCACAGAATTGTGTCAGAGCCGTGGGTTAATTACGGGAGTATTTCTACGCTATCCTGTAATTATAGTGTTGATGATCGTTGAATTTGAACAGCGCCCCCATTAAAAGTATAGTACGAAAAAAAGTACTAAAGAATGTGCGTCCGAATCCCTATGCTTGTGCAATACTGCAAGGAATAAACAGGTTTTTCGCACTGCATGCCATATGCAACTTAATTACGCGACTCAGTATGCTCTATTCAATGAAAAATGCAAGAGGACGCTCGCAATGCTTCAAAAACATTCGCATCGCTAGTGCATGTTAAAAATATAAAAACATCGACAGCCGGGACCTGGCAGCATAATTTCTGTAATTTAAGTCTGGCCGGTCACAATATATCGGATATTTATCGGTATTTAGTCCCGATATAGGAAACCGCGGCTGTGCATGCACACAAAATCGCTCGTGTAATATGTGGGGTTCTTTTTTGCTATGACACCGCTGCTGTTTATTGCGTGCCGGGGGATTTTCCTGATGAGAAATCATTTTGTGTGTAGAGCACGGTGAGAAATTGGCACACATGTATTGGATGGAGCACGTAAATGTCAGGGAGTGACAACCATCCAAAAAATGAACGGAATTGTGCAGTGTTGGTGACTTAAGTTCCAGGAAGTGAGTATTTATTAAGCAAGGATTAATTATAGATCTATATCAGACAATCTTCCAGCTTCCTTTTTTTCATTTTATTAGTGTAAAGTTTGCCAAAACGTTGTATACAAAATAAAGCTTCCTGCGTATATGTGTAGCCACGTGTAGTTCTATGTATTTTCACAGTACAGGCAGAACGTGCAGTCACCACTCGATTTATGAGACAACATTAAGGCTTGACTGACCCTCGGGTAAGGTTTTGATTCATTTAATTCATTTTCGAAGACAACTGAAAGTTTGTCTAGAACCCAGATATGATTATCAAGCTGTAGTATATCTGAATAATTTATAGTAAATAGGCTATACTTATTTTTCATTTCAGTGCTTTCTGTTTTCCTAGCATCTTTGAATAAACAATCAGAAGTCACTGATTGGTGTCCAGCTTCATCCATCTTTAATAAGTGGACGGACCCCAACCCTAGAATCAAAGTAGGGCAGACCACCACAGTAAATAACAGGGGCGTAGCACGGGTCATATTTATTTGGGGGTAAATTTTTTTGAAAAGGGCACTTGCACATCCAACACTTGGCCTCCGTAAAATCCAAAAGCGGGGGGGGGGGGGGGGGTCTGCTTTGCAGGGCGACACATGTGCAAAATTCAGAAAAAAGCACCCGAAACGGCAGATGCCACAAAAAAGGGCAACACTTCTTTTTTGAAAAGGGCACTTGTTCAAAAAACAAGGGCACTTCGTAAAAAAGGGCACTCTTTACAAATTATTTTGGGGTAAGCCCGTTGAAAAAAAGGTCATTTAAATGGAAATAGGCAGTCTTTACAACATATGGGGGGGGGGGGTAATTAACCCCCCCCCCCCCCCCCCCCCCCCCCCCCCCCCCCGCTGGCTACGCCTATGAATAATGGCGTCGTACACAGGATGCTGGGAATTATTGTCAACAAGCTACCCGTACCGAACAGACCCCCAGTGTCGGACTGTTCTAACGAGCCCAGTGCCAGTTAAAAATGAATAAAACTATTTTGATGTAGGCCTAATGTGCATGTCATCTCTGACAACTTCCAATGAGATTAATAGTGAGCTATAAATCCTTGTTGACTCCAGCTCTATAGTTTGTCGGGATACGTAGTACATTGTACTTTATTATCGCTGCTTTAATTGATTTAGGAAACAAAGGATTATGACCGTTGTCATACATTTCGGGTTGTGCTTCACAACTCAGCCATATTATATCTTTGTCACATTGTAGACCGTTCTTTCCATAGATAAGTGCATACATGTACTGCAATTTCTTTGAGTACTGATTGCTGACCACAGACATTCACTTATAATACTACTGTTGTTGATTCCTTCTGCATTTCGGACCCAGGTAAAATATGGCTTTTCCGGACGGTGTGGCTGATGCCATACGCGAGTCGATCCAAGCGTTGGCTGAAACTTTGGCAGACTGATTTCAAAACTGAAGATATCAGCGTGTGGCCACAGTGAGATTGTCAAAATTGTGTGGCCGACCCCGTGAGTCAGGGGACCCAACTAATAAGGAGTGGCTTTCCGATTTCGAGACTTACATCAGACAATCTGGGTTGACTGATGCACAGAGACTCAACACTGCCATTGATTACATAGGGGGCACTGCTAGGTACTCTGTACCCCAATAGAGAATAGAGACACCTTCCTAAAGCTCGCAACACAAACGGTTCGGAGCACCTGAGACGGTACAGTCCAGAACCCTTTATAGGCCATCAGCCTCGGTCCAAAATTTTGGCAACCGGTATCAAATGAGGGGAATAATCGTCATAGCGATTTTTGGCAAGGTATACACCTCCAGAGTTGGAAAATATGTGATAGCATTGCAGTGGTGGCAGCTTTTTAGGTGTTATCACCCTTTTTTTCAAAATGTCCATCAAAATGCTTGTTACCACTCTGTGGGCGGTAAACCTTGCGCATGCGCACTATAATCATTTATGCCCTGATTTGATACCGACCAAACCCCCAAGCTGATGGCCTATTATTCGCTTCTCAATTACCAGAAGAGGGCCTTGATTCGTTTGCATGATAATATGGAGGCTGCTGCACATGATCAGAGAGAAAGAGACGTGCATAGAAGAGCAGTTTGTGAGAAAACCAGCATAAAGCAGTTTGTGAATGGGGTTAGTGATATTTCGGTGAAACGCGAGGTGTGCAAACCCAAATATGGTCGACCGGCTATTTTTTTCTTTGAGCTGCGCGAACTTGCGCTATAAAGTTGTTTCCAAAGCACGAGCAACAAAAAAGGGCGAACGCGACCCTGACTTTGGTAGAGCTGCTGCAAGTTCAGTGAGTTTAATAGACTGCCAAAAACAGCTAGCAGAATCTATGCAACAATTGAGTGAGAAATTGTCCACAGTAGCAACTGGCATTGAACGCCTGCTTTCCGGGCAGTGGGATCGCAGTAACCATACAGGTGGTAATGCGCTTAATTAAGTGCACTTATTGCCAGAAAACAGGGCACGCAGTGGAAACGTGCTATAAGAAGAAAAGGGAGCAGGCCGGAAGAAATCTAACTGTCCCCGTTGAGCCAACAAATTCAGGAAACGTCCAACTTCCGTTGCAGAGGGCAGTGTAGAGGATGATGGATCTTTTGTCGTTCCCACTTGTCATGCAGGTGTCCCTGATAATCATGTGGGTAGGAAAGCAATGGTGATATCTCAGTGCTGCTGAGGTTCGCCGTTAGCTTTCGGCCAGATCCGCCACGGGTAACATCAAGATTGGAAATTTTGATGTAACCAACAATTCCTGGGTTGTTTCTCTAACTGTTTCGGTGACACACCGAAACAGCTCTTGTTTTCGTAAAGATTTTTATTTTTTTTTGCTTTTCCACATAGTTGCGGAAAAGCCTTTGTGTTAATCCTCATTGGCTTTTATGCATAGTTGTGGAAAAGCCCTTGTTTGTTTACTGATTTTTTTTTCTTCTTCTTCTTCATGATTTTCTATCCCAAATCCCATAGACTTTGTACACGTTTTTCTCGTGGGCACTTTGGGCATAAAACAAAGTCGTAAGACATTGAAACTTAAATAGTCATAAAGCGCATAGCAAAGGTCGTTCGAAGATCAACGTAGCAATGACGTCATCATGGGACATGTTACTCAAATGTAAACGTGCACACTTTAAGCCCCCTATATAAGTTTTGAAGACTTGCCGTATCCACGAACCCAATACGCTAATATCAAAATTCTTTGAAAATCTTCAAAAAGATTTTCTGTAACGACAAAATATCCTTCAAAGTTGGACAATGAAAATGTTAAGGTATATGTTTTCTCAAATATTTTGAGAGCTGTGTCGTCTAAATTGCATGAAAAGTACTTAAGTAAGTTCGTTACAGAATGCCGTTGTGTGTTTCATGATTGTAGCATTCCGAGATTCGGGAAATTTGTCTCATGTAGAGATTGGTTTTGAAATGAAAATGGTTATTTAAACCCTTCAGTAATTCAATTTCGTTAGTGGCGTGGTGAAACATTACGGTCCGATATGTTTCAAATTCTCTTGGACTTCTAATTAAAATGATTTTGTTAAATTATTGTATCAGCCTTATTAGTGCGCGTGATTTATTTGTAAAGTTAAACTGAGTTTCTCATACGGAACTGAGTTAAAATGAAATAATAATATACATTATTTTTACTAAAGACAAACATGGTATGAACCGTAACACAATTATTCTAATAATTGATTTCTGGCAAAAGTCGTTTGGTGTAAGCTTATAGCCAAGGAAAAGGAGTTCTTGACTCTTGAGTGGTTCTAAGAAATATAGAGAAAAACAAGTCGGGGAATATAAAAACCTTTCCGTGCACTATCGAATATCGAATAAATCATACAAATGTCCTAATACAATCCATTTTTATTTGCTTGTTTTTTGTAGACTCATTTTTTTCTGGCCAGTGGCGTATCAGCTTGTCTCCTCCCGCCCTGAATTGTCTTCACTAGATCGTCCGAGACAAATTACAAGGTAGACACTATTTATCCTCAGATTTCTAAACAAGGAAGCGTGTCATAAATAAAATGCTGAAAATCAGGTCCAAGGAAACACTAAACCAAGGCAGACTTGCAACGTTGACAAAGTTAGTGCATATATATTACTTGATTGCAAAATAAATATTCAAGCAAGTTATACTCGACAAATAACACAGTTTTGTGTTTCCCATCTTAGCTAGCCTTGGTCAATGCTCTCGTCGTTATTCGTCCCGTACGCGGTCAATCGTCGGCATATATCCTCACGTGCTATGCACATGCATGTAAAATTACAGCGCGAACAGCGACCTCATGCGGCCACTATTTTTTTATGCAAATCAGTTGAGGATGATCTCGAGCCTTGGTTCAATCGTCGGCAAAAGCTTATGTTTTTCTTTATTTTGCGCTGGATTTCTAGCGCACGACCTCGTATGCGAATACAGAGAAGTGTAGGCGGGGCTAATATGTGGAGTGTCCAATCACTCCTTGGTAAATCCGGACGTCATCAAATTATTTGCAGCTATTCGCCTTTTGCGGACGTGACAGGAACCACAGTTTTTGTGCATTGGTGCCGTGTGCAGAGAAACACAACGTGTACATTGTACGTGTATGCATTATGTACGGTGCCACGTTTCACTATGCAAGTTTCCTTGCAACGATCGACCAATAAGAAAACGACATTTAAGGTCAGCTAAGGCTATTAACATAATGAGCACCACCCCCAAAACCTCACATGGACGATTGAACCAAGGCTCGAGATCGTCCTCAACTGATTTGCATAAAAAAGAGTGGCCGCATGAGGCGAGGTCGCTGTTCGCGCTGTATTTTTACATGCATGTGCATAGTGCGTGAGGATATATGCCGACGATTGACCGCGTACGGGACGAATAACGACGAGAGCATTGACCAAGGCTACATCTTAGCCTGACAGTCACCTCATACATAATTAAATATATTCGGACACAGTCAACAAGATCGACTCTGATTTCAGGCACCTGAGCAGCTCATCAGTCAAACATTTTTCTTGTCACTAAAACAACAACAAATATCTAAAAACCTTACAATCTTTATCGATTATCATCATCAAGGCACGCAATAGCTTGTGAGAACCTATCGCGAAACTGACAAAACCTTAAAACAAAATACGGTAGAACAAAACCCAGAGATGTACGAGGTCATGTATTAAATAAGTCATTGACAAACAACCCCTTTAATATATGTTTATCGCCATTAATGTTTGTCTTTGGAGTACGTAATGGGATAAGTCCCTTTCGTTTCAAGCACCTTCGTTTTGCTGTGGCTGCGGTTGAAAAATGGGAGGATGCAAACTTTAGAATATTGAATAGACTGCACTAAGAAATAGATACCAATCACTGCACAAAACAAATGTCATAATTAGTTGATTGATTTACTAACCTTGATCGTGATGTTGAATTGTATTATTTTCCACAGGGATGGCATCGGTAGGCTCTGCTTTTGAGAAGATCGGCACCCATCTTGAGTGCAGCATCTGCACAGATAAATACAAGCAGCCGAAAGTACTGAACTGCCTACATAGCTTTTGTGAGGGGTGTCTTGTAAAATACCGTGATGGCACATACGGAGGAGCACCACAAATCCCTTGCCCTGTGTGTCGTCAGGAGACGGTACTTCCACAATCTGGCATCCAGGGCCTCAAGACCAACTTCCATTTGGTTAGTCTAATTGAGGAATTTGAGTTACAGAAAAAGGTAGTATGCTTAGAAGACCCGAAGCTTTTCTGTGAGACATGCGACGAGGATAACGAGGCTTTGCATCACTGTCTCGACTGCGGATTGAATATCTGTACGTCGTGCCACAAGACACACTTACGGTTCCCAGTGTCGGCAAACCATGTCGTAGCAACTTTAAATGACATTCGTCAGGGGAAGGTGAACCTGATTAAACAAGCGGACCAGTCCAAATGTCACAAACACAAGGAGGGCTTGAAGCAATTCTACTGCAAGACATGTAATGAGCTGATCTGCCAAGTCTGCACAGTTGTTGATCATCCCACTGCTAAACATGACATCACTGACACCGGCACAGCTTCTAAAGAATACAGACAGTCACTGAAGGATGACTTCTCAGCTCTTGGTAGAGACATACAAAGCCTTGAGTTGTCTTTGCAGGACACTATTGAAGCTAAGACGATAGTCAAGGACAACATGGCAAAGGCCAGAAAGGGGGTGCAGGACAGAGCTGCTGAGTTCATAGCGAAGGTCAAAGCTGAAGAGAAACGACTCCTCGATGAAGTCACTACCCACGAACGGGAACAAACTGAGGAACTGGATGAGCACGAGAAGACACTGAGTGACATGCTGCGTAAAAAGAGGCATTCCTATAGCACCGGTAAGGACGTAACGAGTAATGCATCAGATTGCAACCTTATTTCACTCTATCCCGTGATCAGTAAAGATTTGACAAAGATGAACAGTCAGCATCCTCCACAGTATCCCCTCAAACTTTGGTACCTGAGGTTCAAGAAGAGTCAGACAGACATCGATCTGGGCGAGGTGGAGCAGGAAGGAGACAAGTGGGAACTGCAGCATGCATTCGGCAAGCAGGGGAGTGGTGAAGGGGAGTTTAAATTCGCCAGAGGCATTGCTGCTGCAGCTGAACCTGACGAGATTGCTGTGGCTGACTGGACGAACAAGCGAGTTGTAATCTGCAACAACCAGGGACAAACCAAGAACATCATTCAAGTCGTTGCAAGTGAGTTGTTTATTGTTATGGTTAATGTAAAGATATAGACCTATTGGGTTTTGTATTACTTTTCATTCCATTTTGGACAGCGTTTGACCATTTATGCGAGTCCAGTAGTTCATTTTTTTTCCAAAAAAATGCTATGCAGCTTTAATTTTAGAGAGACATCCTAATTGTTCATGTTGTCATACAAAAGCACCACCCCATAAAATAAAAAGAATCGGGAAATACAAGTTTACCTAAAAAGGTAAACAGCACTTAACCCATTCTTTGAATACATTTTTACTATTAAAAATATCCTTAGTATTTAGAGCGCAACCTGGTGACAGAAGGTGTCCTGATACATGTTCTTGTTTTACACCCAAATGAAAAATTCCAATACGATTCTAGTGAAATACACGCGTGAATACTTGAGCATAATAATTTCGAATCCAATGTAACATCCACTTTTATGGTGGCCATTTTGCGAGTCAAAAGGTTTTAAATCAAAACCCATATATGTATTATACAAACTCATTAGTACACGTTACATATGCGTTTTCAAACATAAATGCTCCGAGTGAATTGAGCTTGAGAAGCTATATGTTGGATCACAATCACTTGCCCCTCGAACAGTCAGATATTTCTGTTAATAATTCGAACGATTTTTTTTACAAGATTAACTAGTTAAAATACTTTCAGTTATCTGATCAGTTTATTCAAAATCATTTTTTTCCAGATGACGTCGTTGCCGTATCGAATCAGTGGGTGTGTGCTGACGACAAGAAGGTGATGGTTTACCAAAGAGACACCACGCACAAGTTTGATTTCCACACTTTGCCAGAGGATGAGGTTGGCAAGACAGACGGGCAGCTCAGGAGCGTAGTAGTCATGCCCAACGGTAACATCCTAGGGGGCGATGAGAAAAGGAAGGTATTGATTGAGCTCGATCCCAGGAATGGAGATATCATACACACCATGCCAGTGAAGATACGACCTTCCTTCTTGGCTGTACTGAGCAATGGTTGGATTGTGATCAGTGAGTGGGAGCAGGGACTAGTGGAGATAGTGGAGGTTTCTAATGGCATCGCTGTGACTGTTGACACAATCCAGCCAACCATCGACGGTAAACCGGTGAAATACTGCAAGGGTGTATGCAGTAACAGCTCGGGTATCTACCTTGCAGTGGACACAGGGTACAACACCGGACACATTCACCACTATGATTGTACGGGTCATTTTGTCAGCTGTGTGGTCCATGGTCTGTACGACCCCCATGGTATCACATTCACAGCAGCCGGGCAGCAGCTGGCAGTGGCGGATTTGTATTCAGTAAAGATCTATAACAAGGTGTGATACCAACGATGTTATCCAGCATAAAACTGCCTTCCCATGCCCACTTTTTGGTCTGTTTATGCCAGCTTGTATAAGGCTTAATGGAGGCCTAGGTATAAATTTAAATACATAAAGATACACAAATTAACAAATTAATAACAAAGGACTGACAACGTGCATGTTGAATTATGTCTTAATATTGTGTCCCATAGATATTTAATGTTCTTTTCTTCAACTTCCAACACTGACGAATTTTATACACGAAGCGTAAATATTTGTTTTCTAAATTGTTCAATTCAGACCCCAAACACACAATTATAAGTTTAAGACATCGTCGCGAGGGTTATTTAAAGCTAAAGATGTATGAATGTTTAATCTTCCCTTAAATTAGAACCCTTACACATTAAAGCTGCGGTCTGAATGTGACGCCCGTGTCACGAAAGGAACATATTACTCGGTGAATATTCATTGCGGGTCATCCGTCACTACGGTGATTGCAAACAGAAAATTAATGTTATGACACGCGACAGAATACAAGATTTGAGTGAAGTTATGTCACAGGCGGCCTTTTTAGAAGAAAATCAGAAAACGAAAATGTCATTTTGTTTTGTGAAATTATAGCGACTGCATCTTCTGTTCTTTTTTTTAAGAAAATGAGAATTTTATGTCAGTTTTGGAGGTCAACAAGAGGAGAGCTTGATGTTTCATCACATAATTAAAAAAAAAAACCAGAAAATCTGTAAATAAAATTCCTTTAGCCATAGTTTGTGATACACTACAACATTCCAAATTGTTGGAGCACTTCTTTTTTGGCAGTAGAAATAACTTTCGACCAGAAATGATATCAAATGTTTGTAAGTAAGGAAATCGACATTTGAATTGGTTCAAAGGTTTTTCACTTCGAATTATTTGTATGCATGTCAGTCGTTCTGGAGGTGTTTGTCTAATACTAAGGAAATACATGTATTAAAAAAATAAAGATATCGTTGGATGAGTTTGCAAAACGGCAATTACCGAAGTTAAAATCAAATGAAACGTTGCTTTAATCTCTTCTACATGTACATCCAAATCGACTGTAGCCACGCATAACGCTTGTAACATAGTAGAAAACCTTTAATGTGATTACAATGATTTATTGTCAAAATCAGAATTTTTAGTGGACAAAAAAGTGATGTCTCACGATCCATCATCAACTTTCTAGAAGCGAAATATAAGGGGCAAAATACTTATGTTGCAGTGTGAAAAAGGAATTGCTCAGAAAGTTATTATTAGCAATATAATAGTGTATTGAAGGTTGAATTCATGTAAGAAGGATAAAGCCTTTTATGCATAATTCAAATGCGTAGGCCTATAGTTTATATGTAATCCACTTTATGGAATTATTTACAAATTATTTGATGTCGTTATCGAGTACAAAAATACCTACCGACGTGTACATAGCTAGCCTATTTCCAAATATCCCAAATGAATTAATTTAATTTATATCGAGATTCTGCAAAAATGTTTATATCATCGCTCAGCCATTAATTATCAGGGGAAAAAGTAAATCATACATACAAACTGTTACAAATTTATTTGTAAGTAATCAAAACATCTTGATTTTGACGCTTTTGCGGTTATTAATTATTGTGTTGTCAGCGGTAATAATGTAGTCGAGTCAATCACTTGTCCATGCAAGTAGTCACACTCTCTCCAAATCAAATCAAACGCTAGTCAAATGACTTTGACATTGGCATTCATTTGTTATTGTTCAATGCACCTTCACTTGTAGTCGGACTTGTGAATGGATATGTGATGAACTTGTGACTGGACACAGGACTGACTTAGATAAACGTGACTGCATTCCTGGTTGTCATTGAATGTTTTTCCTTGTATATTGCTATTGCTAACATCAAACTCATATTTTGCGGAAATTGTGCAGTTTATATTCGTTACAAATATTTGAGATATTAGATTGCTATGCAAAACACATTACTTCACTGCAAAAACATTGATGTAAATCGAAGTGCGTAAATACATTTTTTTTAAACCATTGATGAAGGTCGTAATGCGTACTCTATAAACATTATTATTAAAATGTGATAAACGAGCCAAAAAGCGCAATTTATAACAACAACCAAAGGGACACTATAGGGAGCCATTCCAATAATCTAGTGCACAAAATTATTTTCGACCAGAGTAATTGTTTATGATGCAACTTGCCTTACAATTTGTTCTGAGAGCGACATAACATTAACCCGACAACAAATGTCTCCCTAATGTAAAATTATTTACCGACACTTTCTCCCAAGACGTTATTTTGTTGTAAAGTCAATTAAAAATGTTGAAAACAAGGCACGAAAAGACTGTTACTTTCATTTTGTTATTTATTATTTACTTGTTTCTCTACCGACTGCGTATGATTTGTAAGCACATTGCATATATCACAGTAAATTTCGTTGATTCATAAGATTCTGTGACATAGACCAAGCCGGGCACGCTATCAATTCTATCTCGAAGGCCCTCTTCAATGGTGAAAGCATTGTGCTAACCATTGCTTATATAATCCGTCATGGGCAATTCGATTATTGTGCAATAGCCTTCACAATGGTTTCCGCCTTGAAGATTTTAAAAATTGCATAAAAATCAAGACATCAACCCGTTAAATACACAATGAGATAAGCAGGTTCACTAGGCTTGACTCGTCGAACCATGATGGTAGTCCATCATCATCATCATTGGTCGCTTGCAGCTTGCACCACTTGTGTCGGGCACGATGACGGGCACGCCACACGTCCTGTTCCATCATCGGTGTCCCAAGATCATCTGCAGTCGCGGCGCCACTGTTCTCCATCAGGGTCTTCACCATAGATTTGTACGGACGCCCACGATTCATCCTCCCATGGGTTGGATGATGACTTTGCTAGCGGGCAGCTCTGGCTGTCGCAGGCAGTGCCCGGCCAACAGTCGCATCTGTCTTCCTGCTATCTTGTTGTTCAACTTACGGAGGTCACCATAGAGTTGCTTGTTGGTTACTCTCTGAATCCAGTCAACGTTGAAGGCCATCCAGAGCATCCGGGTGTAGCAGCCATCGAGAGACTTGGCCATGATTTAGTGAGGGTCCAAGTTTCACACCCGGAGAGGAGGATTGTCTCGATAATGTTTTTCTGCAAAAAGGAACCAGACCTTTTTGCCTTCCAGCCTCGCTTTGGTTATATTGATTTGAATGGGAAAAAATCAAATGGCTGCAACATGATAATGATCTATTATCGTTCAGAAGTGTGTGACTTTTTTCAATGCCAGGAAAGTAAAGCAAACGAAAAACAAATATCGATATTTCGAGGTGAAAACTCGAAAATAGCGCGGTAAATGCATCCTTAACAACTCGAATCCAACCACACATGTTAGCTCCATGGATACGTGCCACTGTGTACAATCTATCCATGACCTCTGAGCCACCTCTAGGTTCTAAATTTGGCACTCTTTTGTTGAGCATCGCTATGCAAACGGTGGCCTCTTATCACAGGCTTGGTTTTTGAAGGAAGTATTTATATACCACTGCAGTATTGTTTGTATCTGAGTACTATTAAAATTATACCTAATTTTGTTTTTACAGTTTTTGTCAAGCCATTGGCTTCCTGTATTATGCGCTCTTTCTTTTCCTCCATGGTGTAGACAGTTTATGAAAATTAAATATTTATTAACCTCATGAGTTCTTTGTGTGTATATGGGGGTGCTAATTTTCATGACTCCTCAATTACAAATGAAACAAGCCTTTCATCCAATCGAGAGGGATCGTGACAAATATCTAGGATTTTAATTTTCTTGATGATATCAGGTAGCACTTATTCAACACCACACAGTAACTTGGTACCATTATAGTCATTTATTTTGAGGTTATGAAATCAGTTATTTTATGTTGCTCACATAGGAGTACCGGAATAAATGAACGATGATAATACACTTCTATAAACTCTTCTCAAAGTCGAATGGAAAACAGCTGAATTTGACTAGCATTTATTTTACCTCTAGTTCAACAAATCACTAATTTCCAAGTCAGCATTACGTGTGTTGATTTAAAATGAAAACTTAAAAGCGATTATTTTGGCAGTGGTTTTGTTTTTCAGTCATTCTCCAGAAAGAGTAATCAGTCTTTTGTCTGTTTGCTTGTTTGCTTGTTTGATTTTGTTTGTTTTATTGAGGCGAGTACGGTAACAACCTCTCCATGCAAGTAATGCTTCTACTTGCGTTCTGCAACAAGTAAGATTAAGGAACCATTGCTAGTTACACACGTACTGCATAATACATGCGTAGGCCTACTAGTGTGTTTCGTTATAACTCTCAGCCCCTTTTCGCGTGATATGATTTTGTACAGCATTGTGCTGTGTCTACTGACTCGTGACCAAAGTCTTTTTTCGAGACGTTGTATTTTGTATTTGCATAAAGCTGTGCATCATAAATACAATGACAACGTTTTGAACTGAGACTATCGTGAACATTGAACTTGATTTTTCACAGAAAGAAATAAACGTCATTTTGCATCATAATAGCGTCAGAGGGGGCTGTTAGTACTGCAGTCTGCCGGTTGGGACCTTCATATCAGACGATCAACTTTTTTCGTTCGTTCTGAATACTGTAGCTGGAGATTTTCAGCTACCAACGTCACGTTTAATACTCTCCATTTCTTGGAGGAAAAGCTTTGAAGTTCTTTGCAAGTTTGCACGTATGGATGTCAGGAGTAGTTGTAATTTGCATGAATCAAGGGTAATCGCCATTTGTAGTTCCAAAACAACCTTGTGACTCAACATTTACAATACTTCAAAGGTAAGCCTTAATATGCTCTTTTATTTCAGTCCATTTTTGTTGCAATAATAAATCGTATTGAATAGTAAAGCATTAATTTGTGCATCTAGTACAACCAAAGATGAGATTAAGAGGAAAGTATCGAATCACCATTCGAACTACCATGCAGTAGTCCCCATCGACGCACCGTCAACCATTGCCATGGCAGGGGACATGGCCGTGTGACACGGGTGACAGTACAACTCAGCAACTCGCTACCGCACACAAACAGACCACACGTACATGTACACCCATTCTGGAATTTGTATTCCTGTGGAGACATTTCTTTGTTCTCGTGTAGTAAAGTTTTCGAGTGTGACATTGAAGTTTCTAAATGCTCTTATTTTAACCAGAATTAATTTCCCGGGCTGAAATTTGGACTAAATATCCCTTTTCTAAAACTCTTCCATTTGCGACTGATCAACCTACCTTGGAAATTCCTAGTTTTGGAGTAAAATCCCTATATCTATTTCGTGAAATTCTTGTGGAGACGTATTCATCTGAAGAAATGTTCTTCTGGAGACGTGTACAATCTTTTGCTCCCTATTGTGTTCATGTCTCCGTAAGGTAGTAAATTCCAGCACGTGTATATACGAACACTTACATTATGTACATGTACATCCGTGGTTACGGGACAGACTGATGGTCTACTTCCCGCCGCGTGCTAAACCGCTTCACCACGTACAACTACAATATAACATTTTAAACGGAATTGTGGATTATCGACTGTTGGCCGGGTTCTTTGAGCAGCATTTGAAGTTTGTCCAGCGCCTGTAAAAGGCATGTAGTATGTCATGAAAAACACGCTTGCACGGAAAGCGTCTATGATAGTTGTAGATTATGCAAAACAACACTGCCTCTATACCACCGGTGTTACATGAAGAAGAAAAAATGCCATCTAATGACCAATCAACATCTTTGGTCATTTTCCAATGTGACTCGAGTGGAGTCCGAGTTACCTACACTGCGGAAACACAATCATGCTGCTTGAATGATTGGCTGCATGGGCCCCCAAAACAAATATAAAAATATAAGGAATGTTGCACAGCACAATGATCAGTCATGATACACCTCACAGTCAGTTGTCGTGTCATGCGTAGCTGCTCTATTTTCTCACCCACACAACTGACAGCCATGGGCGTCGCGAAGGGGGGGGGGGGGCAAGGGTGGGCGCTTGCCCCCATCTGGAAAAGCACCCCAAAAAAAAGGGAAGAAAAAAAAGAGAGAAAAAGGGCGCAAAGTCATAGTGGTGTAAATTTAATGAGTTGGGGGGGGGCAAAATGTCCCTGCCCCCCTCTAAAACTGATAAATCCAGAATTTGTTGAGAAATACACAAATTTTTTGAGAAAAATTTGTTTTGCCCCCATCTAGAAAAATCCTGGCGACGCCCATGCTGACCGCAGATTAGCCAGCGAACGATGGCCGTAAAAAGGGCTTCATAAATTCGCCATTTTCATGCCAAACCGCAACCGATTCACACAAACAAAGCTGTTTTAGGTAGTTAAAGACCTACTACATACATCTGTTGAGGTAATTTCTTCTCAACAAAGGGTTTCGATGCATTTTGACGATATCATTTTACGGACAAATCGACAAAAATTACGTGATGATGTTTCCGGGGGAGGGCGAAAGTCTGCCAAATGTTGAGGTAATCGAAGGATAGAATGAACCTTCATCTACAAAAAAAATCTCGAGAACGTAATGTTAATAGTTTAAGAAATCGATGAACACCTAATGTTTCCAACAACTTCCATTTTTCACAACGCGAAAAAATCGTCGCCATTGTAATAGCACAGAGAAAAGAACTCAGACACAATATGACCTTGTGACCCCATATACCCACTGATTGGTCGGGATCGAGACGGCCTGCTTAATATTCATAAGTCATTCATTGCACGTTTGCGCGTGCTGTTCACAATTTTTTCAACCCTATAAGTTTGCACGCGTACATAAGATTGCAGATCATGAAATCTCGCAAAGTCTTCATTTTCAACCGGCAATTTGGACCAAAAATATGAAAGTCTCCTGCACATGTTTCACTTGAAAATTAAGCGTAGACTATCATCTATCTAATGAATCTTGCCATTTCTTTCGGCCTTTTGTTTAGAATCGAATGTTCACCTAAAACTGTCGGCCCTCACTTTTGTTGCTATAAAGTATGATTTTTGTTGTAACACACTTTATTTTTGTCAAAAGCATTTATATTTGGTTTCAAAATATAGCACACGATTTCAACTTTTCACTTGCATAGCCATCTTGGCCAAACATTGCGTGCATCTAGGTACTTTTTGTGTTTTTCTGTAGTCTCGGATACAGTCTCATAAAATCTGTCGTAGGCTTTTGGGCCATGCGTGCGTGACCTCGGGACAAGAAACTTGAGGTCAAACAGGGCGCTGTGCGTGACACGGCTACTGACTGTTAAGTATCTACGTCTGTTCATGGGCTTCGTTTAGTTTGTGCGCATGCACGAAATATTTCCACTGCAAAGTGAATTTATTTGTCGCGCACTTCTGAGAATCAAAATATGGCTGTTTCATTAGCGAAATATTCAATATGCGTTATAATGTTAAAGCAGAACCGAAAATGAGACGAATGTTTCAGAAAGTTTTGTACAAAATGTACAGATATATTTCAGACAAACAAATAAAAATGCCTGGATGAAAAGTACATATAACAGAACTTTCAAAAGTAAAGTTTGAAAGTGATAGATTAAAGTAAATGTTGACAGTTACGGATAAAAAAATACTTTGATAAAACGACTGACTTTTTATATGCAGATGAAAGTAACCATTGTGTCATTGGTGTCATCTTATTCTGGAAATTACATCAAAAAAAAAATTAAAATAATTTACAAAGTCACATAACATCTTGATTTTTTTTTTTTGGGGGGGGGGTAATTTGTAAGTCACATACCAAAGTCAGTTGTTTGCTTATTCAACTGCAATTTCGTTCAATACAAGTACTTCCTTTGAATTTGCCTACTCGATGAAAACTCGAAAGCCAACAAGCAAAATGGAATTTGCTTATGCGAGATCGTAACAAAACATAAAGTTTGAAAATATTGTAGCGAAATCAAATGCTCTTACTGCAAATTAAAACACATATTTTTATCATACTTTTTGAAAATTATTGAAATAGTGAATTAGTTCTTAAGAACAATTATCTATGTGCAAATCAATCTCTTATAAACCTTTCTGACATTCGCAGTGCACAATGGGTATGGATAACAAACAAACAATAGAGTTTTTGTATAAGAAATTATTTGCCAAAATTGAATCAAGATATTAATGCATATAAAGCATATTAACGTACAGAATATACGACATTTCATTTTCGAAATGAAAGCAGAGAATAATAATGAAATTGATATTTAAGGTACCAGTCATCAGGCCTGGAGGAACGAAAATGATTAATCATTGTATAAGGCGGTATTTTGATCTCCAGCTGTAGTTGACAAGTTGTGGAAAGCAGTTGTAACATCCAAAATAGGCACACACTCTCAAATGTGTATCATTGTGGAGACATTTCTTTTTTCTCGTGTTGTAAAGTTTTCGATTTTGAAAGTGAAGTTTCAAAATGCTCTTATTTTAACCAGAATTAATTTCCTTGGCTGAAATTTGGACTTAATATCTCTTTTATAAAACTCTTCCATTTTCGACGTATTAACCCATCTTGGAAATTCATAGTTTTTGAGTAAAATCCATATATCTATTTCGTGAAAACCTTGTGGAGACCTATTCATCTATAGAAATTTCCCTGTGGATACCTTTACAATGTTTTGTTCCCTATTGTGTGCGTGTCTCCACAAGGATACAAATTTGAGCACACTTTGTCCCCCATCCACAGAATAATTACTTGAAAAACAATTTTTCTTGGCATCCGGGAACCAAAGCCTGAATGTGTGTAAAGGATCAAAGTTGGCTAAACTTTCAAAACTGTTTCCCGAGTCAAGTAGAACCCACGCTATTTATTCAATCATGATAATCGTTGTGCAGTGAGGTAAACACTTCAACTAGATAACGCTATCTACGAACCATTGTCTGTGCTATGAGTCACCGTGGCGTGATCTGTCTCGTGTTGGGTAGGGCCTAGGTGGAGAATCGCTTTACCTGATTGCATCAGAAGAGCTTAACTTTTTGCCCTTCTTCTTAGTCTACTCACTCGACTAACAACGACTTGCATACAGACAGCAAACAATAAGTGTCAAAAAAGTACCCCCCAAAGTTTAGTAACATTCATTGTAGTTGGTCACATGACCAATAAAGTCTTAAGTACTTACGTGATAGGTTTGGGCAGAAGAAAAAACATGGTTTTGACCCCCATGTATATTTACATGGTTTTTCTTTGACCACAAAAAAAGGAAATTGTTTCAATAACTAGTGATTTTAAATTAGTTGCCATGTTGCCATGTTACCAATAATGTCTGCTTTACGAGCAGACTGGCGCCCGGTCTGCATATTATCAAAACTGATTGTGGCGCTGGAACCAGCCTATACCCGACCGAAGGGACTCATTGACTTGCAACCATTAATGTTTTTGTAAATGCAAGTCTCATTTGAAAGTGAATAAAGATTGTATTGTATACAAAGTAGCAATCAGAAAAAGGATCCGTTTTTTTAATGAAACTCAAAATTAACATGGAAGGACGCAGCTTTAAACTGTGAGATACTTTCAAATAAAGTTTGTTCCTTGCACGAATTTAAACGTGCATGTAAATGGCACTGTTGAACACGAAGGAGATCTCCAAAAGGCACAAATTTGTGAACATAAACGTTATCTTCACTTGAACTCTACGTGTGGCAAAATCAATTTATGTAAGCTTGGTGAAAGAAATATATATTTTTATTCAAAGAAACTACATAGAAAACTAAGGCCTTATCCTCTCCGAGTGCTTCCCGTTTGCTATTTCCCGGGTTTGCAGCATTGCTAACGTGCCTGCATCGTGACTTTGGGCGTGCTACCTTGTTAAATGATACTTAACGTTTTCCGGCTTCTGCCTAACGCGTATAATAATAACAACAATAATAATAATAATACAGTTTATATATATATATATATATGTTGTACATTCGAGCTCGGAAATAACATTGAAGCCCAACGACGTAATGCAACGAAATTAAAGTATCTGTCAATAGAATGTGAACGATACCAGAATCAAGGTAATGGAAAAACTTAGGCCCGCTCTAAACGTGGAAGTTCTACCGTGTCAAATTCAATAAATTGCATTTGGCAAAAAAAGGGCAGAAGTGCGGCAGTTGGTCTTAACGCCGGTTTTCTGCCGAACGTAATTCGGTCGTTCAAGATGAATGACTTCAGACAGAAGATCCTCGTCACGCCACAAAATTCCCATGGGCGCTGCCATGCTGAACTATCAACAGCTGGCCCGGCGGGCGGGCTATGCACATGTGCGTTTTAAAACGGGACCACTGTGTTTCTGAATTGGGACGTGCAAACTGAATTCGGCACGGCAGAAATTCGTCGTTTAGAGCACTGCTGCTCTTCCGCCGTTTTGAGTGGCAAGCCTTGCCTAACTTACAGCAGAAGTTCGGCAGTTGCTCTAAACGTGGAGTTTTTGACGTGTCAAATTCAAATAATGTCAATTTTTGGGCCATCATTTGAATTCGACGCGGCAGAAGTTCGACGTTTTGAGCGGGCCGAATACGAAAAGCTGAGCTTTGAAATTTCACTTCCTTTCTTTTTCTTTTTGCAGGCTCCTTTTCCTGACCATTAGCGTCCCTGCTTGTCACCTGTGTTGACGTTTCTTCACTGGATCGAACCAGACTCATAAGGTAGGAACCGCTTGACCTCAGGTTGCATTTTTAATTTGAAGTAAAACATTAACAAGTCATGCCTTTGACTTGGTCTTTGTATCGAACCATTTGACTTATTTGAAAATTCTAAAGTAAAGCAGATGAAAAAAATCTGAACCTTACAGACTTTATTTCATCTCTTAAATTGCATGAGTACAAGGTAATAAGAAGATAATAAATACCATTTATAGAAATGCGGAATCCATACAAATTTTTTTTTTTTTTTTTTTGCAATTTACCTCCAGAAGGCGCTATATACCCACTTTTAGTGGCACAATCATCTGATCTTTGGACTAAGTCTAAAACTTTACAAGTAATATTTAATTTAAACAATCCAGACTGCTATCCAGGCACCAAAGCCTGGATTAGATGCGACACTGGCGGGTATTTGGTTAATGTGTGTGAAGGATCGAAGTTGACTAAACTTTCAAAATTTCAATAGTCAAAGTAGGTCCCACGCTATCAATAAGTACATTATTATCTTCTTCTTGTGTTGTAGTAAACACTTCAACTAGATAATGCTATCACTAAACCACTGACTGTGCTGTGAGTCACTGTGGCGCGATCTGTCTCGTATTGGGTAGTGCTAAGGTGAAGAATCAAATTTGCCTGATGTTATGAGAAGAGCTTTGCTTCTTGCGCAAAGTGTCAAAACAAGTACCCCAATACTTGTGGTAGCATGTGTTGTAGTTGGTCACGTGACCATTAAATTTCGTCTTAATTGTGCACCCGATGGATTCGGGCGGACAAGGCGGGGTGTTGACCCACTTCCCGTCTGTTTGTTATTGATATTAAAAGTTGTCACACGCAGGTTCTGTGAATCAACATCTTGGCAACAAAAGTTATCCAAAATCAATGCAAATTGGTCTAATCCAAGATTAATCTCCCGATTCAGATACTTCTGTGACCCTTTACAATACCCATCGTTCATTCATTACACCAAAATCATAATTTAACCCTAAAGGGGCCGGGTTATTTTGACCATCTCTCAGCCGGGGGGGGGGGCGGATTCCGCCATCGAGTGACGAAAAATTTTGAAACTCGGTACATGCATAGAGTAAACCTTCGTGAAGATACCCAAGAAATGTCATGACTTTAGGTCAAAGAATTTTGGAATTATGGCTTAATAATTATTCATATGTACGAATGGTAATTCTGGTCTGTAAACACGACGTATATGAGAAAATTCATTTTTCACGGCTCGTAGCGCCGGACAATTTTTCGCTGCGCGACAACCCCTGGTCCGATTTCCATGTTTTTGGTGTCAAAAGATGTGCAAGGCTCGAGGCTTAAAAGTCATAACAGCTCGGGTCGCGGGGGAAAAAATATTTTAAAGGGTATCGCGGAAAAAGTCGAGGGGGGCCGCGGATTCCGCCCCCGGCCCTGTTAGGGTAACAAGCAACATAAAAACGGGAAATTTACCGGATCGTTTCTGGTTATCCTGCACTTGTTTCATGCAGAGTGCATAAAAGAACTGCACTTTCTAAAAAGGGCGCCCTCTTGGGCTCAGATGTTGACACTTAAGTCGGATGCTCACATTAATAACATACAGTAGGGAACATGATTGTTGCCATGGGATCCATGACTAAAGGCAGTATGTACAGTAGGCTTAAATGCTGAGAGGACTCCCTGCAGTTTGAATTCATATACCTGCACTAAACTAATTACGTGCGTAATTCTGTTTGCTTTACCGACTAGATTTTGTTCAAAACACATCATGTACAATGTTAATGTACTTGCGAAATTGCTTCAGCAAATCGATTCAGCAGGCATTGTGTCAGACAGCTTTAATTGTGAGAGATCCTCTTTTGTTATTTAGATTTGTGTACCGCTGAACTAGTTTGAATCCTCGTGCTTTGTTATCATGATGGATATAAGCAGCAAACAATTTGAATAATAAAAGTAGGGCGGTGGACGGTCACAGTGGGCGGTAACTGTAGGTGGAGCGTTTCAAAGCAAATCTTTTCATTGGCTGAAACCTAAATGCCCGTCTTGCGTACGTTCAAAACGCAAGAACACTAATGTACTTAACGTTTCCCGGCTTCTACCTAAGGTTCCAGACCAGTAAATAAACTTCCATTGACCCCAATGATAAATGCTCCCACTTCAGAAATTCGGGAAAAATACTCACAACTCTCCAAGGTGTTCGAGACACACATCAAATTAAAGCTTATCATCATCTTTCATTTTCTTTTCAATTTACAGTGGTCAACTGATGACTTTTAGGAGAAATTTCCATCCAAAGATGATCACCCCTTAAAATAGTCCTGAAGCCCATCGCCATTTTTGAAAACGATGCCTGCACTCCATTGCAGAATAGAGCGCTTTTAGGGCCCCAATTTCATCCAATTTGATCGGAATTAGAAGCTCACAGTCCTGTGCACGGCTTCCACCCATATTTTTTACAAACCCTCTAGTTCATGGCCCACAGCATGCTCAAATACTGAAGATTTTGAGGGCATGCAAATCGTGATTTGGCCGGCGTAGGCAATTTTGGACCGATTTACTGGTCTGCAACCCTAACGCCTTCTTTATCATGTTGCCACCATTTTAGTCATGTTCCCTGCATCCAATCACATGTTACTGAATAATAATAATTTTGTGCAAAAAGGAACCAAACTTTTCTTGCTTTCAGCCTCGCTTCGGCTATACTGATTCGAATGGGGGAAAAATGGCCGCAACATGATAATGGTCATTGAACAAAGACATTGGCTACACGGGGAGCCGCAAACATAGGCCTTATGCTTGATAGCTTGATAGTTGGTAGAGCTCCGGATCGGTAATCCGAAGGGCGCAGGTTCGAACCCCGATGCAGTAAATGTTTTTGTTCAACCTTAACATAGGCCTTTGTTACAACTGATAATGTAGTAACCAACCGATAACGTATCACCAACCGATAATGTATCACAAATTGACCGATATTGTATCACTAACCGATAATGTACCAAAAATTGACTGATAGTGTAGTAAAATTTGTATCCGATAATGTATCACGTGTCGACGGATAATGTAACTACAAAATAACTGTATCCGATAATGTATCACCACGGAACGGATACTGTATCAACCGATAAAGTATCAAAAATCAACCGATAATGTATCAGTATGGGGAAAAGGTGTACACAAATGTTTGTGTTATGTCCGATTATCCCGCCCCACGTTTTGACCAGGGAGGGGGGTCTGGGCTAGTTGATCACCACCACCCCCATTATTTTTGTATTTAGAGAAAAAGGGCAGATTTTGAGGTATTTTTCAAACTTTCCAACCGCCGAAATGTATAAAATAGTTCCGAGAAAGGGAGAAAAAATACAAATAGCTCGAAATGCGCTGGGACGTCTGTATCATGAACAGCGCCCCCAGTGTCACGTGGTCTCCAACAAGGCCCCCCCCCCCTCCATTTGTATTTCACGGCCAGGACGGGTTTTTTTAGCTATCCCCCATCCCCAAGTCCCCAACACAGATTTACGCTACTGTTGCAGGGGCGGATCCAAGAATTTTCGCGGGGAGGGGGGGGGGGGGGTTCATCAGCAAAACAATCTGAAAATGTACACAGGATTTTTTTTCTCCGGACACTTGGCCTCCGTAAAATCAAAAACTTGGGGAAGGGGGTATCATATTTCAATAGGGGACGCTGTTCAAATTTGACAATTATTAACACTGGATTACAGAATGGTGTACAAATACACCCTATCTAAGCTGCTTCCGTCCGTTTTTTGAACAGGCGGACATTATACCAGTAATTTTTTGGGGGGTGTCACAGCAGAGGGGGGGGGTTGCATTTTTTTTTATTTTTAGGAATTTGTATGCAATTTGTTTTGGGACACAGCTGGGGACCCCCCCCCCCTGGATCCGCGCCTGTATTTTGAACAGGCGGACATTATACCAGTAATTTGGGGGGGGGGGTGTCACAGCAGAGGGGGGGGGGTTGCATTTTCTTTATTTTTAGGAATTTGTATGCAATTTGTTTTGGGACACAGCTGGGGGACCCCCCCCCCCTGGATCCGCGCCTGTGTTGGCCTCAAGCAAGGCTCGTGACGTTTGGACTCCAAACTGTGTGGGTTGAACAAACTGAAGTCAGTGGGTAGACAAATAACAAATGACGTCACATGCGAACGGTGCCCCCCCCCCCCCTAAAAAAAAGCCGGGCATTATTTTGTACGGTACAGTTATATTGTGTAGATGATTGTAGGATTTTATCAGCGCTCCCCTTTGAAAATATGGCACGACCCCCCTCCTCCTCATCGACCCCCTCCCCCTCATCGCCCCTCCCCCTCCCCCCTCACACACCCCCTCCACCCCCCCCCCCCCCCCCCCCCCCACTAAATGAGCAGTAATGCTGTGATTGTGCCCTTTTCAAATCTGTAAAAAAAAAATCAACTGGGGTCGACAAGGGACCCATGAAGCTTGATCGCATCTAGACTATCATCGACGATTGCCGCCTAAATCCGGTAAACTTGTTACATTGTATCTTTTGTGACAACTCAAGTTACATGATAATTTCAGATGGTAGTTTTGCTATACACATGCCTCGCCACTTGTATGTGTTCCCGGTTCATGCACAGCGCATGAATGATTTTGAATGATGCAAAGCTATTGGGGGAGGGAATAGTCTGGGAGACTATCGCAAGTTAAATTGAACGTATGCGTGCGCCGACGTTGCCTGACGCTCATGCGAAGACGCTGCTGCTAATAGCCACATTCTGGCACATTCTGGAAGTGGTATGGAACTTTGCGCGCGAACCAGTACAGTACAGTACGCACATGCTGTGTCCCGTCCATTGATGGTCCCGTAGTGGTAAAACGCGCCCTCTTGTGTCGCAGCACGGAGCCCATATGGAGGCCAAGTGTCCGGAGAAAAGAACTTGTCCACATTTCGGCGCGGATGTGCGAGTGCGCCTACCCCCCCCCCCCCCCTTGACATTAAAAGCTGGATACGCCACTAGCCTAGGCCCACTTGGAAGTAGAGCGTCTCCAAACCAGAGCAACTCCCTACCTCCCAAATTAAAAAAAAATATTCTTAATGATAAACCTTCTCGAGTGGGGACTTATCATAGTAAAGGCACTTATTAGACTTTAATTAATTTGCAATATTTCCACCTTTTCCCAATACTGATACATTATCGGTTGATTTTTGATACATTATCGGTTGATACAGTATCCGTTCCGGGGTGATACATTATTGGATACACTTATATTGTAGTTACATTATCCGTCGACACGTGATACATTATCGGATACAAATTTTACTACACTATCAGTCAACTTTTGGTACATTATCGGTTAGTGATACAATATCGGTCAATTTGTGATACATTATCGGTTGGTGATACGTTATCGGTTGGTTACTACATTATCAGTTGTAACAGCCTTAATGCACATATTAAAACATGGGTGTTTCTAAGTCAAGAAATAAATCTTTGTTCAGGAAAACAAATTAACATAGTTTTACGTACAAGCCGATTTATTTATGGTTTGGCCCCATTACTGCATTTTTAGCGTCAAATTTAGCGTCAAAGTTAGTTGCCAGTTTTTTTTGCTTTACTTGATTCTCCATGACAATGAACTTTATTTGGAAAAAAACATACTGCAGGCGAAGTTAAAAAAATAAGGAAACCTTGTAATTATGCACATTGAAATCGATTTCTTGAAATGTGAAGTTGCGCGAAAAGAAAAACAATCCTTCAAAGTTTGAACATGGAATGTTAAAGTATAGGATTTCTCAACAATTTTGTCAGTCGTGTAGTCTAAATTGCATAAAAAGTACTTTATTTTTGCTCGAGAATGCCGTTGGACTCCATTGCCTATTCCGATTTTACAATTACACCATTAGAGTTCATATTTCCTCCAGTGTAATTCGTAATTCTGATTAGTCCTAAATTCGGGAATTTGTCTCATGTGGAGATTGCTGTTGATTGAAAAAAACTATGTTTGTTATCGGTTATTTATTCCTTCAGTCATTCAATTTCGTCAGTGGCAAGGTGAAAAGTTACGGTCTGATACTTTCAAATTTTCTTCGACTTCTTACAGGGGATTGTGTTAAACTGTTTCCAATCTTGCTTTCTTCATTCATTAAAAAAAAGGTAATCTATATTACAAAAACGTTTGTTGCACCTCTTAGCCTAATCCATGTGCCGATGACAATGGAGATCAGGCGGAACATGTATAACCCCATTGGCAACCTTTGTTTGTCAATTCAACGCCAGTCTCGACGCAAGACGAATTTACCGAATTTGGGAGGAGTCAGAATGCTAAATCAGCGAATTACACCTGGCCAAAAAAAATAAAAAGTAATTGTGTAAATTCGAACTGGGAAATAACAATGAAGCATCTGTCAATGGAATTTGAATAATACAAGAATCAAAGTAACGGAAAAATTTATATGAAACCTTAAACAGTTCTTTGATGTTTTATTTCTTTTCTTTTTGTTTCCAGGCTCCTTGTCTATTACAGTCCCTGCTTGTCTTCCGTGTAGACGTTTCTTCACTGGATTGGATCAGACTCACAAGGTAGGAGTCGCTTATTGCATTCTTAATTTGAAGTAAAACATTAACAAGCCATGCCTTTGTCTTGGTCTTTCTCTGTATTGAACCATTTGACAGACTTGAAAATTCAAAAGTAAAGCAGATGAAAAAGCTCAGAATTTCTTGCATTGTTAAGTTACATCCTGTGTAAACGACAATTCATAAATACCTCAGACAGTTTAGCTATTCCTATTGGTCGAGAGCCCGTCACGTGGCCGGTCTTAAACGGATGATAAAGACATGGCTAGCTGGTCTTAAACACTTTTCCAGTGTCACAATAAAATGTGGACTCCTAAAAATCCAGTGCCTCTTACCGTTTCATTGGTTGAACGTTCACAATCCTCACGTAGGCATGCGCAACACTACAAGCGAGTCAGAATTTTATAGTTCTAAATTCAAAACGCAACGCCCCAGGTGCGTTCTGCGCGACATCGCGCAGAACATGTTACGCGCGCGTCAATCTCCATAAAAGGGTTGTTTACATCTTACTTGCCAGCTGCACACTCCATTATTTTGCTAGAGGGATGTTTCAAAAAGCATGAAGTGAACTTGTTGAACAAAATCGGGATTTTTTGAACGAATTATTTGATATTTTTTTTACGGATAAGGTATTTATGAATGGGAATAAATATGTGCTCGGTCGGTATTTATCACTCTGTTTAATACCGCTTCGAGTCTGGGCGCTGATAATTACCCTCGCCTCCGGCTCGGGTAATTATCAGCACCCAGACTCTAAGCGGTATTAAACGAGTGATAAAAACCTCCGGAGCACACATTTATTCCCTTATTAAAACTTGAGGAGGGGGGGGGGGGCGAGGACCGGTCTATGACTAGCTGAGGTTGGAGCACATTTAGTCAATTCACTATAAAAAAAAAAAAAAAACATAGTCATGCACAGTGTCTTATTTGACTAATAAAAAGTTAGTCATGTGTTGGTCTCTTTGACTAATTATATTAAATAATCCTGAAGTAAGTAATGACGGTTAGAAAATGGCGTCGGTGCAGCGTCACGTACAAACGTACACATCGTACGTAATTAGTCAAACAATTTGTCGGCATATTTTGGCGGGCTCGCTCTGTAATTAGTCGGGTTGTAGAAAGTTAGTCATGGAATTTGTCATGTCAAAAATACTTCATCACATCTGATATACATGATTATGCAGATTAGTCCATCATTGAAATTAGTGACTAATCTGACTAATCACTTACATTATTAATGCTTTTCCGGTATTTGACGACTTTCTCACAGCGATTGACATAATACAGTTTTCAGTGTACAAAATAATAAATAAAAACTGACACCTTGAATGTTTACCTGCATGGGTTCTCCAAAAACAATATTGAGACATTGGGAATGTGACACAGCACAATGATAAGCCATGATACGCCTTTAAGGAAAGATACAACATTTGCAAACATCAAAAAAGAAATTTGCAAACTATAACGAAATACCTTACTGGATTCTAATGGAATAACAGTCCAAAGCATCCTGTAAAATCGTAGCTCCTGGTGTGCTGACATTTTCAAGAAAAACTATATTTAGAGGATTAGGAGGACCTGCCTTTTTAGTTCTCAAAAACTGCTCCTCATTGTTCATACTTAGTTATTTCGCATTTATTTTTGCAATTGATTACAAACCTGTGAAGGGGTACAAGTCCGCTAGACTGATTCTTTGACCTTACAATTCCTCAAAGTCTTTGATTTGCTCCGTTTCATCTTAACTGGGGTGAGGGAACCCGATTACAAGAACAAGATGGGTTTTCTTGGTTTTTCCAGCATCTACAAGCCCAAAACATGAAACAAGTCAGTTTAACATTATTTGCTTTAACATACTTATCCTCCAAATCCATCTATTTCTTAAAAATGCAGCAAAAGCAAATGTTGTACATTCCCTTTAAGTAGGCCTATCCACGTCTGTTCACGGGTTTCATTTAGTTTGTGCGCGTGCGCGAAATACTACTGCTGTTTAGTGAAATTATTTGTGGAGCACTTCTAAGGATGAATTTAGGGCTGTTGCTTTGGCAAGATGTTCACATGTGTTTTAGTGTTAATACAAAACCTAACAAGACATGATGTTTTGAGAAACAAAAAATGTACAGCTACTTCTGACAATATAATACAAATTTCTGGAAAACAGTACATGCATAACGAAAGTATTAAAGTGATAAATTAAAATAAATGGTGTCAGATACTGATGATAATAAAAGACTGATTTGAATGAATATTAGGTTTTACTCTTTGCCATCGTATAAACACGGCATGGTTTTTTTTTTTGGGGGGGGGGTTGGGGGGAAGGGGCAGAATCATCTTCTTTTGGCACTAGGCCTAAAGTAATATTCGACACTGGCGTGTAGAACGTTAATGTGTGTGAAGGATCGAAGTTGACTAAACTCTCAAAATTTCAATAGTCAAAGTAGGTCCCACGCTATTAATACGTACATAATTATCTTCTTTGTGTGATGTTGAAAACACTTCAACTAGATAATGTCATCACTAAACCACTGATTGTGCTATGAGTCACCGTAGCGTGATGTTTCTCGTGTTGGATAGGGTCTAGGAAAAAAAGTTTCCTGATTTTATCAGAAGAGCTTTATTTCTTTCGCCTCGTCTTAGTCATTAATATTAAAGGATTTGCCTCGAGACAACAAAAGAGAAGCGTAAAAAAGAGTTCCCCGAAACTTGTGATAGCATACATTGTAGTTGGTCACGTGACCATTCAATTCAGTCTTAATTGTATACATGATTGGGACGGCCAGACAAGACATGGTTTTGACCCACTTTCCATATGTATATTTCTATTTGTATTTCTATAAAATGGCAGAATGTATTATTTCTAGTGTTTTTTAATCGTTTGACATGGTAACCATGGACACCATTCATAACTTTGTTTTTTTTCACCAAACTGACCCTTGAAATTTCATGCCAATCGTTTTATTAGGGAGCACGTTATTCACTCCGGTCAGGATAGAGTAAACAAATAAACCACTGTAACACATGTACGGTGAAGGTCTTCTTAAGTGTGAGGAATAAAACCAAAAGTGGGTGACAATAATTATTCTCATCCAGTCGCCTGGGCGACAACATAAGTACAATATAAAAATAAATAGCAAGAAAGGATCAATGTTTAACCACCGTTTCATTCCCAGGTCCAAAATACATATTTAAGTTCGTTTACTCGCCAGTGAGTAAATACAACGCAGTAACAAACAAAGTACTTGAGATTAGAAAATCTGTTCATGGTGTCAGCCTAATTGGTGCGCGTGATTTGTCACCACCCTTAAAGAAGCGGTCTCCGTGCTCTTCATCAAATGCGGTCGTGTTTTTTAACCCTTTCAAAAGCGTTTTCTGAGCACTACCAGATCCGCCGTGCTAGCAAACAGGCTCGCAGTCTGTATATTATCGATACTGATTGTGGGGCGGGAACCAGCCAATACCGCTTGAACGTAATTGTCTGGCAGACAAGAATGTTAATTGTAAATTCAATAATTTCAAATGGGCCGTTTCTTCGGTCGATGTCTCATTCAAAGTAAACAACTTTTCATTGCTGGAAAAATAGCAATTTGAAAAAGAATAATCCATTTTAGAGATGAGACTCTAAAACAGCACGGGGAACGCAGCTTTAAACTAATGAACTAGATATGATAGTGTTATCTATGCTTTGTATTTCGTCAAAAAAGTACTCCAAAATCCACGGAGGTATAGAACGAGTATTGGAGCTGGTAAAGAATATTGTATAATTGAGACATGTTGTTGTATAAAAAGATATTGAAATTAAATTATAGAGAAAATATTTTGAATATTGAGTCATCTTGGCAGCTGCGTATTCAGGGTTCTCACCGGGGGCGAGAGTGGAGGCGCTGGGTGTTACGGTTGCGGAGGGGCCCAATTTCTGTTCAACCCGTTGACCATAGTCAATTATAGGACTAACCAATTTCCAGTGGGAGGCAACTTGGTTCAAAGATATATCGGATATTTATCGGTATTTTTATCCAGCAGTTACGGTTGCGGAGGGGCCCAGTTTATGTTAAACCCGTTTACCATAGTGAATTATAGGATTAACCAATATCCAGTGGGAGGCAACTTGGTTCAAAGATATATCGGATATTTATTGGTATTTAGAGATCCAGCAGTAACTGACGAGTTGTGGAAAGTAGTTTGAAAATTCTCCATCGGCACTTTGTTCCCCATCCCCAGCCCCCCCCCCGAAAATGGCAATTTTCAAAATAATAATTACTTTAAAAAAAGTATTTTCTTGCTATCCAGGAACCAAAGCCTGGATGTGTGTAAAGGGTTAAGGTTGACTAAACTTTCAAAACTGTTTCACGAGTCAAGTAGATCCCACGCTATTTATTCATACATGATAATCGTTGTGCAGTGTCGTAAACACTTCAAATAGATGACACTATCTACGAACCATTGTCTGTTCTATGAGTCACTGTGGCGTGATCTGCCTCGTGTTGGGTAGGGCCTATAGGTGGACAACCCACTTCACCTGATTGTATCAGAAGAGCTTTACTTCTTGGGCTTCTTCTTAGTCTACTAACTGGATTATCAAAGGATTTGCATAAAGACAGCAAACAATAAGTGTCAAAAAAGTACCCCCCAAAGACGTGTAGTAGCAAACATTGTAGTTGGTCACGTGACCAATGAATTAAGTCTTAAGTGCTTACGTGATAGGTTTGATCAGAAAAAAAAGAGATGGTTTTGACCCCATGTATATTTTTAAATGGTTTTTCTTTAATAAAATAAAGCCAATTGTTTCAATAACTAGTGATGTTTAATTAGTGTCCATGGCATCTATGAACACCCTACATATTTTCACCATTGACCCCCGCTAACAGTTTAGAAAAGTCACCAAATGTCACGCCGATCAACTTAAGTGTTCCCAACCTATTGCAAGAAGTTTCTTAGGGGACAGATTGGATATTTTAATGTAACCAACTTTCTCTGTTTTTGTTTTCTTTGTGGATGCCTTCTTTGCGAGCAGACTGGCTCCCGCGGTCTGCATATTATCGATACCCGACCGAACGGAATTATTGACTTCCGGCCATAATTGTTATTGTAAATGCAATATGTCTCATTCAAAAGTTTATAATTTTGTATTGTAATTTTGTTTTTAAAGTAGTAATTTAGAGAAGAAACCCGTTTTTTGGAATGAAACTCCAAAATAACACAGGGAACGCAACTTTAACATGTGAGATACTTCCGTATAAAATTCGTTCCTTGCACGAATTTAAATTTGCATGTAAAGAGAATTGTTGAATACGAAAGAGATCTTGAAAAGTGACAAAGTTGTAAACTTAAACGTTGTCTTCAAACTCTATGTATGGCAAAATCAATTTATGTTAGCTTAGTTGAAGAAATATATTTTTCATTCAAAGAAACCACATAGGATACTAAAGCCATTTCCTCTCTGAGTGCTTCCCGTTTGCTATCTCCCCGGTTTGCAGCATTGCTAACGTTCCTGCATCGTGACTTTGGGCGTGCTACCTTGTTAAATAGTACTTAACGTTTTCCGGCTTCTGCCTAACGCCTATAGACCCTTATCATGCTGCCACTATTTCAGTCATGTTCCCTGTCTCCAATCACATTATTGAATAATAATACTATTTTCCTTCCAGCCTCTTTTTGGTTACATTCATTTGAATGGAAAAAAAACAAATGGCCGCACATGACAATGGTCTATTGAACGAAGACATTGGCTACACGGGGAGCCGCAAACATAGGCCTTATGCTTGATGGCTTGATAGTTGGTAGAGCTCAGGTTCAAACCTCGATGCAGTAAATGTTTTTGTTCAATCTTAAAATAGGCCTAGATATGCATATTAAAACATGCGTGTTTCTCAGTCAAGAAAAAAATCTTTCTTAATTCCGATTTTAAAATTACACCATTAGAGTTCATATTTTGCCGAGTATAATTCGTAATTGTAGCATTCTGATCTATCAATGGAATTTGAACGATACAAGAATCAAGGTAATGGAAAAACTTAGATCCGCTCTAAACGCCGAATTTCTGCCGTGACAAATTCAATTCATTGCTTACGTCAAAAAAGCGGCAGAAGTGCGGCAGTTGCTCTAAACGCCAGTTTTCTGACGAACGCAATTCGGTCGTTCAAGATGAATGACCTCAGACAGAACATCCTCGTCACTCCACGAAAATCCCGTGGACGCCACTATCTTGTTTTTAATGCTGAACTGTCAACAGCTGGCCCGGCGAGCGAGCTATGCACATGCGCGTTTTAAAACGGGACCACTGTATTTCTGAATTGGGACGTGCAAACTGAATTCGACACGGTAGACATTCGTCGTTTAGAGCACTGCTGCTCTTCCGCTGTTTCGGCAACCAGCCAAAACAGCCTTTGTTTTCGTTAAGATTTTTTTTTCTTTTTCAGTCATTTGGCCCATAGCATTTGTACACGTTTTTTTGTTACCGGCACTTTGGGCACTAAAATCAATCCGATTGACTTTTTACTTGGCACACACTTAGACCAGCATCTGAAGTTGTGTGCCGAACATTGCCATTATCCTGACGTCATCATGAGTCACGTGACGTCACAATATATGCGATTTTTCTGTTGTGACCATTTTCTAGCAGAATTCGGCTAGATCGGACAGATTGGGCTATATCTCCACAACTACAGGTCCGATTAGGTTGAAAGTTGGTATGAACCTAAACCGGAATCTGTTATAGATAAAAAATTTAATTGACGTCACTATGACGTCATCACGTGACATGTTACGTCACAATATAGGTGCATACTTTGAAGGCCTATATCTCCATGACTACAGGTCCGATTGGGTTGAAACTTGGTATGTACCTAAACCGGGATGTTTTATAGATGAAAATTTAAGTTACGTTACGATGACGTCATCACGTTGCATGTGACGTCGTCACGTGGCATGTGACGTCATATTCAAATTTCATATTTTGAAGGCCAATATCTACAGGTCTGATTGGGTTGAAACTTGGTATGCACCTAAACTGGGATGTGTTTTAGATGCAAATTTAAGTGACGTCATGATGACATCATCACATGACATGTGACGTAATATCAAATGTGCATATTTTCAAGACCAATATCTACAGAACTTCAGGTCTAAACCGGAATGTGTTAAAGATGAAATTGAAGTGACGTTATGATGACATCATCACGTGACATATGACGTCATACTAAACGTGCATATTTTGAAGGCCAATATCTACAGAACCACTGGTCCGATTGGATTGAAAGTTGGTATGTACCTAGACTGGGATGTGTTTTAGATGAACATTGAAGTGACGTCATGATGACGTCATCATGGGTTACGTGACGTCTCGTTAAAGATTAATAGATTTAATCTTTAAAAATCAATATAAAATCAACCGTGAGAGACTTGAACATGATTTTGCGGGAATTGATAGAATTATCGAGGGTCTTTTTTTTTTAAATATGTGCAAAATCACGTGACCCTTTCTTCTGGTTGAAACCGGAAGTGCCTTGTAATTTAAATTTGGTGAAAGATGTGAACTTTCTTTCAACGAGGTTTGCTCTGGCTAAGTTGTTCTTTACCATAATATTATAGTAATAGATGAAACTTTATGTGACGTCATTATGACGTCATCACGTGACATGTGACGTCATAATTCAAATCCCTATGAGAATGGAATAACATGTTATATGCCACCATTTATTATAAACAGAACTACACATCCTTGGTTGATGGAACACATGTCACATGTCACAAACAGCTTCCGAAACAGCCCTGTGTTTGTCCACAAACAAAAGTCTAGTTTCTTTTCCTTTTTCTAATTGCAGGCTCCTTTACCTGACCATTAGCGTTCCTGCTTGTCTTCCGTGTAGGCGTTTCTTCACTGGATCGGGCCAGACTCATAAGGTAGGAGTCGCTTAACCTCAGGTTGCATTCTGAATTTGAAGTAAACATTAACAAGTCATGCCTTTGACTTGTTCTTTGCATTGAATCATTTGACTTATTTGAAAATTCTAAAGTAAAGCAGATAAAAAAATCTGAACCTTAGGCCAAAAAAAAGTCGGTCTCTGGTCAGCGCGCGCGTCGATTTTAATCATGCGCGTCAAGCGCGTCAACCTTTTTTTTCAAATTGTCCGCGGTAGCTTCAGCAGACCCTCTTTTGCCGCACGTCCTCAAATGTTTGTACCAAGGAATGGGGAAATTGCACCAAGGCAAATGATGGAGGGCACCAAGGCAAATTATGGAGAGTCCCAATGTATATGAGGACACAACAAAAGCAAAATAGTACCCACGTTGCCTGTACAATCACAGCTTCAAAAAAAAAGGCCCCAAAAAAACCGCGTCGCCGCGTCAATTCCGGAACTTTGGTCTGACCAGAGACCGAAAAAAAAATTTGGCCTTACAGACTTTATTTCATCCCTTAAATCACTTGAGTACAAGCATATAATAAATACCATTTATAGAGATGCGGAATCCATAAAAAAAAAGCATTTTTTTTGTTTTGCAATTTACCTCCAGAAAGCGCTATATACAAACTTTTAGTAGCACAATCATCTGATCTTTGGACTAAGTCTAAAACTTTAAAAGTAATATATAATTAAACAATCCAAACTGTTATCCAGGCAATAAAGCCTGGATTAGATACGACACTGGCGGGTAGCAGGTTAATGTGTGTGAAGGATCGAAGTTGACGAAACTTTCGAAATTTTAATAGTCAAAGTAGGTTCCCACGCTATCAATAAGTATATAATTATCTTCTTCTTGTGTTGTAGTAAACACTTCAACTAGATAATGTTATCACTAAACCACTGACTGTGCTGTGAGTCACTGTGGCGCGATCTGTCTTCCCTTGGGTAGGGCTAAGGTGAAGAATCGAATTTGCCTGATGTTATGAGAAGAGCTTTGCTTCTTGCGTAAAGTGTCAAAACAAGTACCCCAACACTTGTGGTAGCATGCGTTGTAGTTGGTTACGTGACCATTAAATTTCGTCATAATTGTACACCTGATGGATTCTGGCAGACAAGAAGTGGCGTTAACCCTCTTCCCATCTGTTTGTTATTGATATTAAATGCCAAAAAAAAATATTACAACTGTTTTCAATTCTTTGACATAGTAATCATGGACATTATACAAAACTGTATTTTCTACGGTCTGGATAGGGTACAAAAAATAACGCAGTATAACACATGAGCAGTTAGGTCTTCTTTAATTGTTAGGATTTTTTGTTTTAGAGGAATAATAATTATTCTCATACAGTCGCCTGAGCAACAATTTTAGTTCAATATGAAAGATAAGCAGCAAGACAGGGTCAACGTTTAACCACCATTTCACTCCCAGGTCCAAAATACACATAACTTGTACGTCAACTCGTCAGAGTAAATCACGGTAATAAACAAAGTGCTTGAGCTCAGATTATATGTACATTGTATCAGCCTAATGGGTGCTCGTGATTTGTCTGTTCACACAACCTAAAGAAGCGGTCCCCGTGCTACTCATCCAAATCTGGGTGTAATATTGTTTTCTTAAAAAAAAAACACTGTATTTTTATTCCAAAAATCCCCCTCTTATCATCTGCCTTCTTCTGGAAAAAAGGTAAAACAACACGGGGAATGCAACTTTAATCTGTATGCTTTGTCATTTCTTACATTTCCAAAGCTTGTGAAAAGTTTGATAAACCATCCTCTGTCATACGGAGGTACACAGCAAGTTAAGGACACTGTGACTAAACAAAATCAACTTGATAAAGATCGCTGATGAAAACGTGGATTATCAAGGTGTATCATCATACCAGTTGCTCAAATAAGAAGCAGCCTATCCAAAATTGTAATTATTAAACAACGTATTGTGTTATACGATTTTGTGAAATGATATCAAAATGAGGTGCCTTCGAAGTTGGACAGTACAGTGTTTAAGTAAGACGAAAGCACTATACTGAACTTTACAGCCTCATTTTGTTTTTCAGGCTATTGTCCCTCGCCATTATCGTCCCCGCTTGTATTCCGTGTAGACGTTTCTTTACGTCGGACCAGACTCATTTTAAGGTAAGGACCGTTTAATCCAAGATTGAATTTTCAGATATCTCATCAAAACGTTGATAAAAAATAACTACTGTGAAACCTTTACCTTGGTCTTTTTGTATATTGAAACAATTTGTCTCATCCTGTTGGAAAATTACTCAACACCTCTGTCATGGTTTTAAGTTTCTACATTCTTGTAAATACTTACAAAAACAGTGTCTACAACATTGAGTGCATTGCAATAACTTAAAACTTCTAGGAATGACGACATAATTGTTTTCGAACAAGTGCCTCTCGGTATCAAGGGTCAAACATCATGGAACTTCGGAAGCCCTTGAAGATGCTTTCGTGACAAAAATATATTTCCTGAAATAAATTTCTCATTTCTTGCAAATAGCAGTAAATCCAGGTAAAAGTTCATTGATTACCTACTGTTTATAAGATATTTGCGCCAGAAATATACCAAGTAAATCCAGCAAGCTGCCCGAATACAGATAACGCCCACCCAAGATAAAGGGCTACAGAGTATGGAACAATAATGGGCACAAGGGTCGCTTGCCTCTGTACCCCAAAAGCACACCTGGATCGTACATTGGAGGTACACTGTATGTTAACAGTGGGCTCATCCGAAAGTGACTCATAAGGATCTTTGGTATAAAACAAACAAAATGTTGTAATAATACAATAACAACCCACGTGCCAATTCTGGTTTTAAAAAAATGAATGAACAACAGTTAGATCTACTGGTATGATAGTTTCTAATTCAAGACTTATCAAATGCTTAACATATCAGGGTGAAGTATTATAAATAAAAATAAATCATCCTCATCCAGTAACGTTGGCAACGACATAAGTTCAATATGAAAGAGAGAAGTAGCAAGAAAGAATCGGTGTTCAACAAACGTATCACTCCTAGGTCCAAAATACACATTCAAGTACGCCTACACGCAGTGAGTAAATATATAGTGAGTTTATATTTCTAAAAAATACACTTAGTTTCTCGCACTAAACCGCATTTAAATGTAACAATAATATACATTGTTTATTCAAGACGAAATTTGTTTAAAAAAACACAATTTTAGAAACAAAATTATCATAATTGGGAAAAATACAAACCATCTCTTCCGTGCACAGCTGTTTTAGAACGTTGTTAAACAAAATGAAATTAAGTCCCATCGAAGATATATTGGAAATTCCTACAAACATCATAAATCAAAGCATTTTTATTTGCTTGCTTATCAAGGATCATTTCTAACAAAAGAAACAGAAACCTAAAACAAAATTATGGTAGAACAAAACCAAGAGATGTACGAGGTCATATACACATTGAAGAACATGTCCTCGTCAAAATAACTCATAACTGACAAACGATCCCTTAAAAAATCTGTTTTATCTTTAGGTTATATCGCCATTAATTTGGTCTTTCGTTTACGTGATGGGACGAGTCTCTTTCGTTTCAAGCACCTATTTTTTGCTATAGCTGGGGTTGAAAAAAGAGAAAGTTGCAAATTCAATTTAAAATGTTTCAATAGACTGCACTGAGCTGTAATTATATACCAATTTTTATCGCGCATGACACATGTCATTATTTGATTGATTTTACGACCCTTGAGTGTCATGTAGAACTATATTATTTATTATGCACAGGGATGGCTACTGCGGCATCGGTTGGCTCTGCGTTTGAAAAGATCGGCGCTCATCTTGAGTGCAGCATCTGCACAGATAAATACAAGCAGCCGAAAGTACTGAACTGCCTCCATAGCTTTTGTGAGGAGTGTCTTGTAAAATACCGTGAGGGCACACACCGAGGAGCACCACAAATCCCTTGCCCTGTGTGTCGTCAGGAGACGGTACTTCCACAGTCTGGCATCCAGGGCCTCAAGACCAACTTCCATTTGGTTAGTCTAATTGAGGAATTTGAATTACAGAAAAAGGTAGCATGCTCAGGAGACTCGAAGCTTCTCTGTGAGACATGCGACGAGGATAACGAAGCTTCGTATCACTGTCTGGACTGCGGATTGAATATCTGTACGACGTGCCGCAAGACACACTTACGGTTCCCGGTGTCGGCAAACCATGTCGTAGCAACTTTGAATGACATTCGTCAGGGGAAGGTGAACGTGACTAAACAATCGGCCCAGTTCAAATGTCACAAACACAAGGAGGGTGTCACACAATTCTATTGCAAGACATGCGATGAGCTGATCTGCCAAGTATGTACTGTCTTAGATCACGCTAAACCCGATCACAACATCATCGACATCGCAAAAGCTTCAAAAGAATTCAGACAGTTACTGGGGAAAGGCTTTTCTGCTTTTGAAGAAGACATTAAGGGCCTTGAAGTATCCCTACAGGGTGTGGCTGCATCTAAGAAAAGTTTGAGCGACAACACAGCAACGGCTCGAAAGAGGGTGCAAGGCAGAGCTGCTGATGTCACAGCAAAGGTCAAAGCTGAAGAGAAACAACTCCTCGATGAGATCACTACGCAGGAAAAGGAACAAAACAAGCGACTGGACGAGCACGAGAAGACACTAAGCAACCTACTGCAGAGAAAGACACATTGCCTACAGACCAGCCAAGAAGTAACGAGAAATGCATCAGATTCCCACTTCCTTTCCCTCCATCCCGTGATCAGCAAAGACATGGACAAGCTCAGAGGTCAAACAAGTCCCAAGATGACAGGGTTGAAGTTGTATCCCGTGTTCGTTCAGAGTCAGATGCTTGACATCGATCTGGGCAAGGTGATGGTGGAAGACGCATGGGAGATGTGCCATTCGTTTGGCGTGCAGGGGAGTGGTGAAGGGGAGTTTGAATTAGCCAGAGGCATTGCTGCTGCTGCTGACCCTGACGAGTTTGCTGTGGCTGACTGGAAGAACAAACGAGTTGTAATCTGCAACCACCAGGGAAAAACCAAGAATACCATTCCGATTGACCCAAGTAAGTAATTTGTGTGCATACATTTTAATTTCTTTTCCCATTAAACCTGCAATGAAACTATATTGGCCTATTGGAATTTATAGTATTCTCTCGTTCCGTTTGATTCAGCGATTATAAATGTTATCCGCGTCCTGTACTCCCTTGTTCTTTTTTTTTTCATATAAATTGCTAAGAATCCTTTGTTCTTTTTCTCAAATAAATTGCTAAGAAATTTAAATTTCAAAGACCCAATGATACAGAAACAAAAAATGGTGCTTTCAATCGGCCTCATCCACAATGCCTCCCATTAATCATAGACATTATAAAAATCAGTTTCATGATTTCCGATTCTCTCCTGCGTAAAATCACAGTTGTTTTGAAGTGGCATTGTAGTTGCTATATATACCATCCAACCAAGCTATTTTTTATTCCTTTTTGGGAGCACTGTCCTGTTTTCCTTCGAATTAAATATAATGTCCGTATCCTAGTTTATCCATAATTTATTGTCCAACAAAAGCAACACACAAAAAAATCGGGGTAAGTGAAATGCA
Source organism: Patiria miniata (assembly GCF_015706575.1). Lineage (NCBI taxonomy): Eukaryota > Metazoa > Echinodermata > Asteroidea > Valvatida > Asterinidae > Patiria > Patiria miniata. Next base: position 19,618,500 of record NW_024037068.1, read on the forward strand.
ATTTTACCTAGAAAGGTGAACAGCACCAAACCCAGTCTTAAATGTGTTTTACTAAGTAAAGAACGCCACCTGGTGCCAGAAGGTGAATTCTTTTATACACCAAATGAAAAACTCAAATACGATACTTGTGAAAAAAAGGCTTGAATACTTGAACATACTTTCTCATCCCATGTAACATTCACAGTTTATGATAGCCATTCTTTGGCGAATCAAAAGGTTTTCAAACAAAACTTCGATAGTTATACAAAATCATTCGCGCATGTTGCATATGCGTTTTATAACAAAATGGCTCCGAGTGAATTGAACATGAGAAAGTTTGCGGGGGATCACAATCACTTGACTTTCAAACAGTCAGATATTTCTGCTAATTATTTGAATGGTTTTTTTTTTTTTTCAACACTAATCAGTCAAAATAATTTCAGTTATCTGATCAGTTTATTCACAAATATTTTGTTTTCCAGATGACGTCGTTGTTGTATCGAATCAGTGGGTGTGTGCTCATCCCAGCAAGATGATGGTTTACCATAGGGACACCACGCACAAGTTTGATTTCCGCACTGTGCCAGAGGATGAGGTTGGCAAGACAGACATGCAGCTCGTGAGCGTGGCTGTCATGCCCAACGGTAACATCATAGCGGGCGATAAGAAGAGAAAGGTGTTGACTGAGCACAATCCCAAGAATGGTGAGATCCTACACACCATGCCAGTGAACATAGCACCTGACTACTTGGCTGTACTGAGCAATGGTTTGATTGCAATCAGTGACGCGGAGCAGGGACTAGTGGAGATAGTGGAGGTTTCTAATGGCAAAGCTGTGACTGTTAACACAATCCAGCCAACCATCGACGGTAAACCGGTGAAACGCTGCAGGGGTGTTTGCAGCAACAGCTCGGGTATCTACCTTGCAGTGGACACAGACAAGTACAACACCGGCCACGTACACCACTTTAACTGTGCAGGTCAGTTTGTCAGCTGCGTGGCCCAGGGGCTGTACAACCCCCTAGGAATCACATTCACAGCCGATGGGCAGCAGCTGGCAGTGGCTGACTGGCACTCTGTTAAGCTATATCACAAGGTGTGATGCCAACGATGTCATACAGCATTAAACCGCCTTCCAATATGCCCGCCTTTGGGTCTGTTTATGCCCGCTTGTATAAGGCCTTTTGGCGACCTAGGTATACAATTAAATACATAAAAATAAACAAAACTAATAACTAACTAAGGACTGACAACATGCAGGTTGAATGATGTCCTAATAGTGTCTCCCGTGTGTATCCTTCTTTTCTTCAACTTTACCACTGACGAATTCTAAACACGAAGCGTTATTATTTTTTTCAAAATTTTTCAATTCAGACCCCAAACACACAATTAAGAGTTTTACACAAGCATCGTCTCCAACGATTACTTGAAGCTGCACATGTATGAATGTTTAATTTCACCTTAAATTAAAACCGTCCCACATTGAAGTTGTGGTCTGAATGTGATGCCCATGTCACGACAGGAACATATTACTGGATGAATGTTCATTGATTGTTGCTCATCCGTCACTGTGATGAATGCAAACAGAAAATGAATGATATTACAGACGAGACAGATTATGCATTCAAGAGTAATAAGTGTTGTTATGTCACAGAGAGCTAATTAAAAAGAAATCCGAAATCTATAACGTCATTTAGCTATAAAATAGCTCATTGATTGTTTTGTGAAATAATATCTACTGGATCTTCTGTTCTTTGTTTTTTTTTAGAAAGTGGGGTTTTTTTTTGTCAGATTTGCAAGATCGCGTGGCCAGCGGTCAACTTAACTTCACTGTGAATACTATTTTGAACATTATCTTAAATACAATTGTATCTCTCTTGAAGGTCAACGATTGGAGAGCTGGGTAGTTTCATCACAGAAAATATGTAAATAAAATAAAATTGTAGTACTTTACAAGATTCCAAATTGTTGGAGCATCGTTTTTTGCAGTAGAAATGGACAAATAACTTTTGACTTTAACTTATATCATATGTTTGCAAGTGACAAAAATGTTGACTTTGAATCGGTTCATTGGTCGTTCATTTCGAATTATTTGAACGCATGCGAGTCGTTTTTGAGCTGTTTGTCAAATACTAAGGAAATGCATGTGTTAAAGGAATATAGATATCGTTGGATGTGTTGGCAAAACGGCATCTACTGCAGTTAAACATGCGAAAGTTGTGTTAAAACTCTTTTATACGTACATCCAAATCGACCTTAGCCATACATAACGCTTGCAATAAATATAAAAAGTCATGTTAAGGCCAAAAAAAAAAAATCTCTGGTTTCTGGTATGGAGCTTGTCCAAAAAGTGGTGCGGCGACGCGGCTTTTTTTTTTTTTTTTACCTGACTTTTTTTTTTTTTTACCTGACTTTTTTGCTTCAAATGTCGGCTGGTGACTGCAAATGGTGCCCGACTAAACTTAGTGCATATATATGGGAGTCCAGAGAGGCCACAATAAAGCTTATTCTCGATCATAACCCCATCTAAAAACACGTTGAAATTGCGCAGCAACCAGTGAGTTTGGCGGTTTCGAGGCATCATCTTTCATTGAAAAAAAAACTTTTTCATTTTGCCGACGCGCATGGCTACGGCGACGCGCGCGCATACCAGAAGCCGGAGACTTTTTGTTTTGGCCTAATACAATGATTTATTGTCAAAATCAGAATTTTTAGTGGACAAAAAAGTAACAATGTCTCACGATCCATCGTCAACTTTTCTAGAAGCAAACAATACAGGAAAACGAAATGATTATGTTGAACTTATATGAAAACAAGAAATGATCAGAAAGGTGTTACTAGTGTAGGGGTCCGTGTCTTTTGAGAGACTCCGTAGTCTTCGTGTGAGACCGTGATTTCATCAGTTCTATTTATAGCGTGTAGCGACATGTCACCGCTATTCATCCACATGTAGTGCAAATAGTTCCTTTGAGGAAAAGTAATTATTTAAAACAGTTTGGATGCATCAATCCTGAATTCACTTATTTGTAAAATTCTATTAATGTGGGAGATTGTATCCTGTAACTGTTAAAGACACTTTTGTTGAGCTAATAGTATCAGGAGAGGGGTTGTGAGGCGCATTAATCTACGTGTGTTTTGCCATCTTGGAAAGTGATGAGCAATACCGTCCTTTTCGGATCAGCTGCCAATGTGTGAGTACATTGAAGAATAGTTTGTGCCCCTAAACTCAGCTTTTGATGATAACATTTTTAGATCTATTGCATGATTTGTGTCTCATAGTCTCACATCACTATCCCTGATACTACTGGACAAATCTTAGGTTCATATGTTGATTGGAAAAAGAGTAATATAAGGTTCATTTGTCCTCTCGATCTGTTGTAAACTTTCGTAAGTGAATCACCTGGTTGCACACGGTGACTGTTTCATGTCTGTAATTTACAGTGACTGTTGTATGTCTAATTCTAGCTTTGGTTTCTTGCTCCATAAAATATTTTGTGTGATAGGTTGGCGAGTTTGATGCCATAACATAACCCAGCTTGGCGTTCGGGGAAATTTGAAGTTGGGGAAATTTATAAGGGAAATTTAGGGAAATTAAGGAAATTAAGCAACAGTTGAACGTAACGGCATTTTGTACTGGAATTTAAGTTAATTGACAATTGTAGACCACGCAAATTCTATACCCTAGCTCCTGTAACACTGGTTTATTTCATATAACACTACTTGCCATTGTGGGAACTGATTGTCATTCATTTAATTCTGCCTTGTTTATATAAAATCAGACATCAATTAAAATAATTTGATATTCCAATCTGAGAAGTGAAACTTTTTGCATCAGCTTCCAATTATTTTGTTTCTGATTTTGAATTATTGCCTCAGCGTCCTAAACTCATCATTTAGCGGACTTTCCTTCAAGTATCGTGGTGCACATAACACTGCCCCATGGTCTCCGCGATCAGTGCATTAGCAATATCAAAGTGCGGATAAATAATTATATGCACAACTGACAATCACGTATTTTATACGAAATCAACTATGAGGAATTGTTTTCAAATGTATGTGGTAATAATCCATTTAAAAAAATTGTTTACACACTTAACAACTGGCGTGTACATAGCTAGCATTTTTTGCATTCTCCAACACATTTATCGAGATTCTACTAAATTCAAAGTTTGAAAATGTGTGTCTTATCACTCATCCATTAGTTATTAAAAAAATATTGCGTACAAACTGTTCGACTGTATTCAGTAGATATGTGCAAATAATCAAAAACTAGTGTTTTTAAATTCTACTGAGGTTATTAATCGTTTGTTGTCCCTAGGAATGTAGTCGAGTCCAGCACAAGTAATCCTGAGCCAATTCAACTCACAAGCTGTGCAAATGAACTTTGAAAGAGTCATTCTTTTGTTAGTGTTCATCCACCGTTACTTGTGACTTGTTTTATGAGTGGAATTCTGATTAACTTGTGACTGACTCGACGACATATCTGGTTGTCAGCGATTTCATTTTCCTTGTAAATTGCTATAGCATATATAGAGATATTTCTAAATGCGGAAACATGTTCAGTTAGCAATCATTACAAATATTTTGGATCGCTTTGGAAAATTCACTGTTAATTCTTTGCTGCAACGACATTGATACCAAAAAAAACAAAGTGCGTAAATTAATTATGTAAAGTGATTGGTAAGTTCCAAAAGCGTAATCAAACAATTTGATTGTAAAACTGTTTCTAATAAATGGGCCAAGAAATACACAAGAAATAAAACCGAAAATGGTGCCTATCTGTGATTTTGTATTAGTTTTGAGTATTTAGTCATGGTTTGGGTTTGCTTTGAATTATCTTGGTTTGGGTTGGGGTGGGCTAGGTTTATTGGGTTAGGTTGGTTTTGTTGGGATTGTCTGGGCTTCTTCGTAGTTTGAAAACCATGACAAACGTTGATTGGGGCAGTGGACACGAAAGACAATGCTGTTGCAGATATAAGTTATCATTTAGTTTTAAACAGGATGAACATGAACATAACTGCCCTAAAACACGGCTGCATGCGCAACCCATAAATATTCCATCTCCAACATTAATTATTATAGCGCCACCGTGATAGTCAGCCGACTCTACCACGGTCGTGAGACTCATGCCGCATAACAAACCGAGATATCTTCCAATGTCACCTGTAGAAATAAAATGCATCATGTGTCAATGATGGGTCCCATACGAAAGTCAAATAATGCTTCTAATAGGAAGCTTGTGAAACTACACGCATGCAATTTCATTGCAGGCCTCAAAGCAAGTTTTGTTGATGCATTTAGATTTTTGTGGCTAGGACTAATCCAGGCCCGCTATCAATTCTATCACCAAGGCCCCCCTCAACAGTGGCGTAGCCAGGAATTTTTCAGTGGGGGGGGGGGGGGCCGCTGGGGGGCTGGAATATTTCATGGGGGCGTCATGTAGATCAATGATAATTTTTTTAGAAACTCAAAATCTCGGGGGGGCGACGGGGGGGGCAACAAGGTTTCATGGGGCGGGCTGTCTCCCCCCCCCCCCACGCCCCCCCCCCCCCCCCCCCCCCCGTGGCTACGCCACTGCCCCTAAAATGGCAAAAGTATTGTGATATAGCTTGAAAATCTGTCATGGGCCAGTTGGTTTGTACAGTAGCGTGCACAGTGGTTTCTCCATTGAAGGGGGCCTCATGAGCGTACAGTGATCACGTGCGCAGGTTAGTCTTAAGGTTTAGCCCATAATGGAAGACTTTGGAGACGTTGGTGGCAGCAAACACATCGGTCCTTTTTCAATAGTTTGCGTCATTTTGAACATGCGCACTTTAGCTTAAACATGACGGAAACAATTGAGAAGGACCGGTGTGTTTGCTGCCACCAACGTCTCAAAACTCTCCCATTATGCTTCCTGCCAGAATGCCAAGTCTTTATATTTTCGTATAATATATCTAACACATTTCGTATATAATATCTAGAGATTTAAGAGTTCTTAGAGACTCTACATCTCATTCATGTCAGTCACGTGTCAGCAAGTCAATCACATGCCATCAAGACTCAAGTCAAGTCACAAGCTCTTCAACTTTGACAACTGCGTGTTCTGCTTTTCTTTAAAGAAAATATCGGGAGACATCGTGCTGTAAGAAAAGAATATTTTCAATTTGAATATTTTTTTTATCAGAGAGGAGAGAACCGCTGATTCACCTCATATAAACAAATTAGACCTTGGCAAAGCAAACAAGTTTCAGATCTGGAATACGGAATGAGGGCGCTGTTTCGCCGCAATTGTTTAAGGTCATAAACGGACTTGAATAAGATCTTACTGACTTCAGCTTACACATTGCTACAGCAACAAGAAATGTACAATCTTTAAATTTTAGACTTAAATCAGTTGCTTTTACTGTTTCAGTAAATTTGATTTTTCTAGTGTTGGTACCTGGGAAACATGTAGTTTAAGTGGCTTAAGTCGCTCAAAACCAAGTTTGTTTTTGGTTTCATGCTTCAAATTTGCACAGTACAAATGTGTATACGTTTGTAGCACATAATGACCGGATATTTTGGCTTTAGAGTATATTAATCAGGGATAAAAACGTACGATCTTGTGATGAAGTCGAAATATTCTATCCGCCAGACAGGAACGAGGAAGAAATCGCGAATTGTCTTCAAAAAAAATACTACAAAGTACAAAAGGCTGTATTCTCTTCCAATACAAAACGACTAATAGGCGTCAAACAATTAGCTCCGAAATGCATGATATTTTCCATTTGGTGATTAATTTTATTACTATACGTTCGGTAAGTGCATTATCAAACAATGCATAACGAATACTTTTATTGCCCATTGCAAAACCATATTGTGAATAAGCACATTCGTCACTGTTTTGCAGAGATACGAGAATGGTAGATTGCATATTTATTTATTATTTATTTATTTATGTCGTGTTTTGGTTATTTCCAGTTGTGTTAACTTGCTGCTTTAAAATACCGTCTTTAACCATTCCAAATATTTGTCAACAAAAGCCTAATTCATTTGTTACTATTGATGTAAATGGCTGACTTTTAGCAATGACGCCCCGTTTTCACGAAGCGACGCTAACATAACTGTTCAAGGAACGCGTGCAAAGAGATATTACAAGGGGGAAAGAGTGTAGACGGTTAAATAAAAATACAATTTACTATGGCGTATATTAAATTTAGAAAGCTTTCAGTTGGCTAAGGCTACAGGCGACAGACAAATAGCTTTTCGTGCCCGACTTTCCACTCGTGTCCTAATTTACTCTTTCTACTCTCCTTCCCCACAGTTCTCCCAAGTCCCAACACTGGTCGATTCCTTTCAATTCGCGCTTGTGTGATTCCCAAGTGGTTGTTTTCCTGCAACATTTTCCTTTGGTAAAACAAATCCCATAAAATATACCATCTAGTTTTAAACATGTGCGGTGATACCAGGGGGAAGCACATCCACTGCCATGTAGTTTATGTGGGGGACGTTAATGGAGATGTACAAACCCCAAGTATTCAGTTACTTTTATCCACACCTATTTTTTACCGACCAAACCCCGAGGCTGATGGCCTATTATCTACACATTCTATTTTCAGCGTGTACTACGGCTAAGATATTGATACCCCAAGACATCATATACAGCGAGGAATGGGCGAACTATGGAAGACATATTGAGGGACAAATATTACAACCACTGGAGAACAATGCATCGTTATTGTGCGGGTTTTGAAGAGCGTCGGTTTGTTTAATGTATTCAAACAAATTGCAATAAAGTTTAATCTTATGCATTCATTAAGCAAAACCTGCAGCTCGGATTGCATTTACATTTCATTAAAGTTTACAATCAAAATTTACAGAGTAGATGCTGCCTTTTTCTGTGTAAAACTATTGAATTCCGTGGCTGACATGCTTAACAACGTTCAAGCAGATATACTGTCAGTGAGACCAGGAGTTCCACAGTTGCCATCATGTTGCTGGGAGTGTTGTTTCTTCTGTTCCTTACCAGCCAAGAGGTCAGTGGATTCTGGAAGAATGGGAGCCAGGATCCTACCTACTCACACTTGGTAAGAATTCTGGAGTCGAGTCCAACACATTGTATTCATCCAGTGATAGAGTGGGACCCCCCCCCCCCCCCCACCATTTCTTTTATTTGGCGGGGGGAGTGCTAATGGAGATGTCCCAACCCCAATTTATTGATAAACCTTTATTTACATGTTTTATGTTCATCTTGTAAATGTAATACTGCTATAAAATATTGATATCTCAAGATATCTTATACAGCGAGGAATGGGCGGACTATTGAGGGACAAATATTGTTACTACTGCAAAATAATGCATCGTTACTATTCATTAAGCCAAAAGATGCGGGTCATTATTGTTATTAAAAATTAAAATTACAAATTAACAAAACAGATGTTGCCTTCGTCTGTATATAATTATTATTTCCGCGGCTGATCAGCCACGTACAAGCATATTACTCCGGGCAGGACTAGGGTTCCTCAGTTGCCATCATGTTGATGGGAGTGTTGTTTCTTCTGTTCCTTACCAGCCAGGAGGTCAGTGGTTTCTGGAAGAATGGGAGCAAGGATCCTACCTACTCACACTTGGTAAGAATTCTAGGGTCGAGTCCAACACAAGCCCACCACAAGTCAAGTCAATCCCACCACAAGTTCTTTCACAATTCCAGCTACCGTTAAAACAACAGTGAATGAAGTACTGCTTCCGTCACATTACTTTGGATAGCATGTGACGTCACTAAAGATTCCCTGGTCAGGTTGACCTAGAATCTGGCTTCTTACTTTTCTGCGTCAAAATTGACCCTTTTGTGTCACACTATTCCGGACCGCTTTGCCGGAAACATTAGCAAAATAAAGAGGTTTTCTTTTACGACTGTGGGAGCTTTTTACTTTGATTCGTGAAATCGTCGATATTCTGAATTTAATACCAGTGAGGCAGTAGCTGCACTCTTGAAACAATATTGTCAAAAGACAAGGTAGTTTATAAAATTAATAAATTACACTCCTGAAATGATTGGAATTTTAGTCGCTATTGAAAACACACGCACATCGTCTAAACTTTCAAATGGATTTTCCTTGTCCGAAAACCTCTCATTTTATCCTTGTTCGAAATGCTTACCAGTGACGTATGAATAACACTTTGGAAAGCTGGGCCAGACTGTTCAATTCACAAGTGACAGTTGTACTCAGTCGGTCAGTCAGTTAGTCATTGAGGCAAGGCTCGTCTCTGGGTACAGCAAAATGTCTGTGACTTACCCACAATCTTTTGTAAAGTGGGAAAACGTAGGATCTACGCCTCATTGCAATAACACTATCTTCGTATTTATTTCTGAACAAACAGGGTTTCTATCAGAAGAACCTGACATGCGACGACGCCGGAACCACGTGCCAGCTTTGCTACACTGCGCATGGTCATGACGGAAAAGCTTATTTACGTATGTTTTATTTTATTATACATTTACGCAGGCTTACATTTTTGCCAGATACAAAAAATCCCCAGATACAAACATTAATGCCACTTTGAATCCATAAGGAAAATCACACGCAGAACATGTGAAAATAAACAATTTAATGTGAAAGCATATCCAAAGAAATGAACAATCAAGTAGAACGGTAGACAGAGCATATCAATTACTGGAAGACAATACAATAATTATCTGATTTTGACGAAGAATTTAATCTGGTACATACCTGTTTTGGGGTGTTACACCTGGAACAATAGATATTTCAAATTGAATCGACATTTTTCTAGCTTTACAATAGTAATGAGCTTTCAAATGAGACGTCGAACGAAAAAAAGAATCCACAACAAGTATTCAATTGTGTTAACTTTTGAATTAGGAGCGTCCCGCCATGCGCGTCGGCAAAATGAAAAAGTTTTTTTTTTCAATGAAAGATGATGTCTCAAAACCGCCAAACTCACTGGTTGGACACGAATCCTGCTGGTTGGACAATATTAACGTGTTTTTAGATTGGGTTATGGTCGAGAATAAGCTTTATGTGGCCTCTCTGAACTCCCATATATTTGCACATAAGTTTAATCGGGCACCATTTGCAGTCATCAGCCGACATTTGAAGCAAAATAATCAGGTAAATAAAAAAAAAAGCCGCGTCGCCGCACCACTTTTTGGGAAAGCTCCATACCAGAAACCGGAGACTTTTTTTGGGCCTAAAGTAAAAACGAGTTTGTTTCTGCAGTCAATAGGGAACGCTGAACAATAGAGGACAATAGGGTACACAATTCCCGAAGGTCCACAATTGACGATCGTGTGCAAACCATTATTATGTGATGTCTTCCTACAAACAAAAGAGGGACAAAAGGGGTTTCAAGATTGCAGGTAAATACACACCTGTGTGTGGATGTATACACAGTACGTATACACAGTGTCGTACCGGTGTGGAAGGTAATTCTGTCCACGGTAAAACTGTCCGGGGGAAAAGAATTACCTAGGTAAAAGTGTCCTCCCTGGCCCGTTAATTCTGCCCCCCTCCAGGCAATTCTGTCCCCCTCTTTTGAAACCCGGAAAGCCAGATCTCTTAATTGTTTTTATGAATTCACTCTATACAAGGTATACATTTTGGACTATTAGTCTGCCCTTCATGAATATAATTTTTTTTTTTTATTTGGTCTATTACTATTAGATGATATGTGAACAAAATGTTTCGATTTGGAGTACGGTGAAATCTATCGCGATTCTACCGCGATAGCTCAATACAGCGGCGATGCATGGCGATGGCCCTCGTCTCATTCATACAACGCCTACTTGGATTGGTCTGTGTTCCCATCATAGCGCGTAACGAAATTTCCTATTGGATGAATTCCACTTGTAGAGGGAGACGCATATGTACATGTACACATGTGATAACCACTGCCACATATCTCGCGGCTTGTACTGGCTCGCACGCAACACTCATGCTGCTCTCAGTATATACTGCATGGGGACACATTTACCAGGGGGACACTTTCAGCGTTGGGCAGGGGGACATTTTTACCTGGAGGGGGACAAATCGACCTAGGTAAAAGTGTCCCCCGGACACATTTACCGGGTCACGAGCCGGTAAATGCGTCCGGGGGACACATTTATCAGGGGGGACAGAATTACCTGTCACACCGGCGTAAAACAAGACTTGAAAACCACAGGTTTGCGATCGAGTGAGAGGAAAACATGCATAAGTAGCAGAGATTCTGATAGAACGTATAGTAGGAGTGTGGTGCAGCCAGGTCGGCCTGACTGCGCGTTCTACTATGATCGCAAAGCAGTGTCGCGAGCCGGCCCGGCGATCATCTTGTAGTACCAGGCGCCGGACTACAAAACGTGTGATTCCAAAATTAACATACATAATGTATGAGCTGATACGTCACTACATATGAATGTTTATAGCATCATTCGCTCAAATCTTTTCGAACTAGAGCACTCCTTTTCAAACCACTTTTTAAAACTGTAAATGGCCTGCAAAAACGAACAAGCGAATGCATTTTGTTACAGACCATTATCTTCCTTTAAATCTCGTTCGGAAAAGAAACTTACAATTTTGAAAAAAGGAACGTATGTAGGCCTACCCATTCATTCGCACAAAACAAGTACGACCTTTGCATTTTACAAAAATGCAAAAAAATTATGTATGAGTTTATGGATATAAATGCAGGTGTTTAATATTTCACATCAATTACAATAAGTGTCTGTGGCCTGTAAGTATTACGCAATCAGAGGATACGTTTATGTAGGCTATGTACAGATTACCTTTGGAATTTGGAATTTGTTGTAGTTAGATAACTTCCGTTCTGAGCCTAGACTGTGGAAGTTTTCACTTTGATAAAAGTGTTTTTCCGCAATTACGTTTGAATTGATGATAAACGGTAACCAATTAGCTCAATCAGTGCTCATTAAAATATATAGAAATATATTTGAATTAAATAGTCATATTGTAATGAAAATAACAAAACTAACCTTTTTTTAATTCGTTGAATTCGGTATACTTCAAATTGTTTGAAAAAAAAAAGGATTTTGGTCAAATGTATTTGTAGACGGGATCCAATATACGACCGAACCCTACAAGTTGGAATTCACCAGCTTAGCCGGACGTTATGACAACAAATACTCCATCATTCAAGGTGAGTGACAATATCAAAAACAAACAAACAAACAAACAAACAAACAGCTCCCACAAACAACCCAGCTTTAATACCAACAAAATCACCCACAAAACAAACAAAAAGCACGAAGCGCCGGCGTATCAGATTTTAAGATTGTGTTCAACTAGTTGATTTAATTGTATTTCATAGGTTAACTGCAAAGAGCAAGATTTGCAAACGAACGAACATATACCGAATGATTAATAAGATGAAATATTTATATTTTGCAGCTGCGCTTAGGAAAATATATTATGTTTTACCATAAACGGCTATTCAGTGCGCTTGTCTTATATACACGAAACGTCTTAAAAACCATTAAGTAATATAAACAAAGCATCCAATGGCCTCGAATTGAAACCGTGTGTGACTTCTTTAAGGGAGTTTTGAATCACACACAATTCCAAGATATACCGGTGAAGTAGTTTCAATCAATCTTGAATGGAAAACTGTGACCCAGGGCTCTTGTTCAATATTTGTTTCATTTCTCATTTTTTTTTTCAACACAGGTGTCAAAAGAAACACTAAGCAAATCTCACCCATGGATATTTTTATAATTATCAAAGATGCCATAGTTTGTGAAATGTTAGGGGCAGAACATGGGTTGTCTAATGCGCATCAAAATAAGTAGTCTGAGTATTACCCGTTATCTACGGAGCCCAGTCTCCTGTCTAACGTCTGATATATCTAAGCATGCGTGACGTCATTTCATTCCAAAATCAGGGCTAAGATTGTGATTGGTCATTTTTGATGCCACGTTTTGTAATACAACAACCATGTAAAAAAAAGGTAATCATCGTGGGCGTGATGGTTACGCACGCGGGGAGCTCGAATTACGCGCCTGCTGATTGGTCAGTTTCTCGAGGTCATACGCAGTCTATAGTTGCATAGACCATGGTCGGCTTTGCCTAGTATGAGAATCACCCGTTATCCACGGAGCCAAGTCCTGTATCAGGTCTGAATTGTCCAGACATACAGATATATGCAAGCCGCACGCCAGTTTATCGGAGTCGACTTTACTAAATTGTGATGTCATTTCATTCCCAAATCAGGACTAAATGGTTTGATTAATTAGTTAATTCCATGCAGTGTTTTGTAAAACAACAACAGCCGGAGCATATCGCGTATAACATGATACAGAGCGCATGACACAGGTTTTTTATCCATTGTCTATGACGCGCAACGAGTGAATGACCAAAGACCCGATATATATCAAAATCAAACAGGTCAAGAGGCGGGGTTTTACCAAACTAATCAGCGAATCTGCTCACATATCATAGACCATGGCTTTCTATTACACAGACTAGGCTTTGCTAGTGCCAGGATCTATAGAGTACGAAGTGAGTACATCACGCGCACAATTATGTGTGTAAAAGACATTAGCGCATGTCCGTGCTGAATCAGGCGCGCGTACTCAATACCTTTGCGCTAAACTTTCTGGTTCTAAATGACCTCACAATTCGGTACTCTATTACATACACCAGCAAATAAGGGGCATTCCTGAGAAAAGGTTTAGTAGAAGATGTTTTCTTCCCCTAAAATTTAATGTTGTTTTTGGTCTTGTTGCGATTTGCAGACGATCCGAACCAGACATTCCGACTGTGCTCGGAGCTCCAAATGGAGTATTCTCCCATGAGAGACAGGAAGCTTGTCATATGCCTGGATACTCGCTTCCCTTCCGGTGTAGTTGTGCCAGAGACCTGTGCCTCACCCATCGCTGTGACTTCACTGCACGTTAACTATGGAGACACGGAGATGAGGGGCCAACAGGTGTTAGTGTGTAAACCTTAACCATCAGTGGCGGCACTGAAGGAGAGTGGAGTTTCCACAATACCCCAACCAACCCAGCATGGTTTTCGATTTCCTTTATTTCTTACTTTCAATTGTTTATCAACCTTATTCTATTTTTCGTCTCTTTATTTTTTTTAAACTATGTTTTATTTAAACGCAAAAAAGCTACTTTGTTCTATTTTTTTATAATGCAACCCTCTGAAAATACATTTGTATTTATTGGCTGCTTTTGCGCCAATAACGCACAAAGGATATGCCTCAATAATTATCGGTCCATAAATGAATCAAAATGTGAATTGTGAATATTCCATAACTGGACGTTGTATACTTGTTCGATGAGTAAGTCAAAAGTAAATAAATGTTGTTCTATTTTAAGAAAACAAGCAGTTTGAAAATAAATATCTGAGTTGGTGTGGGTAAAACTCGTAAATAGTACAGGGAGCAACTTGAAGCTATTCCCAAGCACAAAAGCAAAGCAAAACAAACACTCAAGCTCTCTACGTGTAGTCTACAATCGTGGACCATTGTTGTTGTTTTCCAAACGTTCGGGACAACTGTAAGCCATTTCACGATATGAAGGAATAAGGTATTCATTAAAATACAAATGTAAGTAAAAGTACTTCAAATTTCGCTTTAAATTTACATAAAGGGTTCTTACTGTGACAATTTGGGTAACGTCGTATTTGTTTTAATTGAATATTAGCAAATTGTTGCACTCTGTTTAGAATTTGTCGGTGTATTTGAACCTCCGATTACCACAATTTGAAATTTAAATTGAGTAGTAAAGTGATGCAATGTATTGGTATCCTGAGGTTTTACTTGATGTTTGAATTATATGGTGAGAATTTGGTTAAGAATGGTAAAACAAAATTGTTTGAGTTTGTAAATTATATGCTTGGTCAGTTGAGCACTTGTTGGCTTCCTTCCATTCTTCTGTTACTAATCAATTTCATTATTTTTTATTTATTTTACTGGCATATATGATCACTTTCTGTTTATACATTTTGTTAGTTTCCAATAATGTAGTGGATACAAGGGCGCCCTCACTTGACGGGATTGTTTGCGCGCTTTAGAATAACAAGCACATTTTCCATGTACCTTTTCACAACTACTGGTCTCACTTTCATCAGTCTTGTCTTGTATTTGAACCGGGCAGTTTGGAGAAAGACCTACTGTAGTATTATCTTTGAATACCCTGGAGTGGGTGAGTTGAGACACAAATTATAAGTCATTTGTTTTATGTGATTTTCGACTCGTTTTACCTCGTCGAAATGTATATTAACTTTGCATAATGCGTGTGTACGTCTGTACGTTGTATTTCGTTTAGTGTGTGTAGTGCTATATGCACAGTTACAGGCACTGAAGTAGACTATGGCGTACGTGGTGCACATGTAGTGTATGCACATGTGCAGTAAGCCCCATAAATGTGGCCAATTTACTGGACCACCTCCGTAAACATAGGCCACACATCCGCCATTACTAAACCTACTCGCACAAGTTTGCAAAGTTATTTCCACATTGCGACTTCAGACCCAGTTCATTTATGCTTTAAAATACACTCACCCTCTTAATAACAAAGTTTGAACCTGCTTCCAGTGTCAGTTGCCCAGCTGCTGCGTAATTAATGGACCGATCCAGTAAGCCCCTCCCACTGCACACGTGGGCAAATTAACACGTGCTCCTCTCCAATGCCACACTGCATTTTCCTGCCGCGCGCATCATACGCGCGTGCACGCATATCGACTTTTGTGCACGCATGTCGGACATAAATCACGGCTGTGATTGGTCAGAATACCATGGGGCGGTGCTTACTGGATCGGTCCATTATACGATTATTTCTGGAGGCTTCTTGGCAACTTTTTGATCCAACTGAACAATAACCTTGCGCAATACCTGACGGGATATGAACCAATATGCAGGGATCGTTCACCTGTCATCACACATGCACGAGGCACGCCGCAGGCCCGGTGGTAGTCTGGTTCCCAGACCAAAAGATTCTGACTATTCCTGATTAGGCCGTGTCCGAAACGGGCTTCAGAGCTACGGCTACGTCTATTGTCAGCGCGTTCTCACGTATTTTCAATGGGCATGGACCTAGACCTAGCTCTAGACAGTTGATTCGGAATTTCAGATGTAGCCTTATTTAGACGTGAGCATCGGAAATAATTGTCAGGCCTGAGCAGCACCTTTCGCGTATACGGTCCTTTCAGTTAAGGAGAATACACGAGCAAGTGTGGATTCGTAATTAAAGAATTCACGAGGCGTAAAGCACCGAGTGAATTTGAAAATTAAAAATCCACACCTGTAGTCTGCGGGCTAGGGGGGTCCCAGTGCACCCCCCCCCCCAACCCACCGCCACCGATATTTTTGGCATCGATCCTTGGCATGTCCCCAGTGGGAAAAAAGATGTTAACAGTGAAAATTTAGGGATGCTCTCTCTCAAGAGGTCAATTATTGGAATTTCCTATGATTGAGCATAGAAGGCATTTTCTTAGCACTACGGTTGGAAGGGGAAGAAACAAAATGCCATAACCTGAGCAGACCTTGACCGATCTTCATCAAACTCAGCACACTTATTTTTCATGAATAGGTCTTTCAAAAAATATCATTGGTTGCCATGGAAATTAACTATAGAGGGCGCTACAGTCAGACGAAATATATATACATGTTTATTTTGGAAATTTTCCGAAAAGTTGCTTATCATTAACATTACAGCTTACTTTTCGTCTTGAAAGCCACCAAATCATAAAACAGAAGTTACTTTATGATTGTCCAACCTCTGATAAGCTAATTTGAGAGTTAGGTCTTGGCAAATCGAAAATGATATACATTTTTAATAAGTTAAACAACGTCCTGTTGAATCTAGGTTCTGGTATTCTTAGCCTTTGGGTTGGTAGGTGTCAGTTCAATCTTCCAGATTCATGCATATACCTTTTCCAATCTAGGTTAAGCTTGACATGGCATATGTTCATATATTTATCTTCCTAAAAATACCTTGAATCGTCATAGAAACCATTCACAGAGCCTGACTCTATACCCAGATAAATATAATAATATATACATTTTGTGAGTTTTTAGTCTAAGACCAAAAAAAATACTCGGTCTCTGGTCAGACCAAAGTTCCGGAATTGATGCAGCGACGCGGCTTTTAATTTTTTTTGTTTTTTTTGGCTTTTTTTTCCCAAGCTTTGATTGTACAGACAAGGTGGGGTACTATTTTGCTTTTTTGGTGTCCTCATGTACATTGGTGTCCTGCAGAATATGCCTTAGTGCCCTCAATCATTTGCCTTGGTGCAATTTCCCATTCCTTAATGCTCTTTGGTAAAAAAAAAAAAATTAGGAGATTCGGCAATAGAGGGCGCTGTTAGAGCTACCGCGGAACATTTTGGAAGAAAACAAAAAGATTGACGCGCATGGTTAAAATCAACGCGCGCGCTGACCAGAGACCGACTATTTTTTTTTGTTGAAGTGGCAGTTAAATAAAAAGAAAATCAAAAATAGCAACATGGATGTGATCCATTCTAGCCTGTTGGATCCATACTTGTAAACACAAATGGGGTAAAATATTGAAATTACTTAATTCATGGAAGATTTTGTCATCGCATATTATTATATTTATCTGGGTATAGATAGAGTCTGGAAGATTGAAAATTTTCGAAATAAACATGTATATATATTTCGTATGACCGCATCCCTCAATTTTCACTGTTAACATCTTTTTTCCTAGGACATGCCAAGGATCAAAAATATATCGTTGGCAGTGGATTCTGGGAGGGGGATGCACTGCGACCGTATTCTTCGACTGGAACCATTGCGTCAAAAGAAGTATTGGCATTAACAGTGAGTGGAGATGAAAAGACTTGGGGAAAAATGTTGCAACGCCACTTCCACGATTGTGTACAAAGTCTGTGGAATGTCAAGAAAATTTTCTAAGCTTTTCCTAACAAAATTGGAAATATTTCTCAGTCCCAGATTCATGTCTTATCATCATTTTTGCAATGAATGACCTTCATTGGGATGATATATGAAGAAAAAAGTGGCGTCAGGTTGCAACATTTTTACTTTCTGACTCGAGGTAGGTTTTGCAGTGACGGCGGAGAATCTGACAATGAAGATGCATTGGTAATTTCGGAAGGAAAGTTTTCACGCATACGGTCCTATTAATGCTCATTATGGAGAACAATTGTCTGACATATTCAAAGTGTGGATTCGTAATTCCGAATCCACACTTTACTAAAGATCGTCGTTCCGAATCCACACTTTTAACAATGGTGTGACATCATAGTAATGGTTTAAGATTCGTTTACAAGACTTCTTTTTCGAAGAAGAAAAGGAACACTCAAGGAAATCATAATTAATAGAAGTTGAGTTGAAAGAGTAATCAGAGTGCGAGTGAAATGATTTTTTTTTCTCCGTTTTTTCTTAACTTAAAATACAAAAGACTGTCCACTGAAGGTATGGAAGGTAAGTCTGAGCGTGTAAACACCGGCAATCATCGACTTAGGACAAAAGGGTCAGGGCACAAACAATACGACGTCCACGATTGACCGATAGTCCAAGATTGAAATTCCTGTACAAAACCAATGAGAGTACAAACAAAGGAATGAGGGCTGCACGATTGCTAGTGTTTAGACATGTGTGCATGGGTTTATGTGTGGGTGAACTTGGAAGTTGACTAAACTCTCAACGTTTCAAAAGTCAAGTAGATCCCGCGCTGTCTATCTATACAGTTGAAGGGTAAACACTTCAACAAGATAATGCTATCAATAAATTACTGACTCTGCTATGGGTCACTGTGGCGTGATCTGCCTCGTGTTGGGTAAGGCCTAGGTGGAGAATCGTTTTTAATAACTGATTGGATCAGAAGAGCTTTGTCGTATTCACTGAACAAAACAACTTATGTATGGCAACACTCCTGTTTTCCCACTATTTGAAATAATAGTTTCACAATTGATTGGTTAGGTATTTGTAGATAATGTGTACATAAGGCGTAAGAGTAAAAATAAAGTTGTTAAAGTTATTTCGAGGTTCATGTTCATGTGCAGCAGAAGAGTTTTACGTTTCGCGCTTCGTCTTGGTGTACTTACTGGGATATCACAGGATTTTGCATAAAGACAGCAAACAACCTTTTCAAGGTAAGATATTTAGATGCGTTCCGCAGGTTGATCGTTATTGATTCAACGTTCTGTGGCAAAGAATACATGAAAATAGACATCGGGGCTTTTCATGTTAATACATGAAAATAGACACCGGGGCTGTTCAAAAGTTTCGCGAAGTGAATCGTGAATGTTTGTATTTTCCAAAAGAAAGCAGTTTCAAATCATCTATTGCTGTACGTGCTGCTTTATTGTGAAAAGTATTGAATTGTAGTGTACTTTTGCATGATTGCATAAAAAAGTACTTTCAATGTCAAACGGGTTACCAACAAAAATGCCAAAAAAGGATGGTCGGTTGCGGCTTGTAATCACGGTGACCGTAAGTTCAACGGTATTTTGCCGTAGACCCTAGTAAACTGAACAGGGTGACATAAAAACGGGAAAGATTACAGGGTTTTCTCTTTAGCCAACATTCAATCTTGGTAGGCCTATTGACCACATTTAGAACAAATTTCACTGAATTCATCGCTACATGTATACCATTGTTTGAGACTACCCATAAACACTACCAACTCAATGTTTCCTAATATTTGAAGGGAGTATTTCAAGTGTTTTTAATAGCGCAAACAAGAACCTGAATTAAGTGCGCGAAGATCCCCCAGTCTTATCCCCGTTTGATTTTGTTTTCTTTGTGTGAACCTCAATGACTGTGTGTACCGCATTGTGTCAGGTTTTGCTCACCTTGTATAGCACAACGAGGGTTGCAAGCCGGGAGCCGCGGGTGTGTTGGTGGCAGGGAGGTATGCGTAAGCTGGGATCGGTACCAGTTGGGGCTAGCTGAGCAAAGATTACATTCTGTCAAACAAATACAATCATGCTGCTTGAATGATTAGCTCCATGGGCTCTCAAAAACCAATATTAAGCATTAGGAATGTTGCACAGCACCGTACAATGATCAGTCACGATACACCTTAATTATCTACCACTGTTTATGGGTTTCATTTGGTTTGGCGCATGCGCGAAATATTACCACAGCAAAGTGAAATTATTTGTCGCGCACTTTTGAGGATCAAAATGGGGCTGTCGCATTAGCGAAATATTTATGTTGTGTTATAATGTAAAAGCAGAACCGAAAATAACACGAATGTTTCAGAAAGTTTTTTGTAAGAATGTACAACTATTTCAGACAAACAAATACGAATGCCCGGATAAAAGAAAATACAGTTATAACAGAACTTTCAAATAGTACAGTTTGAAAATGATAAATTAAAGTAAATATTGATAGTAACTGATAAATGTATATACTTTGATCCGACTGATTTTTTGATATGCCGATGAAAGTTTCATCTAGTCAGAATGTTTTGGTCTGGCAACCAGACTTGAGTGACCATAGTCAATTATAGGATTAACCAATATCCAGTGGGAGGCAACTTGGTTCAAAGATATATCGAATATTTATCGGTATTTAGATATCCATCAGTAAACGACGAGTTGTGGAAAGTAGTTAAATAAAAAAGGTTTGCGGAAACACGAAGTGGGAATAATTTCTCAACTAAGAGATTGGTTCTGAAAAAGAACCAGCGGTGTAAATTCGACGTTCCGGGAAGTATGCTCTGACTGTCTTTATAGGAGAGTGGTCAGAGCATACTGACCGGAACGTCGAGTTTATACCTCTGGTACTTTTCAGAACCATTCTCTTAGTTGCGAAATTATTCCCACATGGTGTTTCCGCAAATCTTTCTTTCATTACTAACTCATGCAAAGCCTCAAATCTTACTGAAAGTTGTTTAAACATTCTCCATCGGCACTTTGTCCCCCTGCCCAAGACAAAAAAATGGCAATTTTCAAAATAATAATTATTTGAACAAGAACATTTCCTTGCCATCCAGGAACCAAAGCCTGGATGTGTGTAAAGGATCAAAGTTGAGTAAACTTTCAAAACTGTTTCACGAGTCAAGTGGAGCCCACGCTATTTATTCATACTTGATTATCGTTGAGTGGTGAGGTAAAAACTTCAACGAGATGACGCTATCTACGAACCATTGTCTGTGCTATGAGTCACTGTGGTGTGATCTGTCTCGTGTTGGGTAGGGCCTATAGGTGGACAACCACTTCACCTGATAGTATCAGAAGAGCTTTACTTCTTGCCCTTCTTTTTAGGGGCCATTTAGAATTTTCAATGTTTTAAAATTTCGACTTTTTTTCCAAATTATTTTGACCCACCCACCCACCCCTAATTTCGATTAATAAAAAACTGAACATGTATTGTAGCCTACATGTACATGCACTTGCATGTACAGTGTGCATATAATTGAGCATGTACATGTATACCCATGTACATGTACATGTGTACCCATGTACATGTGTACCCATGTACATGTGTGTCTAGTTCAGTGACGGCGTGAAGTTGTCGGTCTTCCTCTTTTGCAGTGGTGGCCTTCAGTTTTCTTGGAAGCCACAAAGATGACCGTGGTTTTGTCATTTTCTGGATTAGCCCCATAAATGTGGCCAATTTACTGGACTGCCTCCGTAAATAAGGTTACACTGCCACCATGTATAAAACCGTGTCTATTTTTCGTGAAATTTCCAGATTCGTTTGCACACGTTTGCGTATATCAAAATTTTAACATGAAATTTTACGAAAAATAGACATCTGAAAAAAGGCAGTACTTTCTAATTAGCCTATAAAGGGGGTGAGTATGCTTCTAAAGCAAAAATAAACTACAAACTAAGCCTAAATGTGAAAATCAAAATTTGACAAAGTTCGACATGTTTTTGTATATGATGGCAGTGTGGCTTATTTACCGGGGCAGTCCAGTAAATTGGCCACATTTATGGGGCTATTTCTAGATGAGGGGGATGACATGTGACATACGAGGTTGTGCCTGTCACGTGAGGTAGCTGAGAAAAACATTCCCTCGTACCCCCCGCCCTGTTTGCAGGGCGGGGGTACGAGCGAAAGAAAAACATCAAGTTTGGGCAGTCATCACATCACAGGCTGCGGTCCTCGTAGTCTTGGAGTCCAGTGGTTGAATAGTCCAGTTTTTATAGCGATTGGTAATCGACACCCGCGGCGTGTTATAGAGCCGATCTAGTACACCTTGTACCCTGCTGCCTCTGCACGGCCTAACCGCTAGTCTGGTTCCCAGACCTGACAATTATTCCCGACGCTCACGTCTAAATTGTAGGTCAGGCAGTCTCCTTGGCTAAAAATAAACATGACGACATTGATGGCCCTTTTTCAAAGCTCGGCTTCGTTTCCGATTTCGCTTTATCACTTTTAGCTTTTAATGTTTGATCAAATTTTTAAATAAATCACTTGCTTCGTAATATCATACATTCATGATAATACAGTTTGATGTTTCTGTAAGATAACATTGATTAATGTTGATCTTGAATCTTCAAAATAAGGCACCCAAATAGCACTGTTAGCAGGCGGAGCCGAATGAAGACCGAGTTTTGGAAAATCTCGGTAACGGTCGTAACGTCAAATTTCAAGTTTTCTAAATGAAAGCAATGAAATTAATTATCAACTCATTTAAAAAAAAATTAAAAATAAGCAATTATTAGTTAACTAACCTATATTATACTCGGAAATACTCGGGTGCTATCCGATTGTCGACGAAACGAATTCGGCAAACTTCGGAAATTTTCGGAAAAAGGAGGAATTCCTCCCGTTTTAGTCACGTGACATAAATTGTAATACAATGTATTACCGGAGGCTACCTGACCTAAGATTCATCAGGAATAGTCAGAATCTTTTGGTCTGGGAACCAGACTACCTAACCGCTAGAAACGCCCGGCATCCAAGTCTACTGAAAAACCACCTCCCTCTCATGCCACAGTGGGTCTATATACATGTACATGACGTACATGTACAGTACCAACCTCGTCCCCAGTGCTTACTCTATTTCCAACCGTATTTCCAATAGTAAACCCTGGATAGTAAACTTTCTTCCTGTATCCTGATTCGATATCGCAATTGGCTAGTAATGGATTTTTATCGTGTACTTGGTGTTGTTATTCACAACACGTGTTTTCACGATCATTCGTCCACACCTTCTCAAAAACATTCCTTTCCTTTTCCAATTTGTTCATATTAATATGAAATGTGATACTGCATGTTGTGTCGATAAGATCGTAACAGTTTAATTAAATAAATCGCGTTTTCGTAACTCACGCTGTGCTCGCGCTGCGACGAATTGACTCTGTTTTTACCCCAGACACCGCATACAAAAACAAACGATAATGTAACGCACATGCAGGCATCAGACTATTCCTCATTTGCATACGTGTTCCAAAATCTTGCACATGCAAATGATCCAATACCAGGGTGAGAGAGCAGTTAGTGATGGGCGCGTACTGCTCGACACCCTGGGGTCGAGGTTGGTACAGTACATACAGGGGACCAAGTAGGAAAAGAAACACGCATTGCGATATCGGAACGCTTGCGCGTTGTTCAGGCAAGTCAAAAGATCTATCTTTCTTCTTCTTTTTTTATCTTTTTTCCATGGAAAGTGAATTTCGATTTTCAATTATTTAGCTTGACCCACCCACCCACAATTTAAAAAAAAGATCGAAATTTTAAAACATTGAAAATTCTGAATGGCCCCTTAGTCTACTCTCTCAACTAACAACGATTTGCATAAAGACAGCAAACAATAAGTGTCAAAAAGTAACCCTAAAACGTGTAGTAGCATTCATTGTAGATGGTCATTTAAGTGCGTATATGTGATAGGTTTGGGCAGAATAAATACATGGTTCTAACACTCATGTATATTTCTGTGGTTTTTTTTTAATAAAGAACATATCAGTGGTTTCAATAATTAGTGATTTGTAATCAGTTACCTTGGCAACTATGAACACCCTTCAGATTTTCACTATTGACCTCCCGCCAACAGTTAGGAAAAGTCTGCATATCATCGATATTGATTGTGGCGCGGGAAGTAAAGTCCAAAACCTCAAAGCGTACACCCAATTTTGTTATGTCGTTTGGGGGCAAAACATCGCGACCCGGATGAGCCCCGAGAATAACGTCACATAAATCAAAAATTTCACACCCAGGTCCAAAATACACGATCAGTACGCTTATTTGCCACTGAGTAAATACAACACAGTAACAAACAAAGTACTTCACTTCAGATTATGCATAGATAGTATTTGCTTTATCAGTGCGCGTGATTTGTCTGTACAAACCACCCGTTAGGGCCCTGTCACACTTCTGCGTATCCTAATTCCTTATGAGTTGCGCATTGACATTTTTTTCATACGCAGTCGTACGCACAATACGCACCTCATATGCATCTCTATCGTTTTGTGTAAGTTTTATGTACGCAGGCATACGCATGGTACGGCCCAGTACGCCGGATAGTTTTGGGCATGCACAAAACTACGCTGCGTACGCTGTTACGCAGGTCATAAGTTATAAATACGCAATGCATCGGTCCCGCATCGGTCGTGCGCGGTACGAGTGCGCTATGTGTTCGTGGGGGATTTAGCGGTTCATACCACTGATCTCTATATAAAGACTGGATAGCTAATACAGAGCCGCACAATGTACGAATTTGACGCCATATTGGTGAGACCGGCTGGTGATCTACAAATGACAAGTTGTCGTTTTTATAGACAGCTTGATTTCTTTTGTAACGTCGCGGCTCACTTGACTTATATTTTGGCCACCACCACTGACCAACTGACCAAGGTTAACTACAATTTTTCTAACGTAGTGGTTACTTTTATATTATGCCGCAAATCACTTTTCCGGCGTTTTTGAAATAATAATCACTACGGAAATGTGTTCCATTTAGAACATCATAATATGTGTACGTGACCAAAATGCGCGTCAACTGTTGATACAACGCGCGCGTATTTACGCGTAGAACGTTCGTATTATACGCGGCCATCTTCGTGAGACCGGGGGCGAATTGGTCAATATGCAAAGTCTACTGTGTGAATGTTGTATGCATATCCGCTATCCAGTCTTTATATAGAGATCAGTGGTTCATACGCGGTAATACGCTGACCTCCCGGCACGCACCCCGTCAGCATATGAGCCGCCTATATTGGACGTATACATAGCGTACTTGCAGCGCAGATACAACGCACGCTGAACGAACTCATAGCGAATGCCGACGTATTGCGTCAGGCATGCGGTCGGCATAAGTCGGGTGCGTCCAGAATACGCTCGGCATGCGCACTGCATACTGACCTATTCGCAGCCCGAAAAATAATGTTGTGCACTGCATACTTAACTCATACGCATCTCATACGCAATGGATGCGCTAAATTCGTTACTTGTACGCTAGATGTGCGTTGCACATAAGTCAAAGTAATCAAAAAAATTCGACGTTTTGAGCGTACGGCTGCGTATTGAAAAATGTTGATAAGGAACTCATAAGGAATTAGGATACGCAAAAGTGTGACAGGGGCTTTAGCTCTGGTCCCCGTCCGTGCTTCTCATCAAATTCGTTGTCGTCGTCGTCGATTGTGGGGCGGGAAACAGCCTATACCCACAAAAACGGAATTATTGTCCGGCAGCAATAATAATAATAGTTAATTCAATTACTAAATAATGGTCCGTTTGGGGGTTAATGTCTCATTCAATGTCATTATCATCGTCGAGGCTCACGATAGCTTGTGAGACTTCAATCACAAAACTGACTAAAACCTAAAAACAAGATATGGCAGAACACAACGAGGAGATGTACGAGGGCATATACCGTATATCGGTGTTTGGTATAGCGGCGTTCCACTGTATTCAAGAACATGTCCTCGTCAGTATAACTAATTAAGAAAACAACCCCTTTAAAACATGTTTTATCTTAAGGTTACATCGCCATTAATTTAGTCTTTCGTGTACGGAATGGGACGAGTCCCGTTGATTTCAAGCACCGTTTTTGGTGCTAAAGCTGCGCTTGTAAAAGAGGAAGTTGCAAAATTTAAATCATTTAATATACTGCCCTAAGAAATATACAAAGTTTTCACCACACAATACAAAAGTCATTATTTCACGACATTTGATCGTGATTTAGAATTGCATCATTTATTTGTTTCACAGAGATGGCTACTGCGGCATCGTTAGACTCTGCTCTTGAGAAGATCGGCGTTCACCTTGAGTGCAGCATCTGCACAGGTAAATACAAGCAGCCGAAAGTACTGAACTGCCTTCACAGCTTCTGTGAGGAGTGTCTTGTAAAGTACCGTGATGGCACATACGGAGGAGCTCCACAAATCCCTTGCCCTATGTGTCGTCAGGAGACGGTACTTCCACAGACTGGCATCCAGGGCCTCAAGACCAACTTCCATTTGGTTGGTATGATTGCAGAATTTGAATTACAGGAGAAGGTAGCATGCTCAGGAGACTCGAAGCTTCTCTGTGAGACATGCGATGAGGATAACGAGCCTTTGCATCACTGTTTCGACTGTGGAAAGAATATCTGTACCCCCTGCCGCAAGACACACTTACGGTTTCCAGTGTCGGCAAAGCATGCAGTAGCAACTTTGGATGACATTCGTCAGGGGAAGGTGAAGGTGACTAAACAACCGGATCAGTACAAATGCAACAATCACAAAGAGAGCGTGAAATTCTATTGCAAGACATGTGATGAGCTGATCTGCCAAGTCTGCACAGTTGTGGGTCATCCCACTGCTAAACATGACATCACTGACACCGGCACGGCTTCAAAAGACTACAGACAGTCACTGAGGAATGCTTTCTCTGCTTTGGGTAAAGACATACAAGGCCTTGAGTTGTGTCTGCAGGACACTATTGAAGCTAAGATGACAGTCAAGGACAACATGGCGAAGGCTAGAAAGGGGGTGCAGGACAAAGCTGCTGAGGTCATAGCGAAGGTCAAAGCTGAAGAGAAACGACTTCTTGATGAAATCACTACCCACGAACTGGAACAAAGTAAGGGACTGGATGAGCACGAGAAGACACTGAGTGACATGCTGCATAGAAAGAGGCATTCCCATAGCACCGGTAAGGACGTAACGAGTAATGCATCAGACTGCAACCTTATTTCACTCTATCCCGTGATCAGTAAAGATTTGACAAAGCTGAGCAGTCAGCATCTGGCACAGTATCCCCACAAACTTTGGTATCTGAGGTTCAAGAGGAGTCAGACAGCTGGTGTAATCGATCTGGGCAAGGTGGAGCAAGAAGGGGACAAGTGGGAACTGCAGCATAAATTGGGCAAGCAGGGGAGTGGTGAAGGGGAGTTTGAATTAGCCAGAGGCATTGCTGTTGCTGCTGACCCTGACGAGATTGCTGTGGCTGACTGCAAGAACAAACGAGTTGTAATCTGCAACCACCAGGGACAAACCAAGAACACCATTCAAGTCGTTGCAAGTGAGTTGTTAGTGCACATTGTAATGTTCAATGTAAAGAAATTGACAAGTAAGTAATTTGTGTGCATACATTTTAATTTCTTATCACATTTAACCTGCAATGAAAATATATTGACCTATTGGATTTTATATTATTTTCTCGTTCCGTTTTATACAGCGATTAAAAATGTTATCCGCGTCCTCTATTCCCTAGTTCTTTCTCTCAAATAAATTGCTATGAAATTTAAATTTCAAAAAGCTAATGAAACAGAAACAAAAAATGGTACTTTAAATCATCCCCAATGCCTTCCATTAATCATAGACATTATACAAAATCAGTTTCAGGATTCCCGATTCTCTCCTGTTTCAAATCACAGTTGTTCCTGAAGTTGCTTTGTAGTTGCTATTTACCATCCCACCAAGCTATTTTTTCTCTACCTCTTTGTTAGCCCTGTTTGCCCTTCAAATTAAAAATAATGTCCGTATCCTAATTTCGTATTGTCCTACGAAAGCAACCCACAAACAAATCGGGGTAAGTGAAATACATGTTTACCTACAAAGGTGAACAGCACCCAACTCACTCTTTGAAATGTGTTTTTACTGTTAAAAATGTCCCAAGCAAGGAGCGCCCCCTGGTGCCAGAAGGTGTGCTGATACATTTTCTTTTTCTACACCCTAATGAAGCATTTCAAAACGATGCTAGAGAAAAAAACCGCTTGAATACTTGAACATCATAATTCCTAATCCCATGTAACATTCCCAGTTTATGATGGCCATTCTTGACGAATCAAAAGATTTTTAATCAAAACCTATAGTTATTATACACACTCATTCGTGCACGTTGCATTTGCGTTTAAAAACAAAACTGCTTCGAGTGAATTGAACATGAAAAGGTTTGGTGTGGAGGATCACAATCACTTGACCATCAAACAGTCAGATATTTCTGTTAATTATTTGAATGATTTTTTTTTCACAAGAGTTAAATCGAAATACTTTCAGTTATCTGATCATTTCATTCAATTTTGTTTTGTTTTCCAGATGACGTCGTTGTTGTATCGAATCAGTGGGTGTGTGCTCATTCCGACAAGATGATGGTTTACCATAGAGACACTACGCACAAGTGTGACTTCCACGTCGTGCCGGAGGTTGGCAACGCAGACAATAGCCTGTTAAGCGTAGCAATCATGCCAAATGGTAACATCATAGCGGGTCTGAAGAAAAAGGTATTGATTGAGCTCGATCCCAGGGATGGTGATATTCTACATACCATGCCAGTAAAGATACGACCTGGCTTCTTGGTTGTACTGAGCAATGGTTGGATTGTGATCAGTGATTGGAAGCAGGGACTAGTGGAGATAGTGGAGGTTTCTAATGGCAACGCTGTGACTGTAAACACAATCCGGCCAACCATCGACGGAAAACCGGTGAAATACTGCAAGGGTGTTTGCAGCAAAAGCTCGGGTATCTACATTGCAGCGGACACAGGGTACATCAAGACCGGTCACATACACCACTATAACTGTACAGGTCAGTTTGTCAGCTGCGTGGCCCAGGGTCTGTATGACCCCTATGGAATCACATTCACAGCTGACGGGCAGCAGCTGGCAGTGGCTGACCGGTACTCAGTTAAGATATATCACAAAGTGTGATGCCGACGATGTCATCCAGCATTAAACCGCCCTTCCAATGCCCGCCTTTGGGTCTGTTTATGCACGCTTGTATAAGGCCTGATGACGACCTTTTCATTAAATACATAAAGATAAACAAAACAAATAAGTAACTAAGGACTGACAACGTGCATGTTGAATGATGTCCTAATTTTGTCTCCCGTATGTATCCGTTCCTTTCTTCAACTTACCACTGACGAATTCTAAACACGAAGCGTTATTATTTTTTTCTGAATTGTTGAATTCAGACACCAAACACATAATTAAAAGTTTGAAGACACGCATCGTCGCCAACGGTTACTTGTAGCTAAAGATGTATGGATGTTTAATCTCACCTTAAATGAGAACTCTTCCACATTCAAGTTGCGGTCTGAATGTGACGCCCATGTCACGACAGGAACATATTTCTCGGTGAATGTTCATTGATTGTGGCTCATCCGTCGCTATGGTGATCGTAAACAGAAAATGAGCGATATTACAGACGAGACAAATTATGCATACAAGAGATGTAGTGTAGTTATTTCACCAAGAGCTAATTAAAAAACAAATCCAAGAAAACGAAAATGACATTTTGTTATAAAATAGCTCACTTGGTTGTTTGTTTTTTTTAATTATAGTGACTGCATGGATCTTGTGTTCCTTTTTTTTTTAAAGAAAATTTGAATTTTCTGTCAGTCTTACAAGATCGCGTGGCCAGCGGTCTACTTAACTTCGCTACTTTACTTCGTACACTTTTCTGAAAATTATTTCGATTACAAATTTCTCTCTCATGGAGGTCAACAAATGGAGAGCTGGGTAGTTTCATCACATAACTCAAGGAACCAGAAAATCTGTAAATAAATGCTTTGAGCGATAATTTTGTAGTAATTTGTGGAGCATTCTTTGTGCAGTAGAAATTGACAGGTAATTTCGACTTGAAATTGCATCGATTGTTTGTAAGTGAAAAAAATTGACATTTGAATTGGTTCAATGGTCTTTCACTTCGACTTGTTTGTATGCATGCAGGTCGTTTTGGAAGTGTTGGTCGATTACTAAGGAAATACTTGATTTAAGAGAATAAAGATATCGTTGGATGTGTTGGCAAAACGGCATCTACCGCAGTTAAAAACATACGAAAAGTTGTGGTAAAACTCTTGTATATGTACATCCAAATCGACCGTAGCCATGCAAAACGATTGTAACATGAATGAAAAGGTCATGTGAATACAATGATTTCTTGTCTAAATCAGAATTTGAGCGGGAAAAAAAGTGATGTCTCACGATCCATCATTAACTTTTCTAGAAGCGAAATATAAAGGAAAACGAACTGCTTATGTATATAAAAACGGAAATGCTCAGAAAGGTGTTATTAGCAATACAATAGTGCATTAAAGTTTCATGTAATTAGCATAAACCATCTTATGCACAACTGACAATCTGTGTTTCATACGAAATCCAATACTTGGAACAGTTTTAAATATATGTCGTTATAATCCATTAAAAAAAAGAAGGTTTACCCCAATAACTACTGGCTTGTACGTAGCTACCTTATTTCCACATTCCCTAACACATTTATCAAGATTCTATTAAATTCACAGTTTGAACATGTGTATGTTATCACTCGACCATGAGTTATCAGGGGAAAAAGCAAATCTTGCGTAAAAACAGTTTAACCTGTATTCAGTAGATATGTGTAAATAATCCAAAGCTGGTGTTTTTGACCCCACTGAGGTTATTTATCATTGTTGTCAGCAGGAATGTAGTCGAGTCCAGCACAAGTCCTTGCAAGTCCGTCACAAGTTATCCGTGCCAATCCGACTCACAAGCTATGCAAATGAGCTGTTAGTGTTCATCCACCGTTACTTTTGACTGGATTTGTGAATGAAAGTCTAATTAACTTGTGACTGATTCGACTACATACCTGGTTGTCAGCAATTTCTTTTTTCCGTGTATATGGCTATGTCTAATATATTTTTTTTTTTTAATGCGGAAATATGTTCAGTTAACAATCATTACAAATATTTCGGATCGTTTTGCAAAAATTCACTGTTTATACTTTACTGCAACGACATAGATATAAAACGAGGTGCGTAAATGCATTATGTAAAATGATCGATAAGGTCCAAAAGCGTAATCTAAGCAATTTGTGGTAAACTATTTCTGATAAATACGTCAAAAGAAAACACCACCATAACAATAACTGAAAATGGTGCCTTTCTGTGATTTTGTATTTGTCTTGAGTATTTAGTCTTGATTTGGTTTTGCTTTGAGTTGGCTTGGTTTGGGTTAGGATGGGCTAGGTTAATTGGTTTGGATGGGTTTTGTTGGGATATGCTGGGCTTCTTCGTAATTTGAAAACCATGACAAACATTGATTTGGGCAGTGGACACGCACGACATATAAGTCAATAGGACAAACCTGAACATAATTGTCCCAAAGCACAGCTGCGTGCACAACCCATAGATATTTCATCTCCAACATTGATTTAAAAAAAATACATTATATTCTAATCAAGGCTATATCAGCAAACCAGAGGCCAATTTCACGGCGCTGCTCAGTAGTCTGGCTAATAAAAGCAGGTTACTAGCCAAAACTCCACCATTTCTAACTGTAAACTTTTGCATTTTGTTTTATTCATCCGGTGATAGCTGGGGGAACTCCGTCGCCATTATATATTTATTTGGGGGAGACGCTCACGAAGATTTCCCATTATTTAATGTAGTTACCTTTATTTACATGTTTTATTTTCATCGTTTAATACCGCGAAGTTAATTTTTGATATCCCAAGATATCTTAGAGACGAATAGGCGAACTATGTGTAAGACATATTGGGGGACAAATATTGTAACTACTGCAAAACAATGTATCCTTATTTATTTGTGAAGGTTTGGAATGAACGTCGGTCGGTTTAACATATTCAAACAAATTGCAATAAAATTTAATCGTGTGCATTCATTAAGCCTAACCTGCGCGTCGGTTTGCATTTACGTCTCATTAAAGTTAACAATCCCAATATGTTGGCCAAATGTTGCCTTTGTCTGTATATAATTATTAATTCCGCGACTGATCAGCCACGTACAAGCACATTACTCTCGGCAGGACTAGGGTTCCTCAGTTGCCATCATGTTGCTAGGAGTGTTGTTTCTTCTGTTCCTTACCAGCCAGGAGGTCAGTGGTTTCTGGAAGAATGGGAGCTAGGATCCTACCTACTCACACTTGATAAGAATTATGTAGTCGAGTCCAGCATAAGCCCTCCACAAGTCAAGTCTAAAGTAAATCAGAACTGCCTTCACAATTCCAGCTACCGTAAAAGGAAGAGTGGATGATTGAAGTTCTGTTTCTAGTCAGGTTGACCTGAAATCTGGCTTCTATTTTGCATGGCACTTTTTAGGTTCAAAATTGACCCTTTTGTGTGACACTATTCCCGACCATTTTGCCGGAAACATTAGCAAAATAAGGGGTTTTTCTTTAACGACTTTTTACTTTGATTTGTAAAATTCCGAATTTAATACCAGTGAGGCAGAAGCTGCACTCTTGCAACAACATTGTCAAAAAAACAAGCTGGTTTATAAATACATGAATTAAATTCCTGATATGATTGGAATTTAGTCGCTATTGTCTTTCAAAAGTGTTTTCCTTGTCCGAAGACCTGCCACTTTATCCTTCTCCGAAATGCTCACGAGTGATGATTCTTAAGTTGAGCGCCTAGGCGTGTTTGGCCGTTTTCATTGAAATCCGAAAAGAGTATGAACAAACACTTCAAAAATCTGTTATAGTAAAGCTAGGCCAGACTATTCAATTCACAAGTGACAGTCAAAACTCAGTCAGTCAGTCAGTTAGTCATTGAGGATAGGCTCGTCTCTGGGTACAGCAAAATGTCTGTGACTTACCCACAATATTTTGTAAAGTGGGAAAACGTAGGATCTACGCCTCATTGCAATAACACTATCTTCGTATTTATTTCTGAACAAACAGGGTTTCTATCAGAAGAACCTGACATGCAACGACGCCGGAACCACGTGCCAGCTTTGCTACACTGCGCATGCTGATGACGGAAAAGCTTATTTACGTATGTTTTCTTGTATTATACATTCACGCAGGCTTACATTTTTGCCGGCTTTCTACCAAAATAATCCCCAGATGCAAACCATTAGTGCCACTTTGAATCCATCAGGATCATCACACACAGAACATGTGAAAATAAACACTGAACGTTTTCTAAATTTTAAAACCTATCCAAAGAAATGAGCCATAAAGTCGAACGGTAGACTGAGCACATCAATAACTGAAGGAAATAATGTTATTTTTATTCTTTTAAATTAACAAGACAGTAAGATAATTATCTGATTTTGACGAAGAATTAAAGTTGGTATATAAGTGCTTTTTGGGGGGTGTTTCACCTTGAAAAATAGATTTGTCGAATTGAATTGCTATTTTTCTAGCTTTACAATAGTTATGTGCTTTCAAGTGAGACGTCGAACGAAAAAATGGACACACACCAAGTATTCAATTATGTTAACTTTTGAATTAGGAGCGTTCTGTACATAATGGGTTGATGAAAATAGACATTGTGTAGAATTTAAAATGTTGAGGATTCCAATTGCTTAAACACTGTGCAACATTCTTTCAAAGACCTTTAGCTCAAAAGTGGCTTTGGAGACACGTGACTCATTTTTGCAGAGCGGGTCACATTTACAAACCAGACTGCCAGATGTTGTCTTCGTCTATATTCTGCGACTGATCATGCATTCATTAAGCCTAACCTGCGCGTCGGTTTGCATTTACGTCTCATTAAAGTTTACAATCCCAATTTACAGACCACTTATTGCCCTCGTCTGTATACAATTATACAATTAATTCCGAGGCTGATCAGCCACGTACAAGCATATTACTCTTGGCAGGACTAGTGTTCGTCAGTTGCCATCATGTTTCTGGGAGTGTTGTTTCTTCTGTTCCTTACCAGCCAGGAGGTCAGTGGTTTCTGGAAGGATGGGAGCCAGGATCCTACCTACTCACACTTGGTAAGAATTCTGTAAAAGCAATAGTGGATGGAATAACTCACAGTTCATTAGGATAGCTTACGACGTCACTTTAAAGAGTCCCTGTTCAGATTGACCTGGAATCCGGCTTCTTATTTGCATGACACTGTTCAGGGTCAAAGTTGACACTTTCCCGGGTCAAAATGATATTTGTGTGACACTATTCTGGACCATTTAGACGGAAACCATAGCAAACTCAAGGGCTTTTCTTTTACAACTGTGTGAGCTTTTGATTTTGATTGGTAAAATCGTCGATATTCCGAATTCAATACTTTCAAGGGAGAAACTACCAGTTTTGGAGGTCTCGAGGCCGGCCTCGGCCTTCCGGCCTCGGCGAATCGGTCGAGGCCGCCCATTTTTATGTGTTTTCTATTCTAATTAATTTTAATTTTTTACCGTATCAAACCCTCGAGATTCTGCCGCAGTGGGTTCCGTGAAACGAACGCATATACAATGTACGCACGAATAAACTGGAAATGGTTGCATTGAACGTACTCACGCACGTAGCATCTTCGCCTAGCCTGCGCTTCAGCTTTCCACGTGTGTGCAAGCGTTATAACTGTTACCGCGTGCCAGACATCCATTTGCGTACAATAACATGTGGAAGTACACTAGTCTGGTTGCAGTGTTGTACAAAATTTTCTCGTTTCGCCTCTGTTCCCCGACCTTTAAAAATGATTTGCGGCAAGGTGCGGCAAGCTTAATCATTTCTTTTTATAGGCCACTGTTTCAGTAAAGGTCTGAACTTTCTGGGTACGATCGAGTGTACTAGTCCGTACCATTTTTTTTTTCATAAAGATATGATAAAAACAATTACGATTTATCAAGTAGATTTTATTTTTACACGGTGATTTAAATGAAAGTTCCGGCTCACACGGTAATGTTTGGCGCAAATGGTCGATATGGAAAGCGCGATTTCATAATTCGTTTTTCCATCCAAATTATTGCAAAGTTCTGAATGAATGTTTTAATAATAGGAGTCAGTATTCCTCGTGGTACCAGGATACTTTTTTGGTATTTTTAGAGCCATGTTTATACTTATTACATGTATAAGCATGGTTTGAAATTGACTAATTTTGCGTGGTTACAGATATACGGCCAAAACCTCTGGACTCCCTACCTCTTGCCATGATCTTAAAATTCTTCGAAGCCATTGGATTCAAATCGGATGATCCGAGAATTCATGGTCATTTTGATGAACTGAGTGATATCATGCACGCATGTTCCGTGTTGCCGTGTTGTTTGGAGCGGGATTGGCCATTGCCAGACTTTGTCTGGTACCGCGGTATTAACAGTGATAATGCGTGGACACTTATCCCGTTGTGTGGAGCGAGAT
The DNA here is from genome assembly GCF_015706575.1 of Patiria miniata. Taxonomy (NCBI): domain Eukaryota; kingdom Metazoa; phylum Echinodermata; class Asteroidea; order Valvatida; family Asterinidae; genus Patiria; species Patiria miniata. The sequence goes on from NW_024037068.1 coordinate 19,653,847, forward strand.
TGGAACTATGCTTTGCCCGTGCGTAACGGCGGGCCGTCTGGCATTGTCTGGTCGCATCGCGGTGTTTGCTCGGCGCGCGCCTGGACAGTGCGAAGGTCGGGGGGTCGTAACTTTTTGATTATGAGTGGTAAAAACCTGGTTCAAAAATCAAGTTGTTGTTTATTTAATGGGGATTCCTATGATATTAAGCATTTTGATAGGTTTTGAAAATAAGATTTATAAAACATGCTAAAAGTAAATGATGTAAATCTTACAGAATAGAAACTCAAAATTTGGCCATTTAAATTGTTGTATCTCCAGGGGCAAACTCCTATGAGCCTGATTCAAACGCCATTGATTTTGTTGTGTAATGTGCTTTCAGTGATACAAAACTTGAGATTTCTTTCTTTAAAAAATAAAATTCGCCGGACTCCCTACAGAGGAAACCCATTGCAAGTTGCAAATTTGTAAGCCAGGCACTCCAAAACTCAGTGAATTCAACTAAAAAGATGTTAAAACTCCAAAATAATCTTAGCCTTGTTATGATTTTTATTTTATTACGTGTTTTGATAGCTGGCCTGGGCCTCGGCCTTGGCCTCGGAGGTGGTGGCCTCGGCCTTGGCCTTGGCCTCGCGGTTGTGGTCTCAGCCTTGGCCTCGGCCTCGGCCTCGGAGGTTGTGGCCTCGACTACAACACTGGAAACTACACTCTTGAAACATACTGGTACAGGGCGAGGCAGAATGATCTGGGCCAAAGTTCACCTTTTTTGATGGCAAATAGAGTGTTTCCTATGAATGGCTAATACTTTGTCTTCCACGGGAATTTTAAATGTTTTAAATAAGTGGCTGTGGTGAGGATTTATGCCATTTTCAATAACTTCAAGTGAGTCAGTCTCCGTGCCTAGGTTTTTATTTGCTTCACATAAGAACGCGATTTCAATAAACTTGTTGAACCATGGAACCGTGGTCAGAGTGTTTTTAGCGTGTGTTCTTTGCTAACACTTTTCTTCAAAATGGTACAATGGATATACATGCCTTTATATCTCATTTGCACTAGTTTTGATAATTGCTACATATTTTTTATATTTTCTTTATTTCGGGTCCACATCAGTCTTACTCACCCTGTACTCCAGAAATGATTGGAATTGTGGAAGCTACCTAAAACGCATGCAGTTGTCTGAGCTTTCGAATGGATTTTCCTTGTGCAAAGACTTATATTCAGTCGGTCAGTCGGTCAGTCAGTATTCATTTGGATATACACATCGAGGACATGCTCGTCTCTGGGTACAGCAAAACGTCTGTGACGTATATCCACTATCACTCTAAAGTGGGGGAATCCACAACCTACGCCTCGTTACAATGAGACTATTTTCGTTTTTATTTATTTTCCAACAAACAGGGTTTCTATCAGAAGAACCTGACATGCAAACGACGCCGGAACCACGTGCCAGGTTTGCTTCAATGCGCATTCTGACGGACGAGCTTATTCACGTATGTTTTCTTTTATTACATATTTACGCAGGCATACATTTTTGTCGCCTTTCAATAAAAAGAATCCAAAGATGCAAACCATGAGTGTCATTGGCTTTTCCGCCATCCACGGAAAAGCCATTGTGTTTGTTCAGATTGTCTTTGCTTTTCCGCTTAAAAGCGGAAAAGCGTTTGTTTTTGTTCTGATTTTATGTTTTCATATCTTTACCTGATGGAGGAAGCTGAAATCTCGTTTACACATTTCTTGTGTCCGGAATTACAAAGATGCTTGGTTTAGGAAAGGTAAATATGTCGGTGGGTGAAGTGTTTAAAGAAAATAAATCATAGATCTACGCTTTCGTCGTAATCATCCTCAGTATACATACTGCACTGCTGTACGATGTCGTTTCAAAGCTTCCTTACGCGCGCGCACGCAAGCATCCCTATAGCAACTGTGTTCCATACGCGCGCGTCAGTCTCACGCGATGGGGGTTGAGCGCATGTGCAGTGCTCTATTGTTACAAGCTACTGCAGGACTGTTACTATATTTTGACCAATCATTGGCTTGCATGGGGCTGAACGGGGCTTGATCAATGCTGGTTCAGGGGCCATTTATTCGCTTGATCTTTGAAGCCGGTCCATTATCACCGTTAATGCCCGGCCACGTGATCGAGTCTCGACCAATCAGAAACCATCAACTCTCCAAGGTATTTATTAATTCACATTAATTACAATAAGTGTCCGCGGCCTGTTGCATTATTCAAGGTCTATGCTGGAAGCATGAAAGTATTTCGCATAGAGCTATATTAAAATCGCAGGTTTGTAATTGAATCATAGCTTTAATATGTTGACTCCAGCTTACACACTGATGCAGCAACAAAAATGACATTTTTGCAATCGATAAATTTAAGATTTTAGTCAGTTACTGTGTTGTTTCAGTATGTGGGATTTTTCTAGTGTAGGTACCCGGAAAACAATGTCGTTTCAGTGGCCTCGGTCGCTCATCTCATAATAACCGGATTTACCGGTTTTAAGTATTATTTGGGGAGAAAAAAGTACATGCGCTTTTGTGATTTTTTTTTTTGGCAGAAAAAAAATATGCGAATTGTCTTCAACATATTTTAGCTACACTGAGATTCGCGTTTAACCAAAAGATGGTCATATTTAAAGATTGTTTCAATGAATTTTTATTTGCGGGGAACCAATGGAGATGTCCCAACCCCAATATACATTTATTTAGTACATGTATTTACCTGTTTTATGTTCATCGTGTTATACTGCTTAGATATTGATATCTCAAGATATCTTATACATCGAGGAATAGGCGGACTAGTGAGGGACAAATATTGTAACTACTGTAAAATAATGCATCGTTATTACGAATGTATTCGTTAAGGCAAAAGATGCGGGTCATTTATATTCAAATTTACAAACCAGACTGCCAGATGTTGTCTTCGTCTATATTCTGCGACTGATCATGCATTCATTAAGCCTAATCAGCGCGTCGGTTTGCATTTACGTCTCATTATAGGTTACAATGGCAGCTCTATGGTTACAATCCAAATTTACAGACCAGTAATTGCCCTCTTCTGTATACAATTATTAATTCCGAGGCTGATCAGCCACGTACAAGCATATTACTCTTGGCAGGACTAGTGTTCGTCAGTTGCCATCATGTTTCTGGGAGTGTTGTTTCTTCTGTTCCTTACCAGCCAGGAGGTCAGTGGTTTCTGGAAGAATGGGAGCCAGGATCCTACCTACTCACACTTGGTAAGAATCCTGTAATAGCAACAGTGGATGAAATACTGCTTAACTCACAGTTCATTTGGATAGCTTGCGACGTCACTTTAAAGAGTCCCTGTTCAGATTGGCCTGGAATCCGGCTTCAAATTTGTATGACACTGTTCAGGGTCAAAATTGACACTTTTCTGGGTCAAAATGATATTTGTGTGACACTTTTCCGGACCATTTAGACGGAAACCATAGCAAATTCCAGAGTTTTTCTTTTAACAACTGTGTAAGCTTTTGATTTTAATTGGTAAAATCTTCAACATTCCGAATTCAATACTTTCAAGGGAGAAACTACACTCTTGAAACATACTGGTACAGGGCGAGGCAAAATAATATGGGCCAAAGTTCACCTTTTTGTGATGGCAAATAAAGTGTTTCCTATGAATGGCTAATACTTTGTCTTCCACGGGAATTTTGAATGTTTTAAATAAGTGGCTGTGGTGAGGAGTTTAATATGCCATTTTCAATAACTTCAAGTGAGTCAGTCACCGTGCCTGTAGGTTTTTATTTGCTTCACATAAGAACGCGATTTCAATAAACTTGTTGAACCATGGAACCGTGGTCAGAGTGTTTTTAGCGTGTGTTCTTTGCTAACACTTTTCTTCAAAATGGTCATTTGCACTTGTTTTGATAATTGCTACATATTTTTTTCATATTTTCTTTAATTCGGGTCCACATCAGTCTGACTCACCCTGTACTCCAGAAATGAGTGGAATTGTGGAAGCTACCTAAAACGTACGCAGTTGTCTGAGCTTTCGAATAGATTTTCCTTGCGCAAAGACTTATATTCAGTCGGTCAGTCGGTCAGTCAGTATTCATTTGGATATACACATCGAGGACATGCTCGTCTCTGGGTACAGCAAAACGTCTGTGACGTATATCCACTATCATTCTAAAGTGGGGGAATCCACAACCTACGCCTCGTTACAATGAGACTATTTTCGTTTTTATTTATTTTCCAACAAACAGGGTTTCTATCAGAAGAACCTGACATGCAACGACGCCGGAACCACGTGCCAGGTTTGCTTCAATGCGCATTCTGACGGACGAGCTTATTCACGTATGTTTTCTTTCATTACATATTTACGCAGGCGTACATTTTTGTAGCCTTTCAATCAAAAGAATCCAAAGATGCAAACCATGAGTGTCTTTGGCTTTTCCGCCATCCACGGAAAAGCCATTGTTTTTGTTCTGATTGTCTTTGCTTTTCCGCTTAAAAGCGGAAAAGCGTTTGTTTTTGTTCTGATTTTTTTTTTTTCTTTTTGTTCTTATATACCAAATCCCATAGTACACGATTTTTCTGAACACGATTTGTAAACATTGTATCTTAACCAAACTTGACATAAGGGAGGACCCCTACCCAAAGACATTCCGCTTAACACGACTCCACGATGACGTCATTATAGGTCATGTGACGTCCTCTTAAGGTGTATATTTTAAAGCCCTACATCTAGAGAACTGTTTGTCCGATTGGGTTGAATATCGGTATTATTATTTATATAGACAGGGATGTGTTATAAGTAAAAAAAAAAATGAGGTGAAGTAATGATGAGGTCATCGTAGGTTATGTCACGTCATCCTTAAAGCTACATATTTTAAGGTCCTGTATCTAGGGAACTGTAAGTATGATTGGGTTTAAACTTGGTATGTAGGTATACTGGGATGCGTTATAGGTAAACATGTAAATGTCGTTATGGTAACGTCACCGAGTGATTTTATATGGATTTTTGAATTTTTGAACCTTTTAGCCACATCTCATTAACAGAACAAGCTAAATTCAAAATTCTTTTTGTAAGAGGTATGTTAAATATGTCATACATATTTGTTCACCAAAAATTGAAAAGTGTGTGATGCCATGATGACGTAGTCAAATATGCAATTTTTAAATCACATATAGGGTTAGGTCTGCTCTTGGATAGGAAGAAACTATTATTAGTATACAAAATCCGAAGTGAACGTTATGTTGACGTCATCACCCGAAGTTTTATTAATTCTTTACCTTTTTACAATTTCTTCTTGGTTGGAGTCTGGATTTTATAGTGTTCTTATTTTTGTAAAATTGATTTGTAGACGTGATCCAATATACGACCGAACCCTACAAGTTGGAATTTACCAACTTCGCCGGAAGTCATGAACACAAATACTCCATCAGTCAAGGTGAGTGATAATAGTAAAAACAAACAAACAAACAAACAAACAAATAAACAACCCCAACAACCCAACAAACAACCCATAAAACACACGAATCACCACCGTATAAGATTATATGATTATGTTCAATTAAAGTGGTGTACATGTATTTCATAATAGTGTGGCACGGTTGGAGTTTGACAAGCCTTTATCCCACACACAAAAATATATTTATTAGCCTCGCGCGAGGAAGAGCGGTTACCCAGACGCAAGGAGGAGGGATACTTAACGAACGGCGGACTAAGCCCTGTTGTTGTTTTTTGGTTGAAATATACCACCGCTCTGTTAATTGAATTAGTAGTGTGGCGAAACAGTCGGTGGACTGGTGCGAGTTTATCTTGGCTCGCCTGGTTCCCCGACGTCGCGCACGTAGTGTATAGCGCATTGTCAGATGTTCAGGCGGTTCGTCTGCAGGCGCCGTGGAGTGAGCATCGGAAAGCGATTTGTGCCGATTAGGCCCAAAAAAAAGTCTCCGGTTTCTGGTATGCGCGCGCGTCGCCGTAGCCATGCGCGTCGGCAAAATGAAAACGTTTTTTTTTTCAATGAAAGATGATGTCTCAAAACCGCCAAACTCACTGGTTTGACTGGAATCATGCTGCTGCACAATTTTAACGTGTTTTTAGATTGGGTTATGGTCGAGAATAAGCTTTATGTGGCCTCTCTGGACTCCCATATAACAATCAGGTACAAAAAAAAAAAAGCCGCGTCGCCGCACCACTTTTTGGGCAAGCTCCATACCAGAAACCGGAGACTTTTTTTTTGGCCTTAGAAGATAAACGAAGGACGCTCACAGGGGGAACGGAATGATAGAAACGCGTTAAAGGGTATGAAACGAACTCCAGTGATGTGCACTGAATGAGACACAATAGCATGAATCTGGCAAAGGGACAGAGACAATGAGCATACAGGATGGAATAATACTTTATTTATTCATGAAAAAAAGTAAAACTGCTGCAAACTGCTTACTGACTGGATGGACCTGAAATATATAAATCTAAAATTAATGTGGCCTGACGTTGCGAACTTAGCAAGTTCTTCTTCAGAGGCTAAAACAGAAATGACAGAGATACATACATTAACATGGGGGTGCACACAAACATGCAGGGCTGAAAGAAGAAACACAAAAGGAGGATTAGGAGGGAAAGGTGTGGAAAGATGCAGGGGAGGGTGGATGAGAGAACAAAGAAACAAAGGGAGATGGCAAACCACAAGGGGTCTGGTGTAAACAGGGGAGGGACCAGAAAGGGGAAGGATCAAAGGTCACAGGGAGTGGGAACGGACAAAAGAGTGTGAGAGTGAAGGGATGATGCGGGGGGGGGGGGGACAGTATTGAGGTGGAAAGGGATGAAAGATAGCGGGAGATGTGTAAACACAAACAAGGAAGACCAGATGGATTATCTGTAACAGAGGACAATGGAGGAAGAAAAGGATTAATCATTTCCAAGTTGGATGTTGAGACCATGTGGTTGAATAGTTCGAAGACGATTCATCCACACCTTCTCTCTGCTGAGGCGAACTGACTCTTTGCGATGGCCAAGAGATTCAATGCCCTGCAAAATCATATCAGAAATTTATTTATTCAGATTAATTGGTAAAAACACCTGTCTCCCAAAAATACAACTATCCAATTAAAAGTAGTATACCAAATTTGATTAAAAACCGTCCAACAGAGTAAAAATACATTAACAACAATAATTCCCTTAATTACAATAATTCCCTGAATAATATGAAAAATCTGTGCGACAATTACATGTAGTCGTGTATATTATAATTATTTTGAGTTGCATTATAACAGTGTGTTAATTATCTCAAATTTCTGAAAGATTAACGAAATACAAAGCCAATTGCAAGACTGAGCAGGAAAATATATACTAGAAAAACTGCATAGTTATATTTCTATTTGATAGCATTTTTTAATACAACCGTTGAATGTCAATGAATCGAAAAATAAAAGTTTTGAATTTATGGGACGGAGCAGCTTTTTGTGCATTTTCACTTTGACGTAGGCCATGATGACATTTCATGCCAGATTGACTTATTCCTTAAACTTGAGCAGCCTTCGTATTTCTTAGACCTCATGGGTAGACTTTATGCGTATAGCGGCCATCTTAGAGGGCATCCTTCGTTATTTTAATTCAGTAACAATGAGTGCTTAAAAAGGTTTAATTCTGGTATTTCACAGCAAGACAAATGTATTGCCTTGATGACTGCTACCTATAAGGTCCATTATACGCCTTTTTGAAATATTGTGGGCAAGAGAGAGCGCCTTTTTTACAGTGGGTGACCTCTCTTGTATATTCACCCCGCAAATGCATTATATTATGTTATTCATTTTTTAAAAATTATTTCATTGAAAATAAAACATGACAAAAAATAAAAAGCCCCGCTTCCTCCTTTTTTTTCAAACACCCGGACGAGAAACATGTTTTTTTCTATTCGGCCTAAGGAGCCAGCCGACAGGTTGCTTGTATGAGGCTGCATCCTAAGGCAAAAAAAAAAAGTCTCCGGTTTCTGGCATGTGCGCGCGTCGCCGTTGCCATGCGCGTCGGCAAAATGAAAACTTTTTTTTTTCAATGAAAGATGATGTCTCAAAACCGCCAAACTCACTGGTTTGACTGGAATCATGCTGCTGCACAATTTTAACGTGTTTTTAGATTGGGTTATGGTCGAGAATAAGCTTTATGTGGCCTCTCTGGACTCCCATATATTTGCACTAAGTTTAGTCGGGCACCATTTGCAGTCATCAGCCGACATTGGAAGCAAAAAAAAAAAAAAGCCACGTCGCCGCACCACTTTTTGGGCAAGCTCCATACCAGAAACCGGAGCCTTTTTTTTTGGCCTTAGTGAGTTAACCTCGTTGTAGTGTGGGCAACACGGCGCGCTGTTGAGGGCGAATGGTGAGACTTTAGAGTAACAATAAGCAAGCGAGACCTTTTATTGTAAAGGGGAAATTAGCCTGGGTGGCTGTGGGTTGAGCTGGTGACTGGGGACCTAAGGTTCGTGTGGTATGTGCAGCAATATTTCCTGGTCGGAAATTGGGTTGCCTGTAGCCTGTCGACCTTTTGTCGCCAAGAGTCACCTCGGGGTTTATAAACCGCGCTCCGTAACGTGAGCCAGCGCTTATTGTATGTTAGGTTGCATGTGAGGGTTACTCTGGTAGGTAAAGTCTTGATCAGTGTGTGCAGTTCATAACTTGTTGCTGTTGATCGCACTGGGTGTGCACAGTGAGGTTCTTGCCACTGTGGGGTAATCGTTTGGGGGAACGAGGTTAATTACATAGAGCCCTGTTTAGGCTGGGTTTTGTAATCATTGTACAATAAAGTGTGTATTGCTGTGTAAGGCTTAAGGGTTAACGTTGCTCTGCGAGGTTTAGTTGCACTCATTGAACCTTGTGTACTTGGACTAAATAAAGAGTTGTTTCTTGTTGCTCTCTAGGCCACATGTGTAGTGAGGTTTATTGAGGTTCCCTGGTCACCTCTAGGTTGCTTGCCACGTGAATGTAATTCCTTAAGGGTTGGTATATTTAAAAAAAAAAAAAAAAAAAAAAACAGACAGGCCTAGGACTTGAATTCTCCTTTTGTGACATTTTCTCCCCTTATTTGCGTGGAGTATTTTTAATTGATTATTAGTTTCTTAAATGTTTAAACTTGTATCAAAGATGGGCGGACAAACTGTAACGTACATGTAAGTTGCCGTTGCGAAAGTTACCTTCATTTTAGGGTATGTGGCCAAAATCTGATATGAGATTTTCTTCATTACCTTACTGATAAATTCAGTTACCAGTAAATAAATGGTGTGATGTTACCTTTATCAATGCATGTCCAGTATGAGGAGACTTGTGAATCAAGACTATGCGTCCGTTTTATGTAACGAAAGTTACCAAAGTTTAAACTTTTGCCATTCCATCCCAAAAAAAAGCTTTTCCGCTTTGAATTCATTTTGTTCAAACAGACTATGCTACGTGTTTAAATGAAAAAAGTCTGACTGTTGAAACCAATGCATTAAGTTGTGAGACTCGTGTATGCGTGTCAAAGTGCCTAAAAAGGTAACAAAAGTTACTGTGAAATTGCCCAAATAGTAAAGACGTCAGTTTGTGTGAAAATTTTTACCGACAGCGGCAGGAGATGCGTTTTCTGCTGCGCATGCAAAACAGGGAAATTCCTGAGATCGCATTAGCACGACTGTTCTCTTCCCTTATTTTGTGTTGTTTTGCGTCCTGTTACGTTCCGCAGATGATCCAACCCAGGCCAACCGACTGTGTTACGAGCTCCAAACGACAGACGAGAAGTTTGTTCTTTGCCTGGATACTCGCTTCCCTCCCGGTGTAGTGGTGCCGGACACCTGTGCCTCACCCATCGCCGTGGTCTCACTGCAATTTAACGTTGGAGACAAGGAGATGAGGGGCGTACAGGTGTTAGTGTGTAAGCCTTAGCAATCAGGGGCGGCAATGTAAAGGGTGAAGTTTAGGCCCCCTCAACCAACCAACCCCCCTCCCTCCACCACCACCCCACCTAATGATATACGCACAAAAGTGGTAATACTGTCGGCAAATAGTATACAAATAAGGAATTTTTCGAGTGGTGAAGTAAAACTATAGCCTCCCGAGGTGATCCATTGACATTCTAGGGAGGCTAGTTTTACTTCACCATGAGATAAAGCATTCATTGTTTGTTTTATAACACTTCACCCACAGATTCTGCTTGCTTTTAATGTTTTAAATTATTTAAATCTGAACACGGTTAAAATAACCTTTAATTTCAATACAAAATTGGTGGGAAATGCATTTCTCTCTTCCAAACCACCCCTTCACGAAATTTTTGAACCCAACTCAGCAGTGATAGGTGTCTGTACGCCATCCCAGGCCCATGCATTGTGATTATTGTAACGTAATACTCGAGCAGTAGTAAGGTCTTCGTGGGGGAACGTCTGTTTCTGTTACTTTATTCGACACGTTAATAAAATGACCGATGAACTATTCTTCTTGATTTCCAAATGATTGTTTATTCCTTACTGTCTTTAATTCTCAATTGGATTTAATCACACATTATTTCTGGTTTGGTACTGACCTAATCCTGACAGCTGAACGTTAGTTCTCAAACACTGCTTATAATTCCTTTGGAACCTCTCTCGAAGCCCGCCAAACGTGAACTGCCTTTTCAATCCGCGCGCCAAGCAAGCCAAAAATCTTAAGCACGTAAGCTGATCATGTAGTGATCACGCGGTGATCACGCGGTGATCACGCGCCGCGCATGGATCAGGCGACCGGAAGCAGCTGCCAGGAACTAGGTCCGTGTCAGTGTATAGAGCCGCCAGGCGACCAATTCGCCACAGTATTATACCTAAGGCCAAAAAAACTCTCCGGTTTCTGGTATGCGCGCGCGTCGCCGTAGCCATGCGTGTCGGCAAAATGAAAAGGGTTTTTTTTTTCAATGAAAGATCATGTCTCAAAACCGCCAAACTCACTGGTTTGACTGGAATCCTGCTGCTGCAAAAATTTAACGTGTTTTTAGATGGGGTTATGATCGAGAATAAAGCTTTATGTGGCCTCTCTAGTCTCCCATAAAATTTGCACTAAGTTTAGTCGGGCACCTTTTGCAGTCATCAGCCGACATTTGAAGCAAAAAAAAACAGGTCAGTAAAAAAAAAAAAATAAAGCCGCGTCGCCGCACCACTTTTTTGGGCAAGCTCCGTACCAGAAACCGGAGACTTTTTTTCTTTGGCCTAAAGCTGATGAGGTATATTTGTGTAGAAAAAAAAACGCTGCGTTTATTCCAAGAGGGAAATTGGTAAGACATTGATATTCAGATGCACAATTATTTCTTCAAAATGTGCTCCGTACGTTAACAAATAAGTCATTAAGAAGGAATTGTGTTTGACACCCCGGTGAAACATGGATCCGGATGCGGTGAACGATGCTCTGTACTACTCACAATGCGGCAAGCAGCATCGGCATGGGCGACGATCCCGATGAAAATACATGTCCTTTCCTCGCCCCAAAGTTTACTTCCTGTTTTAAACTTAAATTTGTATTTAATTATCTATTTTTCAGCTGATGGACGGCATCAACAATACACTGTAAACAGAACCCGTAAAAACACTGTCAATTTCCCGTACTTTTTACGGTTTATTACCGTTATTGCTCGTATCGTCACAAGAAAGAACGCGCTACGTGCATTTCCCGTAAAACTTGGTGCCCTGACGCATGCTGGGATTCACAATGCTTTGTATTCGTAACTTTTCAAAACCCCTCCCCTTTCAAACCCTCACAACCGCCTAGTTTTTAAAGCTGTGATTCGTGTGCACTCACGCAACGTTCGCTACGTGCTGATCATTGGGACGTCACAGCCGTAATGCTTTGATATTGCGGAATTTGGAGAGCCAAACAGCTAATCCTGCGGTGTTGACCAGCAATAGGTTGACCCCTTTCTGTGGGATCGGTAAAAAGTTGTAAATGAAAATTACAACTTACAGATGCAAGTTATGTTACAACTTAAAGATAATTTCACATTAAGTGATTTGAAAACCACTATGCGTGTAAAAGACAAGCTGCAAGACGTATGCATACCCCACTCCCTTTACCCCTACACTCAGCTCTGACGCCACCCACTTTGTATTCCATTACTTTACGGCAAATTGCCGTCAAATTTACGGGAAATTCGCGTTAAAATTACGGTCACCGTCATTTTTGGAAACCCGTAACTGACCGTAATTTTACAGTCTTTTGTTGGCAGCCCGTTTGACAGTGCTTTTACCGTAAAATTACGGGCAAATTTTTTACAGTGTACCCCTGTGACTTGTCCATTTTTGCGTAGATTCCAATCGGAGTTTTCTAAATTAAAAATATATAACTCTGTAAAAAGATGTAAAATAGTATTCGTCCACTACCGATTTTATATTGAAATCTAGTTGAACACTATAAATAGTGAGGAGAATAGGAATAAAAGGGGTTTGTATGCATTGATGTTAAAATGTTTGGCTTTTTTTTACAGCACACCTTGATTCAGGTGGCGAAATAAAAACCGATCTCGACAAACAAAAATACTCCTAAGTACCGTCATGTTTCGCAATAGGAATTTGAAGCTGTTTAGTGGGTTTCACATTTTCGGGTCCATTTCGAATGTGATGTTATCGGGAGTTAAAGTACGTCTTGAGCCCAAACGGTTTTACAGACAACCGTGTTCAAGGAAACTCATATACGGGAACAGTTGGGGGGGGGTGGTTTTTTTTACTTTGGCCCTCCCCAAGAGAACATAAAGCTAGTAGAAAAACCACAGCTAAAGTTCATAGATTATGAGCAGGGGGCATGTTAAAGGAAAAAATTATGGACAGTTGATTTAAAAGATTGGCTAGATGGAGCTAACACAGCAAAAAAAAACAGCCAAAAATCGCCCGAACTTTTGAAAATTTGTAAAAAGAAAAAAAAATATGGTGCAAGGTTGCAGACTTGAGTGCTTGAGTGATTTTTTTCAGTTGCTCTCCCCGTACCAAATACAAGTCCCCCCCCCCCAAAAAAAAAAAAAAAACCAATCTAACCGCTTTCCACTTTTGAATGACTTATCGAACGAAAACTCGCCAACGTACAGTTATGAAATATTCACAATTCAGATTTTGAAGTCCTGAAGACGGTCAGAGCATACTGACCGGAACGTCGAGTTTATACCTCTGGTTCTTTTCAGAACTATTGTCTTAGTTGAGAAATTGTTCTTACATCGTGTTTTCGCGGTTACACCTCTATGTTCCGACACCCCTATGTTCCGACTGCACATATTCCTATTCCTAACCCTAACCCTAACCCTAACCGGGAGTAACACAATCTAGGTTGTCGGAACATAGGGGTGTCGGAACATAGAGCAGTCACCGTTTTCGCAATCCTTTCATTCATTAGTATATCCACCATACATAGCCTCAAATCTTACTATATTTAGATTTGGATTGATATGTGGCCCGATAATCATTCAGGCATATCTTTTGTGCGTTTTGGGTTCAAAAATGACCAAAACAAAAGTGTATTTACCGAGGGTTAAGTTACTGCGTGGTGTGGAATTAGTGCCACCTGATATCAAGAAAATTAAAATCCTAGATATTTGTCACTATCTCTCTAGATTGGATGAAAGGCTTGTTTCATTGGTAAGAGGAGTCATGGAAATTATAACCCCCATATACACACACAAAGAACTCATGAGGTTAATAAATATTTAATTACCATTAACTGTCTACACCATGTATGAAAGAAAGAGCGCATAATTCAGGAAGACAATGGCTCGACAAAAACTGTTTAAAAAATGGTTATAATAAACAGTACTCTGATATAAACTATGCTGCAGTGGTGTATAAATACTTCCTTCTCAAACCCAAGCCTGTGATCAGAGGCCACCGTTTGCATAGCGATGCTCAACAAAAGAGTGCCAAATTTTAGAACCTAGAGGTGGCTCAGAGGTCATGGATAGATTGTACACAGTGGCACGTATCCATGGAGCTAACGTGTGGTTGGATTCAAGTTGTAAAGGATGCATTCACCGCGCTATTTTCGAGTTTTCACCTCGAATTATCGATATTTGCTTTTCGTTTGCTTTATTTTCCTGGCATTAAAACAGTCACACACTTCTGAACGATAAAAGACCATTATCATGTTGCAGCCGTTTGGTTTTTTTTCCCATTCAAATCAATGTAACCAAAGCGAGGCTGGAAGGAGAAATAGTCTGGTTCCTTTTTGCAGAAAAAAATCATATAATACTGTTATTGGATACAGGAAACATGACTAAAATGATGTAAACATGATAAAGGTCTTTTCCCCCTCCACCTGCGTTGAGTTATTGAGTCACCATTGTCAAAAAAATCTGAAAGACTGGCTGCTAGACAACAAATCCGGCTCTCACAGGGTGGGTGTGGGTGTGCGACTGTGAGCTTGTCTTACATACGCAGTGTGGACTTCCGAACAAAAGACGTCCACATAATGTAGGTAGCACCGACGTTGTGTGGACTTGCCCCACGTCCACACAGTGTTTCCCCATTTCTGGAAAACAGGTTTAGAGGCATTTTTGGGTTAGGTTTATCTGTAGCAGAATGAAGAGAAACACTAAAGGGAATCATAGAAAAAAAATTGGGTTGAAAGAGTTTTCACAGTTTGAGAAAAATGAGTTTTTTCACTGGTTTTTCTTAACTACACGAAAGCAATGGAAAGTCCACACTAGTCATGTGAAACAAGTATGCGTGGGTGGGTGAGTGGGTGTGTGGGTGTGTGTAGGGGGAAGGGTGTCCAATTATGCGCAAAATAAAATCCCATTTTCTGAAGGTTGAAGACGGCCACAATAGGAGTAAAGTATTTGTTTGTGCTAAAACAAGGTAGGCTATACACGTTGGAACGTTAGGGGAAAAAACAAATCCGATTTACTTGAAAAGCAAGGCAGCTTTAAATACAGGCAAAACAGTATTTGAGCTTATGTTGCACGCAAAAGAAACCCACAACGTTTAATCGGATTGTGTGCATTCTCGCAGTACAATAAGTTGTGAGGAATTATTGACTTGGAATATAGTTCAATTGATATTTTATGCCATGTCGAAGCGATTATTACCAAGACAGGGGCAGATCCAGGAATATGTGCAGGCAGGGAGAGGGGGTTCATCAGCACAAAAATGCTGAAACTTGGCCTCCGTACAATCAATAGGTGGGGGGTGGCTCGTTCCATACTTTTAACGGGGGCGCTGTTTAAACCTAACGATCATCAACACTATATTTTAAACGATTTGTGTGGATCCCGCGGTGTTCGTGATAGCGGCGTTCCACTGTATTGAGTTTCCTGATTCTAAATATGGATCGCACAATTTCGTGGAAATCCTAACGACGAATCCATCAAGACCACGACTCCATTTAAATCCCATACACCTCATGCCTGATGTTCAGTTTGGGATCAGCGGGAAAAGAATGAAAACATGACATACGGGGCAGGGTGGGGGTTGGGTGGGGGTGGGTGGGCGGCTTGATAAGTCCTTGTTGTGGAAACGACCATCACTGTAGCTTGCAGCACATTGCGGTTGACGTAACCTTCCGGTGATATGCACTTGAAAAACACAGAAAGAAGGTTGATTTAAACGGTACATGTAGTACACTCTAAAATAATCCGGGTTTCGTTTCGCTTAATACCTTTCAGGTTCAAAACTGACACTATTCAAGGTCGAAATGATACTTCTTTGAATCGTTTCCGGGTCATGTTCGCCCTTATAACCATGGCAACGGTGTAATTGTCACCCACGGGCCCTGAAAAGCATCAGGCCGAAGGGAACCAGAATTCCGGATCTATCTGACCATAGACTTTTAGAGTGTAATTTATCCAATTTGCACCTACGCCACGTACTGAAGTTGTGTGTACATGTTTTCACAAGTAAAGGTCATGAAGAAAAATAGTGAATTGAAAATGTTCCAACCTCGTCCAACTGATCAGGCTTACGCTTGTAACTGTTTTCCCTTCCGTTGCCTGTAATGCTATAATAATAGATGAGGTTTTTGTCATGAGAGGGCCGACGCAACTGCCCAATAGCATGCACTTCTATCACTTACGACAGAGAGATGTCCCTTGTTTTATACTGGCCCGCCTCCTACCTAATTAGCAGGAACTCCAAGCAAATATCAATATAAAGAAAGATTTCATCAGGTAAGTGCACTGCAACTGATCTTGGTATGAGGGATGTCGGACGTACTTGTAAGTTACGATGCACTTGTAAGTTTACCGGTGTGCGGCAACAGCGCCACCTTGCGGTGGCCTTGGCATTCTTCACGTTGCCATCGCCTCCGCTGTTGGCCTGTCCGCTGCACACCAACTTTCAGGTAAATTTCTCTATTTTGTTTAACTGTAAATTCCATTTAATTTAGATAATCATATTTTTGGGGAATATAGCAATTGTGGGACAACTTTGGTAACGTTTAAAGGGATATATAAATGGGTAATTTAGGTCAAACTTTTCTGTAACTTTTCGATCGATGAACAAATGGAGGCCCTCTTGCGGTACGTTCAGAATAGTTCGTATACATGTACATGTATCTCATGCCCAAAATTGACGATGCCATGACTGAAAACTATTGTTGTTATCCTTGTATTAAAGTTGTTGCAATCATATGGATCTTCAGTGAAGTTAGTACTAAGGTTTATTCATTTTGACTTGACACATATAAACAAGCTTTTCTGTTCTTTTAGTCACATGAAATTGTACATGTAAATGCACATGTAGGAAGATTTATCACATGTAAACAAACATGTCCTTGGGGAATTTATAACGTGAGTGCCCTACTTATAAATATGATTGGAACTTGGATTTGTGTAGAATATGTGGACTTTAATTAAGCTGGATTTTATCTCTAAGGTGACACAGTAATTAGAGAGTAATCCGAGAGTACTTGTGAAATATTGATTCACAGTCTTTATTTCAATTCACATGTTAATTAATGACTCAAGTGACAACTACAGTAAACTCTTTGTCATTGCAGTCAGTAGGTAAGTCCATATACGGTAAACAAATTAGGCTTTCATTAAATTCCAGTAGGAAAACTGACCAGGGTAATTAATTTCCTGACGGTTCCTCAATTTAATGTGTCGTTATCTTGCATCAAAGTTCTCGTCTGATGATTTTCAAACTATACATGTATACATTTTGTCTTAAGTTAACTTTCAGGGAATACTTGATTTATTTTGTTTTCTCTCTCTTTTTATTTTGATTCCTCACGTTGCCATCGCCTCCGCTGTTGGCCTGTCCGCTGCACACCAACTTTCAGTGGCTGAAATAAACCATCACATAGAGATCCGAATCCTGAGTGTTCGCTGTGTGTTCTTCACCAAATCACCACAGCTGACCAAACAGCCCCCCCCCCCCACATTGGTTTTGACTTTTTTTCTTTATTGAATTAGGATGGTGCATCACCTTCATCATTTAGTCATAATTTAGTTGGACATTCTTATGAATTTAGAACATGAGTGAATGAACCACCAGCAGTAATTCCAATTGATTCCAACGGGCAAAATTTGCTATACAGTGCGTGCAAGTCAAAATAGCTCCGGCGACTTATTTTGGTCCATTGTTTTGGATTTGGTGACATGACACGCATCAGCTTTCTTTCATGTAATGATTTTGTTTTCTGTTTCGCAAGGAAAACTACCTTGATTTTTAACATCTACCTGGAGGAATTTTGTCACGAAAACCGTGCAAATTGGAGCCCATACCATAATTTACAAAGTAAGTCAGCTCCATACGCAGACAAAACGAGCGATAAAGCCAGTCGACCCATGTAGACTTTGGTATTAGACATGAGAGCTCCGTCAATTATCAATTAGCTTGAGCAACGTTTAGTCGGTCCTTTTTAAAGAGTCAAATTATTTTATCAACTAGCTTCAAACCGAGTGATAAATTATTTTTGCCATGTGATTTGCCATCAAAATATTGTCTTTTAAATTCAAATATTTCCAGAGATTCTAAAAAAAAAAGGGGGGAGGGAACTTTGTACATGTGGACTGAGCTGAACGCCATCTGAAACTAGGTGACGCTTTTCATGCACACATATTTACAGACGTCGACGCGAGTTTGCCGACAAGAGGGACGACTTTAATACGAACAGTAATGGCAGTTTTGGGTATGACCATCCACAGTTTAACTCCCTCACCTAGCAATGCCCGTGAGATTGGTTTGTCACAGAATCTTATGAATCAACGAAACCTGCTGTGATATATGCAATGTGCTCACAAATTATGCGCAGTCGGTACAGAAACAAGTTAAAAGTAAATAACAAAATGAAAGGAACAGTCTTTTCGTGCCTTGTTTTCAACATTTCTAATCGACTTCACAACAAAATAACGTCTTGGGAGAAAGTGTCGGTAAATAATTTTACATTAGGGAGACCTTTATTGTTAGGTTAATTGTATGTCTCTCTCTAGAACGGATTGTTATGCAAGTAGCATCATAAACAATTATCCTGTCGAAAATAGTCTAATATTTTGGAAAGGGGCATTTACAAATGGGGGTATTGGGAATGTTTTGCTTGTGCATTAGATTATTCGAATGGCTCCCTGAAGTGTCCCTTTGGTTGTTGTTATAATTGCGATTTTTGGCTCGTTTATTACATCTTAATAATAATGTCTATACGCATTACGACCTTCATCGATGGTTTTACACAATGCATTTACTTACTTCGATTTACATCAATGTTGTTGCAGTGAAGTAATGTGTTTTGCAAAGCAATCTTAAATATTTGTAATGAACTTAAACTGTACTTTTTCCGCAAAATATGATTTTGATTTTAGCAATAGCAATATACAAGGAAAGACTCACTGACAACCGGGAATGCAGTCACGTTTATCTTGAGTCAGTCACATGTCCAGTCACAAGTTCATCACAAGTCAATTCACAAGTCCGACTACAAGTGAAGGTGCATTGAACAATAACAAATGAATGCCAATGTCAAAGCTCATTTGACTAGCGTGTGATTTAAATTGGATAACTAATGTGACTACTTGCATGGGCAAGTGATTGACTCGACTACATTATTCCCGCTGACAACACAATAATTAATAACCGCAAAAGCGTCAAAATCAAGATGTTTTGATTATTTACAAAGTTGTAACAGTTTGTATGTATAATTTACTTTTTCCCCTGATAATTAATGGCTGAGCAATAATATACATATTTTTTGCAGAATCTCGATATGAATTATATTAACTCATTTAGGATATTTGGAAATAGGCTAGTTATGTATACGTCAGTAGGTATTTTTGTACTCGATAACGACATGCGATAATTTGTAAATAATTCCATAAAGTGGATTACAGGTCATACAAACTATAGGCCTACGCATTTGAATTGTGCATGAAAGGCTTTATCCTTCTTACATGAATTCAACCTTAAATACACTATTTTATTGCTAATAATAACTTTCTGAGCAATTCCTTTTTTTCACACTGCAACAAAGGCATTTTTTTTTCATTTATATTTCGCTTCTAGAAAGTTGGTGATGGGTCGTGAGACATTATCACTTTTTTGTTGAACAAAAATTCTGATTTTGACAATAAATCATTGTAATCACATTGAAGGTTTTCATATTATGTTACAAGCGTTATACGTGGCTACAGTCGATTTGGATGTACATGTAGAAGAGATTAAAGCAACGTTTCATATGATTTTAACTTCGGTAATTGCCGTTTTGCAAACTCATCCAACGATATCTTTTTTTTTTTAATACATGCATTTCCTTAGTATTCGACAAACACCTCCAGAACGACTGACATGCATACAAATAATTCGAAGTGAAAAACCTTTGAACCAATTCAAATGTCGATTTCTTTACTTACAAACAATTGATATCATTTCAAGTCGAAAGTTATTTCTACTGCCAAAAAAGAAGTGCTCCAACAATTTGGAATGTTGTAGTGTACCACAAATTACGGCTAAAGGAATTATATTTACAGATTTTCTGGTTCTTTGAATTATGTGATGAATCATCAAGCTCTCCTCTTGTTGACCTCCAAAACTGACATTAAATTATCATTTTCTTAAAAAAGAGCAGAAGATCCAGTCGCTATAATTTCACAAATCAAAATGACATTTTCGTTTTATGATTTTTTTTTTCTAAAAAGCCGCCTGTGACATACATGTAACTACACTCAAATCTTGTATTCTGTCGTGTCTGTCATTAATTTTCTGTTTGCGATCATCGTAGTGACGGATGACCAATAATGAACATTCACCGAGTAATATGTTCCTGTCGTGACATGGGCGTCACATTCAGACCGCAGCTTTAATGTGGAAGGGTTCTAATTTAAGGGAAGATTAAACATTCATACATCTTTAGCTTTAAGTAACCGTTGGCGACGATGTCTTCAAACTTTGGGGTCTGAATTGAACAATTTAGAAAAATATAATAACGCTTCGTGTTTAAAATTCGTCAGTGTTGGAAGTTGAAGAAAAGAACGAATACATAATGGGACATAATATTAAGACATCATTTACATGCTCGTTGTAAGTCCTTTGTTATTAATTTGTTTTGTTTATCTTTATGTATTTAAATGTATACCTAGGCCTCCATTAGGCCTTATACAAGCGGGCATAAACAGACCAAAAAAGGGGGCATGGGAAGGCGGTTTTATACTGGATAACATCGTTAGTATCACACCTTGTGATATATCTTTACTGAGCACAGGTCAGCCACTGCCAGCTGTTGCCCATCTGCTGTAAATGTAATTCCATGGGGGTCGTACAGACCCTGGACCACACAGCTGACAAAATGACCCGTACAATCATAATGGTGTATGTGACCGGTGTTGTACCCTGTGTCCACTGCAAGGTAGATACCCGAGCTGTTGCTGCATACACCGTTGCAGTATTTCACTGGTTTACCGTCAATGGTTGGCTGGATTGTGCTAACAGTCACAGCCTTGCCATCAGAAACCTCCACTATCTCCACTAGTCCCTGCTCCCACTCACTGATAACAATCCAACCATTGCTCAGTACAGCCAAGAAGGAAGGTCGTATCTTCACTGGCATGGTGTGTATGATATCTCTATTCCTGGGATCGAACTGAATCAATACCTTCCTTTTCTCATCACCCCCTAGGATGTTACCGTTGGGCATGGCTACTACACTCCTGAGCTGCCCGTCTGTCTTGCCAACCTCATCCTCTGGCAAAGTGTGGAAATCAAACTTGTGCGTGGTGTCTCTTTGGTAAACCATCACCTTCTTGTCGTCAGTACATACCCACTGATTCGATACGGCAACGACGTTATCTGAAGAAAAAAAATGATTTTAAATAAACTGATCAGATAACTGAAAGTAATTTGACTAGTTTCTCTTGTAAAAAAGTCATTCAAATTATTAACAGAAATACCTGACTGTTTGAAGGGCAAGTGATTGTGATCCAACATATAGCTTCTCATCCTCAATTTACTCGGAGCATTTATGTTTGAAAACGCATATGCAACGTGTACGAATGAGTTGGTAAAATACATATATGGGTTTTGATTAAAAGCCTTTTGACTCGCAAAATGGCCATTATAAACTGTGGATGTTACATGGGATTCGAAATTATGATGCTCGAGTATTCTAGCGTCTATTTCACTACAATCGTATTGGAATTTTTCATTTGGGTGTAAAACAAGAAGATGTATCAGGACACCTTCTGGCACCAGGTGGCGCTCTCTACTGAGGATATTTAAATAGTAAAAATGCATTTCAAAGAATTGGTTAAGTGCTGTTTGCATTTTTAGGTAAACTCGTATTTCCCGATAGTTTTTATTTTTGGGGTGGTGCTTTTGTATGACAACATGAACAATTAGGATGAGGACATTATATTTTAACCCGAAGGTCAAGAAGGTAAGGGGTGGTGAGGGCTAAAAAGAGATAGAAAAAAGTTTGGTAAGATGGAAAAGCAGCCACACTGCCTCCTCCGAAACAACTGTGATTTTACGCAGGAAAGAATTGGGGAACACAAAGCTGATTTTTAAAATGAATAATAGAAGGCATTGTGGATGAGGCCGATTGAAAGCACCTTTTTTGTTTTTGTTTCAGTGTGTCTCTAAAATTGAGAGCGCATAGCAATTTAAATGAGAAAAATGAATTCGGGGACTCGCACAAATTGTCAAATGCTGTCCAAAATGGAATGATAATGTATTACAAAACCCAATAGGTATATATCTTTGCACTGAACATTACAATATGCACTAACAACTCACTTGCAACGACTTGAATGATGTTCTTGGTTTGTCCCTGGTTGTTGCAGATTACAACTCGCTTGTTTGTCCAGTCAGCTACAGCAATCTCGTCAGGGTCAGCAGCAGCTGCAATGCCTCTGGCGAATTCAAACTCCCCTTCACCACTCCCCTGCTTGCCGAATGTATGCTGCAGTTCCCACTTGTCCCTTTCCTGCTCCACCTCGCCCAGATCGATGTCTGTCTGACTCCTCTTGAACCTCAGGTACCAAAGTTTGTGGGGATACTGTGGAGGATGCTGACTGTTCATCTTTGTCAAATCTTTACTGATCACGGGATAGAGTGAAATAAGGTTGCAGTCTGATGCATTACTCGTTACGTCCTTACCGGTGCTATGGGAATGCCTCTTTTTACGCAGCATGTCACTCAGTGTCTTCTCGTGCTCATCCAGTTCCTCAGTTTGTTCCCGTTCGTGGGTAGTGACTTCATCGAGGAGTCGTTTCTCTTCAGCTTTGACCTTCGCTATGACCTCAGCAGCTTTGTCCTGCACCCCCTTTCGGGCCTTTGCCATGTTGTCCTTGACTATCGTCTTAGCTTCAATAGTGTCCTGCAAAGACAACTCAAGGCTTTGTATGTCTCTACCAAGAGCTGAGAAGTCATTCTTCAGTGACTGTCTGTATTCTTTAGAAGCTGTGCCGATGTCAGTGATGTCATGTTTAGTAGTGGGATGATCAACAACTGTGCAGACTTGGCAGATCAGCTCGTCACATGTCTTGCAATAGAATTGTGTGACGCCCTCCTTGTGTTTGTGACATTTGGACTGGTCCGGTTGTTTAATCAGGTTCACCTTCCCCTGACGAATGTCATTTAAAGTTACTACGACATGGTTTGCCGACACTGTGAACCGTAAGTGTGTCTTGTGGCACGACGTACAGATATTCAATCCGCAGTCGAGACAGTGATGCAAAGCCTCGTTATCCTCGTCGCATGTCTCACAGAGAAGCTTCGGGTCTTCTAAGCATGCTACCTTTTTCTGTAATTCAAATTCCTCAATTAGACTAACCAAATGGAAGTTGGTCTTGAGGCCCTGGATGCCAGACTGTGGAAGTACCGTCTCCTGACGACACACAGGGCAAGGGATTTGTGGTGCTCCTCCGTATGTGCCATCACGGTATTTTACAAGACACCCCTCACAAAAGCTATGTAGGCAGTTCAGTACTTTCGGCTGCTTGTATTTATCTGTGCAGATGTTGCACTCAAGATGGGTGCCGATCTTCTCAAAAGCAGAGCCTACCGATGCCATCCCTGTGGAAAATAATACAATTCAACATCACGATCAAGGTTAGTAAATCAATCAACTAATTATGACATTTGTCTTGTGCAGTGATTGGTATCTATTTCTTAGTTCAGTCTATTCAAAATTCTAAAATTTGCAACTTCACATTTTTCAACCGCAGCTACAGCAAAACGAAAGTGCTTGAAACGAAAGGGACTTATCCCATTACGTACTCCAAAGACAAACATTAATGGCGATAAACATATATTAAAGGGGTTGTTTGTCAATGACTTATTACATGACCTCGTACATCTCTGGGTTTTGTTCTACCGTATTTTGTTTTAAGGTTTAGTCAGTTTCGCGATAGGTTCTCACAAGGTTTTGCGTGCCTTGATGATGATAATCGATACAGTTTTTAAGGTTTTTAGATATTTCTTGTTGTTTTAGTGATAACAAAAATGTTTGACTGATGAGCTGCTCAGGTGCCTGAAATCAGAGTCGATCTTGTTGACAGTGTCCGAATATATTTAATTATGTATGAGGTGACCGTCAGGCTAAGATGGGAAACACACAACTGTGTTATTTGTCGAGTATAACTTGCTTGAATATTTACTTTGCAATCAAGTAATATATATGCACTAACTTTGTTTTTACTCGGCATATAAGTTTGGAACCAAAGTGTGGTAAAACATTGGTCAACGTTGCAAGTCTACCTTGGTATAGTGTTTCCTTGGACCTGATATTCAGCATTTTATTTATGACACGCTTCCTTGTTTGGAAATCTGAGGATGAATAGTGTCTACCTTGTAATTTGTCTCGGACGATCTAGTGAAGACAATTCAGGACGGGAGGAGACAAGCTGATACGCCACTGGTCAGAAAAAAAGAGTCTACAAAAAAAACAAGCAAATAAAAATGGATTGTATTGGGACATTTGTATGATTTATTCGATATTCGATAGTGCACGGAATGGTTTTAATATTCCCCGACTTGTTTTCCTCTATATTTCTTAGAACCACTCAAGAGTCAAGAACTCCGTTTCCTTGGCTATAAGCTTACACCTAACGACTTTTGCCAGAAATCAATTATTAGAATAATTGTGTCATGGTTCATACCATGTTTGTCTTGAGTATAAACAATGTATATAACTATTTCATTTAAACTCAGTTCCGTATGAGAAACTCAACTTTACAAATATATCACGCGCCCAAATAAGGCTGATACATTAATTTTACAAAATCTACTGTGTCATTTTAATTAGAAGTCCAAGAGAATTTGAAACATATCGGCCAGTAACGTTTCACCATGCCACTAACGAAATTGAATTACTGAAGGATTTAAATAAACGATAACAAAATTTTTCATTTCAATAGCTATCTCCACATGAGACAAATTTCCCGAATCTACGACGAATCGGAATGCTACAATCACGAAACACAGAACGGCATTCTGTAACAAACTTACTTACTTTTCTTGCAATTTAGACGATACAGCTGTCAACATATTTGACAAAAACCTATACTTTAACATTTTCATTGTCCAACTTTGAAGGATTTTTTTTCGTTACAGAAAATCTTTTCGAGCAACTTAATATTTCAAGAAATCGATTTAATGCACATAATAACAAGAGTCTGTTTGTCTCAGTTTGTTTGCCTAACCAAACTAATTCAAAAAGAATTTTGATTTTAGCATATTGCGTTCGTGAGATATGATAAAATTCTTCAAAATTTCAAAAATATATATATAAAATCACATGATGACGTCATGATGACGACACTTCAATTTTTAACTATAACACATCCCGGCCTACCCACCTACCAAGTGTTCAACCCAATCGGACTTACCGTGCAAAAACAAGGGTTTTTTGGCAAATATGCAGACAAGCCTATAAGGACTAAAACAAAGGCTTTTCCGCAACTATGCGGAAAAGCCAAACAAATCTTAACGAAAACAAGAGCTGTTTTGATGTGTCACCGAAACAGTTGAAAAAAAAAACACAGATTGTTGGTTATAATTAAACATCTAATCTAGTGGAGCTGCTAAGCGAAAAATCGTGCACTTTGTGGTAAAAGCATGACATTTGGCATGTGGGGTCAAAATGGGCTAGAAATTATTTTAAGATCGGGACCCATCCTGGATTTTGCCCATTTTGGGGGCGGAGCTTGATTTTTTGAAAAAAGGGGTGCAAACAATAAAAACTCATAAAAACTGTATTTAACATCCATTTTTCTAGTTTTTTTATGCTTTAAAAATAAACTTAAACATAAAATAAGACATTTCAGCCTTTTAGCGCCTGTTATTTTCCACCCATTTTGTGGGTGTGGCCTAAATGTGTAAAAGAGGCGGTATATATTAGCAGTTTGGTTCAAATATGGAAAATACCATTCAGTTTGGTGGTAAAATCTTGAAAATTGACATGTTTGGTCGAAATGGGCTGAAAATCATATTAAAAGGTGGATCCATCTTGGATCTTGCCCATTTTGGGGGCGGAGCTTGATCGGTTAAAAAGGGGTGTGCAAACAAATAAAAATTTAGAAAAACTGTATTTAACATCCATTTTCCTTTGTTCTTCGTGCTTTTAAATAAACATAGACATGATAAAAAAAATTCCAACATTCAAACACTTGTTATTTTTACCCTTTTGTGGGCGTGGCCTAAATATGAAAAGGAGGCCGCACATTAGAGCAGCTTGATTCAAACAAGGGAAAATCATCACTTTTGCTGGTAAAAACACAACTTCTGCATTGGTTAACTATGTTGTACCATACACAGTAAATATAAATTTAAAAAGGTTGCAAGGATTTTGCCTTTTTGGGGGTTGAAGCTACAATTTAAAGTAGGGGGTTGAATATTCTAGAAGATTAAATTTTTCATATTTAAATTAGTGCTATTGGCTACAAGTAACATAGGTTACAGCAGCGGCGGCATTTCCTTGTATTGTAAAAACACTACCAGGATCACCGGCGGGGGGGGGGGGGGCAACGGTGGACTTCACCTATTCTTGCAAGTGCTTTTTATGTATATATGGGCATGTAAACATGAAAATAATAAAAATATGCGCAAAGTATACGTCAATTCCTTGCAGTGTGTACTGCTGGATTTATATCATATGGATGTTTGGACTTGGAGAGTAATATGTTGATGTTTGAAAAGGTGGGATTAATATTTTTGAGAAATTATGTAGCTTCTTAAAAAAATGTGATTGCACTTTTATAAACAATTCCAAAATATACAATCTACATGAAGGAATGAATAAATTTATGTATTGAAAGCACAGTCTGTTTACGTCACAACAACAATGTATCTGATAACATTATTTGTGCCATTATTTATGCCACGAACATTGTCACTTGATATGAATTAATACAAGACTGCGGATCGCATGTGTCGCCTATATATTTTGCGTTCTTCAATAAATGTTCTTGACATTTTGTGTATTTTTAAACAACGACCTCAAATGACATCTTCATGACTCTTGAACTCCAATTTTGGAAGAGTTGTGATGAACCCCAACCCAAGGATCGCTCCATCCAACTTCTAAGTGACATTAAAATCCATCAAATTCTGTAGACAAAGAAACATTTGAAGCATATTTGAACAATGACCTCTTATGAGCCCTACATGACCTTTGCACTCAGTAATTCCATGAAGAATTGTGTCTTCTCATGCAACCTAGGGTCACTGCATCTAAGTTTCATCAAAATCCATGAAAGCATGTAGAATGTTGTAAGCTTCCCCCCAAAACTGTTCATTACATCATTATTAACCTCAGTTGACCGTTGACGAATGTCATTTGACCTAAAATATATCGCACATTATCTTTGCTACCCAATGACCCTTGCGTCCAAGTTTTATGGAATTTGGGCAAATATTTAGGAAATGAGAGAAATTCCTAACCTTTAACATACATACGAGACTATAAGGGTCTAAGAGTCTACGGGTCTAATCATCTTCTAACTCTTCCTATGACAACTTTCGGTTTGATGACATCACGATCCTAAAACCTCACAAAGTCATATTTTTACGTTTTTTTTCCGTAAAATATCCAAGGCTTAGTTTGGTAAAATTTTGCTGAATGGTTTTAAAATAGTCCAACTTTCTTGGACGTGCCGCTGGGGGGGGGGGGGGGGGCTCTTTCAGGCGATGACAACACCATTCACTTTTTTGTAAGCCCCATATTAAAGTAGAGGTCAAGTGACTTCACGTACTTGACATAATATTGTTTGTCAATTAGTGGTCTATCTGATTACAAAATATCAACATGAGTTTCATTTTGTTCAAGACTTCGTTCAAGCGATGGCCAAATTTGAAGATGTTGGATAAGGGTTAATCTTTGTTCAAAGTTTCATGTTTATACATGGTACTGTTTAGAAGAAAAGAGGCGGAGCATCATCTAAAAAAACGAAAGGAAACAAAGCGCAAACGAAAAATTGTAACTATTTCAAAATTGTGATCGGGTTGTACCCACAGAATTATATTAAATCACCAGAGCGCTAACTCCTCGCTTTTTTTGCGCAGAAGAGCCTTGAAACCATTCTGGGCGCAGTCGTTTTGAATTCATGCGGGTGTTTGTAAAACAAAATGGAACTAGAGGTTGTAGGAACAACCACACGGTGTTGGGCCATGGGTTACCACAAACTTTGCCACACACAACTCAAAATGCATGTTTAAATCCATGTTTGACTTTTTCAACATTCCGCCAGAGGGCGCTCTAACATTTGATGACGTCACCTGTCAAATGTTTGTACAGTACTGCCTAGGCAGACACTCACATTGTTAAAAGCAAGTTCGCATCTTCTGCCCATTTCAAATAATAAGGCACTTCCGGTTTCGACCGGAAGGAAGGGTCACGTGATTTTGCACTTTAAACCAAAAATGAAGACCCTGCAGTATAGTATCGGTTGCCATAAAAAAACAAAAACTGTAGCAGTTGATTTTATATTGATTTTCAAAGATTAAATCTACAAATCTTTGATTGCTTGTAATATGATACCTGATGACGTCATTGTGACGTAGTTACCTGAAAGTTCAAGAGCTATGTTTAGCTGTGCTATATACATGTGTAGCTAAACCTTGATTATATCTATCACGGTATATTTGTTAGCAATTTTTTAAGGTTTAAAGGTCTTTTAATTGTAACTTCCGGTCTGATGACGTAATCATTTTTTTTTCGCGCACAGGTGTTGTCTGCATTGTGGTCATCGTGTACATTAATTTTGAAGCGATTACCGCAAACTTCGCCACAGACATCAAGTGAAAATGCGTTTTTGACGTTTTTTAACATGCCGCTAGAGGGCGCTCCAACATTTCATGGCGTCACCCATTATTTTTTTTGAAAGGTCACTCCAGGCAGACACTAAAATCATTAAAAGCAAGTTCTTTTTCCACTTTTAAATTATTAGGCACTTCCGGTTTCGACCGGAAGGAAGGGTCACGTGATTTTACGCGCACAAGATAAAATGATGATCATGTATTGCCATGTAAATTCCCGCAAATGTCAAGTTCCGGTCTCTCACGGTTGATTTTATATTGAATTTCAAAGATTAAATGTATTATTTTTGGAAGTAACGTCACGTGACCCGTGATGACGTCACAATCACGTAATCACAAAAAAAGCACATCTACAGTTGGTTGTGCATTCATGTATTGACAATTGAAGTTCATATATGTTTCCATTTTGACAAACAGTTCCGGAAACGAATTTGCTGAGGAGAATAATAACAAAAACAATAGTAAACTCATAGAATAACAGTAGGTTTGGGCTAAGCCCAACACCTAATTAGATAGAGTGAATTTCGAATGTGCACTCTAAATGTGGTATCTACCAAAATGAGATCATATACCGGGCACAGTACTGGCCAACCAACATTCGTACCGAATGTTAGGAAAATCACGCAAAAAATATAGGAATTACAATGGGGGAGGGGAGCGAACAGCAATTTGGTCTGTAGCAGATCCAAAACACCCCAGTCCTGATAGTGACCGATAGGGTTAACTTTCAATAGACTGTAGTCCTATCAATGAAGAGAGAATCCACAACCTTTTACTGTTGCTTCAATATTTACACATAGGGCCAAAAAAATAATAATACTGCTTCCGGTTACCCCTCCTACCCTATTTTGACAGCCCCTACCCTCATTTTGTTTTGGGAACAATGAAGAAATAAAACAAAAACCATCAATTACCACCTTTTACCATGGACTACACGCAGAAACCTACATATGATCAGCACAAAAGAATGCCCCAAAAAGAACTTCCTACCTTCCTACTCTATTTTCAAATGCCATGTAAAGGGAAGGAGAACAATTTTAGGCCTAGGCTGTATGTACCAGTACATCTAAGGACATGAAACCACCTTGAGTAAGTATACCCAGTAGAATTATGACCATAGAAATATTAGCAACTTTTACCTTTGTGTGCATATAATCAGCCCTCTACTCCACCCCTAAAAGGGTAAAATCCTTGCAACCTTTTAAACTTTTCTTTACAGTGTGTGGCAAACATAGTTAACCAATGCAGAATTTGTTTTTTACCAGCAAAAGTGCTGATTATCCCTCGTTTAAATGAAGCTGCTTTAATGTGCTGCCTCCTTTTCATATTTAGGCCACGCCCACAAAAGGGTAAAAAAAACAAGTGTTAGAATGTTGGAATTTTTTATCATGTCTATGTTTATTTAAAAGCCTGAAGAACAAACGAAAATAGATGTTAAATACGTTTTTTCTAAATTTGTATTTGTTTACACTCCCCTTGTTAACCGATCAAGCTCCGCCCCCCAAATGGGTCCCAAAAAGATCCAAGATGGGTCCACCTCTTAAAACGATCTACAATGTGACAAACTTATAATTATGGCTGAGTTGTGAATCACAACCTGAAATGTATGACAACGGTCATAATCCTTTGTTTCCTAAACCAATTAAAGCAGCAATAGTAAAGTACAATGTATAAAGTACAATACACTACGTATCCCGACAAACTAGAGCTGGAGTCAACAAGGATTTATAGCTCACTATTAATCTCATTGGAAGTTGTCAGAGATGGCATGCACATTAGGCCCACATCAAAATAGTTTTATTCATTTTTAACTGACACTGGGCTCGTTAGTACAGTCCGACACCGGGGGTCTCTCCGGTACGGGTAGCTTGTTGACAATAATTCCCAGCATCCTGTCTACGACGCCATTATTCATAGGCGTAGCCAGCGGGGGGGGGGGGGGGGGGTATTTACCCCCCCCCCCCCATATGTTGTAAAGACTGCCTTTTTCCATTTTAATGCCCTTTTTCAACGGGCTTAGCCCCCAAATAATTTTTAAAGAGTGCCCTTTTTTACGAAGTGCCCTTGATTTCTGAACAAGTGCCCTTTTCGAAACAAGAAGTGGTGCCCTTTTTTGTGGCATCTGCCGTTTTGGGTGCGTTTTTCTGAATTTTGCACATGTATCGCCCTGCAAAGCAGACCCCCCCCCCCGCTTTTGGATTTTACGGAGTCCAAGTGTCGGATGTGCAAGTGCCCTTTTCAAAAAGATTTACCCCCCCCCCAATAAAAATGACCGTGCTAAGCCCCTGTTATTTACTGTGGTGGTCTGCCCTACTTTGATTCTAGGGTTGGGGTCCGTCCACTTATTAAAGATGGACGAAGCTGGACACCAATCAGTGTCTTTTCATTTTTTATTCAAAGATGCAAGGAAAACAGAAAGCACTGAAATGAAAAATAAGTATTGCCTATTTTCTATAAATTATTAAGATATGCTACAGCTTGATAATCATATCTGGGTTCTAGACAAACTTTCAGCTGTCTTCGAAAATGAATTAAATGAATCAAAACCTTACCCGAGGGTCAGTCAAGCCGTAATGTTGTCTCGTAAATCGAGTGGTGACTGCACGTTCTGCCTGCACTGTGAAAATACATAGAACTACACGTGGCTACACATATACGCAGGAAGCTTTATTTTGTATACAAGGTTTTGGCAAAGTTGACACTAATGAAATGAAAAAAAGGAAGCTGGAAGATTGTCTGATGTAGATCTATAATTAATCCTTGCTTAATAAGTACTCACTTCCTGGAACTTTCATCACTAACACTGCACAATTCCGTTAAATTTTAGGCTGGTTGTCACTCCCCGACATTTACGTGCTCCATCCAATGCATGTGTGCCATTTTCTCACCGTGCTCAACACACAAAATGATTTCTCATCGGGGAAAATCCCCCAGCACGCAATAAACAGCAGCGGTGTCATAGCAAAAAAGAACCCCACATATTACCCGAGCGATTTTGTGTGCATGCACAGCCGCGGTTTCCTATATCGGGATTCCACATAAATACCGATAAATATCCGATATATTGTGACCGGCCAGACTTAAATTACAGAAATTATGCTGCCAGGTCCCGGCTGTCGATGTCTTATATTTTTAACATGCACTAGCGATGCGAATGATGTTGAAGCATTGCGAGCGCCCTCTTGCATTTTTCATTGAATAGAGCATACTGAGTCGCGTAATTAAGTTGCATATGGCATGCAGTGCGAAAAACCTGTTTATTCCTTGCAGTATTGCACAAGCATAGGGATTCGGACGCACATTCTTTAGTAGTTTTTTTCGTACTATACTTTTAATGGGGGCGCTGTTCAAATTCAACGATCATCAACACTATAATTACAGGATAGTGTAGAAATACTCCCGTAATTAACCCACGGCTCTGACACAATTCTGTGCACAGGCGGATATTATTGACAGTTTGATGATCATATATTTTTGAGGGCGTCAGATCGGGGGGGGGGGTCACATCATTTTGAATGTATTCCTATGAAAAAAATATTTTGAGACAGAGCTGGGGGGGGTTGACCCCAAAACTCTGGATCCGCGCCTACAAGACTTTGTTTCACCCAACTGAAAATCACTTTGTAAACAGCCGGGAATATTGTTCATAGTTCCCGTTCGATCGTTTACAAGCGGGTTTCAAATTGGGAGTGGAATATCACTCATTGGAGTTGAGGAGGCGCCCTTGTTTAAAAGCACTATTTTCAAGAAAATGTCGTTTTAGATCGTAGTTTGCTTTCCATATCCATGAAATCATCGGCAAAAAGGGCCAACTGAAGTTGAGATTTTTATGTTCTTCCAGTTTGCACAAACATGCCACTTATCACAGCATAATGAATGAGATATTAAACTATATTATTACAGGATTTACGAGTTATTGCGAATAGCTTTGCGTTCCCTAGGTGGGTATCGTTTTTGTAGTTTCCGACCGTACGTTTACATGTACGAACCGCATGTCTTCAAAAACGATGTCAACCGTTCACAGCCGGCCATGTTGGGCCATCCCTATAGACCTTTCTGCGCTTGGTTGGCAAACTGCATTTTTGCCAACCGCGGCCTGCAAATCTATGGAAGGTCCAACACTGCAAAAATGAAGAAGAGTTATTACATATCACCAAAATATTAGTTGATAAGTTGAAAATACAACATTTTCAACAAAGCTACAAAATAATTCCTACACATGCCATTTTACTATGTGTTGATGGCGTTATGAGGACTTTTTTTTTGGAAAAATATGTTGCCAACCACGGCTTCTATTTATGCGCTTACGGCAGCCCATACAAAATGGCGCCAATGTTTACAAACAAAAGAAAGGCCTATGGAGCACTGGCCCGGTGGTAGTCTGGTCCCCAGGCCTGACAATTATTCCCGACGCTCACGTCTAAATAAGGCTGCATCCGAATCAACTGTTTAGACTGAGGCCCATTTTTAAGCTAAAGCGCGCATGTTCAACATGACACAAACTACTGAAAAAGGACCGACGTGTTTGCTGCCACCAAAGTCTCCAAAGTCTCTCATTATTGGTATAGACGAATCTGCGCTCGTGAACACTGTACACTTTCAATGGAGAAACCACTTCAATGGAGAAACCACTGTGCACGCTATGGTACAAACCAACTGGCCCATGACAGATTTCCAAGCTATCACGATGCTTTTGCCATTTTTGGGGACCTTGGTGATAAAATTGATAGCGTGCCTGGATTGGCCTTAGCCACACAAATCTAAATGCATCAACGAAACTTGCTTTGAGGCGCGCAGTCAAGTTGCATGCGTCTAGGTTCTCAAGCATCCTTTTAGAAGCATTGTTTGACAGGGGAGTCAGGTTGGCGTAGCGGTACTTTCGTCGCCTTCCACCGCTGTGACCCGGGTTCGAATCCCGCCTGGGCCAATATGTGGATTGGGTTTTCAGTCCCTGCCTGATTCCGTGGGTTTTCCCCAGAATATTCTTCTGGGCTTTTCCTCCCGCCTCTAAAACTGTAACTTCTTCTCATTGTCTTCTCTCCACAGGTTTCTTCAGGCTTGCGAGCTACAGTGCCTAGGGCGCTTTTGAGGAATCCTTGGTTTCATTACCAGAAATGATTAATAATAATAATAATAATTCCTCTAAGACCCATCATTGACACATGATGCATTTTATTTCTAAAGCTGACATTGGATGCTATCTCGGTCTGTTATGCGGCATGAGTCTCACGACCGTGGTAGAGTCGGCTGACAATCATGGTGGCGCTTTTCAAGAAGCTGACGAGTTAAACAGCACCTGTTGCGGCATTTAACATTACTTAGAATTACAATTTCAGGTAATGGAGCATCTGGTTTGCTGAATAATCAATGTTGGAGACGGATATTTATGGATTGTGCATTCAGCCGTGCTTTAGGGCAGTTACATGTCCTCCGCCCAAATCAACGTTTGTCATGGTTTTCAAATTACGAAGAAGCCCAGCCCATCCCAACAAAACCCAACCAACCCAATGAACCTAGCCCATCACAACCCAAACCAAAATAATTCAGAGCAAACCCAAACCAAAACTAAGTACTCAAGACAAATACAAAACCAAATAAAGGCACCATTTTCGGTTATTGTTGTCGTGGTGTATTTTTGGCCCATTTATTAGAAATAAAATCAAATTTCTTAGATTACGCTTTCGGACCTTATTTATAATTGTACACAATTGATTGACGCACTTCGTTTTTTATATCAATGTTGTTGCTGTGAAATATTAAAAAGAATTTTCCAAAGTAATTCGATAAATGTGTTAGGGAATGTGGAAATAAGCTAGCTATGTACACGCCAGTAGTTTTCTGTAAACCATTCTTTTTTCGTATTAAATACATTGTCAGTTGTGCATAAAATGATTTATCCTAATTACATGAATCTTTAATGACCCTACCCAGCTTTCCTCTCTACTCGTTGACCTCCAAAGGAGAGAAATTTGTAATCAAAATAATTGTTTTCAAATAGTATGCACAGGAAACTTAAGTCGACTGCTGGCCAAGTGATCTTGCAAAACTGACAAAAACTTTACATTTTCTACAAAAAAAATACAAGTATCAAGTCGCAATAATTTCATAAAACAACCAAGTGAGCTATTTTATAACGAAATGACATTTTTGCTTTCGGATATTTTTATTAGCTCTCTGTGACATAACCTAACTACAACTCTTGCATGCATATTCTGTTGTGTCTATAATGTCATTCATTTACTGTTGCGATCACCATAGTAACGGATGAACCATAATCACTGAAAGTTACCAGGTAACATGCTCCTTTTGAATCACATTCAGACTGCAACTTGAATGAGAGAGGGTTTTGATTTAAGGTGAGATTAAGAATTCATATATGTGCACCAAGTAACCGTTGGCGAAAATGCGTGTCATTATACTTTTTAATCTTGTGAAAATTGAAGAAAATAACAGATACATACGGGAGACAATATTAGGACATAATTCAACATGCACGTTGTCAGTCCTTTGTTATAATTTGTATTTTGTTTGTATTTATGTATTTAATTTAATATCCAGGCCTCCTTTAGGTCTTACACAAGCGGGCATAAACATATCCAAAGGCGGGCATGGGAAGGTGGTTTTATGCTGTATGACAACGTCGGCATCACACCTTGTGATACATTTTTACTGAGTAATAGTCAGCCACTGCCAGCTGCTGCCCATTTGCTGTGAATGTGATTCCCATGGGGGAATACAGACCTTGGGCCAAGCAACTGACAAACTGACAAGCACAATCATAGTGGTGAATGTGACCGGTGTTGACGTACCCTGTGTTCACTGCAAGGTAGATACCCGAGCTGTTGCTGCATACACCCCGACATTGCTGCACTGGTTTCCCGGCGATGGTTGGATGGATCGTGGTAACAGTCACAGCCTTGCCATTAGAAACATCCACTACCTCCACTAGTCCTTGCTCCCTGTTACTGATCACAATCCAACCATTGCTCAGTACAGCCAAGTAGGTGGGTCGTATCTTCACTGGCATGGTGTGTAGGATATCACCATTACTGGGATTGTGCTCAGTCAACACCTTCCTCTTCTTATCACCCACTATGATATTACCGTTCGCCATGACTGCTACGCTCGTTAGAGACACGTCTGTCTTGCCAACCTTATCTCTATCCGAAAACGTGCCGAAGCCAAACTTGTACGTGATGTCCCGACGGTAAACGATCACCTTGCAGACGTCGGCACACACCCACAGATTCGACACAGCAATAACATCATCTGAAAAATAAAAAAATAACTGTGTATACGAAAACAAATAACTGTGTATACGATAAATTGATTGATAAATGATTCTGATCCACAATCCTCGAAATGGTCAATAAGCATCTTATACTGATGACGTCACACTTTATTTACTTGTAACTTTTCTTTTGGGATACGAAACCGTCGTTCATACCAGGTTCCCATAGAAAACCGCACATGTAATAAAAACGACGACATCAATGCGGAGGCTTCTTCACTCGGAATAGGTAAGTTGTAAAAGGCATATGCAACTACACGAATGAGTTTGTAAAATAAATAAATGTGGGATGTCACTTTTGGTTATGACGTATCGTGTTTAAGTATTTCAGTGCTATTATTTGGTATCGTGCTATAAAATTGTCATCGTGGTGCAGTGGCGTAGCCAGGAATTTTTCAGTGGGGGGGCGCTGAAACATTTCATGGGGGGGCGTCATGTAGATCAATGATAATTTTTTTAGAAACTAAAAATCTCAGTGATGGTGTGAACACTATATGTATTAGGACAACTTCTGACGCCAGGTGATATCTTTACTTTGGATATTTTTCACGGTTAAAACGCATTTCATAGAGTGGGTTGGGTGTTGCAATCCTTTTAAGTATAATTTTATTCCTCGCAACCCATTCTTCGAGGGAGTTGCTTTTATTAGACATAAAACGTTGAGGATTAAGACATTGTTGTCTACCTGAATGCCATCATTTGAGAAAAGCAACTAGTGTATAGAGGACAGGGAGAAACAAAATATAATCGTTGTCTGAAATGGAATGAGAAAAAGCATAAAAGGATAAATTTAAAAAATTGGAAAAATATATTAAAAAGTATGCACACAAATGACTTACTTGGGCCAATGGGAATTGTGTTCTTGGTTTGTCCCTGGTTGTCGCAGATTACCACTCTACCATTCTTCCAGTCAGTCACAGCAATCTCGTCAGGGTCAGCTGCAGCAGCAATGCCTCTGGCTGATTCAAACTCCCCTTTACCACTACCCTTTTTGCCAAAAGATTGGCACATCTCCCACATATCTTCCACCACCACCTTGCCCAGATCGATGTCAAGCTTCTGACTCTTAATGAATACGGGATGCAACTTTAACCCTGTCATCTTTGGAGTTGGTTGACCTCTGAGCTTGTCCATGTCTTTGCTGATCACGGGATGGAGGGAAAAGAATAGGGAATCCGATGCATTTCTCGTTACCTCTTGGCTGGTCTCTAAGGAATGTTTCTTCCTCTGAAGTAGGTTGCTTAGTGTCTTCTCGTGCTCATGCAGTCTCTTTTTTTGCTCCTTTTGTTGCGTTGTGATCTCATCAAGGAGGTGTTTCTCTCCAGCTTTGACCTTCGCTATGACCCCAGCAGCTCTGTCCTCCACCCCCTTTCGAGCCTTTGTCGTGTTGTCGTTCAAAAGCTTCTCAAATACAGCCACATCCCGTAAAGATATTTCAAGACCCTTAATGTCTTTTTCAAAGGCAAGAAAGCCATTCTTCAGTGACTGTCTGTATTTTCTTGAAGTTTTTCCGATGTCTATGATGTCATGATCGGGTTTACAGTGATCTAAGACAGTACATACTTGGCAAATCAGCTTTTCACACGTCTTGCAATAGAATTTCACGCTCTCCATGTGATCTTGGCATTTGTATTCGTCCGCTTGAATAGGCACGCTAACTTTTCCCTGACGAATGTCATCAACACTTGCTATTTTGTGGGTCTTTAATGTGGGAAATTGCTGGTGTGTCTTACAGCAATCCTTGCAGATATTCGTTTCACAATCCAAGCAGCGATCATTGGCTTCGTTTCCCTTATCACACACCTGGCAGAGGAGCTTTGCTTCAGCTGAGAACGCGACTTTTTCCTGTAATTCAAACTCATCAATCAGACCAACCAAATGGAAGTTGGTCTTGAGGCCCTGGATGCCAGACTGTGGAAGTACCGTCTCCTGACGACACACAGGGCAGGGGATTCGTGGTTCTCCTTGGTATGCGCCATCGCGGTATTTTACGAGACACTCCTCACAGAAGCTGTGAAGGCAGTCAAGTACTTTTGGTTGCTTGTATTTATCTGTGCAGATGCTGCACTCAAGATGAACGCTGATCTTCTCAAAGGCAGAACCTACCGATGCCGCAGTAGCCATCTCTGTGAAACAAATGCATAATACAATTCGGGCGATCACAATGCAGTTCGCCACCAAGAGTTTGCCATGATGAGTCCATTTTTCAATTTCATGGTGGACAAAACATTGCCCATTTGAAGGGTATCAGAAGACAACTTGACCTCATTTGTTATAGATTGAAGCAAAATATTCTGCCGCCTTAAAAACAATATTGATAAAAAGTGGGAAGGCAGACATAAACGAGAATCGTACGCTTACGAAACTACTGATCGGAAAAACTAATAATTTTAAATGTCCCGCGCTGCAAATTAACTCTCTGTGGCAAACTCTTAGTGGTGCACTGAATTGTGAATCGCCCGAACTCTACATCATGATCAATGGTCGTAAAATAATAAAAAAATTACATTTGTGTTGTTTGGTAAAACTCTGTATTAATTTCTTACTGCAGTCTATACAATATTTTAAAATTTACAACTGCCTATTTTTCAACTGCAGCTTTCCAAAAAAAAGTGCTTGAACGCAAGGTACCCATCCCATATAACCTAAAGAAAAAAACACCAAGGTTTTAAAGAGTTGGTTGTCAATGAGTTATATTGACGAGGACATGTTCTTGAATGTGTACATGACCTCGTACATCTCTGGGTTTTGTTCTACCGTCTGTCGCCGTCTTGTCGCATTTTGTTTTTATGCTTTAGTCAGTTTTACGATAGGTTCTCACAAGCTATCGCTGGCCTCGATGATAATAATCGATCAAGTTATTTAGTTTTTTTTTTTTTAGATATTTGTTGTTGATGTAGCGATAAGAAAAATGATGACAATGTCACAATCTGTTGAATTATGTATGAGACTGTAAAAAAAAATGAATTCTAAAGTAAAGCAGATGAAAAAATCTGAACCTTACAGACTTTATTTCATCTCTTAAATCACATGAGTACAAGGTAATAAGAAGATAATAAATACCATTTATAGAGATGCGGAATCCATAAAAAAAAATATTTTTTTGTTT
Source organism: Patiria miniata (assembly GCF_015706575.1). Classification (NCBI taxonomy): domain Eukaryota; kingdom Metazoa; phylum Echinodermata; class Asteroidea; order Valvatida; family Asterinidae; genus Patiria; species Patiria miniata. The sequence continues at coordinate 19,692,902 of NW_024037068.1, forward strand.
TGCAATTCACCTCCAGAAGGCGCTATATACCCACTTTTAGTGGCACAATCATCTGATCTTTGGACTAAGTCTAAATCTTTAAAAGTAATATATAAATTAAACAATCCAGACTGCTCTCTACGCACCAAAGCCTGGATTAGATACGACACTGGCGGGTATTAGGTTAATGTGTGTCGAAGAATCCAAGTTGACTAAACTTTCAAAATTTCAATAGTCAAAGTAGGTCCCACGCTATCAATAAGTACATTATTATCTTCTTGCTGTGTCGTGGTAAACACTTCAACTAGATTATGTTATCACTAAACCACTGACTGTGCTATGAGTCACTTTTTTTTGGCCACAGCTGTGCTAAAAGGTCGACACATATTTTTCACCAGACACTTGGCCTCCCTAAAATCAAACAGTGGGGGGAGGGGCTGGTACTATTAGGGGGCACTCTTCAAAACGGGCAATTCTTATGCAAAATACATGCATTATGTGCCCATTTCAGGTATTGTAAGGGTTTTGGGGGGCTGGGTTATCATATTCCTCGTTGATATAAAAAATATCAATACCATCGTGGAAAATAGTTACTTAAAACAAATTGCAAGAAGCTTTTAGGGCCATTTTTCATCTCGAAGGGGCACTTTTATGTCTGCATAAGGGGCACTTGGGTAAATCTGGGGGTGGGGGGGGTGGGGGGCAACTGACCCCAGCTTTCCCCCCCCCCCCCCCTCCCCCCCCCCCGGCGTTAAGAGCAACTGCCGCACTTCTGCAGCTTTTTTGCCGAATGCAATGAATTGAATTTGACATGGCAGAAGTTCGACGTTTAGAGCGGGGCTATTATTTTCCATTACTTTGATTTTTGTATCATTCAAATTCCATTTTTAGATACTTTAATTTTGTTGCAAAACGTCGTTGGGCTTCAATGTTATTTGTATCGTTCTGACTCGTCCCAAACCAAATTCGGTAAATTCGTCTTACGTTGAGACTGGCGTTGAATTGACAAACAAAGGTTGCCAATGGGGTTATACATGTTCCGCCTGATCTCCATTGTCATCGACACATGGATTAGGACAAGAGGCGCAACAAAAGTTTTTGAAATAAAGATTACTTTTTTTTCAAAGAATGAAGAAAGCAAGATTGGAAACAATTTTACACAATCCCCTGTAAGAAGTCGAAGAAAATTTGAAAATATCTGACCGTAACTTTTCACCTTGCCACTGACGAAATTGAATGACTGAAGGATTAACGAAAACAAACATAGTTTTTTTTTCAATCAACAGCAATCTGCACATGATGCAAATTCCCAAATTTAGGACTAATCAGAATGCTACAATTACGAATCACACTCGGCAATATATGAACTCTAATGGTGTAATTTTAAAATCGGAAATGCCTAATGGCATTCTGAAACAAAAATTAAGTACTTTTCATGCAATTTAGGCGACACAGCTGTCAAAATATTTGACAAAACCTATACTTTAACATTCCACTTTGAAGGGATTTTTTTTCTTTTCGCGCAACTTCACATTTCAAGAAATCTATTTTAATGTGCATAATTACAAGATTCCCTTTTTTACCGACGCCTTCAGTTTTTTTTCCAAATAGAGTTCATTGACATGGAGAAACAAGCAAAAAAAAATTGGCTACTACCATTTTGTGAGCTCGACGCAAATATGACGCTAAAAATGCAGTAATGGGGCCAAACCATAACTAAATCGGCTTGTTCATATACGTAAAACTATGTTGATTTGTTTTCCTGAAGAAAGATTTATTTCTTGACTTAGAAACACCCAGAGAGGCTGGAAGGAAAAATAGTCTCGTTCCTTTTTGCACAAAATTATTATTATTCAGTAAAGTGATGGGATACAGGGAACATGACTGAAATGGTGGCAGCATATGATCAAGGTCTATAGGCGTTAGGCAGAAGTCGGAAAACGTCAAGTACTATTTAACAAGGCTGCACGCCCAAAGTCACAATGCAGGCACGTTAGCAATGCTGCAAACCCGGGAAATAGCAAACGGGAAGCACTCAGAGAGGATATGGCCTTAGTTTCCTATGTAATTTCTTTGAATAAGAATATATTTCTATATTTATATATAAGAATATATAAATTAATTTTGCCAAATGTTAAGTTTGAAGATAATGTTTATGTTTACAACTTTGTATACAACTTTGTACCTTTTCGAGATCTCCTTCGTGTTCAACAGTGCCATTTACATGCACATTAAATTCGTGCATTAATTAAATTCGTCCTCCATGTTAATTTTAAGTTTCATTTAAAAAAAAAGGATTCCTTTCTGAATTGTTACTTTGTATACAATACAATCTTTATTCACTTTCGAATGAGACTTGCATTTACAAGAACAATCATGGTTGCAAGTCAATAAGTCCCTTCGGTCGGGTATAGGCTGGTTCCCACGCCACAATCAGTTTCAATAATATACAGACCGGGAGCCAGTCTGCTCAAGCATACATTAAAAACCCAGAGTTTATTGGTAACATGACAATATGGCAACTGATTAAAAATCACTAGTTATTGAAACAGTTTGCATTTTTTTTTTGGTCAAAGAACAACCATGTAAATATACATGGGGGTAAAAACCATTTTTTTTTCTGCCCAAACCCATCACGTAAGCACTTAAGACATTATTGGTCACGTGACCAACAACAATGTATGCTACGAAATATTTTGGGATACTTTTTGACACTTGTTGTTAGCTGTCTTTTATGCAAATTGTTGTTAGTCGAGTGGGTAGACTAAAACGAAGCGCAAGAACTAAAGCTCTTCTGATGCAAACAGGTAAAGCGATTCTCGACCTAGGCCCTACCCGACACGAGACAGATCACGCCACGGTGACTCATAGCACAGACAATGGTTCGTAGATAGTGCCATCTAGTTGAAGTGTTTACCTCACTGCACAACGATAAAGAAGTATGAATAAAGAGCGTGGGCTCTACTTGACTCGTGAAACAGTTTTGAAAGTTTAGTCAACTTTGATCCTTTACACAAATCCAGGCTTTGGTTCCTGGATGGCAAGCAAATATTTTTTTCAAGTAATTATTATTTCGAAAATTGCCATTTTTTTGTCTTGGGCTCGGAGACAAAAGAGCCGATGGAGAATGTTTAAACTACTTTCACTAGGATTTGAGGCTTTGCATTGTGGAGATACTAATGAAAGAAAGGTTTGCGGAAACACCATGTGGGAATAATTTCTGAACTAAGAGAATGGTCCTGAAAAAAAAACAGAGGTATAAACTTGACGTTCCGGTCAATATGTTCTGACCACTCTCCTGAAGACGGTCAGAGCATACTGACCGGAACGTCGAGTTTATACCTGTTGTTCTTTTTAGAACCATTCTCTTATAGTTGAAATTATTCCTGCATGGTGTTTCCGCAAACCTTTCTTTCATTAAACTACTTTCCACAAGTCGTTATTTAATGCTGGATATCTAAGTACCGATAAATATCCGATATATCTTTGAACCAAGTTACCTCTCACTGGAAATTGGTTAGTCCTATAATTGTCAATGATAAACTAGTCTGGTTCCCAGACCAAACTATTCTGACTATTCCTGATTGAATCTTAGGTCAGGTAGCCGTCATTAATACATTGTATTACAATTATACGTCACATGAGGAATTCCTTCTTTTTTCCGAAAATGTCCGAAATTTACCGAATTCATTTCGTCGACAATCGCATAGCGACCAAGTATTTCCGAGTATAATATAGGTTTTATTAAATGCTTATAAAAAACTTAAAAGGTTATTAATATTCATTGCTTTTATTTAGAAAACTTGAGATTCCACGACGATTTTATGCATCAAGTATGTACTCGGATCTGGCAAACTTTTTCTCTGCGTCATGTACAATTTTGATTTTGACGACCGTCACCGGCATTTTCCAAAACTCAGCGTGGTCTCCATTCGGCTCTGCCGGCTAACAGTGCTATTTCGGTTTCTAACTTTGAAGATTCCTGGTCAACATTAGTCAATGTCTTCTTAAAGAAATATCAAACTGTATTATCATAGCTGTATGATATTATGAAGCAAGTGATTTATTTGAAAATTTGATCGGAAAATTTAAAGTTATAAGTAATAAAGCGAATTCGGAAACGAAGCCGAGCTTTGAAAAAGGGCCGTCAATGTCGTCATTTTTATTTTTAGCCACGGAGCCTGCCTGACCTACAATTTAGACGTGAGCGTCGGGAATAATTGTCAGGTCTGGGAACCAGACTAGATCAACGGGCTGAACAGAAATTGGGCCCCTCTGCAACCGTAACATCCAGCGCCTCCACTCTCGCCCCCGGTGAGAACCCTTGCTACGCAGCTGCCAAAATGACTCAATCTTCAAGGGTTTTCTTTATAATTTCTGCCTTTTACCAAAACATGTCTCAATTATAAAATCAGCTCCAATACTCGTTCTATACGCCCGTGGGTTTTGGAGTACTATTTTTTTGACGAAATACAAAGCATTTATAACACTATCATAACTGCGACGTTAGTGCCGATTTAGGTTTAAAAAAATGGAATTTAGGACTAATAGATGACAAAAATAGACGATATAGCGCCCTCTGGCAGTAACTTTGGGTATCATTTGTTGTATGGATACTGACAAAAAAAAGGATATTTCAACCAAATTTGAAAAATTTTGAATGAAACATGTGGAAATCATGATATTGACCAATCAGAATCAAGATTTAATTAAGTTCACGCCTCCAACAATGACAAATCATAATCCCTTTTCTGGGCCTGGTAACTGGTACCTTAAACAGTAATTTCAACATTTTTCTCTTCTTTCATTTTCTAACATTTAGTTTCGTATATTCTATACATTAATATGTTTTATGAAACAATCTCTCGATCTGACGATGAGACCAAAGACAAGTTCTTTTAGAACTAATCAGAACTAAAAAAGGATTCAACGAAGGTTGATAACAAGCAGGACAAGTTCTTTTCAGAATTAAATATCTACTGAGCGACAGTAGTTATTACCACATGGCGTTGCCACAAACTGGTACTATACTGATACTCCACCGTATAAAGCCCTAAAACATTATATCTGGATTTGATTTTGGAAATCACTGAAATGTTTGTTAAACTTGACTCGTTGTTTGTCATCCATACCCATGATGCACTGCGAATATCAGAAAGGTTCACATATTGTGTAGCGAAAACGTATGGTTCAAATTTCAAGTTTTAACAACTCATTCAGCTTATTTTTAACCCAATTTCAATAGTCACAGAGAGAAGGGTAAAAATATGATTTTTAATTTGCAGTAAGAGCATTTGATTTCGTTCAAATGTTTTCAAACGTTTTCAAACTTAATGTTATCAAACTAAACTAAATGTTTTCAAACTTAATGTACGTATAAACAATTTTTATTTTGCTTGTTGGCTTTCGAGTTTGCACCGAGTAGGCAATTTCGAAAAAAAGTATTTGTTCTGATCGAAATTGCAGTTGCGTTAGGAAACAACTGAATTTGGTATGTGATTTACAAATAAAAAAAAAGATGCAGATGAAACTTTCATCTGCATATCAAAAAATCAGTCATATCAAAGTATTTAAATTTATCGGTTACTATCAACATTTACTTTAATTTATCATTTTCAAACTATCCAGGCATTCGTATTTGTTTGTCTGAAATAGCTGTACATTCTTGCAAAAAACTTTCTGAGACATTCGTTTCATTTTCGGTTCTTCTTTAACATTATAACACACACAAAATATTTCGCCAATGCGACAGCCCCATTTTGATCCTCAAAAGTACGCGACAAATAACTTCACTTTGCTGTGGGAATATGTCGCGCATGCGCACAAACCAGATGAAACCCATAGACAGAGGTAGATACCTAAGGCCAAAAAAAGGTCTCCGTTTTCTGGTATGCGCACGCGTCGCCGTAGCCATGCACGTCGGTAAAATGAAAAAGTTTTTTTCTTCAATAAAAGATGATGTCTCAAAACCGCCACACTCACTGGTTTGACTGGAATCCTGCTGCTGCACAATGTTAACGTGTTTTTAGATTGGGTTATGATCGAGAATATTCTTTTTGTGGACTCTCTGGACTCCTATATATTTGCACTAAGTTTAGTTGGGCACCATTTGCAGTTATCAGCCGACAATTGAAGCAAAAAAAACAGGTAAAAAAAAAGCCGCGTCGCCGCACCACTTGTTTGGGCAAGCTCCATACCAGAAACCGCCTAAGGTGTATCATGCCTGATCATTGTGCTGTGCAACATTCCTAACGCTTTAATATTGGTTTCAGAGAGCCCATGCAGCTAATCATTCCAGCAGCATGATTGCATTTGTTTGACAGCGTGTGCTCCTTGCTCAGCTAGCACCAACTGGTACCGATCCCAGCTTACGCATACCTCCCTGCCACCAACACACCCGCGGCTCCCGGCTTGCCACCCTCGTTGTGCTATACATGGTGAGCAAAACCTGACACAATGCAGCGGTACACACAGTCATTGAGGTACACACAAAGAAAACAAAATCAAACGGGGATAAGACTGGGGGATCTCCGCGCACTTAATTAAGGTTCTTGTTTGCGCCTTTAAAAAAACGTCAAATACTCCCTTAAAATATTAGGAAACATTGTGTTGGTAGTGTTTATGGGTAGTCTCAAACAATGGTATACATGTAGCGAGGAAATCAGTGAAATGTGTACTGAATGTGGTCAATATGTTTACCAAGATCGAATGTTTGCTGAAGAGAAGACCTTGTAACCTTTACCGTTTTTGTCTCACCCTGTACATTTTAGGAGGAGTCTACGGCAAAATACCGTTGAACTTACGGAAAATCTGTGTAGGAATTAAACGGTCACCGTGATTACAAGCCGCAACCGACCATCTTTTTTTTGCATTTTTGTTTGTAACCCGTTTGACATTGAAAGTACTTTTTTCCATGCAATCATGCAAAAGTACATTACAATTCAATACTCTTCACAGTAAAGCAGCACGTACAGCAATAGATGATTTGAAATTGCTTTCTTTTGGAAAAAAAAACAAATATTCACGATTCGTTTCGCGTAACTGTTGAACAGCCCCGATATCTTTTTCATGTATTAACAGTAATCTTTGCCACAGAACGTTGAATCAATAACGATCATTCTGCGGAACGTATCTAAATATCTTACCTTGAAAAGGTTGTTTGCTGTCTTTATGCAAAATCCTGTGATATCCCAGTGAGTACACTAAGACAAAGCGCGAAACGTAAAACTCTTCTGCTGCACATGAACATGAACCTCGAAATGACTTCAACAACTTTATTCCTACTCTTACGCCTTATGTACAATTATCTACAAATACTTAACCAATCAAATGTGAAACTATTATTCCAAGTAGCCAATGGGAAGACAGGAGTGTGGCCGCATATAAGTTGCTTGGTCAGTGAATACGACAAAGCTCTTCTGATCCAATCAGTTATTAAAAACGATTCACCACCTAGGCCTTACCCAACACGAGGCAAATCACGCCACATTGACTCATAGCAGAGTCGGTGGTCTATTGATAGCATTATCTTGTTGAAGTGTTTACCCCTTCAACTGTATAGATAAACAGCGCGGGATCTACTTGACTTTTGAAACTTTGAGAGTTTAGTCGACTTCCAAGTTCACCCACACATAAACCGATGCACACATTTCTAAACACCTGCAATCGTGCAGCCCACATTCCTTTGTTTGTACTCGAACGTTTTGGCAACAGCTCTCATTGGTTTTGTACACGAAATTCAATCGTGGACTATCCTTGTTTGTGTTTACACATCTCCCGCTATCTTTCATCCCTTTCCACCTCAATACTGTCCCCCCCCCGCATCATCCCTTCACTCTCACACTCTTTTGTCCGTTCCCACTCCCTGTGACCTTTGATCCTTCCCCTTTCTGGTCCCTCCCCTGTTTACACCAGACCCCTTGTGGTTTGCCATCTCCCTTTGTTTCTTTGTTCTCTCATCCACCCTCCCCTGCATCTTTCCACACCTTTCCCTCCTAATCCTCCTTTTGTGTTTCTTCTTTCAGCCCTGCATGTTTGTGTGCACCCCCATGTTAATGTATGTATCTCTGTCATTTCTGTTTTAGCCTCTGAAGAAGAACTTGCTAAGTTCGCAACGTCAGGCCACATTAATTTTAGATTTATATATTTCAGGTCCATCCAGTCAGTAAGCAGTTTGCAGCAGTTTTACTTTTTTTCATGAATAAATAAAATATTATTCCATCCTGTATGCTCATTGTCTCTGTCCCTTTGCCAGATTCATGCTATTGTGTCTCATTCAGTGCACATCACTGGAGTTCGTTTCATACCCTTTAACGCGTTTCTATCATTCCGTTCCCCCTGTGAGCGTCCTTCGTTTATCTTCTAAGGCCAAAAAAAAAGTCTCCGGTTTCTGGTATGGAGCTTGCCCAAAAAGTGGTGCGGCGACGCGGCTTTTTTTTTTTTGTACCTGATTGTTATATGGGAGTCCAGAGAGGCCACATAAAGCTTATTCTCGACCATAACCCAATCTAAAAACACGTTAAAATTGTGCAGCAGCATGATTCCAGTCAAACCAGTGAGTTTGGCGGTTTTGAGACATCATCTTTCATTGAAAAAAAAAACGTTTTCATTTTGCCGACGCGCATGGCTACGGCGACGCGCGCGCATACCAGAAACCGGAGACTTTTTTTTGGGCCTAATCGGCACAAATCGCTTTCCGATGCTCACTCCACGGCGCCTGCAGACGAACCGCCTGAACATCTGACAATGCGCTATACACTACGTGCGCGACGTCGGGGAACCAGGCGAGCCAAGATAAACTCGCACCAGTCCACCGACTGTTTCGCCACACTACTAATTCAATTAACAGAGCGGTGGTATATTTCAACCAAAAAACAACAACAGGGCTTAGTCCGCCGTTCGTTAAGTATCTCTCCTCCTTGCGTCTGGGTAACCGCTCTTCCTCGCGCGAGGCTAATAAATATATTTTTGTGTGTGGGATAAAGGCTTGTCAAACTCCAACCGTGCCACACTATTATGAAATACATGTACACCACTTTAATTGAACATAATCATATAATCTTATACGGTGGTGATTCGTGTGTTTTATGGGTTGTTTGTTGGGTTGTTGGGGTTGTTTATTTGTTTGTTTGTTTGTTTGTTTGTTTTTACTATTATCACTCACCTTGACTGATGGAGTATTTGTGTTCATGACTTCCGGCGAAGTTGGTAAATTCCAACTTGTAGGGTTCGGTCGTATATTGGATCACGTCTACAAATCAATTTTACAAAAATAAGAACACTATAAAATCCAGACTCCAACCAAGAAGAAATTGTAAAAAGGTAAAGAATTAATAAAACTTCGGGTGATGACGTCAACATAACGTTCACTTCGGATTTTGTATACTAATAATAGTTTCTTCCTATCCAAGAGCAGACCTAACCCTATATGTGATTTAAAAATTGCATATTTGACTACGTCATCATGGCATCACACACTTTTCAATTTTTGGTGAACAAATATGTATGACATATTTAACATACCTCTTACAAAAAGAATTTTGAATTTAGCTTGTTCTGTTAATGAGATGTGGCTAAAAGGTTCAAAAATTCAAAAATCCATATAAAATCACTCGGTGACGTTACCATAACGACATTTACATGTTTACCTATAACGCATCCCAGTATACCTACATACCAAGTTTAAACCCAATCATACTTACAGTTCCCTAGATACAGGACCTTAAAATATGTAGCTTTAAGGATGACGTGACATAACCTACGATGACCTCATCATTACTTCACCTCATTTTTTTTTTTACTTATAACACATCCCTGTCTATATAAATAATAATACCGATATTCAACCCAATCGGACAAACAGTTCTCTAGATGTAGGGCTTTAAAATATACACCTTAAGAGGACGTCACATGACCTATAATGACGTCATCGTGGAGTCGTGTTAAGCGGAATGTCTTTGGGTAGGGGTCCTCCCTTATGTCAAGTTTGGTTAAGATACAATGTTTACAAATCGTGTTCAGAAAAATCGTGTACTATGGGATTTGGTATATAAGAACAAAAAGAAAAAAAAAAAATCAGAACAAAAACAAACGCTTTTCCGCTTTTAAGCGGAAAAGCAAAGACAATCAGAACAAAAACAATGGCTTTTCCGTGGATGGCGGAAAAGCCAAAGACACTCATGGTTTGCATCTTTGGATTCTTTTGATTGAAAGGCTACAAAAATGTACGCCTGCGTAAATATGTAATGAAAGAAAACATACGTGAATAAGCTCGTCCGTCAGAATGCGCATTGAAGCAAACCTGGCACGTGGTTCCGGCGTCGTTGCATGTCAGGTTCTTCTGATAGAAACCCTGTTTGTTGGAAAATAAATAAAAACGAAAATAGTCTCATTGTAACGAGGCGTAGGTTGTGGATTCCCCCACTTTAGAATGATAGTGGATATACGTCACAGACGTTTTGCTGTACCCAGAGACGAGCATGTCCTCGATGTGTATATCCAAATGAATACTGACTGACCGACTGACCGACTGAATATAAGTCTTTGCGCAAGGAAAATCTATTCGAAAGCTCAGACAACTGCGTACGTTTTAGGTAGCTTCCACAATTCCACTCATTTCTGGAGTACAGGGTGAGTCAGACTGATGTGGACCCGAATTAAAGAAAATATGAAAAAAATATGTAGCAATTATCAAAACAAGTGCAAATGACCATTTTGAAGAAAAGTGTTAGCAAAGAACACACGCTAAAAACACTCTGACCACGGTTCCATGGTTCAACAAGTTTATTGAAATCGCGTTCTTATGTGAAGCAAATAAAAACCTACAGGCACGGTGACTGACTCACTTGAAGTTATTGAAAATGGCATATTAAACTCCTCACCACAGCCACTTATTTAAAACATTCAAAATTCCCGTGGAAGACAAAGTATTAGCCATTCATAGGAAACACTTTATTTGCCATCACAAAAAGGTGAACTTTGGCCCATATTATTTTGCCTCGCCCTGTACCAGTATGTTTCAAGAGTGTAGTTTCTCCCTTGAAAGTATTGAATTCGGAATGTTGAAGATTTTACCAATTAAAATCAAAAGCTTACACAGTTGTTAAAAGAAAAACTCTGGAATTTGCTATGGTTTCCGTCTAAATGGTCCGGAAAAGTGTCACACAAATATCATTTTGACCCAGAAAAGTGTCAATTTTGACCCTGAACAGTGTCATACAAATTTGAAGCCGGATTCCAGGCCAATCTGAACAGGGACTCTTTAAAGTGACGTCGCAAGCTATCCAAATGAACTGTGAGTTAAGCAGTATTTCATCCACTGTTGCTATTACAGGATTCTTACCAAGTGTGAGTAGGTAGGATCCTGGCTCCCATTCTTCCAGAAACCACTGACCTCCTGGCTGGTAAGGAACAGAAGAAACAACACTCCCAGAAACATGATGGCAACTGACGAACACTAGTCCTGCCAAGAGTAATATGCTTGTACGTGGCTGATCAGCCTCGGAATTAATAATTGTATACAGAAGAGGGCAATTACTGGTCTGTAAATTTGGATTGTAACCATAGAGCTGCCATTGTAACCTATAATGAGACGTAAATGCAAACCGACGCGCTGATTAGGCTTAATGAATGCATGATCAGTCGCAGAATATAGACGAAGACAACATCTGGCAGTCTGGTTTGTAAATTTGAATATAAATGACCCGCATCTTTTGCCTTAACGAATACATTCGTAATAACGATGCATTATTTTACAGTAGTTACAATATTTGTCCCTCACTAGTCCGCCTATTCCTCGATGTATAAGATATCTTGAGATATCAATATCTAAGCAGTATAACACGATGAACATAAAACAGGTAAATACATGTACTAAATAAATGTATATTGGGGTTGGGACATCTCCATTGGTTCCCCGCAAATAAAAATTCATTGAAACAATCTTTAAATATGACCATCTTTTGGTTAAACGCGAATCTCAGTGTAGCTAAAATATGTTGAAGACAATTCGCATATTTTTTTTCTGCCAAAAAAAAAAATCACAAAAGCGCATGTACTTTTTTCTCCCCAAATAATACTTAAAACCGGTAAATCCGGTTATTATGAGATGAGCGACCGAGGCCACTGAAACGACATTGTTTTCCGGGTACCTACACTAGAAAAATCCCACATACTGAAACAACACAGTAACTGACTAAAATCTTAAATTTATCGATTGCAAAAATGTCATTTTTGTTGCTGCATCAGTGTGTAAGCTGGAGTCAACATATTAAAGCTATGATTCAATTACAAACCTGCGATTTTAATATAGCTCTATGCGAAATACTTTCATGCTTCCAGCATAGACCTTGAATAATGCAACAGGCCGCGGACACTTATTGTAATTAATGTGAATTAATAAATACCTTGGAGAGTTGATGGTTTCTGATTGGTCGAGACTCGATCACGTGGCCGGGCATTAACGGTGATAATGGACCGGCTTCAAAGATCAAGCGAATAAATGGCCCCTGAACCAGCATTGATCAAGCCCCGTTCAGCCCCATGCAAGCCAATGATTGGTCAAAATATAGTAACAGTCCTGCAGTAGCTTGTAACAATAGAGCACTGCACATGCGCTCAACCCCCATCGCGTGAGACTGACGCGCGCGTATGGAACACAGTTGCTATAGGGATGCTTGCGTGCGCGCGCGTAAGGAAGCTTTGAAACGACATCGTACAGCAGTGCAGTATGTATACTGAGGATGATTACGACGAAAGCGTAGATCTATGATTTATTTTCTTTAAACACTTCACCCACCGACATATTTACCTTTCCTAAACCAAGCATCTTTGTAATTCCGGACACAAGAAATGTGTAAACGAGATTTCAGCTTCCTCCATCAGGTAAAGATATGAAAACATAAAATCAGAACAAAAACAAACGCTTTTCCGCTTTTAAGCGGAAAAGCAAAGACAATCTGAACAAACACAATGGCTTTTCCGTGGATGGCGGAAAAGCCAATGACACTCATGGTTTGCATCTTTGGATTCTTTTTATTGAAAGGCGACAAAAATGTATGCCTGCGTAAATATGTAATAAAAGAAAACATACGTGAATAAGCTCGTCCGTCAGAATGCGCATTGAAGCAAACCTGGCACGTGGTTCCGGCGTCGTTTGCATGTCAGGTTCTTCTGATAGAAACCCTGTTTGTTGGAAAATAAATAAAAACGAAAATAGTCTCATTGTAACGAGGCGTAGGTTGTGGATTCCCCCACTTTAGAGTGATAGTGGATATACGTCACAGACGTTTTGCTGTACCCAGAGACGAGCATGTCCTCGATGTGTATATCCAAATGAATACTGACTGACCGACTGACCGACTGAATATAAGTCTTTGCACAAGGAAAATCCATTCGAAAGCTCAGACAACTGCATGCGTTTTAGGTAGCTTCCACAATTCCAATCATTTCTGGAGTACAGGGTGAGTCAGACTGATGTGGACCCGAAATAAAGAAAATATAAAAAATATGTAGCAATTATCAAAACTAGTGCAAATGAGATATAAAGGCATGTATATCCATTGTACCATTTTGAAGAAAAGTGTTAGCAAAGAACACACGCTAAAAACACTCTGACCACGGTTCCATGGTTCAACAAGTTTATTGAAATCGCGTTCTTATGTGAAGCAAATAAAAACCTAGGCACGGAGACTGACTCACTTGAAGTTATTGAAAATGGCATAAATCCTCACCACAGCCACTTATTTAAAACATTTAAAATTCCCGTGGAAGACAAAGTATTAGCCATTCATAGGAAACACTCTATTTGCCATCAAAAAAGGTGAACTTTGGCCCAGATCATTCTGCCTCGCCCTGTACCAGTATGTTTCAAGAGTGTAGTTTCCAGTGTTGTAGTCGAGGCCACAACCTCCGAGGCCGAGGCCGAGGCCAAGGCTGAGACCACAACCGCGAGGCCAAGGCCAAGGCCGAGGCCACCACCTCCGAGGCCAAGGCCGAGGCCCAGGCCAGCTATCAAAACACGTAATAAAATAAAAATCATAACAAGGCTAAGATTATTTTGGAGTTTTAACATCTTTTTAGTTGAATTCACTGAGTTTTGGAGTGCCTGGCTTACAAATTTGCAACTTGCAATGGGTTTCCTCTGTAGGGAGTCCGGCGAATTTTATTTTTTAAAGAAAGAAATCTCAAGTTTTGTATCACTGAAAGCACATTACACAACAAAATCAATGGCGTTTGAATCAGGCTCATAGGAGTTTGCCCCTGGAGATACAACAATTTAAATGGCCAAATTTTGAGTTTCTATTCTGTAAGATTTACATCATTTACTTTTAGCATGTTTTATAAATCTTATTTTCAAAACCTATCAAAATGCTTAATATCATAGGAATCCCCATTAAATAAACAACAACTTGATTTTTGAACCAGGTTTTTACCACTCATAATCAAAAAGTTACGACCCCCCGACCTTCGCACTGTCCAGGCGCGCGCCGAGCAAACACCGCGATGCGACCAGACAATGCCAGACGGCCCGCCGTTACGCACGGGCAAAGCATAGTTCCAATCTCGCTCCACACAACGGGATAAGTGTCCACGCATTATCACTGTTAATACCGCGGTACCAGACAAAGTCTGGCAATGGCCAATCCCGCTCCAAACAACACGGCAACACGGAACATGCGTGCATGATATCACTCAGTTCATCAAAATGACCATGAATTCTCGGATCATCCGATTTGAATCCAATGGCTTCGAAGAATTTTAAGATCATGGCAAGAGGTAGGGAGTCCAGAGGTTTTGGCCGTATATCTGTAACCACGCAAAATTAGTCAATTTCAAACCATGCTTATACATGTAATAAGTATAAACATGGCTCTAAAAATACAAAAAAAGTATCCTGGTACCACGAGGAATACTGACTCCTATTATTAAAACATTCATTCAGAACTTTGCAATAATTTGGATGGAAAAACGAATTATGAAATCGCGCTTTCCATATCGACCATTTGCGCCAAACATTACCGTGTGAGCCGGAACTTTCATTTAAATCACCGTGTAAAAATAAAATCTACTTGATAAATCGTAATTGTTTTTATCATATCTTTATGAAAAAAAAAAATGGTACGGACTAGTACACTCGATCGTACCCAGAAAGTTCAGACCTTTACTGAAACAGTGGCCTATAAAAAGAAATGATTAAGCTTGCCGCACCTTGCCGCAAATCATTTTTAAAGGTCGGGGAACAGAGGCGAAACGAGAAAATTTTGTACAACACTGCAACCAGACTAGTGTACTTCCACATGTTATTGTACGCAAATGGATGTCTGGCACGCGGTAACAGTTATAACGCTTGCACACACGTGGAAAGCTGAAGCGCAGGCTAGGCGAAGATGCTACGTGCGTGAGTACGTTCAATGCAACCATTTCCAGTTTATTCGTGCGTACATTGTATATGCGTTCGTTTCACGGAACCCACTGCGGCAGAATCTCGAGGGTTTGATACGGTAAAAAATTAAAATTAATTAGAATAGAAAACACATAAAAATGGGCGGCCTCGACCGATTCGCCGAGGCCGGAAGGCCGAGGCCGGCCTCGAGACCTCCAAAACTGGTAGTTTCTCCCTTGAAAGTATTGAATTCGGAATATCGACGATTTTACCAATCAAAATCAAAAGCTCACACAGTTGTAAAAGAAAAGCCCTTGAGTTTGCTATGGTTTCCGTCTAAATGGTCCAGAATAGTGTCACACAAATATCATTTTGACCCGGGAAAGTGTCAACTTTGACCCTGAACAGTGTCATGCAAATAAGAAGCCGGATTCCAGGTCAATCTGAACAGGGACTCTTTAAAGTGACGTCGTAAGCTATCCTAATGAACTGTGAGTTATTCCATCCACTATTGCTTTTACAGAATTCTTACCAAGTGTGAGTAGGTAGGATCCTGGCTCCCATCCTTCCAGAAACCACTGACCTCCTGGCTGGTAAGGAACAGAAGAAACAACACTCCCAGAAACATGATGGCAACTGACGAACACTAGTCCTGCCAAGAGTAATATGCTTGTACGTGGCTGATCAGCCTCGGAATTAATTGTATAATTGTATACAGACGAGGGCAATAAGTGGTCTGTAAATTGGGATTGTAAACTTTAATGAGACGTAAATGCAAACCGACGCGCAGGTTAGGCTTAATGAATGCATGATCAGTCGCAGAATATAGACGAAGACAACATCTGGCAGTCTGGTTTGTAAATGTGACCCGCTCTGCAAAAATGAGTCACGTGTCTCCAAAGCCACTTTTGAGCTAAAGGTCTTTGAAAGAATGTTGCACAGTGTTTAAGCAATTGGAATCCTCAACATTTTAAATTCTACACAATGTCTATTTTCATCAACCCATTATGTACAGAACGCTCCTAATTCAAAAGTTAACATAATTGAATACTTGGTGTGTGTCCATTTTTTCGTTCGACGTCTCACTTGAAAGCACATAACTATTGTAAAGCTAGAAAAATAGCAATTCAATTCGACAAATCTATTTTTCAAGGTGAAACACCCCCCAAAAAGCACTTATATACCAACTTTAATTCTTCGTCAAAATCAGATAATTATCTTACTGTCTTGTTAATTTAAAAGAATAAAAATAACATTATTTCCTTCAGTTATTGATGTGCTCAGTCTACCGTTCGACTTTATGGCTCATTTCTTTGGATAGGTTTTAAAATTTAGAAAACGTTCAGTGTTTATTTTCACATGTTCTGTGTGTGATGATCCTGATGGATTCAAAGTGGCACTAATGGTTTGCATCTGGGGATTATTTTGGTAGAAAGCCGGCAAAAATGTAAGCCTGCGTGAATGTATAATACAAGAAAACATACGTAAATAAGCTTTTCCGTCATCAGCATGCGCAGTGTAGCAAAGCTGGCACGTGGTTCCGGCGTCGTTGCATGTCAGGTTCTTCTGATAGAAACCCTGTTTGTTCAGAAATAAATACGAAGATAGTGTTATTGCAATGAGGCGTAGATCCTACGTTTTCCCACTTTACAAAATATTGTGGGTAAGTCACAGACATTTTGCTGTACCCAGAGACGAGCCTATCCTCAATGACTAACTGACTGACTGACTGAGTTTTGACTGTCACTTGTGAATTGAATAGTCTGGCCTAGCTTTACTATAACAGATTTTTGAAGTGTTTGTTCATACTCTTTTCGGATTTCAATGAAAACGGCCAAACACGCCTAGGCGCTCAACTTAAGAATCATCACTCGTGAGCATTTCGGAGAAGGATAAAGTGGCAGGTCTTCGGACAAGGAAAACACTTTTGAAAGACAATAGCGACTAAATTCCAATCATATCAGGAATTTAATTCATGTATTTATAAACCAGCTTGTTTTTTTGACAATGTTGTTGCAAGAGTGCAGCTTCTGCCTCACTGGTATTAAATTCGGAATTTTACAAATCAAAGTAAAAAGTCGTTAAAGAAAAACCCCTTATTTTGCTAATGTTTCCGGCAAAATGGTCGGGAATAGTGTCACACAAAAGGGTCAATTTTGAACCTAAAAAGTGCCATGCAAAATAGAAGCCAGATTTCAGGTCAACCTGACTAGAAACAGAACTTCAATCATCCACTCTTCCTTTTACGGTAGCTGGAATTGTGAAGGCAGTTCTGATTTACTTTAGACTTGACTTGTGGAGGGCTTATGCTGGACTCGACTACATAATTCTTATCAAGTGTGAGTAGGTAGGATCCTAGCTCCCATTCTTCCAGAAACCACTGACCTCCTGGCTGGTAAGGAACAGAAGAAACAACAC
Organism: Patiria miniata; assembly: GCF_015706575.1. Lineage (NCBI taxonomy): Eukaryota > Metazoa > Echinodermata > Asteroidea > Valvatida > Asterinidae > Patiria > Patiria miniata. Next base: position 19,710,681 of record NW_024037068.1, read on the forward strand.
TCCTAGCAACATGATGGCAACTGAGGAACCCTAGTCCTGCCGAGAGTAATGTGCTTGTACGTGGCTGATCAGTCGCGGAATTAATAATTATATACAGACAAAGGCAACATTTGGCCAACATATTGGGATTGTTAACTTTAATGAGACGTAAATGCAAACCGACGCGCAGGTTAGGCTTAATGAATGCACACGATTAAATTTTATTGCAATTTGTTTGAATATGTTAAACCGACCGACGTTCATTCCAAACCTTCACAAATAAATAAGGATACATTGTTTTGCAGTAGTTACAATATTTGTCCCCCAATATGTCTTACACATAGTTCGCCTATTCGTCTCTAAGATATCTTGGGATATCAAAAATTAACTTCGCGGTATTAAACGATGAAAATAAAACATGTAAATAAAGGTAACTACATTAAATAATGGGAAATCTTCGTGAGCGTCTCCCCCAAATAAATATATAATGGCGACGGAGTTCCCCCAGCTATCACCGGATGAATAAAACAAAATGCAAAAGTTTACAGTTAGAAATGGTGGAGTTTTGGCTAGTAACCTGCTTTTATTAGCCAGACTACTGAGCAGCGCCGTGAAATTGGCCTCTGGTTTGCTGATATAGCCTTGATTAGAATATAATGTATTTTTTTTAAATCAATGTTGGAGATGAAATATCTAGGGGTTGTGCACGCAGCTGTGCTTTGGGACAATTATGTTCAGGTTTGTCCTATTGACTTATATGTCGTGCGTGTCCACTGCCCAAATCAATGTTTGTCATGGTTTTCAAATTACGAAGAAGCCCAGCATATCCCAACAAAACCCATCCAAACCAATTAACCTAGCCCATCCTAACCCAAACCAAGCCAACTCAAAGCAAAACCAAATCAAGACTAAATACTCAAGACAAATACAAAATCACAGAAAGGCACCATTTTCAGTTATTGTTATGGTGGTGTTTTCTTTTGACGTATTTATCAGAAATAGTTTACCACAAATTGCTTAGATTACGCTTTTGGACCTTATCGATCATTTTACATAATGCATTTACGCACCTCGTTTTATATCTATGTCGTTGCAGTAAAGTATAAACAGTGAATTTTTGCAAAACGATCCGAAATATTTGTAATGATTGTTAACTGAACATATTTCCGCATTAAAAAAAAAAAAATATTAGACATAGCCATATACACGGAAAAAAGAAATTGCTGACAACCAGGTATGTAGTCGAATCAGTCACAAGTTAATTAGACTTTCATTCACAAATCCAGTCAAAAGTAACGGTGGATGAACACTAACAGCTCATTTGCATAGCTTGTGAGTCGGATTGGCACGGATAACTTGTGACGGACTTGCAAGGACTTGTGCTGGACTCGACTACATTCCTGCTGACAACAATGATAAATAACCTCAGTGGGGTCAAAAACACCAGCTTTGGATTATTTACACATATCTACTGAATACAGGTTAAACTGTTTTTACGCAAGATTTGCTTTTTCCCCTGATAACTCATGGTCGAGTGATAACATACACATGTTCAAACTGTGAATTTAATAGAATCTTGATAAATGTGTTAGGGAATGTGGAAATAAGGTAGCTACGTACAAGCCAGTAGTTATTGGGGTAAACCTTCTTTTTTTTAATGGATTATAACGACATATATTTAAAACTGTTCCAAGTATTGGATTTCGTATGAAACACAGATTGTCAGTTGTGCATAAGATGGTTTATGCTAATTACATGAAACTTTAATGCACTATTGTATTGCTAATAACACCTTTCTGAGCATTTCCGTTTTTATATACATAAGCAGTTCGTTTTCCTTTATATTTCGCTTCTAGAAAAGTTAATGATGGATCGTGAGACATCACTTTTTTTCCCGCTCAAATTCTGATTTAGACAAGAAATCATTGTATTCACATGACCTTTTCATTCATGTTACAATCGTTTTGCATGGCTACGGTCGATTTGGATGTACATATACAAGAGTTTTACCACAACTTTTCGTATGTTTTTAACTGCGGTAGATGCCGTTTTGCCAACACATCCAACGATATCTTTATTCTCTTAAATCAAGTATTTCCTTAGTAATCGACCAACACTTCCAAAACGACCTGCATGCATACAAACAAGTCGAAGTGAAAGACCATTGAACCAATTCAAATGTCAATTTTTTTCACTTACAAACAATCGATGCAATTTCAAGTCGAAATTACCTGTCAATTTCTACTGCACAAAGAATGCTCCACAAATTACTACAAAATTATCGCTCAAAGCATTTATTTACAGATTTTCTGGTTCCTTGAGTTATGTGATGAAACTACCCAGCTCTCCATTTGTTGACCTCCATGAGAGAGAAATTTGTAATCGAAATAATTTTCAGAAAAGTGTACGAAGTAAAGTAGCGAAGTTAAGTAGACCGCTGGCCACGCGATCTTGTAAGACTGACAGAAAATTCAAATTTTCTTTAAAAAAAAAGGAACACAAGATCCATGCAGTCACTATAATTAAAAAAAACAAACAACCAAGTGAGCTATTTTATAACAAAATGTCATTTTCGTTTTCTTGGATTTGTTTTTTAATTAGCTCTTGGTGAAATAACTACACTACATCTCTTGTATGCATAATTTGTCTCGTCTGTAATATCGCTCATTTTCTGTTTACGATCACCATAGCGACGGATGAGCCACAATCAATGAACATTCACCGAGAAATATGTTCCTGTCGTGACATGGGCGTCACATTCAGACCGCAACTTGAATGTGGAAGAGTTCTCATTTAAGGTGAGATTAAACATCCATACATCTTTAGCTACAAGTAACCGTTGGCGACGATGCGTGTCTTCAAACTTTTAATTATGTGTTTGGTGTCTGAATTCAACAATTCAGAAAAAAATAATAACGCTTCGTGTTTAGAATTCGTCAGTGGTAAGTTGAAGAAAGGAACGGATACATACGGGAGACAAAATTAGGACATCATTCAACATGCACGTTGTCAGTCCTTAGTTACTTATTTGTTTTGTTTATCTTTATGTATTTAATGAAAAGGTCGTCATCAGGCCTTATACAAGCGTGCATAAACAGACCCAAAGGCGGGCATTGGAAGGGCGGTTTAATGCTGGATGACATCGTCGGCATCACACTTTGTGATATATCTTAACTGAGTACCGGTCAGCCACTGCCAGCTGCTGCCCGTCAGCTGTGAATGTGATTCCATAGGGGTCATACAGACCCTGGGCCACGCAGCTGACAAACTGACCTGTACAGTTATAGTGGTGTATGTGACCGGTCTTGATGTACCCTGTGTCCGCTGCAATGTAGATACCCGAGCTTTTGCTGCAAACACCCTTGCAGTATTTCACCGGTTTTCCGTCGATGGTTGGCCGGATTGTGTTTACAGTCACAGCGTTGCCATTAGAAACCTCCACTATCTCCACTAGTCCCTGCTTCCAATCACTGATCACAATCCAACCATTGCTCAGTACAACCAAGAAGCCAGGTCGTATCTTTACTGGCATGGTATGTAGAATATCACCATCCCTGGGATCGAGCTCAATCAATACCTTTTTCTTCAGACCCGCTATGATGTTACCATTTGGCATGATTGCTACGCTTAACAGGCTATTGTCTGCGTTGCCAACCTCCGGCACGACGTGGAAGTCACACTTGTGCGTAGTGTCTCTATGGTAAACCATCATCTTGTCGGAATGAGCACACACCCACTGATTCGATACAACAACGACGTCATCTGGAAAACAAAACAAAATTGAATGAAATGATCAGATAACTGAAAGTATTTCGATTTAACTCTTGTGAAAAAAAAATCATTCAAATAATTAACAGAAATATCTGACTGTTTGATGGTCAAGTGATTGTGATCCTCCACACCAAACCTTTTCATGTTCAATTCACTCGAAGCAGTTTTGTTTTTAAACGCAAATGCAACGTGCACGAATGAGTGTGTATAATAACTATAGGTTTTGATTAAAAATCTTTTGATTCGTCAAGAATGGCCATCATAAACTGGGAATGTTACATGGGATTAGGAATTATGATGTTCAAGTATTCAAGCGGTTTTTTTCTCTAGCATCGTTTTGAAATGCTTCATTAGGGTGTAGAAAAAGAAAATGTATCAGCACACCTTCTGGCACCAGGGGGCGCTCCTTGCTTGGGACATTTTTAACAGTAAAAACACATTTCAAAGAGTGAGTTGGGTGCTGTTCACCTTTGTAGGTAAACATGTATTTCACTTACCCCGATTTGTTTGTGGGTTGCTTTCGTAGGACAATACGAAATTAGGATACGGACATTATTTTTAATTTGAAGGGCAAACAGGGCTAACAAAGAGGTAGAGAAAAAATAGCTTGGTGGGATGGTAAATAGCAACTACAAAGCAACTTCAGGAACAACTGTGATTTGAAACAGGAGAGAATCGGGAATCCTGAAACTGATTTTGTATAATGTCTATGATTAATGGAAGGCATTGGGGATGATTTAAAGTACCATTTTTTGTTTCTGTTTCATTAGCTTTTTGAAATTTAAATTTCATAGCAATTTATTTGAGAGAAAGAACTAGGGAATAGAGGACGCGGATAACATTTTTAATCGCTGTATAAAACGGAACGAGAAAATAATATAAAATCCAATAGGTCAATATATTTTCATTGCAGGTTAAATGTGATAAGAAATTAAAATGTATGCACACAAATTACTTACTTGTCAATTTCTTTACATTGAACATTACAATGTGCACTAACAACTCACTTGCAACGACTTGAATGGTGTTCTTGGTTTGTCCCTGGTGGTTGCAGATTACAACTCGTTTGTTCTTGCAGTCAGCCACAGCAATCTCGTCAGGGTCAGCAGCAACAGCAATGCCTCTGGCTAATTCAAACTCCCCTTCACCACTCCCCTGCTTGCCCAATTTATGCTGCAGTTCCCACTTGTCCCCTTCTTGCTCCACCTTGCCCAGATCGATTACACCAGCTGTCTGACTCCTCTTGAACCTCAGATACCAAAGTTTGTGGGGATACTGTGCCAGATGCTGACTGCTCAGCTTTGTCAAATCTTTACTGATCACGGGATAGAGTGAAATAAGGTTGCAGTCTGATGCATTACTCGTTACGTCCTTACCGGTGCTATGGGAATGCCTCTTTCTATGCAGCATGTCACTCAGTGTCTTCTCGTGCTCATCCAGTCCCTTACTTTGTTCCAGTTCGTGGGTAGTGATTTCATCAAGAAGTCGTTTCTCTTCAGCTTTGACCTTCGCTATGACCTCAGCAGCTTTGTCCTGCACCCCCTTTCTAGCCTTCGCCATGTTGTCCTTGACTGTCATCTTAGCTTCAATAGTGTCCTGCAGACACAACTCAAGGCCTTGTATGTCTTTACCCAAAGCAGAGAAAGCATTCCTCAGTGACTGTCTGTAGTCTTTTGAAGCCGTGCCGGTGTCAGTGATGTCATGTTTAGCAGTGGGATGACCCACAACTGTGCAGACTTGGCAGATCAGCTCATCACATGTCTTGCAATAGAATTTCACGCTCTCTTTGTGATTGTTGCATTTGTACTGATCCGGTTGTTTAGTCACCTTCACCTTCCCCTGACGAATGTCATCCAAAGTTGCTACTGCATGCTTTGCCGACACTGGAAACCGTAAGTGTGTCTTGCGGCAGGGGGTACAGATATTCTTTCCACAGTCGAAACAGTGATGCAAAGGCTCGTTATCCTCATCGCATGTCTCACAGAGAAGCTTCGAGTCTCCTGAGCATGCTACCTTCTCCTGTAATTCAAATTCTGCAATCATACCAACCAAATGGAAGTTGGTCTTGAGGCCCTGGATGCCAGTCTGTGGAAGTACCGTCTCCTGACGACACATAGGGCAAGGGATTTGTGGAGCTCCTCCGTATGTGCCATCACGGTACTTTACAAGACACTCCTCACAGAAGCTGTGAAGGCAGTTCAGTACTTTCGGCTGCTTGTATTTACCTGTGCAGATGCTGCACTCAAGGTGAACGCCGATCTTCTCAAGAGCAGAGTCTAACGATGCCGCAGTAGCCATCTCTGTGAAACAAATAAATGATGCAATTCTAAATCACGATCAAATGTCGTGAAATAATGACTTTTGTATTGTGTGGTGAAAACTTTGTATATTTCTTAGGGCAGTATATTAAATGATTTAAATTTTGCAACTTCCTCTTTTACAAGCGCAGCTTTAGCACCAAAAACGGTGCTTGAAATCAACGGGACTCGTCCCATTCCGTACACGAAAGACTAAATTAATGGCGATGTAACCTTAAGATAAAACATGTTTTAAAGGGGTTGTTTTCTTAATTAGTTATACTGACGAGGACATGTTCTTGAATACAGTGGAACGCCGCTATACCAAACACCGATATACGGTATATGCCCTCGTACATCTCCTCGTTGTGTTCTGCCATATCTTGTTTTTAGGTTTTAGTCAGTTTTGTGATTGAAGTCTCACAAGCTATCGTGAGCCTCGACGATGATAATGACATTGAATGAGACATTAACCCCCAAACGGACCATTATTTAGTAATTGAATTAACTATTATTATTATTGCTGCCGGACAATAATTCCGTTTTTGTGGGTATAGGCTGTTTCCCGCCCCACAATCGACGACGACGACAACGAATTTGATGAGAAGCACGGACGGGGACCAGAGCTAAAGCCCCTGTCACACTTTTGCGTATCCTAATTCCTTATGAGTTCCTTATCAACATTTTTCAATACGCAGCCGTACGCTCAAAACGTCGAATTTTTTGGATTACTTTGACTTATGTGCAACGCACATCTAGCGTACAAGTAACGAATTTAGCGCATCCATTGCGTATGAGATGCGTATGAGTTAAGTATGCAGTGCACAACATTATTTTTCGGGCTGCGAATAGGTCAGTATGCAGTGCGCATGCCGAGCGTATTCCGGACGCACCCGACTTATGCCGACCGCATGCCTGACGCAATACGTCGGCATTCGCTATGAGTTCGTTCAGCGTGCGTTGTATCTGCGCTGCAAGTACGCTATGTATACGTCCAATATAGGCGGCTCATATGCTGACGGGGTGCGTGCCGGGAGGTCAGCGTATTACCGCGTATGAACCACTGATCTCTATATAAAGACTGGATAGCGGATATGCATACAACATTCACACAGTAGACTTTGCATATTGACCAATTCGCCCCCGGTCTCACGAAGATGGCCGCGTATAATACGAACGTTCTACGCGTAAATACGCGCGCGTTGTATCAACAGTTGACGCGCATTTTGGTCACGTACACATATTATGATGTTCTAAATGGAACACATTTCCGTAGTGATTATTATTTCAAAAACGCCGGAAAAGTGATTTGCGGCATAATATAAAAGTAACCACTACGTTAGAAAAATTGTAGTTAACCTTGGTCAGTTGGTCAGTGGTGGTGGCCAAAATATAAGTCAAGTGAGCCGCGACGTTACAAAAGAAATCAAGCTGTCTATAAAAACGACAACTTGTCATTTGTAGATCACCAGCCGGTCTCACCAATATGGCGTCAAATTCGTACATTGTGCGGCTCTGTATTAGCTATCCAGTCTTTATATAGAGATCAGTGGTATGAACCGCTAAATCCCCCACGAACACATAGCGCACTCGTACCGCGCACGACCGATGCGGGACCGATGCATTGCGTATTTATAACTTATGACCTGCGTAACAGCGTACGCAGCGTAGTTTTGTGCATGCCCAAAACTATCCGGCGTACTGGGCCGTACCATGCGTATGCCTGCGTACATAAAACTTACACAAAACGATAGAGATGCATATGAGGTGCGTATTGTGCGTACGACTGCGTATGAAAAAAATGTCAATGCGCAACTCATAAGGAATTAGGATACGCAGAAGTGTGACAGGGCCCTAACGGGTGGTTTGTACAGACAAATCACGCGCACTGATAAAGCAAATACTATCTATGCATAATCTGAAGTGAAGTACTTTGTTTGTTACTGTGTTGTATTTACTCAGTGGCAAATAAGCGTACTGATCGTGTATTTTGGACCTGGGTGTGAAATTTTTGATTTATGTGACGTTATTCTCGGGGCTCATCCGGGTCGCGATGTTTTGCCCCCAAACGACATAACAAAATTGGGTGTACGCTTTGAGGTTTTGGACTTTACTTCCCGCGCCACAATCAATATCGATGATATGCAGACTTTTCCTAACTGTTGGCGGGAGGTCAATAGTGAAAATCTGAAGGGTGTTCATAGTTGCCAAGGTAACTGATTACAAATCACTAATTATTGAAACCACTGATATGTTCTTTATTAAAAAAAAAACCACAGAAATATACATGAGTGTTAGAACCATGTATTTATTCTGCCCAAACCTATCACATATACGCACTTAAATGACCATCTACAATGAATGCTACTACACGTTTTAGGGTTACTTTTTGACACTTATTGTTTGCTGTCTTTATGCAAATCGTTGTTAGTTGAGAGAGTAGACTAAGGGGCCATTCAGAATTTTCAATGTTTTAAAATTTCGATCTTTTTTTTAAATTGTGGGTGGGTGGGTCAAGCTAAATAATTGAAAATCGAAATTCACTTTCCATGGAAAAAAGATAAAAAAAGAAGAAGAAAGATAGATCTTTTGACTTGCCTGAACAACGCGCAAGCGTTCCGATATCGCAATGCGTGTTTCTTTTCCTACTTGGTCCCCTGTATGTACTGTACCAACCTCGACCCCAGGGTGTCGAGCAGTACGCGCCCATCACTAACTGCTCTCTCACCCTGGTATTGGATCATTTGCATGTGCAAGATTTTGGAACACGTATGCAAATGAGGAATAGTCTGATGCCTGCATGTGCGTTACATTATCGTTTGTTTTTGTATGCGGTGTCTGGGGTAAAAACAGAGTCAATTCGTCGCAGCGCGAGCACAGCGTGAGTTACGAAAACGCGATTTATTTAATTAAACTGTTACGATCTTATCGACACAACATGCAGTATCACATTTCATATTAATATGAACAAATTGGAAAAGGAAAGGAATGTTTTTGAGAAGGTGTGGACGAATGATCGTGAAAACACGTGTTGTGAATAACAACACCAAGTACACGATAAAAATCCATTACTAGCCAATTGCGATATCGAATCAGGATACAGGAAGAAAGTTTACTATCCAGGGTTTACTATTGGAAATACGGTTGGAAATAGAGTAAGCACTGGGGACGAGGTTGGTACTGTACATGTACGTCATGTACATGTATATAGACCCACTGTGGCATGAGAGGGAGGTGGTTTTTCAGTAGACTTGGATGCCGGGCGTTTCTAGCGGTTAGGTAGTCTGGTTCCCAGACCAAAAGATTCTGACTATTCCTGATGAATCTTAGGTCAGGTAGCCTCCGGTAATACATTGTATTACAATTTATGTCACGTGACTAAAACGGGAGGAATTCCTCCTTTTTCCGAAAATTTCCGAAGTTTGCCGAATTCGTTTCGTCGACAATCGGATAGCACCCGAGTATTTCCGAGTATAATATAGGTTAGTTAACTAATAATTGCTTATTTTTAATTTTTTTTTAAATGAGTTGATAATTAATTTCATTGCTTTCATTTAGAAAACTTGAAATTTGACGTTACGACCGTTACCGAGATTTTCCAAAACTCGGTCTTCATTCGGCTCCGCCTGCTAACAGTGCTATTTGGGTGCCTTATTTTGAAGATTCAAGATCAACATTAATCAATGTTATCTTACAGAAACATCAAACTGTATTATCATGAATGTATGATATTACGAAGCAAGTGATTTATTTAAAAATTTGATCAAACATTAAAAGCTAAAAGTGATAAAGCGAAATCGGAAACGAAGCCGAGCTTTGAAAAAGGGCCATCAATGTCGTCATGTTTATTTTTAGCCAAGGAGACTGCCTGACCTACAATTTAGACGTGAGCGTCGGGAATAATTGTCAGGTCTGGGAACCAGACTAGCGGTTAGGCCGTGCAGAGGCAGCAGGGTACCAGGTGTACTAGATCGGCTCTATAACACGCCGCGGGTGTCGATTACCAATCGCTATAAAAACTGGACTATTCAACCACTGGACTCCAAGACTACGAGGACCGCAGCCTGTGATGTGATGACTGCCCAAACTTGATGTTTTTCTTTCGCTCGTACCCCCGCCCTGCAAACAGGGCGGGGGGTACGAGGGAATGTTTTTCTCAGCTACCTCACGTGACAGGCACAACCTCGTATGTCACATGTCATCCCCCTCATCTAGAAATAGCCCCATAAATGTGGCCAATTTACTGGACTGCCCCGGTAAATAAGCCACACTGCCATCATATACAAAAACATGTCGAACTTTGTCAAATTTTGATTTTCACATTTAGGCTTAGTTTGTAGTTTATTTTTGCTTTAGAAGCATACTCACCCCCTTTATAGGCTAATTAGAAAGTACTGCCTTTTTTCAGATGTCTATTTTTCGTAAAATTTCATGTTAAAATTTTGATATACGCAAACGTGTGCAAACGAATCTGGAAATTTCACGAAAAATAGACACGGTTTTATACATGGTGGCAGTGTAACCTTATTTACGGAGGCAGTCCAGTAAATTGGCCACATTTATGGGGCTAATCCAGAAAATGACAAAACCACGGTCATCTTTGTGGCTTCCAAGAAAACTGAAGGCCACCACTGCAAAAGAGGAAGACCGACAACTTCACGCCGTCACTGAACTAGACACACATGTACATGGGTACACATGTACATGGGTACACATGTACATGTACATGGGTATACATGTACATGCTCAATTATATGCACACTGTACATGCAAGTGCATGTACATGTAGGCTACAATACATGTTCAGTTTTTTATTAATCGAAATTAGGGGTGGGTGGGTGGGTCAAAATAATTTGGAAAAAAAGTCGAAATTTTAAAACATTGAAAATTCTAAATGGCCCCTAAAAAGAAGGGCAAGAAGTAAAGCTCTTCTGATACTATCAGGTGAAGTGGTTGTCCACCTATAGGCCCTACCCAACACGAGACAGATCACACCACAGTGACTCATAGCACAGACAATGGTTCGTAGATAGCGTCATCTCGTTGAAGTTTTTACCTCACCACTCAACGATAATCAAGTATGAATAAATAGCGTGGGCTCCACTTGACTCGTGAAACAGTTTTGAAAGTTTACTCAACTTTGATCCTTTACACACATCCAGGCTTTGGTTCCTGGATGGCAAGGAAATGTTCTTGTTCAAATAATTATTATTTTGAAAATTGCCATTTTTTTGTCTTGGGCAGGGGGACAAAGTGCCGATGGAGAATGTTTAAACAACTTTCAGTAAGATTTGAGGCTTTGCATGAGTTAGTAATGAAAGAAAGATTTGCGGAAACACCATGTGGGAATAATTTCGCAACTAAGAGAATGGTTCTGAAAAGTACCAGAGGTATAAACTCGACGTTCCGGTCAGTATGCTCTGACCACTCTCCTATAAAGACAGTCAGAGCATACTTCCCGGAACGTCGAATTTACACCGCTGGTTCTTTTTCAGAACCAATCTCTTAGTTGAGAAATTATTCCCACTTCGTGTTTCCGCAAACCTTTTTTATTTAACTACTTTCCACAACTCGTCGTTTACTGATGGATATCTAAATACCGATAAATATTCGATATATCTTTGAACCAAGTTGCCTCCCACTGGATATTGGTTAATCCTATAATTGACTATGGTCACTCAAGTCTGGTTGCCAGACCAAAACATTCTGACTAGATGAAACTTTCATCGGCATATCAAAAAATCAGTCGGATCAAAGTATATACATTTATCAGTTACTATCAATATTTACTTTAATTTATCATTTTCAAACTGTACTATTTGAAAGTTCTGTTATAACTGTATTTTCTTTTATCCGGGCATTCGTATTTGTTTGTCTGAAATAGTTGTACATTCTTACAAAAAACTTTCTGAAACATTCGTGTTATTTTCGGTTCTGCTTTTACATTATAACACAACATAAATATTTCGCTAATGCGACAGCCCCATTTTGATCCTCAAAAGTGCGCGACAAATAATTTCACTTTGCTGTGGTAATATTTCGCGCATGCGCCAAACCAAATGAAACCCATAAACAGTGGTAGATAATTAAGGTGTATCGTGACTGATCATTGTACGGTGCTGTGCAACATTCCTAATGCTTAATATTGGTTTTTGAGAGCCCATGGAGCTAATCATTCAAGCAGCATGATTGTATTTGTTTGACAGAATGTAATCTTTGCTCAGCTAGCCCCAACTGGTACCGATCCCAGCTTACGCATACCTCCCTGCCACCAACACACCCGCGGCTCCCGGCTTGCAACCCTCGTTGTGCTATACAAGGTGAGCAAAACCTGACACAATGCGGTACACACAGTCATTGAGGTTCACACAAAGAAAACAAAATCAAACGGGGATAAGACTGGGGGATCTTCGCGCACTTAATTCAGGTTCTTGTTTGCGCTATTAAAAACACTTGAAATACTCCCTTCAAATATTAGGAAACATTGAGTTGGTAGTGTTTATGGGTAGTCTCAAACAATGGTATACATGTAGCGATGAATTCAGTGAAATTTGTTCTAAATGTGGTCAATAGGCCTACCAAGATTGAATGTTGGCTAAAGAGAAAACCCTGTAATCTTTCCCGTTTTTATGTCACCCTGTTCAGTTTACTAGGGTCTACGGCAAAATACCGTTGAACTTACGGTCACCGTGATTACAAGCCGCAACCGACCATCCTTTTTTGGCATTTTTGTTGGTAACCCGTTTGACATTGAAAGTACTTTTTTATGCAATCATGCAAAAGTACACTACAATTCAATACTTTTCACAATAAAGCAGCACGTACAGCAATAGATGATTTGAAACTGCTTTCTTTTGGAAAATACAAACATTCACGATTCACTTCGCGAAACTTTTGAACAGCCCCGGTGTCTATTTTCATGTATTAACATGAAAAGCCCCGATGTCTATTTTCATGTATTCTTTGCCACAGAACGTTGAATCAATAACGATCAACCTGCGGAACGCATCTAAATATCTTACCTTGAAAAGGTTGTTTGCTGTCTTTATGCAAAATCCTGTGATATCCCAGTAAGTACACCAAGACGAAGCGCGAAACGTAAAACTCTTCTGCTGCACATGAACATGAACCTCGAAATAACTTCAACAACTTTATTTTTACTCTTACGCCTTATGTACACATTATCTACAAATACCTAACCAATCAATTGTGAAACTATTATTTCAAATAGTGGGAAAACAGGAGTGTTGCCATACATAAGTTGTTTTGTTCAGTGAATACGACAAAGCTCTTCTGATCCAATCAGTTATTAAAAACGATTCTCCACCTAGGCCTTACCCAACACGAGGCAGATCACGCCACAGTGACCCATAGCAGAGTCAGTAATTTATTGATAGCATTATCTTGTTGAAGTGTTTACCCTTCAACTGTATAGATAGACAGCGCGGGATCTACTTGACTTTTGAAACGTTGAGAGTTTAGTCAACTTCCAAGTTCACCCACACATAAACCCATGCACACATGTCTAAACACTAGCAATCGTGCAGCCCTCATTCCTTTGTTTGTACTCTCATTGGTTTTGTACAGGAATTTCAATCTTGGACTATCGGTCAATCGTGGACGTCGTATTGTTTGTGCCCTGACCCTTTTGTCCTAAGTCGATGATTGCCGGTGTTTACACGCTCAGACTTACCTTCCATACCTTCAGTGGACAGTCTTTTGTATTTTAAGTTAAGAAAAACCGGAGAAAAACCTTATTTTACACACACTCTGAACACTCTTTCAACTGAATTTCTATTAATTATGATTTCCTTCAGTGTTCCTTTCAGTTTGCGACGGATAAACCTTACCCCAAATGCCTCTAAACCGTTTTGTTTTTTTCAGAAGAGGGTGAAACCTAGTGTGGACGTGTGCCAAGTCCACAAAGCGTTCACGCTTCCTGCATCCTGTGGACCACTTTTTTCACAGATCCACAAAGAGCATGCAAGGTTAGAGAGCACTCAGTGTTGTAGTACTCGTACTCGGTACTCGTGCTCGAGCACTACTCGACTACTTTTTTTTAGAGTATTCGTACTCGTACTCGTACTCGAATGTCAAAGTACTCGTACTCGAAATGACGGTACTCGTACTCGGGCAGCAAAGTACTCGTACTCGAATAGCAGTACTCGGGAAAAAATGTTATAACTTCACTTACCATGGCCTTATTTTATCGATACTTTCAATTTAAAATGGTTGATTGGCTTGTTGAGAAATCGATCGGTCTGACTGGGCCTGGGCCAATTACGCACAATGAACCATTTGCCGTATGGCCGTATTCGGAAATGCGAGCACTCGTACTCGTACTCGGAAGTACTCGTACTCGTACTCGGAAGTATAAGTACTCGTACTTGGAGACCCGTTCTTGTACTCGGAGGTACAAGTACTCGTACTTGTACTCGGCAACCTAATACTTGGCAGTACTCGGTACTCGGGAAAAAAGTACTCGACTACAACACTGAGAGCACCACCCGCCAGTTTCGTATCTAATCCAAGTTTTGGATCCTAGATTGCAGGTATGGAATTTTTTTATTACTTTGAAAAGTAACCAAACTTCTCTGTGGACGAAAGGACATTTTAAATGTGCCGATAAATACCCATAGCGGTTATATTTTCTTCGAAGCAATATGACTAAACATCCAACGCTTTCCTTCTTTACTTAACAATTTTCCATAGTGTTCCACACCGTTGTTGGTTTCATATCAATAATAAGGGAATAACAGTGTGAGGAGCCGGTCTTCACTGCGTGATAATGACCGGGTTTGGGGGTGACCGCTGTTAACGGACCGACACGCAGTCGAGGTCAATTAACAGCGGTCACCCCCAAACCCGGTCATTATCACGCAGTGAAGACCGGATCCTCACACTGCTATTCTCATTAATAAATACCTTGTTAACGAAATAAACAGTTAAAATGCTCCAATTTTGTGACTTTCTTTCGGCGATATTTCCAGACTTTTTTGTGTTCATGTTCATGGGCCATATTTTAACTTATGCGTGGTACCCCAACAGCCGGGCCAAGGCTGTGCTGGACATTGCTAGACAACGTCTTCATTGCGTACACGTACGACGTCCAGGGTTTGGACTTCTGCTGCCGTAGCGAAACAAATATTTACAACAATGTTTTCATATTTTTACCTGATGAAGGAAGCTGAAATTTCGTTTATATTCCTCGTGTCCAGAATTACAAAGATGCTTGGTTTAGGAAAGGTAAATATGTCGTTGGGCGATGTGTTTAAAGAAAAAAAATCGTAGATCTACGCTTTCGTCGTAAACATCCTCAGTATATCAGATACTGCACTGCTGTATGTACATGTACGATGTCCAGCCGTTTTAAAACTTCCTTAGGCGCGCGCGCACACCCATAGCAACTGTGTTGCCTACGCGCGCGTCAGTGTCACGCGAAGGTGGTTGAGCGCATGTGCAGTGCTGTATTGATACAAACTACCGTATGACTGTTGTAAATTTGGCCAATCATTGCCTTCCATGGGGCTGGATCAATGCTGGTTCAGGGGCCACTTTTTTTCGCTTGTTCTTTGAAGCCGGTCATTATCACCGTTAATGCCCGGCCACGTGATCGAGTTTCGACCAATTTGTGGGATAGTATGATTCAACATGCATGCAGAATTCACAAGACGCTAGTGTACGGTGGCCCTGGAACGACATTTTAATATTGACCTTTTTAATATGAACCTTGTAACTTCTTAATATTGACGTTGTACCTTCGCAATATGCACGTTGCACGTAGCTTAATATCGCATTGTGGAAGTTGTTCCTTCTTAATGTGAATGTTCCAACTTGTTAATGTTCACGTTCGATCTTGTCAATGTGCACCATTGATCATGCTTGATGTCAACGTTGCACCTTGCTTCTTCGCAATATGAACCATGTACCTTCGCATTATGAACGTTTGACCATCCATCTTGTTAATATCATTGTTGAACCGTCCTCCTTCGCAATGTGAATCATGCATTCTAAAAAGTACGAAGTCCTTGTCAAGCCCTATATAGTTAAACAACCAGTTATGATGGAGTTTTAATCTGACGGCCGTTTAATGTCACTTAACCTGGGTCTACCTTGTAGTGATTTTTATCATGAATCAAGGCTCTCTGATTTATTTCACTGTGTTTATTAGGAAGGGGCGTAATCATACATGTCGCCACTACATTTTAAGTTAAATGGAATGAATTTTGGCCGCCACCATTCATTTTAGTTTTTTATCAGACTTGTGTTTTCTTAAAAAGAAGTGGTTTTCTGGCTAGGAAAATAGCAAGGAAGAAACCGGTTTTGTGCAAGCAAAATTCAGGGAACAATCTGTTGATACTAATAACTTGTTGGAAAGTTCCAAAGTCATTCCAAGAAAGTTGCCGCCGTGAATTAGGGTTTAAAACAAGGGAGGAGGATGGGATTTGCTATCAGCATCAGCAGGGCCGTTCCTCATTCTTTTCTTTTTATGGGATGTATGATAAAATTGGAGTACGATTGGCTCTGCGAGCATATGAATCTTTTTGAAAACATTGTATTTGCAACCAGCTAGGGAAGATTTCCGTTTATTTAAGACTTACAAGCACTGGTATGGATACTTGTGTAATTATATGACTAAACTGCCTAGAGCGTATTTGTTAAGGTTTGTTTCCTTTATACCTCTGGTTCTTTTCAGAACCATTCTCTTAGTTGAGAAATTATTCGCACATTGGGTTTCCGCAAACCTTTCATTATTTAGTATCTTCACCATGCAAAGCCTCAAATCTTACTTAAGGTTTTTTTCCTTTTTTGGAAATTCAATACGCATATAGGGAGTAAAATCAGTTCCGCTGCTGGGTAACCGGAGAGCGTGAATTTCAAAAAACTCATCCGGTGTTTAGGCGACGCAGGGACTGGTTTGGTACGTGTGGTTTTTGTTTCTAGTTCACTTAATGATTTGATTTATACCAGTGTTGTAGTCGAGACCGGATAGTCCGAGACCGAGACCAAGACCGAGACCTGAAGTTGCGAGACCGAGACCGAGACCGAGACCAGACCCTTCAAGGCGGACCGAGACCGAGACCGAAATGGTCCGAGACCGAGACCGAGACCGCGGATAATAAATAACAATAATCTAAATAAACATCAAGACACTAATTACAGCTGAACAGTCTGTCCTTGAGATGTTGATGTTCATGGGGATGTGAAGGAAGTGATTGAAAGTTAGGAATCACTTGTACCTGCTTAATTGTGTCATGCGAGTGCTCTTCGTGTTTGGTTCATGCCATAAATTACAACATGGCAACAGAATTTGTTATTGTCCCAATCATTAAAAAAATTGGAAGCAACCTAATTTAAAGAAGGGGAAAACCTTATTTGATGAACTCCATATATTTTTGCCACTTTAATTTTTTATTTTTTTACAAATATTGTTTAACTACTATAAAGTGTAAATTTGATGAAGAAACTCTAACTTAGGAGTACGATAATTTGTACTAGTTTTTGCAAAACTTGAACATGTTGAAACTTGACAAAAGTAAAAAAATTAAAGGTGGATGTTTCATCTGTTATAGGAACTCGGACCCTAAACTCCACAGCCACCCCCTGGTTTCAGCAATGACCACTAACGGATATTTTAATTTTACATTGGACCTCCTTGTAAACCTGATTCGAAAAAAATTTGGAGCAAGAAAATATTGATTTATTTCAGTCATGGAATATAGATTTGTACAAAAAAATTGAGAGATGGTGGCCGGATATGGATTGATCTGCCCCCCCCCCCACCACATCCCTCTTTGTGATTCTCCTTCCAACCCTGCATGTTTGTGTGTCCCCTACATGTTGTTTCTTGTTCATCTGTTATTTACCTCTGAAGAAGGCCTGGCTAAGGCTGAAATGTTATGCCACTTTATTTTTGTTTAATATCAATAACGTTACATATACTATAGAAGATTGATGAACCATATTTGCCTGATCTATCTTCTGTTATTCAGCCCGCCGTCATCATCGCCATTAGCCTATTTGAGAATATGGCTGACACAATAGAATGGCGCTGTCACAAACTGAATGTGGTGGGCGAGATGTACTTTTGGGATTCATGGCTCAGTGCGCACGCCTCTCTGTGTTTTGTACTGTGCCAGCGTATCGCCTGCATCGGCTACTTTGCCGGGCGATTTACTTGAATATTTTAGTGATTAACAAGTACGACATATTGCCCATATATTAATAGTTTATTGTGATGGCCGTAAACAGCATATAGCGATTAATGGAACACAATTCTTCCCGACTCATGCAAATGCAATTGACATTTAGGAAGGAGACGAGGCAGGCAATTAGACTCTATTTTTGTGTTACCATGGCAGTAGCTCAATTTGTGTTTATCACAGATGAAAAGATGAATACATGGCGAGTCAAATAGAAAGTGACAGTATGAAAAAAATAAAATGGCACGCTCCATTTTGTAAAAAAATACAATTGGGATAAAGAACATGTTATTGAGTAGTAACTGTGAACATTTCACGTAATTTGCATACTCTATTCCCAAGTCGTGTCTATTTTAATAAAGAGATCACAAAATTCAGCTGTCCACCACTAATACCAATTTAACGGTCTACGAATTGATGAATATCCATTAATAAATATAATGAAAAAAAAAACCTTTTCCCGCCTCCACGAATAACGGAAAAATTAAAAAGGAAAATAAAAAAATATCACCAATATTTCTAGGGAAAAAGAGTTGAATTGTTCCCCATATTCAAAATACAAAATCTGACGGTAAAAATAATGTTTCAGTCTTGATTCATAAGATTTAAATCTCAGTTGTATTTGGAATCAATGAAGATGGCTATAAAGTGCTTGTTTCAACAGATCGTCCCACAATAAAAACGAGAAATAAGAAGAGGAGCAATGGTTATTGGACTATGCCTCACTCACTAGAAAAAGAAGAGAGACATGTCCATTAGCATCACACTGCAGTCACATTTGCCCTAAACTGATTCTTTACTTAGGCCAAACAAAAAAAATTGTGTGTTTACGGTAACAGCCTGAAAAAAATCCAGGTACGTAGGTAGGGAAATAATTTTATTTTGTAATTTTTTTTTTCATTTCAGTTCTGCATGCCCATGCGTGTTCTTTCGCAAAAAAATGTATAAAACCACTATTCAAGCATTGAAGATATTCAATCGATACATTTCAATCCAAATTAATTTGTATCGTCGGCCAGGGTTCTCCCCAGGATTTTTTCAAACATGTGGGGGGAGATTTGCTGTGATTCAACAACCTGAAAATGTTTGAACTTTAGAAGCTCTCTGATGCATTTTAGAGAAAATCTGGGGGTCTTTATCTTAAGATTTGTCCTTGAAATTCAGAGGAGATCTTGTAGGTCACTAATATTTTTGTAATTAAAGAAAACAAAATCAAAATTGTTAACTTAAAAAAAATTAACATTTCACAACCTGTGTTTCACTGCTTCCTAACTAGAAAAGTATGAATTACATTTACATGTAAGTTTCATATTAAGAAATTAAGGTGGAGAAAAAAATAACTTTTGCTTCCGATTACATGCCTTTCAAAATAGCTTCAGCTGGTCGGAAAATTATTTCCCCATTTTTTTTGGGGGGGGGGGGTGCTGATTTATGGAGCATCATTCGTACTAACCATGATCATAGAGCACGGAATCATGTTTATTTTGTGCCTGGATTATTTTCATTTGCGCCACGAAAATTATCAAGACTGGCTATCAAAAGTGGTTAAAACTTGCCTCACCTAATTAAAAAAAATATTTGAGGTCGGTGATTCCACTTTATGCTTAACAATTACATTCATCACGGCCGCTGGTACCGCCAACATTCCGCCTGGCTGGCCGAACATCGCGCCGTGCTCACGGCCCACGTGGCCGAAAATCTTGCACTACTGCAGAAACACGCTACGATGTTTCGCCACAAGTTCGAGCTTTGCAATCTCGTCATTTTAATGGAAAACACATACACTGAAAGTAAAGATCACGTTCTGTGAATTAATTCGCAGAAATTCTCTTTCTCCAGCGATGTTTGTTTGGTAATATTTTTACGATCCAACTTCGGCCCACTATACATCATCATGCTGTATGATACGAAGTATAGACCGTAGAGAGGCAGTAGTCACTGGTTCTGGTCCTTCATCATAGTATTGATTCCGTTAGCTGGCGAAGGGAACCAGTGTACCATGCTGCAGTCGACAGAACACGTCATCGTGTGCATTTTGATCACACATGCATCGGAAAAACAGGATTTTGGTCAAGATTTTGCATGTCAAGATGAAATAATGGCGTATGTAACGATCAAATTGTGCATTTTAATGGCGTGTATGATAATTGTATAATGCGTATCAGGGGCTAAAAAATGTGATCGGCATTTTTTTTGTCGGCGTATCGGGCCAGCCGCAATTCCAGCGTATCGGGCCGATACGCAGTACGCACGTTTGTACGTGGGGACAACCATGCCGTCCGTCGGCCAGCCAGGCGTACCGGTTCACCCCGATGCGTTTGTGCAAAAATAATCGTACTTCGTAGTTTGAGAATTCAAGTTTTGAGATCGTCGCGATTTTCGCACGTTTAACACAGCTATGTTTGTGTCAAATCATGGTCAGATTCAAGTGTGGAAAATGGTTTTTGTTCGTGGCAAATAATTAACAGTACTTGAAATGTTTGAAATTTGTCAATTACCAAGCTTCAAAATGGCAATAAAAAGTTTGAGGTCGGCAATTTGGCCGAAAAAAATTCCAGGTCGGTCGGGTTACCGTAAACACACAATTTTTTTTGTTTGGCCTTAACCCTAAAAGGGCCGGGGGCGGAGTCCGCCCCCTCACTTTTTGGCTGGTCTCGACTCGAGACCAGCCAAAATATCGAGACCAAAGGGGACCGAGACCGAGACCAAGACCGAGACCACAGCTCCCGAGACCAAGACCGAGACCGAGACCGGCAAAAAGTGGTCTCGAGACCGAGACCGAGACCGGTCTCGAGACCTACAGCACTGATTTATACCGGTGAATGAAAGTACAGGAAGAAAGAAATCATTGCATTTCAGAAAGCAAACCGGTATACATTTGTGTATAGTAAACGGTTGAAATTATTAGATCGGGTTATTTGAAACAATGACAAATTTGCTTCAGGATGCATGTTTTTACATGTATGCCCAACCTTGGGTTCTGGTTAGCCTGAACATGAATTATAAAAGATGAGTGAAAAACAGAGAGCCTTGAGTCATGATAAAATCACTACAAGGTAGACGCCCAGGTTAAGTGACATTAAACAGCCGTCAGATTGAAACTCCTTCATATTTACTGTGGTGGTCTGCCCTACTTTGATTCTAGGCATGGGGTCCGTCCACTTGTTAAAGATGGATGAAGCTGGACACCAATCAGTGACTTCTCATTGTTTATTCAAAGATGCAAGGAAAACAGAAAGCATTGAAATGAAAAATAAGTATTGCCTATTTTCTATCAATTATTAAGATATGCTACAGCTTGATAATCATATCTGGGTTCTAGACAAACTTTCAGCTGTTTTCGAAAATGAATTAAATGAATCAAAACCTTACCCGAGGGTCAGTCAAGCCGTAATGTTGTCTCGTAAATCGAGTGGTGACTGCACGTTCTGCCTGCACTGTGAAAATACATAGAACTACACGTGGTTACACATATACGCAGGAAGCTTTATTTTGTATACAAGGTTTTGGCAAAGTTTACACTAATAAAATGAAAAAAAGGAAGCTGGAAGATTGTCTGATATAGATCTATAATTAATCCTTGCTTAATAAATACTCACTTCCTGGAACTTTCATCACTAACACTGCACAATTCCGTTAAATTTTAGGCTGGTTGTCACTCCCCGACATTTACGTGCTCCATCCAATGCATGTGTGCCATTTTCTCACCGTGCTCAGCACACAAAATGATTTCTCATCGGGGAAAATCCCCCAGCACGCAATAAACAGCAGCGGTGTCATAGCAAAAAAGAACCCCACATATTACCCGAGCGATTTTGTGTGCATGCACAGCCGCGGTTTCCTATATCGGGATTCCACATAAATACCGATAAATATCCGATATATTGTGACCGGCCAGACTTAAATTACAGAAATTGTGCTGCCAGGTCCCGGCTGTCGATGTCTTATATTTTTGACATGCACTAGCGATGCGAATGATGTTGAAGCATTGCGAGCGCCCTCTTGCATTTTTCATTGAATAGAGCATACTGAGTCGCGTAATTAAGTTGCATATGGCATGCAGTGCGAAAAACCTGTTTATTCCTTGCAGTATTGCACAAGCATAGGGATTCGGACGCACATTCTTTAGTAGTTTTTTTCGTACTATACCTTTAATGGGGGCGCTGTTCAAATTCAACGATCATCAACACTATAATTACAGGATAGTGTAGAAATACTCCCGTAATTAACCCACGGCTCTGACACAATTCTGTGCACAGGCGGATATTATTGACAGTTTGATGATCATATATTTTTGAGGGCGTCAGATCGGGGGGGGGCACATCATTTTGAATGTATTCCTATGAAAAAAAATATTTTGAGACAGAGCTGGGGGGGGGTTGACCCAAAAACTCTGGATCCGCGCCTACAAGACTTTGTTTCACCCAACTGAAATTCACTTTGTAAACAGCCGGGAATATTGTTCAAAGTTCCCGTTCGATCGTTTACAAGCGGGTTTCAAATTGGGAGTGGAATATCACTCATTGGAGTTGAGGAGGCGCCCTTGTTTAAAAGCACTATTTTCAAGAAAATGTCGTTTTAGATCGTAGTTTGCTTTCCATATCCATGAAATAATCGGCAAAAAGGGCCAACTGAAGTTGAGATTTTTATGTTCTTCCAGTTTGCACAAACATGCCACTTATCACAGCATAATGAATGAGATATTAAACTATATTATTACAGGATTTACGAGTTATTGCGAATAGCTTTGCGTTCCCTAGGTGGGTATCGTTTTTGTAGTTTCCGACCGTACGTTTACATGTACGAACCGCGTGTCTTCAAAAACGATGTCAACCGTTCACAGCCGGCCATGTTGGGCCGTCCCTATAGACCTTTCTGCGCTTGGTTGGCAAACTGCATTTTTGCCAACCGCGGCCTGCAAATCTATGGAAGGTCCAACACTGCAAAAATGAAGAAGAGTTATTACATATCACCAAAATATTAGTTGATAAGTTGAAAATACAACATTTTCAACAAAGCTACAAAATAATTCCTACACATGCCATTTTACTATGTGTTGATGGCGTTATGAGGACTTTTTTTTTGGAAAAATATGTTGCCAACCACGGCTTCAATTTATGCGCTTACGGCAGCCCATACAAAATGGCGCCAATGTTTACAAACAAAAGAAAGGCCTATGGAGCACTGGCCCGGTGGTAGTCTGGTTCCCAGGCCTGACAATTATTCCCGACGCTCACGTCTAAATAAGGCTGCATCCGAATCAACTGTTTAGACTGAGGCCCATTTTTAAGCTAAAGCGCGCATGTTCAACATGACGCAAACTACTGAAAAAGGACCGACGTGTTTGCTGCCACCAAAGTCTCCAAAGTCTCTCATTATTGGTATAGACGAATCTCCGCACGTGATCACTGTACACTTTCAATGGAGAAACCACTTCAATGTAGAAACCACTGTGCACGCTATGGTACAAACCAACTGGCCCATGACAGATTTCCAAGCTATCACGATGCTTTTGCCATTTTTGGGGACCTTGGTGATAAAATTGATAGCGTGCCTGGATTGGCCTTTGCCACACAAATCTAAATGCATCAACGAAACTTGCTTTGAGGCGTGCAGTCAAGTTGCATGCGTCTAGGTTCTCAAGCATCCTTTTAGAAGCATTGTTTGACATTCCTCTAAGACCCATCATTGACACATGATGCATTTTATTTCTAAAGCTGACATTGGATGCTATCTCGGTCTGTTATGCGGCATGAGTCTCACGACCGTGGTAGAGTCGGCTGACAATCATGGTGGCGCTCTTCAAGAAGCTGACGAGTTAAACAGCACCTGTTGCGGCATTTAACATTACTTAGAATTACAATTTCAGGTAATGGAGCATCTGGTTTGCTGACTAATCAATGTTGGAGACGGAATATTTATGGATTGTGCATTCAGCCGTGCTTTAGGGCAGTTACGTTTAGGGTTTTGCTAATGTTTAAAACTAAATGATAAGTATATGCAACGAGTACTTTCTTGCGTGTCCTCTGCCCAAATCAACGTTTGTCATGGTTTTCAAATTACGTAGAAGCCCAGCCCATCCCAACAAAACCCACCCAACCCAATGAACCTAGCTCATCCCAGCCCAAACCAAGCCAATTCAAAGTAAACCCAAAACCAAGACTAAATACTGTAGACAAATACAAAATCACAGAAAGGCACCATTTTCTGTTATTATTATAGTGATGTTTTTTGGCCCATTTATTAGAAATAAAATCAAATTTCGTAAATTACGCTTTCGGACCTTATTTATAATTGTACACAATTCATTAACGCACTTCGTTTTTATATCAATGTTGTTGCAGTGAAGTATTAAAAAGAATTTTCCAAAGTAATTCGATAAATGTGTTAGGGAATGTGAAAATAAGCTAGCTATGTACACGCCAGTAGTTGTTTCTGTAAACCATTCTTTTTTTAATCGAATATTAGATTTGAAAACCATTCCACATAGTGGATGTCGTATAAAATACATGATTGTCAGTTGTGCCTAAAATGATTTATTCTAATTACATGAATCATAAATGTACTTTATTCCATATTATATCTTATATTCCTAACAACACCTTTCTGAGCATTTCTTTTTTCATATATTTTCAAAACAAGCAGTTCATTTTCCTGTATTGCTCGCTTCTAGAAAAGTTGATGATGGATCCTGAGACATTAACACTTTTTGTCCACAACATTCACATGACCTTTTTATACATGTTGCAATCGTTATGCAAAACTACGGTCGATTTGGATGTAAATGTACAAAAGTTTTAATACAATTTTTCATATCTTTTTAACTTCGGTAATGGCCGTTTTGCCAACACATCCAATGATATCTTTATTCTTTTAATCAAGTATTTCCTTAGTAATCAACAAACACCTCCAAAACGACTGATATTCATACAAATAATCTCATATACAAATAATTGAAAATTTCAAAATAACCTGTCGATTTCCATTGCAAAAAAATATGCTTCAACAATTTGAAATGTTGCTGTACAGTACACAATTTCGCTCAAATAATTCTATTTACATAATATTCTGATTTTTTTAATTCTTTAATGACCCTACCCAGCTTTCCTCTCCACTCGTTGACCTCCAAAGGAGAGAAACTTGTAATCAATTTTTTTTTTTTCAAAAAGTAGGCACAGGAAACTTAAGTCGACTGCGGCCAAGTGATCTTGCAAAACTGACAGAAAATTCCCATTTTCCACCAAAAAAATACAAGTATCAAGTCGCTATAGTTTCCTGAAGCAACCAAGTGAGCTATTTTATAACAATATGACATTTTTGCTTTCGGATATTTTATATAATTAAAATAACGGATACATACGGGAGACAATATTAGGACATCATTCAACATGCACGTTGTCAGTCCTTGTTATAATTTGTATTTTGTTTGTTTTTATGTATTTAATTTTATACCTAGGCCTCCATTAGGTCTGATACAAGCGGGCATAAACATATCCAAAGGCGGGCATTGGAAGGGCGGTTTAATACTGGATGACATCGTCGGCATCACACCTTGTGATATATCTTAACTGAGTGCCAGTCAGCCACTGCCAGCTGCTGCCCACCATCTGCAGCTGTGAACGTGATTCCACAGGGGTCATACAAACCCTGGGCCACACAGCTGACAAACTGACATGCACAGTTATAGTGGTGTATGTGACCGGTGTGGACTTTGCCTGTGACCACTGCAAGGTAGATACCCGAGCTGTTGCTGCAAACACCCCCGCAGTATTTCGCCGGTTTACCGTCGATGGTTGGCTGGATTGTGCTAACAGTCACAGCGTTGCCATTAGAGACCTTCACTGTCTCCACTAGTCCCTGCTCCTTGTCACTGATCACAATCCAACCATTGCTCAGTACAGCCAAGAAGTCAGGTGTTATCTTCACCGGCATGGTGTGTAGGATATCACCATTCCTAGGATTGTGCTCAGTCAATACCTTCCTCACCTTATCACCCGCTATGATGTTACCATTGGGCATGACAGCCACGCTCACGAGCTGCACGACCGTCTTGCCAACCTCATCCTCTGGCACAGTGCGGAAATCAAACTTGTGCGTGGTGTCCCTATGGTAAACCATCATCTTGCTGGGATGAGCACACACCCACTGATTCGATACAGCAACGACGTCATCTGGAAAACAAAATAATTGAAAGTATTTCGACTAATTACTCTTGTCAAAAAAATCATTCAAATAATTAACAGAAATATCTGACTGTTTGATGGTCAAGTGATTGTGATCCACCACAGACCTTCTCATGTTCAATTCACTCGGAGCAGTTTTAATCTAAAACGCATATGCAACGTGCACGGATGAGTTTGAATAATAACCATAGAGGTTTTAATTAAAAACATTTTGTTTCGCCAAAGAATGGCCATCATAAACTGTGGATGTTACATGGGATGAAAAAGTATGTTTAAGTATTCAAGCCTTTGTTTCACAAGCATCGTATTTGAGTTTTTCATTTGGTGTAGAAAAGAATTCACCTTCTGGCACCAGGTGGTGTTCTTTACTTAGTAAAACACATGAAAGAGTGGGTTTGGTGCTGTTCATCTTTTTAGGTAAAATTGCATTTCACTTGCCCCGATTTTTTTGTGTGTGTTGCTTTTGTTGGACAACAAATTATGGATAAATTAGGATACGGACATTATCTTTAATTCGAAGGCAAACAGGACAGGCCTCTCAAAAAAGGAATACAAAATAGCTTGGTTGGATGGTATATATAGCAACTACAATGCCACTTCAAAACAACTGTGATTTTACGCAGGAGAGAATCGGAAATCATGAAACTGATGTTTTTTTATAATGTCTATGATTAATGGAAGGTATTGTGGATGAGGCCCATTGAAAGCACCGTTTTTTTTTGTTTCTGTATCATTGGGTCTTTGAAATTTAAATTTCTTACCAATTTATTTGAGAAAAAGAACAAATGATTCTTAGCACTTTTTATGAAAAAAAAAAAGAACAAGGGTGTGCAGGACGCGGATAACATTTTTAATCGCTGAATAAAACGGAACGAGAAAATAATATAAAATCCAATAGGCCAATATAGTTTCATTGCAGGTTAAATGGGAAAAAGAAATTAAAATGTATGCACACAAATTACTTACTTGGGTCAATCGGAATGGTATTCTTGGTTTGTCCCTGGTTGTTGCAGATTACCACTCTATCATTCTTCCAGTCAGCCACAGCAATCTCGTCAGGGTCAGCAGCAGCAGCAATGCCTCTGGCTGATTCAAACTCCCCTTTACCACTACCCTTCTTGCCAAATGAATGGCCTATCTCCCATGTGTCTTCCACCATCACCTTGCCCAGATCGATGTCAAGCTTCTTGCTCTTAACGAACACGGGATGCAACTTCAACCCTGCCATCTTGGGAGTTGGTTGACCTCTGAGCTTGTCCATGTCTTTGCTGATCACGGGATGGAGGGAAAGGAAGTGGGAATCTGATGCATTTCTCGTTACTTCTTGGCTGGTCTGTAGGCAATGTTTCTTTCTCTGAAGTGAATTGCTTAATGTCTTCTCGTGCTCGACCAGTCGCTTGTTTTGCTCATGTTCCTGCGTAGTGATCTCATCCAGGAGTCGTTTCTCTTCAGCGTTGATCTTTGCTTTGCCCTCAGCAGCTCTGTCCTGCACCTTTTTTCGAGCCTCTGTCGTGTTGTCGTTCAAAACCTTCTTAGATGCAGCCACACCCTGTAGGGATACTTCAAGGCCTTTTATCTCTTTTTCGACAGCAGGAAAGCCTTTCTCCAGTGACTGTCTAAATTCTTTTGAAGCTTTTCCGATGTCGATGATGTCATGATCGGGTTTAGAGTGATCTAAGACAGTGCATACTTGGCATATCAGCTCATCGCATGTCTTGCAATAGAATTGTGTGATGCCCTCCTTGTGTTTGTGACATTTGGACTGGGCCGGTTGTTTAGTCAGGTTCACCTTCCCCTGACGAATGTCGTTTAAAGTTGCTACTGCATGGTTTGCCGAAACTGTGAACCGTAGGTGTGCCTTGCGGCACGACGTACAGATATTCATTCCACAGTCGAGACAGTGATATAAAGCCTCGTTATCCTCGTCGCATGTCTCACAGAGAAGCTTCGAGTTCAATCCTGAGCATGCTACCTTCTCCTGTAATTCAAATTCCTCAATCAAAGCAACCAAATGAAAGTTGGTCTTGAGGCCCTGGATGCCAGACTGTGGTAGTACCATCTCCTGACGACATACAGGGCAAGGAATTTGTGGAGATCCTCGGTATGTGCCATCACGGTATTTTACGAGACACTCCTTGCAGAAGTTGTGGAGGCAGGTCAGTATTTTCGGCTGCTTGTATATTTCTGTGCAGATGCTGCACTCAAGATGGGTGCCGATCTTCTTAAAAGCAGAGCCTACCGATGTAGCAGTAGCCATCCCTGTGGAACAGATAAATGATGCAATTCTACATCACGATCAATGTTCTTAAAATCAATCAAATTATGACTTAGGTACTGTGTGGTGAAAAATTTGTATCGATTTCTTAGTGCAGTATTTTAAATAATTTAAAGTTGGCCACTTTTTTTTCTCCAAACGCAGCTATAGCAAACAGAGGTGCTGGAAACGAAAGGAACTCATCCCATTCCATACACGAACGACTAAAGTCAGAGCGATATAACCTAAAGATAAACAGATTTTGAAGGGCTTGTATGTCAATGAATTGTATTGACGAGGACGTGTCCTTGAATGTGCATATGACATCGTACATCTGGTTTTGTTCTAACGTATTTTGTTTTAATATGTTTAGTCAGTTTCGCAATAGGTTCCCACTATTTTGTGCCAAGATGATGATAATTGATAGTGTTGTGTGAGTGTTTTTGCTTTAGATATTCGTTGTTGTTTAAGTGATTGGGGAAGATGACAGCAGCCTCCTGTGAATAATCACTCGGCCTTCCCTGCAAGTTACAGCAACGTAACGCTGTGAAACCAATCGCTGTCAGGTTTGCGGGCTGACATCCGCATATGCTCAGGGTGGTAAAAGGATAACCCCTCGACCCTCAGCAACTATGTCTACCCTTCACATGATTCCTCGACCATGCGCCAGGCAAATCAGAGCAAAGCCTCTACCTTGGGAGTTTGCCATTGGTACATGGAACGTCCGCGGCCTGTCCGCCGCATCAAAAAGAGAGACACTTTGCACAGATTGCAAACACTACAACATTGACATCTTGTGCATCCAAGAAACAAAGATCAAAGACCAAAGACCACTGGGAACAGACACTTCGGTCAGGATACAAGCTGGCACTCATGAAACAGAAGGAAGCCTCCTCCTACCGCTGTTTAGGCTTTGTCATCAGTCCAAGACTTCTCAACCACATCACTTCATACAAGTTTTTAAGTGATCAGGTCTCCATACTATATTTCACCCTCCCTACAAGAAGTGGACCACAATTGAAATGCCAAGTGGTCGATGCCTATGGACCCACCAGCGAACGTGCAGCACAGGATCCAACCCTCCAGGACAAGTTCTATGCTGAAATAGATTCCTTGATAGCCATTCCTTCTAGATGGAAGCTCTTCATCTGCGGTGATTTCAACTCCAAGTTGGGAAAGCTCACCCCCGAAGATGCTGAGGCTGGCGTTCACCTCAAATGCAACTCAAATGGCGATGCTCTTCTTGATTTCTTATCAACTAACAACCTCTTTGAGGAAGTCAAGACCGCCATCACTGCACTCCAAAATGGCCGTGCTGCCGGTCCAGACGGTATCAACAGCGAGCTCTTCAAGTACTCCAAACACCTTGTCTCCCGCCCACTGGCCGAAACCATCAACTCATCGTTTGAGCATCACATGATCATACAGACACTAGGAGAAGGCACACTAATCACTCTTCCCAAGCCAGAGAAGCCCCCCCCCCCCCCCCGGCCCACCAGCCAACCTCCGGCCGATAGCCCTGCTGAACGGCATACGAAATATGTTGTC
This sequence comes from Patiria miniata, assembly GCF_015706575.1. Lineage (NCBI taxonomy): Eukaryota > Metazoa > Echinodermata > Asteroidea > Valvatida > Asterinidae > Patiria > Patiria miniata. The sequence goes on from NW_024037068.1 coordinate 19,740,916, forward strand.
CATCATCACTCTACGCCGCATCAGAGACAAGATCGACTGCTTCACCGGACCATATCAAAGTGGTTTTAAAAGAGGCAGGAGCTGCGCAGACATTGTATGGGCACAATGCATGCTGACCTCAGTTGTTATGACAAGGAAATGGGATTTCCACAAGATGAGCATTGATGTGTCGCGAGCTTTTGATACCATCAAGCGGAAACGAATCCTAGATGTCCCACTACAAGCAGGCTGCAACGAAGATGAACTAAGACTAGCAAGATCACTGTTAGCAGGGACAGAGCTCAGGGTCCGTGTAAAAAACGAGCTGTCAGACTCATTTGAGACCTCAATAGGATCCCCCAGGGTGATAGCCTATCACTAGTCCTTTCACCTTTCACCTGCTGCTGCACTTTCATCCGTCCAAGAAAGCTCCAACAGACCCAACCCACCGGGCTCCAGCCTAGGTCTGACACTAGAAATGGAGTACGCAGAAAATGTTGACTTCCTGGACGAAGAAAAGAAACCCCTGGACCATCTCCAGCCAATAGCAGCGGAGAAACTAAAAGTCGAAAACTTGTTAATGAATGAGACGAAGACCTAGCAGAAGCCACGGAGACAGACTCGCACGGAAAGGCTGTCCGCGGCAACGAGAGTTGTCGCAAGAACAAGACCCTGGGCTCCTTACTGTGCAGCACTTCAGACATCACAGCTCGCTGCATTCAAGGCAATGTAACATTCCACACGTTACGGAAACTCTGGAGCCGGCGAACCAAGATCCCGCTGAAGACAAGACTCCGTCTCTACAACGCATACTGCATATCAATCATGCTCTACAACTGTAACAGCTGGGCAGCACCCAAAGTCATGCTTGACAACCGCGTGCCACCGCAGATACCTCCGTATCATCCCAGGTCACTGCTGGTCAAAGAGCCTTATCAGCAACCAGGCACTATGCGAACTGTGCAGTAAAGAACCCCTCTCATCAAAGGTCACAAAGCAAAGATGGTCAATGTTAGGCCATGTCCTACGTATGGACCCTGACACACCCGCTCAGAGAGCCTTAGACTTTGCCGTTACTGGCTCTCAAGCCTACAAACCCAGACCAGGACGGCATTGCATAAATCTACTGGGCACAACACGTGCTGACCTCAAACGGGCTGGACTCGGACCCCTCCGCACCGCGAAACATCCATTGCCTACAGCTACTCGCCCACGACAAGACCAGGTGGCCAAAGACCAATGTGAAGGACTGATTGCGGCTGCGGGATGTCAAATCGGTCTACCGCAGCTGCAGTACACAGAAACACTACTTAAGTGATAAGAAAATAAATGTTTGACTGATAAACTGCTAATTGGCCCGAAATTTTGTTGTCAGTCAATTTTGTTGACAGTGTCGGAATATATTGAATAATGCAACAGGCGTTTGTAAAGCGAAGATGGGAAACACACCACAGTGTTATTTGTGAAGTATAATTTGCTTGAATATTGATTTTCAAATCAAGTAATTTGTTGCACTCACTTTGCTTTACTCGGCATATCAGTTTGGAACCAAAGTGTGATATAATAATTATTGGTCGGCAATACAGGTTCACCTGGGTTAGGTTGTTCATTGTGCCTGATTTTTATCATTTTAATTATGAAATGCTTCTTTGCTTAGAAATCTGAGAAGAATTTCAGAAGATTTTTCAAGTTAGTAGACGTTTGGCCATCGGCAATTTTTTTTAAGGGAGTGCAATCTAGGACGGGCGGTGACAAGCTGATACGCAACTGGCCAGAGAAACGAGCCCACGAAAAACAAGCAAATAGAAATGCATTGTACAATGACATTTGTGGGATATTTCCAATGCATCTTTAACAGGACTTAAATTATATTTTGTTTAACAACATTCTTATATTGCTCGGCAGGGAAGAGAAATAGAGAATATAGAATTATAAGATTTACGTTTTCAAAACAGTGTTTTTGTTTTTAAAAATTTCGTCTTGATTAAACAATGTCTATAACTATTACATTTAAATTCGGTTTTGTGCGAGAAACTAAGTGTATTTTCAGAGATATGTTTACAAATAAATCGCGCGCACTACTTAGGCTGATACGATGTACAGATCTGATCTCAAGTACTTTGTTTATTACTGTGTTATATTTACTCACTGGCGAGTAGGTGTACTTGGATGTTTATTTTGGACCTGGGATTGATACGTCTTTTGAACACTGATTCTTTCTTGCTATTTCTCTCTCTTTCATATTGAGCTTATGTTTTTGCCAAAGTGACTGGATGAGGATGATTCATTTTTATTTATAACCCTTCACCCTGATATGTTAAGCATACGAGAAGTCTTGACTTGGAAAAATTTATAACAGTAGATCTTTCTGTTGTTTATTATTTTTTTTAATACCAGAATTGGCACGTGGGTTGTGGATGTATTATTACAACATTTTGTTTGTTTTATACCAAAGGTCACTTTCGGATGAGCCCACTGCTAACATACAGTGTACCTCCAATGCACGATCCAGGTGTGCTTTTGGGGAACAGAGGCAAGCGACCCTTGTGCCCATTTCTGTTCCATACTCTGTAGCCCTGAATCTTGAGTGGGTGTTATCTGTATTCGGGCAGTTTGCTGGATTTACTTGGTATATTTCTGGCGCTAATATCTGATGAACAGTAGGTCATCAATGAACTTCTACCTGGATTTACTGCTATTTGCAAGAATTGAGAAATTAATTTCAGGAAATGTCTCTTTGTCACGAAAGCATCTTCAAGGGCTTCCGAAGTTCCATGATGTTTGAATTGAGCCTTGATACCGAGAGGCACTTGTTCGAAAAACAATTATGTCGTCGTTCCTAGAAGTTTTAAGTTATTGCAATGTACTCAATGTTGTAGCCACTGTTTTTGTTAGTATTTACAAGAATGTAGAAACCTACAACCATGACAGAGGTGTTGAGTAATTTTCCAACAGGATGATACAAATTGTTTTAATATACAGCAAGACCAAGGTAAAGGTTTCACAGTAGTTATATTTTATCAACTTTTTGATGAGATACCTGAAAATTCAATCAGGGATTAAGCGGTAATTACCTTATAATGAATCTGGTCCGATCCAGTAAAGAAACGTCTACACAGAATACAGGCGGGGACGATAATGGCCAGGAACAAGAGCCTGAAAAAGAAAATGAGGCTGTAAAGTTCAGTGTAGTGTTTTCGTCTTACTTCAACACTGTACTGTCCAACTTCGAAGGCACCTCATTTTGATTTCATTTCACAAAATCGTATAACACAATACGTTTTTTAATAATTACAATTTCGGAAAGGCTGCTTCTTTATTTGAGCAACAGATATGATGTTGATACTTTTGACACGTTGATAATCCACGTTTTCATCATCGATCTTGATCAACTTGATTTTGTTTCGTCACAGTGTCCTTAACTTGCTGTGCACCTCGGTATGGCAGAGGATGGTTTTATCAAACTTTTCACAAGCTTTGGAAATGTAAGAAATGACAAAGCATACAGATTAAAGTTGCATTCCCCGTGTTGTTTTACCTTTCTTCAGAAGGTTGCAGATGATAAGAGGGGAATTTACGGAATTTTTTTTAAAAAAAACAATATTACACCCAGATTTGGTGAAGAGCACGGGGATTGCTTCTTTAGGTGGTGTGAACAGACAAATCACGCGCACCAATCAGGCTGATACAATGTACAGATAATCTGAGTTCAAGCACTTTGTTTGTTACTGTGATTTACTCTGGTAAGTAATGTAATGTGTATTTTGGACCTGGGGTTGAAATGGTGGTTAAACGTTGATCCTGTCTTGCTGTTTCTCTTTCATATTGAACTAAAGTTGTTGCCCAGGCGACTGTATAATAATAATTATCATTCCTTTTTTAAATTCCTTACATTTAAGAAGACCTAACCGTTCATGTGTTATAGTGCGTTATTTTTTTGTTTACCCTATCTGAACCGGAATGAACAACGTTTTTCCATTTTAAACTTATGTTAATAGCTCAAGAACGCTTCGGTCGATCGGTATGAAATTTCTGGAGACAGTTTAGTAAAAAAAACAATTTCGTATAATGTCAATGGTTACTATGTCAAAGAATTGAAAAACAGTTGTAATATTAATTTTGCGGCATTTTATATGTGGGAAAGGGGGGGTCAAAGCCGTGTCTTCTCCGCCCAAACCAATCAGCTTAACAATTAAGAATAAATGTAATGGTCACGTGAACTGCTACAATGCATGCTACCACAAGTATTGGGGTACTTTTTTGACACGAGGCAAATCCTGTAATACTAATGACTAAGAAAAGCGCAAGAAACAAAGCTCTTCTGACAACCACGATTCTTCACTTATATTCTACCCAAAAAGAGGCAGATCACGCCACAGTGAGTCATAGCACAGTCAGCTATTTATTGATAGCATTATCTAGTTGAAGTGTTTACCACAACGCAAAAAGAAGTTAATAATGTACGTATTAATAGCGCGGGCCCTACTTTGACTATTGACATTTGAGAGTTAAGTCAACTTCGATCCTTCACACACATTAACCTACTACCTACATTGGTGCCTGGATGGCAGTTTTGATTGTTTCAATTATGTATTATTTTAACCCTAAAAGGGCCGAGTTATTTTGACCATAATCATAATTATAATTATGCACGAAAGGTAATTCTGCTCCACGTACACTACGTATGGGAAAGTTCAGTTTTCACGGCGCGTAGCCCCGGAAAATGTTTCGCTGCGCGGCAACCCGTGGACCGATTTGTATGTTTTGGGTATCAAAAGATGAGCAGGTCTCGAGGCTAAAAAGTCAAAACAGCTCGGGTCGCGAAAAAAATATATTTCGAGGCTATCGCAAAAATAGTTGACGGGGGAGCGCAGATTCCGCTCCCGGTCCCTTTAGGGTTAAAGTCTTAGACTTAGTCCCAGGATAAGATGATTGTTCCCCTTAAAGGCCAAGCAAAATTAGTCGGTCTCTGGTCAGCGCGCGCGTCGATTTTAATCATGCGCGTCAACCTTTTTTTTCTTCAAATTGTCCGTGGTAGCTTCAGCAGCGCCCTTTATTGCCTCTTCAAATTTTTGTACCAAGGAATGGGGAAATTGCAACAAGGAAAATGATGGAGGGCACCAAGGCAAATTATGAAGGACCCCAATGTATATGAGGACACAACAAAATCATAATAGTACCCACCTTGGCTGTACAATCCAGGCTTGAGGGGGGGAAAAGGCAAAAATAAAAGGCAAAAAAAAAAAAAAAAAAACCCGCGTCGCCGCATCAATTCTGGAACTTTGGTCTGACCAGAGACCGAATATTTTTTGGGGGCCTAACAGTGGGTATATAACGCCTGCTGGTGGTGAATTGCCAAAATAGTTTGGTTGGATGGATACTGACCCAAAGAATGATTGAACCACATTTGAAAGCATTTGAATTACAAATGTATTGTACACATTCTGATTAAATTAATTAGAATCAAGACTTCAAGTTCACGACCCCAGCACTGACCAATCAATAGCACTCTTCTCAGTCTCATGCATGGTTGGTGCCTTGGAGGACATTTTAGGACTATTTTCTTCTCAGATATTTATTGTAAGATATTTCAATCAAGTTTTACTAGTCGTTTACTACTAGTCGTTTGGTATGTATGCTTACTGAGATGTTACATAAAGTAGAACGCTAGAACTACACAAGATATTTTGGGTATTAATTTTGGATTACTGCTCTTCAGTCATATGAAAAAAATGCAAGCAATTCTGCTTAAACAAACACGACTAAGTCTTGTTCACTATTTTTTTTGTATTTATTTTGTGATTTTAAATGTGCTCCAATAATATTTTGATCATTTCATTCTAATACAGTTATCGACATGTACGTACACTTTGTTCACTTTATAATTTAATCAATTTTATCTTGTTTAGTTCACCTTTTTGTTCAAGTTTTTGTTTCTATTTACTTTTAGCTACTGATCAAGGTGTTTTTCTTGATTTCGTTGATGATTTCGGTTTTTGGTCATAATTTTTACCTCCACATTATTTAAATCTACTGTCTTTTATCTTGTTTACTTCCCATCCCCATTGTTTTGTTACATACATGTTGTTGTGTTTTTCATTCAGTTTGCGTTGATAATCATATTTATCTCTGGGTCCACACCAACAAGCTTAGTTTTTTAATGGATTCCGCATTTCTTTAAATGGTATTTATTATCTGATTATACCTTGAAATCATATAAATTAAGAGATGAAATAAAGTATCTCAGGTTCTGATTTATTTCATCTGCTTTACTTTGGAATTTTCAAATAAGTCAAATGGTTCAATCCAGAGAAAGACTGTGACAAAGGCATGGCTTGCTAATGTTTTACTTCAAATTAAGAATGCAACCTAAGGTTAAGCGGCTCCTACCTTTTGAGTCTGGTCCGATCCAGTGAAGAAACGTACACGGATGACAAGCAGGGACGCTAATGGTCAGGGAAAGGAGCCTTTAAAAAAGAAAAACAAAAGAAATAAAACTTCAAAGCACAGTTTTAGGTTTCGTATACGTTTTTCGATTATTTTGATTCTTGTATCATTCAACATTTCATCGACAGGTACTTTAATTTCGTTGCCACCGTTGGGCTTCAATGTTATTTCCGAGCTGGAATTTACACCATTACTTATAATATTTTTTTGTCAGGTGTAATTCGCTGATGTAGCTTTCTGACTCGTCCCAACTTGGTATTTTCGTCTTATGTTGTGATTGACGTTGAATTGAAAAACAAAGGTCGTCAATGAGTCATACATGTTCCACCTGATCTCCATGGTCATCTGCACATGGATTAGGCTAAAGAGGCGCAACAAACGTTTTTAAATATAGATTACCTTTTTTTAATGAATGAAGAAAGCAAGATTGGCAATTATTTTACACAATCCCCTGCTAGAAGTCGAAGAGAGTTTGAAAATATCTGACCGTAACTTTTCACCTTGCCACTGACGAAATTGAATGACTGAAGGATTTAAATAACCGATAACAAACATAGTTTGGGTTTTTTTTTCAATCAACACCAATCTCCACATGAGACAAATCCCCGAATTTAGGACTAATCAGAATGCCACAATAACGAATTACACTGGTCAAAGTATGAACTATAATGGTGTAATTTTTAAATTGGAATTAGCAATGGAGCCCAACGGCATTCTGGAACAAAAATGAAGTTCTTTTCATACAATTTAGACGACATAACTGTCAAAATAGTTGAGAAAACCTATACTTTAACATTCCATGCTACAACTTTTAAGGGATTTGTTTTTCTTTTCGCGCAACTTCACATTTCAAGAAATCGATTTTAATGTGCATAATTACAAGATTCCCTTATTTTTTTTAGCTACGCCTGCAGTTTTTTTCCAAATAGAGTTAATTGACATGGAGAAACAGGCAAAAAAAGTTGGCTACTACCATTTTGTGAGCTCGACGCAAAAATGACGCTAAAAATGCAGAAATGGGGCCAAACCATAACAAAATCGGCTTGTTCAGATACGTACAACTATGTTGATTTGTTTTCCTGAAGAAAGATTCATTTCTTGACTTAGAAACACCCATGTTTTAATATGTGTATTTAGGCCTATTTTAAGGTTGAACACAAACATTTACTGCATCGGGGTTTGAACCTACGCTCTTCGAATTACCGTTCCAGTGCTCGAACAACCTGAGCTATCAAGCATAAAGCCTATGTTTGCGGCTCCCCGTGTAGCCAATATCTTTGTCCAATAGACCATTGACATGTTGCGGCCATTTGTTTGTTTGGTTTTTTTTTCATTCAAATCAATGTAGCCAAAGCGAGGCTGAAAGGAAAAATAGTCTGCCTGGTTCCTTTTTGCACAAAATTATTATTATTTAGTAAAGTGATGGTATACAGGGAACATGACGGAAATGGTGGCAGCATGATAAAGGTCTATAGGCGTCAGGCAGAAGTCGGAAAACGTTAAGTACTATTTAACAAGGTAGCACGCCCAAAGTCACAATGCAGGCCCGTTAGCAATGCTGCAAACCCGGGAAATAGCAAACGGGAAGCACTCAGAGAGGATATGGCCTTAGTTTCCTATGTAATTTCTTTGAATAAAAATATATTTCTTTAACTAAGCTTATTGAAATTAATTTTGCCAAATGTTAAGTTTGAAGATAATGTTAATGTTTACAACTTTGTATACAACTTTGTACCTTTTCGAGATCTCCTTCGTGTTCAACAGTGCCATTTACATGCACATTAAATTCGTGCAAGGAACAAACTTTATATAAAGTATCTCACAGTTTAAAGCTGCGTCCTCCATGTTAATTTTGAGTTTCATTTAAAAAAAAAACGGATTCCTTTCTGAATTGTTACTTTGTATACAATACAATCTTCATTCACTTTCGAATGAGACTTGCATTTACAAGAACAATCATGGTTGCAAGTCAATAAGTCCCTTCGGTCGGGTATAGGCTGGTTCCCGCGCCACAATCAGTTTCAATAATATACAGACCGGGAGCCAGTCTGCTCAAGCATACATTAAAAACCCAGAGTTTATTGGTAACATGGCAACATGGCAACTGATTAAAAATCACTATTTACTGAAACAGTTTGCATTTTTTTTGGTCAAAGAAAAACCATGTAAATATACATGGGGGTAAAAACCATGTTTTTTTCTACCCAAACCCATCACGTAAGCACTTAAGACATTATTGGTCACGTGACCAACAACAATGTATGCTACGAAATATTTTGGGATACTTTTTGACACTTGTTGTTAGCTGTCTTTTATGCAAATTGTTGTTAGTCGAGTGGGTAGACTAACACGAAGCGCAAGAACTAAAGCTCTTCTGATGCAACAGGTAAAGCGATTCTCCACCTAGGCCCTACCCGACACGAGACAGATCACGCCACGGTGACTCATAGCACAGACAATGGTTCGTAGATAGTGCCATCTAGTTGAAGTGTTTACCTCACTGCACAACGATAAAGAAGTATGAATAAAGAGCGTGGGCTCTACTTGACTCGTGAAACAGTTTTGAAAGTTTAGTCAACTTTGATCCTTTACACAAATCCAGGCTTTGGTTCCTGGATGGCAAGCAAATATTTTTTTCAAGTAATTATTATTTCGAAAATTGCCATTTTTTTGTCTTGGGCTCGCAGACAAAAGAGCCGATGGAAAATGTTTAAACTACTTTCACTAGGATTTGAGGCTTTGCATTGTGGAGATACTAATGAAAGAAAGCTTTGCGGAAACACCATGTGGGAATAATTTCTGAACTAAGAGAATGGTCCTGAAAAAAACCAGAGGTATAAACTCGAAGTTCTGGTCAATATGTTGTGACCACTCTCCTGAAGACGGTTAGAGCATACTGACCGGAACGTCGAATTTATACCTCTTGTTCTTTTTAGAACCATTCTCTTATAGTTGAAATTATTCCCGCATGGTGTTTCCTCAAACCTTTCTTTCATTAAACTACTTTCCACAAGTCGTTATTTAATGCTGGATATCTAAGTACCGATAAATATCCGATATATCTTTGAACCAAGTTACCTCTCACTGGAAATTGGTTAGTCCTATAATTGACAATGATAAACTAGTCTGGTTCCCAGACCAAACTATTCTGACTATTCCTGATTGAATCTTAGGTCAGGTAGCCGTCATTAATACATTGTATTACAATTATACGTCACATGAGGAATTCCTTCTTTTTCCGAAAATGTCCGAAATTTGCCGAATTCATTTCGTCGACAATCGCATAGCGACCAAGTATTTCCGAGTATAATATAGGTTTTATTAAATGCTTATAAAAAACTTAAAAGGTTATTAACATTCATTGCTTTTATTTAGAAAACTTGAGATTCCACGACGATTTTATGCATCAAGTATGTACTCGGATCTGGCAAACTTTTTCTCTGCGTCATGTACAATTTTGATTTTGACGACCGTTACCGGCATTTTCCAAAACTCAGCGTGGTCTCCATTCGGCTCTGCCGGCTAACAGTGCTATTTGGGTTTCAAACTTTGAAGATTCCTGGTCAACATTAGTCAATGTCTTCTTAAAGAAATATCAAACTGTATTATCATAGCTGTATGATATTATGAAGCAAGTGATTTATTTGAAAATTTGATCGGAAAATTTAAAGTTATAAGTAATAAAGCGAATTCGGAAACGAAGCCGAGCTTTGAAAAAGGGCCGTCAATGTCGTCATTTTTATTTTTAGCCAAGGAGCCTGCCTGACCTACAATTTAGACGTGAGCGTCGGGAATAATTGTCAGGTCTGAGAACCAGACTAGATCAACGGGCTGAACAGAAATTGGGCCCCTCTGCAACCGTAACATCCAGCGCCTCCACTCTCGCCCCCGGTGAGAACCCTTGCTACGCAGCTGCCAAAATGACTCAATCTTCAAGGGTTTTCTTTACAATTTCTGCCTTTTACCAAAACATGTCTCAATTATAAAATCAGCTCCAATACTCGTTCTATACGCCCGTGGGTTTTGGAGTACTATTTTTTTGACGAAATACAAAGCATTTATAACACTATCATAACTGCGTCGTTAGTGCCGATTTAGGTTTTTAAAAAATGGAATTTAGGACTAATAGATGACAAAAATAGACGATATAGCGCCCTCTGGCAGTAACTTTGAGTATCATTTGTTGTATGGGTACTGACAAAAAAAGGATATTTCAACCAAATTTGAAAGATTTTGAATGAAACATGTGGAAATCATGATCTTTTAGAACTAATCAGAACTAAAAAAGGATTCAACGAAGGTTGATAACAAGCAGGACAAGTTCTTTTCAGAATTAAATATCTACTGAGCGACAGTAGTTATTACCACATGGCGTTGCCGCAAACTGGTACTTTACTGATACTCCACCGTGTAAAGCCCTAAAACATTATATCTGGATTTGATTTTGAAAATCACTGAAATGTTGGTTAAACTTGACTCGTTGTTTGTCATCCATACCCATGATGCACTGCGAATGTCAGAAAGGTTCATTAGGAATTGAGTGACACATATTGTGTAGCGAAAACGTATGGTTCAAATTTCAAGTTTTAACAACTCATTCAGCTTATTTTAAACCCAATTTCAATAGTCACAGAGAGAAGGGTAAACATATGATTTTTAATTTGCAGTAAGAGCATTTGATTTCGTTCAAATGTTTTCAAACGTTTTCAAACTTAATATTATCAAACTAAACTAAATGTTTTCAAACTTAATGTACGGATAAACAATTTTTATTTTGCTTGTTGGCTTTCGAGTTTGCACCGAGTAGGCAATTTCGAAAAAGATTATTTGTTCTGATCAAAATTGCAGTTGCGTTAGGAAACAACTGAATTTGGTATGTGATTTACAAATAAAAAAAAGATGCATATCAATAAATCAGTCATATCAAAGTATTTAAATTTATCGGTTACTATCAACATTTACTTTAATTTATCGTTTTCAAACTATCCAGGCATTCGTATTTGTTTGTCTGAAATAGCTGTACATTCTTGCAAAAAACTTTCTGAGACATTTGTTTCATTTTCGGTTCTTCTTTAAAATTATAACACACACAAAATATTTCGCCAATGCGACAGCCCCATTTTGATCCTCAAAAGTGCGCGACAAATAACTTCACTTTGCTGTTGGAATATGTCGCGCATGCGCACAAACCAGATGAAACCCATAGACAGAGGTAGATACCTAAGGCCAAAAAAAGGTCTCCGTTTTCTGGTATGCGCGCGCGTCGCCGTAGCCATGCACGTCGGTAAAATGAAAAAGTTTTTTCTTCAATAAAAGATGATGTCTCAAAACCGCCAACTCACTGGTTTGACTGGAATCCTGCTGCTGCACAATTTTAACGTGTTTTTAGATTGGGTTATGATCGAGAATATTCTTTTTGTGGCCTCTCTGGACTCCTATATATTTGCACTAAGTTTAGTTGGGCACCATTTGCAGTTATCAGCCGACAATTGAAGCAAAAAAAACAGGTAAAAAAAAAGCCGCGTCGCCGAACCACTTGTTTGGGCAAGCTCCATACCAGAAACCGCCTAAGGTGTATCATGCCTGATCATTGTGCTGTGCAACATTCCTAACGCTCCAATATTGGTTTCAGAGAGCCCATGCAGCTAATCATTCCAGCAGCATGATTGCATTTGTTTGACAGCGTGTGCTCCTTGCTCAGCTAGCACCAACTGGTACCGATCCCAGCTTACGCATACCTCCCTGCCACCAACACACCCGTGGCTCCCGGCTTACCACCCTCGTTGTGCTATACAAGGTGAGCAAAACCCGACACAATGCAGCGGTACACACAGTCATTGAGGTACACACAAAGAAAACAAAATCAAACGGGGATAAGACTGGGGGATCTCCGCGCACTTAATTAAGGTTCTTGTTTGCGCCATTAAAAAAACGTTAAATACTCCCTTAAAAAAATAGGAAACATTGTGTTGGTAGTGTTTATGGGTAGTCTCAAACAATGGTATACATGTAGCGATGAAATCAGTGAAATGTGTACTGAATGTGGTCAATATGTTTACCAAGATCGAATGTTGGCTGAAGAGAAGACCTTGTAACCTTTACCGTTTTTGTCTCACCCTGTACATTTTAGGAGGAGCCTACGGCAAAATACCGTTGAACTTACGGGAAATCTGTGTAGGAATTAAACGGTCACCGTGATTACAGGCCACAACCGACCATTCTTTTTTTTTGCATTTTTGTTGGTAACCTGTTTGACATTGAAATTACTTTTATTCCATGCAATCATGCAAAAGTACATTACAATTCAATACTCTTCACAGTAAAGCAGCTCGTACAGCAATAGATGATTTGAAATTGCTTTCTTTTGAAAAAAAAACAAATATTCACGATTCGTTTCGCGTAACTGTTGAACAGCCCCGATATCTTTTTCATGTATTAACAGTAATCTTTGCCACAGAACGTTGAATCAATAACGATCATTCTGCGGAACATATCTTAATATCTTACCTTGAAAAGGTTGCTTGCTGTCTTTATGCAAAATCCTGTAATATCCCAGTGAGTACACTAGGACAAAGCGCGAACCGTAAAACTCTTCTGCTGCACATGAACATGAACCTCGAAATGACTTCAACAACTTTATTCTTACTCTTACGCCTTATGTACAACTATCTACAAATACTTAACCAATCAAATGTGAAACTATTATTCCAAGTAGCCAATGGGAAGACAGGAGTGTAGCCACACATAAGTTGCTTGGTCAGTGAATACGACAAAGCTCTTCTGATCCAGAAAAAAACGATTCTCCACCTAGGCCTTACCCAACACGAGGCAAATCACGCCACAGTGACTCATAGCAGAGTCGGTGGTTTATTGATAGCATGAACTTGTTGAAGTGTTTACCACTTCAACTGTATAGATAAACAGCGCAGGATCTACTTGACTTTTGAAACTTTGAGAGTTTAGTCGACTTCCAAGTTCACCCACACATAAACCCATGCACACATTTCTAAACACCGGCAATCGTGCAGCCAACATTCCTTTGTTTGTACTCGAACTTTTTGGCAACAGCTCCCATTGGTTTTGTACACGAAATTCAATCGTGGACTATCGGTCAACCGTGGACGTATTGTTTGTGCCCTAACCCTTTTGTCCAAGGTCCCTGATTGCCGGTGTTTACACGCTCAGACTTACCTTCCATACCTTCAGTGGACAGTCTTTTGTATTTTAAGTTAAGAAAAACCGGAGAAAAACCTTATTTTGCACACACTCTGAACACTCTTTCAACTGAATTTCTATTAATTATGATTTCCTTCAGTGTTCCTTTCAGTTTGCGACGGATAAACCTTACCCCAAATGCCTTTAAACCGTTTTGGGTTTTTTTCAGAAGAGGGTGAAACCTAGTGTGGACGTGTGCCAAGTCCACAAAGCGTTCACGCTTCCTGCATCCTGTGGACCACTTTTTTCACAGATCCACAAAGAGCATGCAAGGTTAGAGAGCACTCAGTGTTGTAGTACTCGTACTCGGTACTCGTGCTCGAGCACTACTCTAGTACTTTTTTTTAGAGTATTCGTACTCGTACTCGTACTCGAATGTCAAAGTACTCGTACTCGAAATGACGGTACTCGTACTCGGGCAGCAAAGTACTCGTACTCGAATAGCAGTACTCGGGGGAAAATGTTATAACTTCACTTACCATGGCCTTATTTTATCGATACTTTCAATTTAAAATGGTTGATTGGCTTGTTGAGAAATCGATCGGTCTGACTGGGCCTGGGCCAATTACGCACAAGGAACCATTTGCCGTATGGACGTATTCGGAAATGCGAGCACTCGTACTCGTACTCGGAAGCACTCGTACTCGGAAGTATAAGTACTCGTACTTGGAGACCCGTTCTTGTACTCGGAGGTACAAGTACTCGTACTTGTACTCGGCAACCTAAGTACTCGGCAGTACTCGGTACTGGAAAAAAAAGTACTCGACTACAACACTGAGAGCACCACCCGCCAGTTTCGTATCTAATCCAAGTTTTGGATCCTAGATTGCAGGTATGGAATTTTTTTTATTACTTTGAAAAGTAACCAAACTTCTCTGTGGACGAAAGGACATTTTAAATGTGCCGATAAATACCCATAGCGGTTATATTTTCTTCGAAGCAATATGACTAAACATCCGACGCTTTCCTTCTTTACTTAACAATTTTCCATACGTGTTCCACACCGTTGTTGGTTTCATATCAATAATAAGGGAATAACAGTGTGAGGAGCCGGTCTTCACTGCGTGATAATGACCGGGTTTGGGGGTGACCGCTGTTAATGGACCGAGACGCAGTCGAGGTCAATTAACAGCGGTCACCCCCAAACCCGGTCATTATCACGCAGTGAAGACCGGATCCTCACACTGCTATTCCCATTAATAAATACCTTTTTAACGAAATAAACAGTTAAAATGCTCCAATTTTGTAAATTTCTTTCGGCGATATTTCCAGACTTTTTGGGGTTCATGTTCATGGGCCATATTTTAACTTATGCGTGGTACCCTGTCTCTTCGATAAGCCTTGTTATATACACCAACAGCCGGGCCCAGGCTGTGCTGGACATTGCTGGACAACGTCTTCATTGCGTACACGTACGACGTCCAGGGTTTAGACTTCTGCTGCCGTAGCGAATCAAATATTTACAACAATGTTTTCATATTTTTACCTGATGAAGGAAGCTGAAATTTCGTTTATATTCTTCGTGTCCAGAATTACAAAGATGCTTGGTTTAGGAAAGGTAAATATGTCGTTGGGCGAAGTGTTTAAAGAAAAAAAATCGTAGATCTACGCTTTCGTCGTAAACATCCTCAGTATATCAGATACTGCACTGCTGTATGTACATGTACGATGTCCAGCCGTTTTAAAACTTCCTTAGGCGCGCGCGCACACCCATAGCAACTGTGTTGCCTACGCGCGCGTCAGTGTCACGCGAAGGTGGTTGAGCGCATGTGCAGTGCTGTATTGATACAAACTACCGTATGACTGTTGTAAATTTGGCCAATCATTGCCTTCCATGGGGCTGGATCAATGCTGGTTCAGGGGCCACTTTTTTTCGCTTGTTCTTTGAAGCCGGTCATTATCACCGTTAATGCCCGGCCACGTGATCGAATTTCGAGCAATTTGTGGGATAGTATGATTCAACATGCATGCAGAGTTCACAAGACGCTAGTGAACGGTGGCCCTGGAACGACATTTTAATATTGACCTTTTTAATATGAACCTTGTAACTTCTTAATATTGACGTTGTACCTTTGCAATATTCACGTTGCACGTAGCTTAATATCGCATTGTGGAAGTTGTTCCTTCTTAATGTGAATGTTCCAACTTGTTAATGTTCACGTTCGATCTTGCCAATGTGCACCATTGATCATGCTTGATGTCAACGTTGCACCTTGCTTCTTCGCAATATGAACCATGTACCTTCGCATTATGAACGTTTGACCATCTATCTTGTTAATATCATTGTTGAACCGTCCTCCTTCGCAATGTGAATCATGCATTCTAAAAAGTACGAAGTCCTTGTCAAGCCCTATAGTTAAACAACCAGTTATGATGGAGTTTTAATCTGACGGCCGTTTAATGTCACTTAACCTGGGTCTACCTTGTAGTGATTTTTATCATGAATCAAGGCTCTCTGATTTATTTCACTGTGTTTATTAGGAAGGGGCGTAATCATACATGTCGCCACTACATTTTAAGTTAAATGGAATGAAGTTTGGCCGCCACCATTCATTTTAGTTTTTTATCAGACTTGTGTTTTCTTAAAAAGAAGTGGTTTTCTGGCTAGGAAAATAGCAAGGAAGAAACCGGTTTTGTGCAAGCAAAATTCAGGGAACAATCTGTTGATACTAATAACTTGTTGGAAAGTTCCAAAGTCATTCCAAGAAAGTTGCCGCCGTGAATTAGGGTTTAAAACAAGGGAGGAGGATGGGATTTGCTATCAGCACCAGCAGGGCCGTTCCTCATTCTTTTCTCTTTATGGGATGTATGATAAAATTGGAGTACGATTGGCTCTGCGAGCTGATGAATCTTTTTGAA
Organism: Patiria miniata; assembly: GCF_015706575.1. NCBI lineage: Eukaryota > Metazoa > Echinodermata > Asteroidea > Valvatida > Asterinidae > Patiria > Patiria miniata. The sequence goes on from NW_024037068.1 coordinate 19,757,416, forward strand.
AACATTGTATTTGCAACCAGCTAGGGAAGATTTCCGTTTATTTAAGACTTACAAGCACTGGTATGGATACCTGTGTAATTATATGACTAAACTGCCTAGAGCGTATTTGTTAAGGTTTTTTTTCCTTTTTTGGAAATTCAATACGCATATAGGGAGTAAAATCAGTTCCGCTGCTGGGTTGCGGTGATGGGTGGGTTATAACACATACCTCGCCAGCGGGCCCATTAGATTGGTGATAACCGGAGAGCGTGAATTTCAAAAAACTCATCCGGTGTTTAGGCGACGCAGGGACTGGTTTGGTACATGTGGTTTTTGTTTCTAGTTCACTTAATGATTTGATTTATACCAGTGTTGTAGTCGAGACCGGATAGTCCGAGACCGAGACCAAGACCGAGACCTGAAGTTGCGAGACCGAGACCGAGACCGAGACCAGACCCTTCAAGGCGGACCGAGACCGAGACCGAAATGGTCCGAGACCGAGACCGAGACCGAGACCGCGGATAATAAATAACAATAATCTAAATAAACATCAAGACACTAATTACAGCTGAACAGTCTGTCCTTGAGATGTTGATGTTCATGAGGATGTGAAGGAAGTGATTGAAAGTTAGGAATCACTTGTACCTGCTTAATTGTGTCATGCGAGTGCTCTTCGTGTTTGTTTCATGCCATAAATTACAACATGGCAACAGAATTTGTTATTGTCCCAATCATTAAAAAAATTGGAAGCAACCTAATTTAAAGAAGGGGAAAACCTTATTTGATGAACTCCATATATTTTTGCCACTTTAATTTTTTTTTTTTTTACAAATATTGTTTAACTACTATAAAGTGTAAATCTGATGAAGAAACTCTAACTTAGGAGTATGATAATTTGTACTAGTTTTTGCAAAACTTGAACATGTTGAAACTTGACAAAAGTAAAAAAAATAAAGGTGGATGTTTCATCTGTTATAGGAACTCGGACCCTAAACTCCACAGCCACCCCCTGGTTTCAGCAATGACCACTAACGGATATTTTAATTTTACATTGAAACCTCCTTGTAAACCTGATTCGAAAAAAATTTGGAGCAAGAAAATATTGATTTATTTCAGTCATGGAATATAGATTTGTACAAAAAAATTGAGAGATGGTGGCCGGATATGGATTGATCTGCCCCCCCCCCCACATCCCTCTTTGTGATTCTCCTTCCAACCCTGCATGTTTGTGTGTCCCCTACGTGTTGTTTCTTGTTCATCTGTCATTTACCGCTGAAGAAGGCCTGGCTAAGGCTGAAATGTAATGCCACTTTATTTTTGTTTAATGTCAATAACGTTACATATACTATAGAAGATTGATGAACCATATTTGCCTGATCTATCTTCTGTTATTCAGCCCGCCGTCATCATCGCCATTAGCCTATTTGAGAATATGGCTGACACAATAGAATGGCGCTGTCACAAACTGAATGTGGTGGGCGAGATGTACTTTTGGGATTCATGGCTCAGTGCGCACGCCTCTCTGTGTTTTGTACCGTGCCAGCGTATCGCCTGCATCGGCTACTTTGCCGGGCGATTTACTTGAATATTTTAGTGATTAACAAGTACGACATATTGCCAATATATTAATAGTTTATTGTGATGGCCGTAAACAGCATATAGCGATTAATGGAACACAATTCTTCCCGACTCATATGCAAATGCAATTGACATTTAGGAAGGAGACGAGGCAGGCAATTAGACTCTATTTTTGTGTTACCATGGCAGTAGCTCAATTTGTGTTTATCACAGATGAAAAGATGAATACATGGCGAGTCAAAAAGAAAGTGACAGTATGAAAAAAAATAAAATGGCACGCTCCATTTTGTAAAAAAATACAATTGGGATAAAGAACATGTTATTGAGTAGTAACTGTGAACATTTCACGTAATTTGCATACTCTATTCCCAAGTCGTGTCTATTTTAATAAAGAGATCACAAAATTCAGCTGTCCACCATTAATACCAATTTAACGATCTACGAATTGATGAATATCCATTAATAAATATAATGAAAAAAAAACCTTTTCCTGCCTCCACGAATAACGGAAAAATTAAAAAGGAAAATAAAAAAATATCACCAATATTTCTAGAGATAAAGAGTTGAATTGTTCCCCATATTCAAAATACAAAATCTGACGGTAAAAATAATGTTTCAGTCTTGATTCATAAGATTTAAATCTCAGTTGTATTTGGAATCAATGAGGATGGCTATAAAGTGCTTGTTTCAACAGATCGTCCCACAATAAAAACGAGAAATAAGAAGAGGAGCAATGGTTATTGGACTATGCCTCACTCACTAGAAAAAGAAGAGAGACATGTCCATTAGCATCACACTGCAGTCACATTTGCCCTAAACTGATTCTTTACTTAACCCTAAAAGGGCCGGGGGCGGAATCCGCCCCCTCACTTTTTGGCTGGTCTCGACTCGAGACCAGCCAAAATATCGAGACCAAAGGGGACCGAAACCGAGACCAAGACCGAGACCACAGCTCCCGAGACCAAGACCGAGACCGAGACCGGCAAAAAGTGGTCTCGAGACCGAGACAGAGACCGAGACCGGTCTCGAGACCTACAACACTGATTTATACCGGTGAATGAAAGTACAGGAAGAAAGAAATCATTGCATTTCAGAAAGCAAACCGGTATACATTTGTGTATAGTAAACGGTTGAAATTATTAGATCGGGTTATTTGAAACAATGACAAATTTGCTTCAGGATGCATGTTTTTACATGTATGCCCAACCTTGGGTTATGGTTAGCCTGAACATGAATTATAAAAGATGAGTGAAAAACAGAGAGCCTTGAGTCATGATAAAATCACTACAAGGTAGACGCCCAGGTTAAGTGACATTAAACAGCCGTCAGATTGAAACTCCTTCATATTTACTGTGGTGGTCTGCCCTACTTTGATTCTAGGCATGGGGTCCGTCCACTTATTAAAGATGGATGAAGCTGGACACCAATCAGTGACTTCTCATTGTTTATTCAAAGATGCAAGGAAAACAGAAAGCATTGAAATGAAAAATAAGTATTGCCTATTTTCTATAAATTTTTAAGATATGCTACAGCTTGATAATCATATCTTGGTTCTAGACAAACTTTCAGCTGTTTTCGAAAATGAATTAAATGAATCAAAACCTTACCCGAGGGTCAGTCAAGCCGTAATGTTGTCTCGTAAATCGAGTGGTGACTGCACGTTCTGCCTGCACTGTGAAAATACATAGAACTACACGTGGTTACACATATACGCAGGAAGCTTTATTTTGTATACAAGGTTTTGGTAAAGTTTACACTAATAAAATGAAAAAAAGGAAGCTGGAAGATTGTCTGATGTAGATCTATAATTAATCCTTGCTTAATAAATACTCACTTTCTGGAACTTTAATCACCAACACTGCACAATTCCGTTCAATTTTAGGCTGGTTGTCACTCCCAGACATTGACATGCTCCATCCAATGCATGTGTGCCATTTTCTCTCCGTGCTCTACACACAACATGATTTCTCATCGGGGAAAATCCCCCAGCACGCAATAAACAGCAGCGGTGTCATAGCAGAAAAAGAACCCCACATATTACCCGAGCGATTTTGTGTGCATGCACAACCGCGGTTTCCTATAATAGCGAGACTCCCTCATAAATAGAGATAAATATCCGATATAATTATCTTTGAACCTAGTTGCCTCCCACTGGAAATTGGTTTGCTATGGTCAATGGGTTTAACATTAAATGGCCCATACGCATTTCGCTCGTACCCCCCCCCCCCCGCCCTGCAAACAGAACGCTGGGATACTCTGATGAATTCACGCTCTGATTGGTTGGATTTTGCGTGACCAGTGACCTGCGCGTCATCACGGTCATGACTCTGCAAGGTTTGAAACGGCTGTTAAGACTGATTCATTACTCTTTTGTTCTTTTTTTTTCGTTTAAAAATGTAATAATGTAGGAAATTCTGTAAAACTTACGTGTGTTGTAAATTTACAATTCCAGTCACTTGGTCAGGCTCCGTTTCGAATCACGAACGGTCGGATTGCATTATGCGACGTTCAAAATGTTTGTCCACATGGGCCGCAATGAAACAGAAATCACATCTGGCATGGAATGTGCGCATTTCTATGGGAAGTTTTCATTTACGCACATTGTCTAACTGCGGTCTTGAACAGCTGCAGCCAGATGCTTCATACATAGGTCATAGGCCACTTCCTTCACAAGATTCTGTTAAGCTCATCAGAGTATCCCAGCGTCCTGTTTGCAGGGCGGGGGGTACGAGCGAACATCCGCTATGGTAACTGCTGGATAGAAATACCGATACATATCCGATACCTCTTTAGACTTTGTGCCAAGTCGGCAATTGTTTTGCATACGGTGACAGGTTACTGGCTCCACGAACTAAAAAATATATCGCTGCAATGCACGTAGTCTGGTTCCCAGACTAAATGATGCTAGCTATTGATGTTCAATTACCGACTTGGCAAATACGTTTTCAATTTTGTACACACACATGGGAGTATTTTGAATCGCTAGCGAATTCTATGCGAGCACTCAATGAAAAATCTCATGCATTGTGGAGCTTATTGTTTGACTGCTATTAGTTATATTGTACGAAAACAGAATACAGCCTTTTGCATTTTGTGGTAATTGCACTGAACTCAATTCTCATATTTTTTTCTGGCAAAAATAACATCTCGACTTAATCGCAAGAGCGCCCGCACTTTTTTCTCCCTAATTAATACTTAAAACCGGTACATCCGGTTATTACGGGCTACAAACGCGATAAGATTTGTACACATTTGTACTGTTGGAATGTGAAGCTAGAAGCCCCCAAAGAAGACAAAGAGATGAGCGACCGAGGCCACTGAAACGACGTTGTTTTCCGGGTGTAAACACTAGAAACATCCCTTTCACTGAAACAACACAGTAACTGACTTAAATCTTAAAATGTATCGACTGCAAAAATGTCATTTTTGTTGCTGAATCGGTGTATATAAGCTGAAGCCAATAAGCTCTGATTCAATAACTACCTGCAAATTGTACTGATTTGTCTTGCTTGATTTTCTTTTCAAAATTGTCATGAACTGCAAGATGCCATTCTTATTTGGATTTTGAGTGGAATATTGGAAATGTATTAACAGGAAATGATCTCATATGCCTGTTAAAAGGAAACAACAGTAATAGAAGAATGGCAGGAAGCCAACAAGTGCTCAATTGACCAAGCATATAATTTACAAACTGAAACAATTTTATTTTACCATTCTTAACCAACTTCTCACCATATAATTTAAACATCAAGCAAAACCTCAGGATACCAATACATTGCATCACCTTAATTACTAATTAAGTTCAATTTTAAATTGTGGTAATCGGAGGTTCAAATACGCCGACAAATTCTAAACAGTGTGCAACAATTTGCTAATATTCAATTAAAACAAATACGACATTACCCAAATTGTCACAGTAAGAACTCTTTAGGCCCTATGTAAATTTAAAGCGAAATTTTAAAAAGTACTTAAATTTTCCTTACATTTGTATTTTAATGAATACCATATTCCTTCATATCGTAAAAGGGCCCACAGTTGTCCCGAACCTTTGGGAAAACAACAACAACAATGGTCCAGGATTGTAGACTACACGTAGAGTGCTTGAGTGTTTGTTTTGCTTTGCTTTTGTGCTTGGGAATAGCTTCAAGTTGCTCCCTGTACTATTTACGAGTTTTACCCATACCAACTCAGATATTTATTTTCAAACTGCTTGTTTTCTTCAAATAGAACAACATTTATTCACTTTTGACTTGCTCATCGAACAAGTATACAACGTCCAGTTATGGAATAATCGCAATTCACATTTTGATTCATTTATGGACCGATAATTATTCAGGCATATCCTTTGTGCGTTATTGGCGCAAAAGCAGCCAACAAATAAAAATGTATTTTCAGAGGGTTGCATTATGAAAAAAAATAGAACAAAGTAGCTTTTTTGCGTTTGGATAAAACATAGTTTAAAAAAATAAAGAGACGAAAAATCGAATAAGATTGATTGGGGTATTGTGGACACTCCACTCTCCTTCAGTACCGCCACTGATTGCTAAGGCTTACACACTAACACCTGTTGGCCCCTCATCTCCTTGTCTCCATAGTTAAAGTGCAGTGAAGTCACAGCGATGGGTGAGGCACAGGTCTCTGGCACAACTACACCGGAAGGGAAGCGAGTATCCAGGCAAATGACAAGCTTCCTGTCTCTCATGGGAGAATACTCCATTTGGAGCTCCGAGCACAGTCGGAATGTCTGGTTCGGATCGTCTGCGAATCGCAACAAGACCAACAACAACAAATTTTAGGGGTAGAAAACATCTTCTACTAAACCTTTTCTGAGGAATCCCACTTATTTACTGGTGTATGTAATAGAGTACCGAATTGTGACGTCATTTACAACCAGAAAGTTTAGCGCAAAGGTATGGAGTACGCGGGCATGTTCGGGCTGAATCAGGCGCTAATGTCTTTTTACACACATAATTGTGCGCGTGATCTCCTCACTTCGTACTCTATAGATCCTGGCCCTAGCAAAGCCTAGTCTGTGTAATAGAAAGCCATGGTCTATGATATGTGAGCAGATTCGCTGATTAGTTTGGCAAGACCCCGCCTCTTAACCTGTTTGATTTTGACAAATCAGCGGGCGTTTTCTATATCGGGTCTTTGGTCATTCCATCGTTGCGCGTCATAGACAATGGATAAAAAACCTGTGTCATGCGCTCTGTATCATTTTATACGCGATATGCCCCGGCTGTTGTTGTATTACAAAACACTGTAATGGAATTAACCAATCAAACCATTTAGTCCTGATTTGGGAATGAAATGACGTCACAATTTAGTAAAGTCGACTCCGATTGGCTGGCGCGCGGCTTGCATATATCTGCATGTCTAGACAATTCAGACCTTATACAGGACTTGGCTCCGTGGATAACGGGTGATTCTTATACTAGGCAAAGCCGACCATGGTCTATGCAACTATAGACTGCGTATGACCTCGAAAAACTGACCAATCAGCAGGCGCGTAATTCGAGCTCCCCGCGTGCGTAACCATCACGCCCACGATGATTACCTTTTTTTTTACAGGTTGTTGTATTACAAAACGTGGCATCAAAATTGACCAATCACAATCTTAGTCCTGATTTTGGAATGAAATGACGTCACGCATGCTTAGATATATCAGACATTAGACAGGAGACTGGGCTCCGTAGATAACGGGTGATACTCAGACTACTTATTTTGATGCGCATTAGACAACCCATGTTCTGCCCCTAATATTTCACAAACTATGGCATCTTTGATAATTATAAAAATATACATGGGTGAGATTTGCTTACTGTTTCTTTTGACACCTGTGTTGAAAAAAAAATGAGAAATGAAACAAAGATTGAACAAGAGCCCTGGGTCACAGTTTTCCATTCAAGATTGATTGAAACTACCTCACCGGTATATCTTGGAATTGTGTGTGATTCAAAACTCCCTTAAAGAAGTCACAAACGGCTTCAATTCGAGGCCATTGGATGCTTTGTTTATATTACTTAATGGTTTTTAAGACGTTTCGTGTATATAAGACAAACGCACTGAAATTATTGCCGTCCATGGTAGAAATAAATATATTTTCCTAGGCGCAGCTGCAAAATATAAATATTTCATCTTATTGATTATTCAGTATATGTTCGTTCGTTTGCAAATCTTGCTCTTTGCAGTTAACCTATGAAATACAATACTAGTTGAACACAATCATAAAATCTGATACGCCGGCGTTTTCGTGCGTTTTGTTTGTTTTGTGGGTGATTTTGTTGGTAAGCTGGGTTGTTTGTTGGGGGCCGTTTGATGTGTTTGTTTGTTTGTTTTTGATATTGTCACTCACCTTGAATGATGGAGTATTTGTCTTCAAAACGTCCGGCTAAGTTGGCGAATTCCAACTTGTAGGGTTCGGTCGTATATTGGATCACGTCTACAAATCAATTTTACCAAAATACCAACACTTTGAAGTATACCGAATTTAACGTATTAAAAAAAGGTTAGTTTTGGTATTTTTATTACGATATGACTATTTAATTCAAATATATTTCTATATATTTTAATGAGCACTGATTGAGCTAATTGGTTGCCATTTATCATCAATTCAAACGTAAATAGCGGAAAAACACTTTTATCAATGTGCAAACTACCACAGTCTAGGCTCAGAACGGAAGTTATCTAACTACAACAAATTACAAATTTCAAAAGCTAAACTGTATATAGCCTACATGAACGTATCCTCTGAATACTTACATGCTTCTAGCATAGACCTTGAATAATGCAACAGGCCGCGGACATTTATTGTAATTGATGTGAAATATTAAACAACTGAATTTCCATAAACTCATACATAATTATTTTGCATTTTTGTAAAATGCAAAGGTCGCACTTGTTTTGTGCGAATGAATGGGTAGGCCTACATGCGTCCCTTTTTTCAAAATTGTCAGTTTTTTTTCCGAACGAGATTTAAAGGAAGATATTGTTCTGTAACAAAATGCATTCGCTCGTCCGTTTTGCAGGCTTTTTGCAGTTTTAAAAAGTGATTTGAAAAGGGGTGCTCCTGTTCAGAAAGTTTTGAGCGAATGATGCTCTAAACATTCATAGTGACGTATCAGCTCATACATTATGTATGTTAATTTTGGAATCACACGTTCTGTATTCCGGCGCCTGGTACCTCGAGATGATCACCGGGCCGGCTCGCGACACTGCTTTGCGATCATAGTAGGCCTACGCGCAGTCAGGCCGCCCTGGCTGCACCACACTCCTACTATACGTTCTATCAGAATCTCTACTACTTATGCATGTTTTCCTCTCACTCGATCGCAAACCCGTGGTTTTTCAAGTCTTGTTTTACGCCGGTACGACACTGTGTATACGTACTGTGTATACATCCACACACAGGTGTGTATTTACCTGCAATCTTGAACCCTCTATTGTCCCTCTTTTGTTTGAAGGAAGACCTCCCATAATGATGGTTTGCACACGATCATCAATTGTGGACCTTCAGGAATTGTGTACCATATTGTCCTCTATTGTTCAGCGTTCCCTATTGACTGCAGAAACAAACTCGTTTTTACTTTAGGCCAAAAAAAAGTCTCCGGTTTCTGGTATGGAGCTTGCCCAAAAAGTGGTGTGGCGACGCGGCTTTTTTTTTTTTATTTACCTGATTTTTTGGCTTCTAATGTCGGCTGATGACTGCAAATGGTGCCCAACTAAACTTAGTGCAAATATATGGGAGTCCAGAGAGGCCACATAAAGCTTATTCTCGACCATAACCCCATCTAAAAACACGTTAAAATTGTGCAGCAGCAGGATTGCAGTCCAATCAGTGAGTTTGACGGTTTTGAGACATCATCTTTCATTCAAAAAAAAACTTTTTCATTTTGCCGACGCGCATGGCTACGGCGACGCACCCCATTGTCCCAAGGGTTAAGTCTAAATGGATAGCTCACCCATTATGTGCAGTTAGTCTGTGCAGCTGTTGGAATAATTATTTATGAACTGCACTGTGGCAATGCGCATGCGCACAGTAGGTCCTTCTGTCTTCAGAGAACTGAATTGAGAGCGGGACGCTCCTAATTCAAAAGTTAACACAATTGAATACTTGTTGTGGGTCCTTTTTTTCGTTCGACGTCTCATTTGAAAGCTCATTACTATTGTAAAGCTAGAAAAATGTCCATTCAATTTGAAATATATATTGTTCCAGGTGTAACACCTCAAAACCGGTATGTATCAGCTTAAATTCTTCGTCAAAATTAGATAATTATTGTATTGTCTTCCAGTAATTGATGTGCTCTGTCTACCGTTCGACTTCATTGTTCATTTCTTTGGATATGCTTTCACATTTAAGTGTTTATTTTCACATGTTCTGCGTGTGATTTTCCTTATGGATTCAAAGTGGCATTAATGGTTTGTATCTGGGGATTCTTTGTATCTGGCAAAAATATAAGCCTGCGTAAATGTATAATACAATAAAACATACGTAAATAAGCTTTTCCGTCATGAGCATGCGCAGTGTAGCAAAGCTGGCACGTGGTTCCGGCGTCGTTGCATGTCAGGTTCTTCTGATAGAAACCCTGTTTGTTCAGAAATAAATACGAAGATAGTGTTATTGCAATGAGGCGTAGATCCTACGTTTTCCCACTTTACAAAAGATTGTGGGTAAGTCACAGACAATTTGCTGTACCCAGAGACGAGCCTTGCCTCAATGACTAACTGACTGAGTTCTGACTGTCACTTGTGAATTGAACAGTCTGGCCCAGCTTTTCGAAGTGTTATTCCTACGTCACTGGTAAGCATTTCGAACAAGGATAAAATGAGAGGTTTTCGGACAAGGAAAACCCATTTGAAAGTTTAGACGATGTGCGTGTGTTTTCAATAGCGACTAAAAATCCAATTATTTCAGGAGTGTAATTTATTAATTTTATAAACTTCCTTGTCTGTTGACAATATCGTGTCAAGAGTGCAGCTACTGCCTCACTGGTATTAAATTCGATTTCACGAATCAAAGTAAAAAGCTCCCACAGCCGTAAAAGAAAACCTCTTTATTTTGCTAATGTTTCCGGCAAAGCGGTCCGGAATAGTGTGACACAAAAGGGTCAATTTTGACGGGTCAATTTTGACGCTGAAAAGTAAGAAGCCAGATTCTAGGTCAACCTGACCAGGGAATCTTTAGTGACGTCACATGCTATCCAAAGTAATGTGACGGAAGCAGTACTTCATCCACTGTTGTTTTAACGGTAGCTGGAATTGTGAAAGAACTTGTGGTGGGCTTGACTTGACTTGTGGTGGGCTTGTGTGGGACTCGACCACGGAATTCTTACCAAGTGTGAGTAGGTAGGATCCTGGCTCCCATCCCCCCATAAACCACTGACCTCCTGGCTGGTAAGGAACAGAAGAAACAACACTCCCAACAACATGATGGCAACTGAGGAACCCTAGTCCTGCCGAGAGTAATATGCTTGTACGTGGCTGATCAGCCTCGGAAATAATAATTATATACAGACGAAGGCAACTTCTGGTTTGTGGATTTGGATTGTAATTAACTTGTGTGGAACGTAAATGAATACCGACTCGTAGGCCAGGCTGCATAAATCCATACGATTAAACTTTGTTGCAATAAATTTGAATACGTTAAATCGTCCTGCGTTCATTACAAACCTTCATAAACAAAAGCGATGGCTAGTTCTCAAATAGTTATCATTTTGTCCTTCAATATGTCTTACATAGTTCGCCCATTCCTCGCTGTAAAAGACACCTTTGGATATCGATATATAGAAGCGATATTAGACGCTGAAGACTAAATATTTTTGGGGTTGGAACATCTTCATTGCGTCCAACCAATATAATACAAAGAAATAAATACTGCCACTTCGACAAAATCTGGAATTGACATGGCCATGGCCTGCTAAAGGAACTATTGTAAGCTACACTTGTAATGATTGACCCTAGTATACAAAACCTCAGTGTAAGCACATTATGTTGCTCCTTTTCCCGTGCAATATCTTTTTGTGCGCATTTCCGGAGCAGTTATGCTAGCGTCTCCTTGTAAACACGTACAGTGTAATTGTTCAAAAGTCAGCCCTTTTCATCAATGGAAGTAACAAACGAACGTAATTTTTCCTTTAAAAAAACAAAGCAAACTCGGAATGAATAAAGACGGTATGTTAAAGCTCAAAAATGGAAGAAACTCGAATTAAAAAAAAATATTATCTTCTACATGCCCATCCCTTTGGGATAACGGTGACGCATGTTTTGCTTATTCACATTATGATTGTGAGTAAAGGGCAATAAAAATTATTCATTACGCGACTGTCTGGCAATAATGCATTCACCCGAGGTATAGTAATAACATTAATCACCAAATTAAAAATCTCATGCATTATGGAGCTTATTGTTCGATTGCTATTAGTCATATTTGATGAGAACAGAATACAGCCTTTTGCAGTGGGTAGTATTTGCATTGAAGACAATTCGCATATTTTTTTTCTGGCAACAAAATAATATCTCGACGTAATTACAAGGGAGCCCGTACTTTTTTCTCCTCGATTAATACTTAAAGCTAGTCTATGTAATAGACCATGGCCCTGGCGAAGCCGACCATGGTCTATTATACGTAACCAGACTCGGCGATTAGTTATGCAACTAGACTGCGTATGACCGAGAGAAACTGACCAATCAGTATGCGCCTTCTATATTCGCGCGTAATCGAGCTCCCAGCGTGCGTGAGCATCACGCCCACGACGAGTAGCATTTTTGTATAGGTTGTTGTATTACTAAAAACCGAAATTGACCAATCACAATCTGAGTCTTGATTTCGGAATGAAGTGACGTCACTCATGCCTATATGTATATCATACGTTATACAGGGGACTTGGCTCAAGGGTGATACTCAGAGTAACTTAAAGCCAGTATATCCCGTTATTATGTGCTACAAATGCGGTAAGATTTGTACACATTTGTACTGTTGGAATTGGATACACGAAGCTCTAAACCAGACTTATTTTTGAGCGACTGAGGCCGCTATATAACAAAGACGTTTTCTGGATACCAACACTAGAAAAATCCCATTTAATGAAACAGTACAGTAACTAATTTAAATTCAAATATTGTAAAAATTTCCTTTTTGCTGTAGCAATCTGTAAGCTGAAGCCAATAAGCTGTGATTCACGTCTGTTTATACCCAAAAATTGTGGCGATACAGCGCCCTCATTCGCTAGGCTAGGAATGTTGCCTATTCAAAAACAGACACCTCTTTGTTGAGCCAAGGTCTTTTGTTTTTACGTATGCGGTGAATCAGCGGAAAGCTGCACTCTGAGGGGAGAAAACCCACCATTTACTAAGGGAATGACTTGTGGACACATTTACGTACGTAGCTACGATTTTACCGACAAGAGGACGATTTGCAAACAACAGTGACAGTTTTGAGTGCTACAATCTTCAGCCGAATTACCTCCCCTATCGACGCCCGTGAGTGGACATAAACATAACTGGATAAACATAACTGGGCCAACATGATGCTGTATGGTGCAGTACGTCACCATTGAATTTGAATTGCGCCCCCTGTTGTTTTCAAACGATAAGATAATTACCAAACTACAAGCATGGCTTCATTTACTCATAGACTAATTCGTGTACGCAGCAACAATAATAATAATTATAACAAAAAAATATAATAAAAAAAAATAATAATAATAATAACATAAATTCCACTTGTACCATTGAGGAGACACGTTATTGTAATTTTTTCGAACGGTGGGAGACATCGGTCATAAGGGAGACATTTTCATGTCTCACTAATGTCACACCCCCCTTTAGAGGTCAAATTGTATTGTCGCAATGGGGTTATTTTTGTTGGTCGCGGTCTATTTAGTAAACGTACCGAAATTTGTGGGAAAAGGACTAAAGAATATTGGGTAAGGCACATTTAAGTTTGAAAAAAAGGTGCGAAAGTCCATGGGGATGTCTCCCAATGGACATTCTCTTAAGGTTTTTAATAAGCAATTATTAAAACATATATTATACTCGAAAATACTCGGGCGCTATATTTTTGTCGACGAAATGAATTCGGCAAATTTCGGACATTTTCGGAAAAAGGAGAAATTCCTCCCGTCTTAGTCACGTGACGTTATTAGTAATACAATGTATTACTGAGAGCTACCTGACCTAAGATTCATCAGGAATAGTCAGAATCAACCTCGTCCCCAGGTTGTCGGGCAGTACGTGCTCACCACTACCTGCTCTCTCAGCCTAGTATTGGATCATTTGTATATGCAAGATTTTTGAACACGTACGTATGCAAATGAGGAATAGTCTGGTGCCTGCATGTGCGTTACATTAGCGTTTGTTTTTGTGTGCGTGTGTCTGGCGTAAAAACAGCATCAATTCGTCACGCCGTGAGTTTTGAAAACACGATTTTTTTTGGAAGTTAAAATGTTACAATCTAGCCCGCCAATATGTAGTTTCACATTTCATATAAACATGAGCAACCTTGCGGATTTGTTTGACCAATTTGTTTGTCAGCAAAGATTTGAATAATTGTTTATAGGGTTCGTCTGACATTAATCCCACCAAAAAAACCGGCTCAATAACCATTACAATGCGCCGTGATAATGTCCATATAATATGTATTATTCATAATAATGGTAAGTTTTGATGGGTACATTTGACAGAATTTTTCGTAAAAAACGAGTTTGACAGAAAATTTGACAGAATGGATTTTTTTTTGGCAGATTTCTGGCAGAATTCTCCAAATATTGTTATTTAACAGGAAAACATAGCAATTTGGACCAAAAATGTTAATTTGTTTAAAGAGGTTTTGAAATGCTCGAAGACATTTCCGTCATTTTTCGGGTATATGTATATTTCGTGTATAAAAGTGTGATGAAATAAAAACGACTACTGTGTCTGTCATGAAATGAGTACAAAATGTACTTCTGAGAGCTGTTTTTCAGTTCCTGTTTCGACCAGAACGTGCAATTTGTGTAAAAGTCGTCGTTGGGGGCAGCAAACAAAACATAGTAAATCGTGACGTAATAAACAGGACTCCCGATGCAGTGTAGTATAAACGAGTCCTGTTTATTACGTCACGATTTTTCTCATTTTACAAAGAACCCGACGACTGTTGATTCAATTATGCGCTCGCCTACCAAAAATTACTCGATGGATTTCAGATTTATAAACATATAAACGCACATTACAAAAGAATGGGACTTTGTCATTATGATATATATGGGTCTACACTACAGTAAAAAAAAAAATATAAAAAACAAAACGACTTTCAGCATTCCACAACCTCTTTAAAAAAGCTTCAATCTATTCAAGCAAACCCTTGCATAATGGGACAGTATGCCTGGTCTAGTTGCTGAGATTCACTTGGAACGCGGATCTTCGTCGTGCCGTGAAGCAACCACATTTTGCCTGAAATTTACGCAACTTCCTGACATCTTTATGTGACGATAGATTGTTTTTAATATAATTTGAACCCTAATTAAGGCAATACTACAACATCTGCATGTGTTTTTAAGTTTTAATAGTGTATTTCGAGTGATTCTGGGGAATTTGGCAGATTTTTTGATTGATCTGACAGATTTTTAAAGCACATTCAGCAGAATTTGGGCATGACCTGACGGTCACCCTGGAAACGACAGTTCAGGTCATTGTTGAGCCGGGTTCTGACCTAGATTGAGCTCCTACTCGCTCCTTGTATGATGCATTAGATTGCAGATCTGTGGTCTGACCCCGAAGTGTGTGTAAGATATCCTATCTGACTCTTTATTGATAATGTCTCTCACCCAAGAGAAACGTTACAGTATTCACACTCTTCCTCTAGTGTGTAAATAATAAGTACATTCCACCAAGAGCTTGTGGCCTGGTGCATAATGAATGTCGTTCGATTTAGAAATGCCTTCATATTAATGGCAACTTCTTCCAAACAGAAAACTGCAAAGAAATTGACTCTCCGTGATAACCTCTTGGTGGTGCCCTGCGCTGAATCGCTCTTTAACTACACTGATCTGTAGGTTAGAGTGGTATAGACTGGTTCCCACCTAATGTCCAAAGCCAGAACGAGCCAACCCGAAACTTCAATTGTTTGTACACGTAATAAGTACTAGGTGCCATTTGTAACAGCCTATTGGAGTAAACTATTTCCCGAATCGCTTGACGTCTTCATCGAGCAACTCAAACGACATCTCCATCAAATTAGAATAGTGTACGTTATTGGTACCTTATAGAACTAGGGATACGGCTTTGGCAGAAGTAGTGATAGGTTTCTGGACGTTATCCCAGGCCCAAGTATTATGAGTATTGTAAAAAAAAATACTCGATCGGTAGTAAGGCCTTCCTTGGGGAACGTCTGTTTCTGTTACTTTATTCAACACGATAATAAAATGAACGATGAACTATTTTTCTTGATTTCCAAATGTTTGTTTGTTTGTTGTTTGTTTGTATGTTCCTTACTCTCTTTGAATCTGACTTGTATTTAATCACAATTTATTGGTTTGTACTGACCTGATCCTGACTTTCTTAAACTTAATTTGTATTAAATTATCTATTTTAGCTGATTGATGGCATCTACAATACCCCCGGTGACTTGTCCGTTTTTGCGTAGACTTCAATCTGAGTTTTTTTAATTTAAAATATATAATAACTCTGTAAAAAGATGTAAGATAGTATTCTTCCACTACCCGTTTTATTTTGAAATCTAGTTGAACACCGTCGTGTTTCGGAATGAGATATTGAAGCTATTAAGTGGGTTTCTCATGTTTTGGTCCATTTTGAGCTTAATGATGTTATCGGGTGTTGCAGTACGCCTTCAGCCCAAACGGCTTTACTGCCGACTGTATTTCAGGAAACCTACCTAACCATAGGGGAAAGTTCTTACAACTGTATGAACAAGAATAATTGTTAAACAACCTTGCCATTAAAATATCTTCGACTGTCCTTTGTGCGTTTGTTTATGGTGTAAATCGAGGACACACACGTGCAACATCATCGGTGAATCGAGGACAGGAACCAAATCGACTGAGGGACGACCTCGATCAGAAAATGTGTACAAACCCAATGAGAGCTGTTGCGAAAAAAAAGCAAAAAGTACAAACGATGGAAAAGGGAAGAGGAGCAAAAGAAAATCCTCGATTTACACCATAAACAAAACGTGCTGGAGCATGCGCTTGCATCTATAGGCGTATAGATTCATTTGCACTGATCCCAAAGTAACCTACCGAATTATTATCAAACTGTTTACTCGGATTAAAAATCGTACTGGTACTAAACATCTTGTGAAATTATTCCGTCTGGCTTGCGGTCATTCAGAAGTAATCAAGAAATGTGGATGAATTCCAGCGTTCAGTCAATAGGGGTAAAGAGTTTTCTCTTAAAGGGATATATGTACCGAGCTGAAACTTCAACAGATTAGGTTTTCAACGTAATTCTTTGGACTTTGTTGTTGTAGGAAACGATCAAAATACATAAACAGGAAGTGATCACGTTATGCCTGTAAAAAGAAAACATATAATGGAAATGACAGTAACAGAAGAATTGAAAGAAGCCAACAAGTGCTCAATTGACAAGCCATATAATGTAGAAACTCAAAGAATTTAATTTTACCACTCTTCCTCAATCACTCAATTTTTTTAAACATCAAGTAAGACATAAGAATATACACTGCATCACCTTACAACTTGACATAGACCGACAATAATCCTAAACAGTGCGCAACTCTTTAAAATTCCAATACATCGTATACATTCGCCCAACGTTCACAGTAATAACCTTTAATGTAATTTGAAGCGTAATTGAAACTACTGTTTCCTACATTATTTTAATGAATACTATCACTTTATGATCTTAAAAGGGCCTAAAATCGCCCAAACGTTTGAAAATTGTAAAAAGAAAAAAGATTTTCGAGGGTTGCAGACTTGCGTGCTTGCATGATTTGTTTTAAGTTGCCCTCCCCTCACCAATTACGAGCCCCCCCCCCCGCCCCCCCCCCCCCCCCCAAAGAAGGGCTAACCGCTTTTCACTTATGAATGACTCATCGAGCGAAGTTCTCTAATGTACAGTTATGGAATAATATTTGCAATTGAGATTTAGATAATTTGTAGTCCTATAATTATTCAGGCGTATCCCTTGTGCGCTATGGGCTTAAAAAAATGACCACATCAAAAGTTTAGTTGAATTGTCAAAAAATAGGACAAAGCTGTTTTTTTACGTTGAAATATATCTCACATATTAAAACCAAGTTGACAGGAGAAAAAAATCGAATAGTTGAAGAGCAACTTCAAGGTAAGAAATCAAGGAAATCGATTGGTTTGGGTGTGGGAAGGTGTAAGGGTGTTGCGGGGGGGGGGGGTAACATCATGTGGCTTAGATTAACATCATCTGTCCCTTGACCAATGTTTTGGGTGGGGGTTGTCAAAACTGCAACCCTTTCACTACCGTCCCTGATTACTAAGGCTTACACACTAACACCTGTTGGCCCCTCATCTCCCTGTCTCCATGGTTAGCGTGCAGTGAGGCCACGGCGATGGGCGAGGCACAGGTGTCCGGCACCATTACACCGGGAGGGAAGCGAGTATCCAGGCAAATCACGAGCCTCTTGTTTCTCATTTGAGAATGCTCTGTTTGGAGCTCATAGCACAGTCGGTACGTCTGGGTTGGATCGTCTGCAAATCGTAACAACATGCAATAATGAATAAAAAATAAAATATGACGAAAAGAACATTTCATACTGAATGCGTATGTCCTGCCGCTGTCGTTTTAAAAGGTTCACACATCCTGACTATATACGGACACATTGTGAAATGTTCAGTAATGTGGTATTCTAAACTTCATCATCATGACTCGGAAGACACACGAGATGTGCATTCGTGGAAAGTCAATTCGTTATTCCACTTAAAAATGTTGGTTTTCGAATACAATTTTTTTTTTACTTCGCGGATTTGTTTCTTGTATAAAATAAGCATTGAATTGCCGTTGATGGCAGAACAAAATATATTTTGTTAGCGCTGCGGCAATATATACAGATATCATAATATTGCTTCTTTTTCATATTTTGCATTGGTTTGGAAATGTTCGGCTCTTCGTAGTTAATCTATTATGAAATATAATACTTATTAAACTCAATCATATAATCGGATGCTGTGCTTCGTGGGTGTTGTTTGATAGGTTGCTTGTTAAATTGTTGGGTTGTTTGATTGTTTATTTGTTTGCTTTTGCTATTATCACTCACCTTGAATGATGGAGTATTTGGTGTCAAAAGGTCCGGCAAAATTAGTGAATTCCAACTTGTAGGGTTCGGTTGTATATTGGATCACTTCTACAAAACAATTTTACCAAAACACGAAAACTATAAAATCCACAAATGTATCGGTTTAAAATAAAAAGGTCATTTATGTATTTGTCAACATACGACGAGAGCATTGTTTAATTCAAATGAACTACTCTGTACTACTTCAACATAGCCCAATTTCAAAGCGTACGGTAGCTCTCTACAAGAAATTGCGAAATAATTACACACTTCTTGAAGGGGTGCATCCTATGTTCCCAAATAGCTGTGTTCCCCAATACCTATATGTTTCCCAAATCCTTAGAGTGAGGGTTAGGGTTAGGATTGGGGTTAGGGTTAGGGTTGGGAGACATAGGTATTGGGGAACACAGGTATTGAGGAACATAGGTATGCACCCCTTATAAAATGCCTTGCATAGACCGTGGGTAATGCAACAGGCTACGAACGGTTTGTGTGATTAATGAGCGGTATTAAACCCCTATATACTCTCTAAATTCCAAAGAGAGAAATTGGGGACTATACGTTTTAAGAGTGAAAATCACTCTCGTTTTCGATTGAAATAGTCTGAAAAACACACACTTCAGTCGAAGCTCTAGTGACAATTCAATCGATTGAAGAAATTTCACTCCAAAACGTCTAGTCCCTAGTTTCCGCCTGTGGGAGTGAATCTTCACTCGGATGGAGTGAATTTTCACTCTTTCGAATTTAGAGAGTATCCTTACACTCCTATATAATGTGCCTATTATAAATGCGAAGGTTGTACTTGCGTTCTGCAAATTAATGGGTAGGTCTCACTGCATTTTATTCTTCGTCGAAAGCAAATATGTTGACCATCTTTTGAATGAAAATTATGAGAAGAAGAATAGCACTCTTTCCCCATCCTTCATGTGCACTGTTTATATACGGATCAACTTCATGGCTCATTTCAAAGGTTCTCCCCGTCGATTTAGCAAACGTTACAAGGACATTACGGCCTGGAGTGCGACAATTGAGATACAAACTGCGTTTTAAACAAATATATATATATATATATATATATAATGAAAAAACATTTAAAAGTAGAATATAAACGTCCACACAATCATCCTTCAATAACTGTACGTGTTTGAGTTATTCTTGCGAGAACCATGCGAGAAGGAATTTCGGTGGTCACAGTTCGTCGTGTATTTTACATACTGGCGAACAGGTTGCACCGCGCCTTTTCCATACCGGCGAACAGGTATACACAATGTTCACCGGTGTGGAAAAGACGCGATACTTTTTGTCCCCGAAAAATCGAGCTGTTGATGCTTGTACCTAAGACCCCCTTTACACAGAGCTGCGTCCTTTAAGCCTCCCTTGTGCGACAATGAAACTGGCCAGGTCGCCGTTGGAGGCTCAAAGGAGGCCGAATGGTTGCCTAGGTCGTTCAAAGGTGGTACACAGGATGTTCAGACATCGCCATGGACGCCATGGACGCCATGGTCGCCGTTAATTTTTGAACATGTTCAAAACAGTCGCACAAAGGTCGCCGAGGAGGTTGGTTGCTCAAAGGTGGCTCAAAATAATGAGGCAGAAGGGAGGCACAAGCATTGCCGTGGTTGCAGAATGGATGCACAATGGTCGGCCAATAGTCCCCACGTATTAGATCCGTTCTGTTGCAAATTTTACCGTCAATCTGGGCAATGCTTCTGCCTCCCTTGTGCCTCCCTTATGCCTCCTTTGGCCGACCAATAGCGTGCATTGAACGATGACTGTGGCGATCGCTGAGCCTTAATTCGGCGACCACGGCAACCCTTGAGACACCATGGCCGTAGGTTGCACAGTGGAAGCACAGTGGATACAGGCAAGTGGCTCAGTGGACGCACAAGTCGCTCGTAGCTGGAGATGAAAATGCCCGAAAATTGCAGTTTTGGTGGTTCAAGGGAGGCACAAGGATCGCTGGAGCAGTTACATAGAAACAGGATTCAGTTCTGGGTATAGGCGACCATTGAGCGACCTGGCCATTTCTTTGGTCGCTTAGGCCAAAAAAATAAGTCTCCGGTTTCTGGTATGACGCTTGCCCAAAAAGTGGTGCGGCGACGCGGTTTTTTTTTTAAACTTCGTGCAAATATATGGGAGTCCAGAGAGGCCACATAAAGCTTATTCTCGATCATAACCCCATCTAAAAACACGTTAAAATTGTGCAGCAGCAGGATTCCAGTCAAACCAGTGAGTTTGGCGGTTTGAGACATCATCTTTCATTGAAGAAAAAAAGTTTTCACTTTGCCGACGCGCATGGCTACGGCGACGCGCGCGCATACCAGAAACCGGAGACTTTTTTTTTTTTGGCCTTATAGGTGGTACAAAGGTCGCAGCCCTGTGTAAAGGTGGCCTAAATCCAGCAACACAGTGGTTCGAATTCTGCGGACGTGTAAGAAACAATATTTGTGTATTGGTGCTGTGTGTATAATGTATCGCATGCATAACGTGTACGATACATTGAATAGACACGACTTGAAATACGAATGTAAACGATGTAAGCAATAGGAGCTTGTTCATCTTTTCTCGAGAATGGTAAGACATTATAAGGTTTGTTTCCTTTCAACCACATCTTTAAAATAGTATACCCAATTCAAAACATGTTATTTGCGGAGATTTTAGGCCGTAATGCCCCTTTTAGTGTTCATTTTCACTTTTTCTGCATGTGATTTTCCTTATGGATTCTAAATGACACTCGTGGTTTGCATCTTGGGATTTTCTTTTGTTAAAAGCCGGCAAAATGTACGTCTGCGTAAAATGTACAAAAAAGGAAAACATACGCGAAAAAGCTTTTCCTTCAGCATGCGCAACGTAGCATAGCTGGCACGTGGTTCCGGCGTCGTTGCACGTCAGGTTCTTCTGATAGAAACCCTGTTTGTTGAGAAATCAAATGATTTGACTAAAAAAACCGATTGTAGGTAAGTCACATACGCTTTGCTGCACAAAGAGGCCAGCCAATCCTATTTGTATTTATCAATACAATACAATACAATGCAATACAGTACAATACAATACAGTACAATACAATACAATTCAGTACAATTAGGCATTTATCAAGCGCCCCTCGAGGACCACAGCGGGGTACAAGGCAATACATATAATAAATTACATAATGAACAATGAAACTCAATAAACAGAACATCAGTAACTAAATGAAATGCAAAGTAATAAAAGAAATTAGACAAAGAGGTGGTGTGTTTGAAAAAAGACCTTATCCGACCGACCGTATTTCAATTGTCACTGGCAAGAATTTATGACGAGGATAACTGGAAGGTCTTTGGAAAAAGAAAATCCATTCAAAAGCTTAGACGATAGCGACTACCATTCCAATCATCTCATGAGCCCAATATAAACCAGCTTGTCTTTTGACCATGTTGTTTTAGAAGTGTAGTTTCTGCCTTGCTAGTATCAAATTCGGAATAACGACAATTTCACCAATCAAAGTCAAAAGCCGGATTCCAGGTCAATCTGACCGTGCAGAGACTCTTTAAAGTGACGTCACACGCTATCCAAATGAACTGTGAAGGAAGCAGTACTGTTGATTTTACGGTAGCTGGAATAACCCTAGGTACTAATGACGTCATACAATGTTAACCGCAGTGCATTGCCGGATCGAGTGGGGGTCGCCGCACCGCGCTCGCTAGAAAACATGTAGTATTGTGTATGTTGGGTCTGGATTATTTTAGTTTGCGACACGAAAGCTATCGAAAACGACCCTAACAAGTGATACAACTTTTTCTCAATTAATGTAAACTGTTTTTCAGGTCAGTGATCCTTAAAAATAATGGAGAATTAGATATGCACAACGCAAGTCACAATGGCCATATATCACGCGGTATCGCGCGTGACTGTATGCGATTGTGTACAGCGGGCAACCCATACACTTGTATGCGGCAGGAAGTTTCGGAGAAGCATGCTGCTTCAAGTACAAACGGTACAACCGGTACAACCTCGATAAATAGTTAAACCAAATATATACATCAACATGGAAAACTTTAGCCACGGAAAATACATTCTCAAAAAGACTGACCCTGCAAGTAGTTGAATCAAATTGCAGACTTGTTTTTCTCCATCTATTTTTGTTTGGCACCTGGGACCTGGTTGACTTGGGACCGAGGTTGTTTCGAGTCAATTCGGTCCCAAACCAAGTCGGTTGGAGTCAACTCAGTCCAAAGTTAACTCGGTGGCGCATAAAATATTCCAGGCCCAAAATACACAAGACTAAATGTTTTCCAAAGCGAGCGCGGTGCAGCGACCCCCACTCAATCCCACAATGTATTGCGGTAAACATTTTGTGACGTCATTAGTACCTATAGGGTTATTGTGAAAGCACTTGTGATTTACATTTTACTTGTAGTGGGCTTGTGTTGGACTCAGCCTCAGAATTCTTACCAAGTGTGAGTAGGTAGGATCCTGGCTCCCATCCCCCCAGAAACCACTGACCTCCTGGCTGGTAAGGAACAGAAGAAACAACACTCCCAACAACATGATGGCAACTGAGGAACCCTAGTCCTGCCCGGAGTAATATGCTTGTACGTGGCTGATCAGCCGCGGAAATAATAATTATATACAGACGAAAACAACTTCTGGTTTGTGGATTTAGATTGTAATTAACTTGTGTGGAACGTAAATGAAATCCGACTCGTAGGCTAGGCTCCATAAATCCGTACGATTAAACTTTATTGCAATAAATTTGAATACGTTAAATCGTCCTGCGTTCATTACAAACCTTCACAAACAAAAGCGATAGCTAGTTCTCAAATAGTTATCATTTTGTCCTTCAATATGTCTTACATAGTTCGCTCATTCCTCGCTGTAAAAGACACCTTTGGATATCGATATATAGAAGCGATATTAGACGCTGAAGACTAAATATTTTGGGGTTGGAACATCTCCATTGCGTCCAACCAATATAATACAAAGAAATAAATACTGCCACTTCGACAAAATCTGGAATTGACATGGCCATGACCTGCTAAAGGAACTATTGTAAGCTACACTTGTAATGATTGACTCTAGTATACAAAATCTCAGTGTAAGCGCATTATGTTGCTCCTTTTCCCGTGCAATATCTTTTTGTGCGCATTTCTGGAGCAGTTATGCTAGCGTCTCCTTGTAAACACGTACAGTGTAATTGTTCAAAAGTCAGCCCTTTTCATCAATGGAAGTAACAAACGAACGTAATTTTTCTTTTAAAAAAAACACACAATGCAAACTCGGAATGAATAAAGACGGTATGTTAAAGCGCAAAAATGAAAGAAACTCGAATTAAAAAAAAATATTATCTTCTACATGCCCATCCCTTTTGGATAACGGTGACGCATGTTGTGCTTATTCACATTATGATTGTGAGTAAAGGGCAATAAAAAATTATTCATTACGCGACTGTCAATATATGCATAGTAATAAAATTAATCACCAAATTGAAAATCTCATGCATTATAGAGAATATTGTTTGACTGCTATTAGTCATATTTTATGAGAACAGAATACAGCCTTTTGCAGTGGGTAGTATTTGCATTGAAGACAATTCGCATATTTTTTTCTGGCAACAAAATAATATCTCGACGTAATTACAAGGGAGCCCGTACTCTTTTCTCCTCGATTAACACTTAAAGCTAGTCTATTTAATAGACCATGGCCCTGGCGAAGCCGACCATGGTCTATTATACGTAACCAGATTCGGCGATTAGTTCTGCAACTAGACTGCGTATGACCTCGAGAAACTGACCAATCAGTATGCGCCTTCTATATTCGCGCGTAATTCGAGCTCCCAGCGTGCGTGAACATCACGCCCACGACGAGTAGCATTTTTGTATAGGTTGTTGTATTACTAAAAATCGAAATTGACCAATCACAATCTGAGTCTTGATTTCGGAATGAAATGACGTCACGCATGCCTATATATATCATACGTTATACAGGGGACTTGGCTCAAGGGTGATACTCAGAGTAACTTAAAGCCAGTTTATCCCGTTATTATGTGCTACAAATGCGGTAAGATTTGTACACATTTGTACTGTTGGAATTGGATACACGAAGCTCTAAACCAGACTTATTTTTGAGCGACTGAGGCCGCTCAAACAAAGACGTTTTTCTGGATACCAACACTAGAAAAATCCCATTTACTGAAACAGTACAGTAACTGATTTAAATTCAAATATTGTAAAAAATGTCCTTTTTGCTGCAGCAATCTGTAAGCTGAAGCCAATAAGCTGTGATTCACGTCTGTTTATACTCAAAAATGGTGGCGATACAGCGCCCTCATTCGCTAGGCTAGGAATGTTGCCTATTCCAAAACAGAAACCTCTTTGTTGAGCCAAGGTCTTTTGTTTTTACACATGCGGTGAATCAGCGGAAAGCTGCACTCTGAGGGGAGAAAACCCACCATTTACTAAGGGAATGACTTGTGGACACATTTACGTACGTAGCTACGATTTTGCCGACAAGAGGACGATTTGCAAACAACAGTGACAGTTTTGAGTGCTACAATCTTCGCACCACAGAGCATCTAGAATCAAAAAAATATCCGGGCACTATAAACGGGCACCGAACCCCACGCCGTAAGTTTTGGGACCCACTTTTTGGGGGGACCAAAAATGTTTTGCCCCCCCCCCCCCCCACAACAAGTTGTGTTCTGGATCGGCCCTCGGTCAATTATATAGAAATAATTACTCAATACAACGAACTATGGAAGAGAAACATTAGATTACACAAAAAAATAATAGACTATGAGCCGAAAGACACGATACAAATGAAATAAGCTTTAAGATCATTTATTCGTACTATGATGGATATGTCTATACATATGAATGAAACACAGCTTTTGTTTCGAAAGCGAGGAAGGCCTTTACTGGCGAATCGTGAACCAAGTTCTGATTTTTTAATTGTTTTTTGGTGTTTTTTGTGGTTCATATTTATTTTGCTTATTATCGTTCTTTTTTTAGGAGGGGTGGGCTGTTTGCTTTTGTCTTCATTTGTTCTTCTTCTTCTTCTTCTTCTTTTGTACTTTGTTTTAGTCTTTTTTTTCACTTAGTGGAAGGTAAAGAAAATCGATTCAAAAATAGTCCTCTGTGTTTATATGGTTTGATTAAGCCCTACAATCCTCACGAAAGTATTCAAATAACCCTGCGCGTGGGTGACGGCATGCCAGTGTAACGAATAGAAGTTCACTTAAACTACACGAGTAGAGCGCCGTTCGTGGATGGCCCGAGGGCGAAGCCCGAGGTCCATTCATCATTCACGAACGGCGCGCTTCTGAGCGTATTAGCCTACTTAACACCCTCCAACAATTCCTCACTTTTGCCTGAACGAAGGCCTTCGTCCATCTTCATTTTTTATGTTTTTAAAATAAGGAAATCAATTTTGTTTATTTATGAGAGCAGAACAATGACAATGAGCCAAAAGACAAACACGTAGTACTGAAGATTGTTTACAACCCAATGTCCGGGGCAGCTTGTTTGTTAGAAAATATTACGTTAAGATTATCAACATTACATATTTAGTGGTAATTCTTAAAGATTTCTTATAACATGGTAGCTACTACTTCAAAAATTACAAACAACGGCAAGTGTCGCAAGTGTAAATGGATATACATGTATATATGGATAGACAAGTTATTAAAAATCATCCTGGCGGCACATGCCGATTTAAGGTGACAATACAATGGTAAACCATTAGAAACAAAAAAATCAATTAATAAGAAATTCACACAAAAATGCAATAAGATACGGTCCCTATTTAAATTGTTAAAAAAAAGTGTTTATGTTTAAAATACGACTGACATTAAAAGGCCAGTATACCTTATCCCCAATTCTGTTTTATCAGCAAATCAACAATAAATTCACAGTACATGTATTTCCTTTTTTTTTACATCCGTAACATCTGTTCCAATTCTTTGGCCGTCAGGTGACCGATGAATGAACCGACACAAACTACTTCCTTGTTCACCGTAAATACATATACATCGAATGGAATTTCAGTGGATTGGGAACCCATGAGATGGCTATAGATAATCCTGTAGTTTATTCATTTATTTATTTATTACATTTCTTTACCCCATGGTACATGTATGTACACCTTAGTTAAAACTGGTTTCCAATCGGGCTCCGCATACATTACATATTATTAAATAAAGATACAAAAAGTAAGGAAACAAGTAAAGTACAAGTAAAAAGTAGAGTACAAGCTATAAACACAAGTTCAGTTTAAACATTCAAGTATATGGTATGAAGTACTGATTCCTGGATGGGCTAAAAGCCTGCGAAAACCTTTCTGCGGGGGGAGGAAGACAGGGAAATTCGGCTCCGGTTCCAAATAGTTACATCACAGTCATAGTTTTTGACACCAGTGGTTGGGAACTTTGGGACAACATTGCAAAAGAAATAATGTATAGTTAGCTGAGACCAATAACAGTTGAAATGTATGCATTTGATATCGCAGGCCGCAGGGCTTATGAAGAAAGGCACCTCACGTTTGTAGATTTTACACAAGAAGGTCTGTAGGAATGTCTGCATTCAACATTGATGTCAGGGCATATATACATATAAAAATAGTTCCTCGATATTCAGGTTTCCTCAAAAACGAGGAGAGTGCTAAAATCAGTCTGAGTGGATTACAATTTATTGATGTGGTTAATTGCTTAGTTAAAAACTTGGATATTTTAATATAGGAATTAATAGTTGTTTTTTACACGGAAAAGACTCATTTAGTCGAAATAAACCAGTTCGGTGTTTCAACTACGGATGCCAAAAACAAATGAGGTGTAAACACTTTGCTGTATTCGTGCAAAATCCTAGCGGGCACAATCGAAACTGAAGAAAAGTTCGGCTTGTTCCGAAGTTAGTGCAACATTTCTTTAACCTGGTAGTTTTGATGTGTAACAATTGCAGCGCTCCAACTTATGGCACAAGTTTCAATCGGTTACTACTTCCCCCATAGTCTTGTGTGAATTTTCCGTTGCATTTATCGTAGAAATGACGTCGTCATAAATTATTAAAACGCACATGCGTAGTTGTAACACCTATCGGGTTTATGTTGTGTTTATAAGTCGTTCGTAGCCTTTAAGGAATCCAGTAGTCTGGCACTGGAACCCGAGGATTTGCGTCATGGTTTACGGTTGGCAAAGGCGCCACCTTTTGTGGGGTTGTCGGGCAGTCGCTATCCAGCTTCGCATTCTCGTAGTCTTGGCGCAGACGCTTGTACGCCTCGTCGATGTCGTCACCGAAGCTGTCCTCGCGTTGCGAGTCGTACTCGGTGTTCGATCCCGGAGACGGAGGCGCGTCTACGTTTCGATCTCGTCCACTCATTGGGGCATAGTCACCATCAGCAACCTGAACATAGGCATGACCATCCGACACTGGCCGCAGTCTTCGTGGAACGTCCGGTGGATTCTGCGATCCACGCCGTGGAAGTTGCTTGGCCCTTTTCTGACCCTTTGGAGGGCCTGGAAACAAGTCCTCATTTACATAAACCTGACGATCATAAGATTCTGGTGGCAGATAAATATCCTCGTCTAGGTTCAGTGCCATCTCACTCTCGGGTATTCTCGCTGGTTCACGTTGCGGGACTTCGTTACCCGCCATGGGCTCTCTGTTCCTTTCCTTGAACACCAAGGGCTGATACTCGTTCTCTTCTGGCTCCTGATTGGCGCCATGGCGCCGTGGAGGTACTGGTGGGGGTTGGTTCGGCGGTTCGAATCCCTCTGTTGTCGACTTGCCCCGTTTGACGAAAGACTTTCTAATGCGTTTGAAGATTCCATCCTTTGGCATTTCGATCTTGATTTTGAACCCGCTCTCTGGGTTTTTGAGAAAAAATCTACTGCCAGCACCAAGCTCCATTCCTGTCAAAAATGAGAGGGTTTGAAATTTAGGGGGAAAAACGTGATTTATACCATGCCCGCCTTATTCACAACATACACCAGTCATGGAATCAAGGCTGCCACTCTAGACGATTTTTACGGAATTAACTGGTGAAGAAATAGACACGATACAAATGAAATAAGCTTTAAGATCATTTATTTGTACTATGATGGATATGTCTATACATATGAATGAAATACAGCTTTTGTTTCGAAAGCGAGGAAGGCCTATACTGGCGGGTCGTGAACCAAGCTCTGATTTTTTTTTGATTTTTTTTTTTGGTTTTTTGGGTTCATATTTGTTTTGCTTATTATCTTTCTTTTTTTCAGGAGGGGTGGGCTGTTTGCTTTGTCTTCTTTTGTTGTTGTTGTTGTTCTTCTTCTTCTTCTTTTGTACTTTGTTTTAGTCTTTGTTTCACGTAGTGGAAGGTAAAGAAAATCGATTCAAAAATAGTCATCTGTGTTTATGTGGTTTAATTAAGCCCTACAATGCTCACGAAAGTATTCAAATAACCCTCGGCGTGGGTGACGGCATGCCAGTTTAACGAACAGAAGTTTTTGAACCTTTGATTTTGACTCACCTTGAAACGGCGTATCGAGAAAGGCCTTCATATTCCGTGCCCCAGCCATACTTGTTCTTTCTGGTAGACATCAGCACGTTCCTGATCTCCCGACAATTATTCCCTTGGACTGCAGCCGGCCAGCAACTCCGATGGCAACTAAAATTAAACTGGATCATTCCTCCACGGTGACAGTGCATTCCACCTTGGTTCTTGGGAAACACGGAAACGAACTGCTTCGGGAAGTCCCCGAATTATTGCGCAATCGACACAATGAAGTGTTGCATACTAACAGTCGATTTTTTCCCCTAATCGGTTACCATGACCTTGATCTTCCATGACACCTATCACGTTATCATTGATCAGTTTTCATGTTATCATGTAATTGTTGCCTCATTTTGTGCCGCACAATGACACGTAAAATCAGTTCTAACACCTTTTTTTTGTATGTCTCACTTAATGCGGTAAACATTTTTACATAACTTTTACCCGACCAGGTGACCCAACAGCATATTTTTCTGTAAGATGGTAAAGGGAATTACACAAAACTC
The DNA here is from genome assembly GCF_015706575.1 of Patiria miniata. Lineage (NCBI taxonomy): Eukaryota > Metazoa > Echinodermata > Asteroidea > Valvatida > Asterinidae > Patiria > Patiria miniata. Next base: position 19,787,242 of record NW_024037068.1, read on the forward strand.
CACAAAAAAATCCCTTTTTTTTTTTAAATCAAGCGATTAGTTTGTTGACTGAAATGGATTTCGGTGACATTTTCATATACACTGTCACTAATTTACTCAAGAACACATGAAACCAGCGCATCAGTGGCGGTTCTACGCCAAAAAAAAAAAATTGTCTAGCCCCCCCCCCAAAAAAAACTCCTTAAAAACAAATTGTCACTAGCAAAATGTTATCATTTGACGTACATATGGGAAGGGTGTGCCCCTAAATGAGAAGGGTGCATTTGTATACTTTTAGTTAATATAGTGTGCATGCCTGATTGTAGGATTTTATCAGCGCTCCCCATTGAAAATATGGCACGGCTGACGCGCACCGTTCCTTGTGTGTGACGCAGGGGATTTGTACTATGCACACGCAGTGGCCGCGCTTCGCGGCAATGAATTGCAGTCAGGCAAGATGGCGTCGGTCGGTCACCCCCAACTGTACTTGCTTTGCCGGTGACGGGGTACTTGTGAACGGAGCGGATAGGCTACGTACGTGCAGTTTGGGAGGTGATGAGCTTCGATTTTTGCTAAATTCGAAAGTGTCTCTGGCAAATAGCAATAAAGAGAGGGGTACTACTGTTCAGTATTTACAACCTATGCTGTTGAAATGCTTGAAAATTGCCTTCATGGAGACACTGGCGATTTTGCGTATTTGTGGCATTTGCGTATTTGTGGTAAGATTTTCCGTATTTGTGGTAAGACAGGGGTCAGTTTTTTGATAATCGTGTGTTGGAGTATCGTCCAGGTACAAAGTTGAATAACGATTCAAAACTAACCAATCACGCTGCGCGCAGAGGTCATCTAATCAATGGCTTTAAATGGGAGCTAGCTTCCGGTCCTTTTCATTGATTAATCATTTCATTAATAATTTCATTACAAATTACTAATTTGAATATAAGTCGCAGTAAATACCACCAAACCCTTTCAGCCCAAGAAACCAAAGTTGAATATGTTGGGAACTTGACCCTAATCTGTTACTCAGGAATACTGCATGGCACGTACTGACGTACAAAAACAACCGGGTACAAACATTTCCTCTTTGGCTTACACATCCTCTTTCGTTTTCTGTTGATTGCAACTGTGAGTTTCCTTGTGTAACCCGTGGCAACTTTTGGGCAAACTCTTGCTCTCAATATCCTATAAGATTGAGGACTTTTATCTGCATGTATGCGCTCTTACGGCTTTTAAGACGGTGTCCAATTTGCAGGGGGATGGGGTTGGCCCGTTATAGGACGAAGTTTACTCAATGCCCTTTCAACAATTACAATTACCTTGCATTCCCCCTGGACAGGCCCCAGGCAAAGGGGGGGGTTGGGGAGCGTGCCCCGCCCCCTTTCCATAGTCACGCCACTGATCAGCTTCGTTGACGTTATTCATTTTTGTTACTTCTTTGAAAAGTTTAAGGATAATTTAAGAGATACTGATGAAAACAGAGAGAGCCTTGGGTTTTTTTTCTATGTAATTCACCCTTTATTAGATTGAAAGTTCAGCAGGGAAGCAGGCAGCTACGCAGGGCGGTATACAGGCCGGCTAGCTAGATTGCTGAAAAATAAGTCAATCAGGAGAGATTGCTTCATTTATTTCGACCGTTCAGACGTCGAAGTATTTGCACTGCTTTTGCCGTATTATTTGCCCTGATGCCTTGACAACTTGTCGAATAGCATGCTTGAATAAGAAGTAAAGGTTTACTATATAAGGTTGCTTCACTTATAAACACCCTTGCATCACTTCCCATCTGCTTAGTCGTCATTCAGTTGAGGAGTGACGTTTGAGGGGTAACAGCTATTTATAATTTTAGAGAGTAATATTACCTCAACACATGTCGCTACATACGTGCACATCCGGTATCCTATGCATGTCGAAGTTCAGAGCTTGTACGCCTTTAACACCAATGACTTCCGCAGTTTGTGTGGTGGGTTCGTCCTGACGGTCATAAATTCAGTCGGTGAATGGGACGCTTTGGTGCATTTTACTTTGTGACTCGTTAAAAACGTAGACATGGCAAGACGCTCACCGTCCGGATTGACCCGAGACAAGTTGGCGGAATGGCTTTTCTGCCTGGTGTGCTTAGAGAAGCACGATGCTGTCGTGTTTGCACGGGCTATACACTGAATGCCATAAGCAGATCAACTTTGCGAGCAGACTGGTTCGCGGTCCGTACATGAACGCTAGTGATTGTGGGGCGAAAGCCAGCCTACTCCGCAGACAATAAGTCGAAATTGTAAAGAAATAGTTCAATCACTATACAAAGGCCGATTTGGGGGGTCAACGTCTTATTAAAAAAGTAAGTATGCTTTGGGGGGGTCAATGTCTCATTAAAAGTAAGTAAGCCTAACCTTTGAATTGCTGGGGGAAAAAATAATAATTTTGAAAAGGAATCATTTTTCAGGATAAAACTCGAAATAGCACGGGGAGCACAAGTGCGTTTTGTCTATAAAGCAGTGGAGTGACAGAAAATTAAACTAAGCGCGGATGATGTGCTCACTCCATCTTTTCCTCGTGCTAGGAAAAGAAAAGAGCAGCATTCTGTATATTTTAATTATGATCAAACCTGTTCAGTCTCCATGTAGAAAATAACAATAACGTCGGCCAAATCAAGATTTGCATGCCCTCGTTATTTTTTCGGTTTTTTTTTTTTGGTTTTTTGGTTTTTTTTGGGGGGGGGGGTTTAGAGCATTCTGTGGTTCAAGATCTTGAGGGTTGGAAAAATGAAGAAGAAGAGCGGAAGCCGTGCACTGGGGCCAATTTTATAGAGCTGCTTAAGTACAAAATTTGCTTAAGCACAAAAACGTCTTGTTTAATAATCAGGTTACCGGCCAAAACTCCATGCGATTGTTATTCTAAGTAAACAACAGCTAAATACCAGTCACAAGCAATGTACATCACATGGAGTTTTGGCCGGTAACCTAATTTTACTAAGCAATGTTTTTTCGTGCTTAAGCAAATTTTCTGCTTAAGTAGGTCTATGAAATTGGGCCCATGTTACAGGCCCAAACTCCATGTGATGTACAGTGCTTGCGACTGCTATTTAGCTGTTGTTTACTTACCAGAGCAATCGCATGGAGTTTTGGTGGGTAACCTGATTATATTAAGCAAGGGTTTTTGTGCTTAAGCAAATTTTGTGGTTAAGCAGCTCTATATTTTTGGCCCAAGGACTGCGAGTTCGTATTTCTGTGGAATTCGGATGAAATTGGGCCCTAAAATTGCTCTATTGTGCAATGGAGCCAAGGCATCACTCTTTCAAAATGGCAAAGGGCATCAGAACTACTTCAACGGGTGTTCATCTTTGGATGAAATTTCAACCAAAAGTCATTGGTTAATCCAACAAATTTAAACGGAAAATGAAAGATGATGAAATTAACTTTAATTTAATGTGTGTTGCAAACACTACGCAAAGTTGTGAGTATTTTTTTCTTAATTACAAAATTGGGCGTATTTATCACAGGGATATATGGCAGTTTATTTACTGTCCTCCAACGTCCTTTTGCCTTGAAGGGCACCACCAAGTGGTTGATTCAGTGAGGCTTTTTTCCTCTCAATGTTAACATAATATGGCATTGTCTTCGCGCAAATATTACGCAATTTCAGATTTTTGTTTGAAAAACGATGGGTTTATTTGAAAGGCTTCAAATTGCATTTGGGTTCTCGTTGTGCCGCGCAGAAACAATGAAGCACGGATGGATACCATAGGATGCAGCCTTTCAACCTAGACTGGAGACCTGATCTCACATCGCACCTGAAAATGACGCGAAGCAACAGCCTCACTGCGTCTGAAATTTTGAAGATGCCGCCTCATTCGTGCTTTAATCGTTGCTATTTAAATTAAGACGACCCCTTCCCCATGGGTCAATCGGACAACGAAGCACTTGTCGGCCTCAGACTCTTCATCTGGATGTGACATTGTCACAGTGATGGCGCACTCATGCACCTCTGGGCCCTATACTAATACGACACTTGTGTTTATGAAACCGGTAGCGGATCTAGAGGGGGTTTGGGGTTGCAAACCTTCCTTCCCCCTCCCTCCCACCCAACCAAAAAAAGGAACCACAAATATTAATAATATTATATTAATAATTGTCAGAGAATGTAGGAAAAAGCATCGTAGATTTCAAATACCCGGACCTATAGCAAGAGGTGTCTTTGGCATTCACGCTGGCTCAGCTTGTCAAAACAATGGCGGGGCGAACCACATACACTCGCACACGTTATACGGAGAGTCGGAGACAAACCGATCAGCTGAGCAATTTGCGGCCACGAGGCATAGAGCCCAATACTGGCCCTGTACCATGGATAATAAACGTTTTGAATGACACAGTTATTCATTGGGCGTTGCCAGACCGATCTTGGCTACTGAAGTCCAAATCAGCTGAATTTCAACTAATAACAAAATTGTACTCTGATGCAAAAAAAGGATAAAGACGAAGAAATGTCCTGCCAACGGTAAAGACATCTGAAGCAAAAATGAAACAGTAAATAGACAGGAACCAGGACACAACACACAAGGTATGTGTGCAACTCTCATGTGTAGGTATACTTTATTATATGACGTATAAAACCAAACGCTAATGTGGTTTAAAACCAGTGATCTCATGTGATTTATTTCAAACTCTTGTTGATAACACGTTAGCAGGGAAATACCCGTTGATAAACACAATCAGACAGTGAATTTCAAAATATAAATTTGCTTTCATCGGGAGTATTCACAATCATACATTTGGGTGAATATTCGTATTTAACTAAATATTGTTTCATGTAAAGGTGTTAAAAAAGTACATATACTTTAATGTTACATTTATTTACTTTGCCTATTCTCCTTAGATGAGACAAAAAACATCAACATGGGGGTGCTGCCGTAAGTGTCAGCAAGCTGCTGTGTTAAACATTAATTAAAAGAACGCCCTCAAGAGTATGTTCACGAGAAAGTTATCAGCTTGGCACTGTTCCATTAAATTAAACGGCTTTCTTACAGCGTCAATTAACCTTTAGCCTTTAAATTCTACGTGGGTGCTGCTCTGTCATCTAAGTGTTCTGTTCATTGTAAAAGCACAAGGGCGCCCTCTATGTTATACACACGATGGTACTAATATACAGTTAGTAAACTTCAACCTTCAAAACTTCAGGGGAGGGGGCGTGTCAGCGAGGTGCTGCTGGAAGTGGTACAAGTGCACCCTCTAGAGTGTTTCAATGGGTGGTTTTAAACCTAGGCCTCTTCCGAGCAAACTGACTGTCTCCGCACAATGTGGAGTGTATTTATTCGTCTCTATTCAACTGTCAATTAAGCATAATCCCTCAATGCGTCTGGAACGGAGCTAGTGTGTCAACAGGTGCTCTTCGTGAAGTGCAAGGGCGCCCTTAAGAGTGCTGCACGTGGTGGGAATAAACCTCAGACTGTTCGAGATTGCTACTGCGCAGACTCTCTCATCCATCTGGGCCTTGCTGTTGATGGCGACTCTGTTTTAGAAGTTCCTTCAACCTCTCAACTTCTTCTTCTTTCTGGATATTACCCACACCGACAAGAAAAGACAAATACAGACTCTTTCACAATGAAACGTGCATTTGATATGTGGGATACGGGAGTTCACGTCATGGCCTTGAATTAACCCATTTTGACCGACATTTAATTGTTTTGGATGGTATGACTGATAATCACATAATGGTGAAAAATGTGTGTTTAAACAAATAATTGCACCATTAGGCAATTTCCATTATTTTCGTACAAAAACGAAAAGTTCTCAAACATCCGATATTTCATTGTTTTAGCCTCTCTGTCTGTGACATTAGTGGAACTTCAACATTGGGAGAAAATATATCTTTAAACGTGTTTTTCAGAGGTTTTGTGTTGTTGAACTCGTTAAGTACAAGGCTGAGACTTTGGGGAAAGGGGCTTCCCGAGAGAAATTGAAGAAAGCAACATAAAAAATATTAATTGTTTCAGTCACAAAACTGTAAAGTTTAGAAAAATCACTGCTCATAATACCGATATGATTGTTAACTTATGATTGTTCTTATTCAGAATGTGTGGGTGGTATTCCCCAACTCTGAAACCGTTCCCTCAAAGACCTAATATCGAACCTATAATATTAAAGGGCCGATTGTTGGTCTAATAACTATGAGACAACAAAAAATTAAATTGGTTTGTGATAACTTTACCTATAAAGATATACCTAACGGCAACGGTATATCCAGATTTTATGTCCGTAAGAATTTATCACTGAACCTATTTTGAAAAATTTCAAAATAGGTTCCCCCGACCTCCTTCAACATACTATCGGGCACCGCACCAAGCTCCCCTCTCCGGCTTGATACACCCCGGCCCTCTACCAAAGGGCTTTGACTCGAGACAAGGGCGGATCCAGAACATATTTTTTTGGGGGGGACAAATTATGGTCCCCAAAGATTGGGTCCCAAAAATTACGGCGTGGGGTTCGGGGCCCGCTTTAAGGGCACCTAAAAAAAAGTTTGATTCTAGATGCGATCTGAGGCAATTTCGGACTACTCTAACCAATTGGGTTCCTTTCGGGGTATAGCCACCGTTCCCCCCCCCCCCCCCCCGCCGCCTTGATCCCCTTGACTCGAAATGTACTTTCCTTTACCTTTTTCAGCCTATTCTTGAGTTCCATCATCTCTCTTTCCTTCTCCTTGCTAAAGGAATTATCCCCGCTTCCAGTGCCCGTAGATCCCGCTGCAGCAGGTGCCACTTGATTATGCACCGAATAATGGCGTTGGTCCTCGGAGGTGCCATCGTTCTTCTGCTGTCTCAATGCAATAACCTAACGAGAAAGTGTTATTATTTGTAATTGAAAACAGTGTCTAACGCCACCGAGCGTTCTGTTCAGTAGGGTTTTATCACGTCATTATCCTGAACCGCTTTCAGCGATGTACATTCTATAAGGGACACATGGAAACCATGCAGACCCTCCTCATGTGGTTGACAGGGAGATCAATCAGCTAAACTCAATGGGATTGTATTACACCAAAATATGGTTCTTGCCAAAGGGGCCAGTGTTTGGCTAGGATTTCAAGGGCCAATACTTCAACCAGGCTAAAGCGGCTATCAAATGTTTCTCCTCCCCCTTCTGCCCCTCCCTCCCCCTCCCGCTGCCCCAGGTCCGATGTCAGGATTTGGTCACGTTTTTATGCCCCAGGGTGGGGACTCAAATTGCATCGTTACCATTGGCGCACTACATGGAAAGGCAATCACTAGTGCGCCCCAGTATTGTATGTCAGGGCATAGTCGGGGATTGTCACTTAAATTTGGGGTGGGGATGTTGTCACTTTAAAAGTGACAATCCCCACGTCTTGGGTGGGGCAGCCCGGGGAGGGGTGGGGAAACAATTGATAGGCGCACAAAGGGCACTCACCAGGATGCTCTGTTTAAAGGGGAACTTAATGAAAAATGTTTTGTTGATTTTACAAACAATGTTGGAGCAATAAAAAAATTAAGCAAAACGGAAAGCATCTGTTGTTCTTATCCCAGAGTAGATGAAATAAGTTGTCTGTCATACAAATTGTCTCTGATTTAAGGAGGCGTATTGCACCCACCTTAGGAATAAAGATCAAGCAGTTGGTGACAGTTGTACCGAAGATGATGCAAGACGCCGTCAGGATGTAAGAGGTCCCGGGCATGTCACTGCTGATGAAGGTGACCAGAGGGGCGACGATGATGCTTGGAACAGCCACGTTGTAGATGGCCACCGCGATGTACTTGGAGTCATTCAGTTGAGGCATGGTTACTTTCCTGCAAATTTGTGTGTATTAAGAAGAAGAAAATGGGATTGGGGGTGACACTCTGACTCGGACTCTGATCCTGTCGATGTCTTTGCCGGCATAAACCCTCATCATCACCCACGACCACCAACACAATCAAAATCACCGCATCAAGATCATCGGAATGATCACTTATCTCAATCACAACTGCAAGAATCATCATACACTCTTAAAAATGTTGGGCCAGATTCGACCCAGAAACCGGGTCAGATTCGACCTGGCACTCAGGTAAATTCTGATACGATGCCACTACAACTCAGCCTCTGATGAAATTGATCAAATGGCAGCGTATAGGGTAGTTGGGTGGTTATCCAACCCTTCCATCCAACCAATGCTAAAACCCAATTCGCTTTAACAAAAAAAGTCAAAAATCTGGCCGATCTATGATCATTTTCAGGGTCTTTAGTCTCTGTTTGTGCGGACTTTACCCCCTCCACCTTCCCCTTGAAAAACACTAGACTTGGGATACATCCGACGCACATTAAAAACCATTCAGCTTAAATACCTCGGAAATACCCTCCCCTCTCAATATATCCCTCTCAATAAATATTGTGGATCAACAAATACTAATTGTCAAGAATGCCAAAGTGCAAGTAAACTTTCTTTATTATCTTTTCTCTCACCTCGTTTCCCACGCCAGAACGGCCCCGTACATAAGCAGGATTCCCTTCCAGCAGAGGATGATACCGATCCAAAGAAATCGGGGCGAGTCGGGTGAGTCGCACTTGTCCACCATGCGGACTATGATCTTGTCGGCGCTCTTATCAAGCTGTTGTAAAAAGAGTGGAAGTCTTTTTCTTGTTCCTGTAGATATGCATCTTATTTTTATTTGATTGCAATAGACGTAAACATTGCAGAGGACTTGCCATTGGAATTTGGTCTAATACGCTCCCCTTATGGCGAGGAACTATTCAGGAGAAATCGTTGTCAGGAAGTGACTTTATGAAATCCATGCCATTACAAACTGTGCATCGGTGCTAAAATTTCCCAGTACTTGCCAGTGAATGATTTATATACACAAAGGCGTTAATTGTGTGATCTGGTATAGATTTCAAAACAGTTTATGTTCTTGAGGTCGCGTGTTCAACTCCCACTCCATTTAGGTTCGTCTCTATTGATTTTGTTACTGTTTGACATTAGTGCAATGCATGGCGTAATGAGTGTCTTCTAGATGGGAGACTTTTTGAAACACTTGGTGGCGGCAGACAGTTTCTTCCCCACAGTACATGAATTATTCTTTCGATCCCACTTCTGCCACCCAAATCAGTGTAATTTACTCGTAGGCCCTACCTGGTCGGAGAGGGTGGTATGGATCAGTCGGCTGGGATCGATGGCTGTCCATACGGAGATGATGATGACGTCAACAGCAACAACCACGCCAATGATCGCAAAGAGATGATAGTCCACAATCTTTTACAAAACAACACAAATAAACTGCAAAATATGTGTGTTGACATAATGATCCTTAGAAAGCCTAAAATCATTTGTTTTTGCTTGAGAACTGTGTCATTGGGCTGCTTATGTCCATTCACTGCTCAGCAAATCGTTAAGCATCGATCAGCTGAGAGTCGATACTAGAAAATATACTGTATGACGTTTAGCAGGCAAATCGGTGCGCAGAGCCAAGTAAGTATTTTGGCATAAGCAAATTTGGCTGCAAAGTAAATGTCAGTACCATCAAGCTCCAAGGAATTTAATAACGGGCTAGTCGCAGCGGTGCATGCACAAAATGAAGCTCAAGGAAGTCTTGTGGGCATACCTTGGTTCTCTTGGTCTTGTTGCTGAAGATGACGTGGACTCGCCAGGTCTTGGCAAAGAGTCCGCCAAACGCCAGGGAGAAAGATATGGGCAGAATCCAAATCTGTGCCTGTGGTGAAATGAACAAGACGGAGAAAGTAGTGATGACTTTAGCTGTAATAGAGCTAAGTCAACAGCCTCATTCAAAGGAAGCGACCGAGGAACCAGCAAGAGGCTGGATCATGCAGAGCATCGCGGAAATTGGGGTGCGATGGGGTGCAATTTAGTTTTCAGTAGGGAAATCCACTAGCGTGTTTCAAGTTGGGACTGTGTTTCTAAGGAATTGAAGCGAGAGTCATTGATCCCTCCCACACATTAAATATTTTTAACAGGTGGAATGAGACATTCCCGAAAGGTTTGCTCATGGACCGAAACCTAGATACAGGATTTTTTTTGTTTGAAGAGGAATTATTAAGGAATACATAGCAGCGTTTTTGGGACCCTTTTTCATATTTCCTTTACCATTAATTTTATATTTTTTGAATTAATATCAAATATCAGCTTCGGACCTTTTCTCTCTTTTTTATTTTTTTTTGGCGGTTGTGTTTCGGGGATTGGCTGTTGAATTCACTATTTCGCATTCGCTGTGTCAACAAAAGAATCCTTTAGCAACATGATTACATCAATAATACTTAAAATTTAATTGATATAATCATGTTGCTTAAGGATGTAACAAAAGCCTCCACTAACACGGCTGTAATTCCTGAATTCAGGAACAGTGTAAGTAACCAAGAATAATTGCAATATTTCTAAACAAAATCAACGAGTAGTCGAAACTTTGCAACAACAACAAAATGTCAAAGTCAGTTTTTATAAATTTGAAACGTCAGGGTCTTACCAAGCAGACGGAATTGCCGACCGTTTCAGACATATAGTTTTGGTTCAGCCCGGCCACGATCACGTCCACGTAACACATGAAGCAGCCCACCGCTATCACGTTGTTCACGTTAGGACACGACATTTTGATCACTCTGCATAAGTAAATTATGAAACATTTAACCCATTTTTACAGTGTGAGTCAAAAAAACTATACACTTTTAAAATTGGCCATAGTTTTATTTTGTAGCAATATAGATAAGATATTTTCATATGTACTTTTTAGAGTAACTCTTCCTGCTTCTTTTGGTGACATTTTTACTAGATTAGTTTTCATGCATGACTGCACAGGAGACAATTAAAGGAGTCGGGTGAAATCTGACTTGCGCCAACTGGTCAGGGCTGGATCTTAAAGGAGACAATTTTAAAGAACACAAGCATTGTCTTGGTTCTGGTCATGGAATGCATAATCAGTTCAGATTTGTGGATCTTGCTTGCAAGAGTTTCAGTAGGCAAATCTGGATGACATCCAGGAAAAGATAACTCGTGAAATTGACATTCTCAGACAAGACAGGGAGATGATTCGCCGTGCTGTTGCTGGAATGATGCGCCGAGCCCAGCTGTGCATCAAACAAGATGGTGGCCATGTTGAGGACTAAGCCACCGTGGAATTTAATTGCCTTTTTAATTTAATTTCAATGTTATAAATAAACACGAAGTTTGAAAGCTAATGAAATCCTTTTTTGTCTCTCTGTTAGACAATGGTTGTGTTCTTTAATATCGTCTCACTATTATCCAGCCCTGATGACCAGTTGGCACAAGTCAGATTTCACCCGATCCCTTCAATTGTCTCCTGTGCAGTCTTGCATGAAAACTAACCCAGTGAAAATGTCACCAAAAGAAGCAGGAAGAGTTACTATAAAAGTACATATGAAAATATCTTATGTATATTGCTACAGAATAAAACTATGGCCAATTTTAAAAGTATAGTTTTTTTGACTCGCACTGTATTCATTTATTTTGAGGGTTGTAAAACAGACACAGTAAAATAAAAGGGGAAATCAAACACATGTATGAAACTGTTTGATCTCAACAAAGGAGAGATAAATGACCACCTTTTGTTTCTGTAACTGATGTTGATGACCAGAAACAGCACTGTTCCTCCCATGCCTACCACAGCAAGTACCGTGAAGACAACAAACGTTACGGCATCGATACCAATGTAGACATTCTCACGAACCGGACCGTCTATAGGCGTGGCACCCCCTGGGAAAACAAATCGAGTTCCATATTTATTCTAAGGAAAAATAAAACCAACTTAGACCCAAGAGTAGTGGACGTTCAATTTCCTGTTATCTTTCGGCGTATATTTAAATACCGAAAATGTTACCTTACAGGCAGATATTACATTATAAGTCTTGCACAAGCTAAAAACCTTCCTAAATACTTCTGTTCCCAAAACCTTTTGATTATTACTATTTTCCCCTTAAATCAAAATTATCTCATCGATAAATTAAGAGAAGAAAAACAGTCCATGAAAATGAGCAGCGACGACGTGAATTCGAGCCAGAGATCTTTGTATCCATTGCTCATCTTGCTATCCACTAGGCTACTGTGTGGTAGATCTGTGTGGTAGACTGGTTGACTAAATAACAACAATGTTTTTGATATCATTGTTCCGTTCTCATGGTTAAACATACTGGCCCTATCGAAACTACTGAATTATTCATGACTTGGCCCCAACCGTCCTGGGAATAAAAATACCCGGACTGTCACCCCGAGTAGTGCTTCCCAGGGGACAACGCACGAAGGAAAGCCACACGACCGCGGCAACCATCGAGCGGGATTTTAACAGCGAAATTAAAACCTCGCGAACTGAGAGATATAAAATCGCTAGGTAATTGACCTCAAAGTAGAAGTAGCAAACAATAAATCGTTTTCAATGTAGGGGTTTAATTTTAAGGCTAAACCGCAGGGGAACGCACCACTTAATGCCTTGACTAAACAAGCGACATCAGAAGGACCGAATGGAGCTATAAATCTCCATGGAATAATGGGCAAGCACTAAAGTGGCAATTTACAATCTCGCTCGTTCTTAAATCCCCCAACGTCATTAAAGCGTTTTTAAAAATGCGTTATTTGCTTTATCACTTAACAGCAAGAATCAACGAAACTGGCCGGTGTATTGTGCATTACTCGAAGCCGCGATTATAATAATACTACGAACGAGCCATCCGTGAGGGCAAAACAGAATGCTGTTTTTTAAGTGTATGCGTTTTCACTTTTCGTCGCATCGTTCCTTTGAAAGAGGCCGGTCGGTTTGTGACGTAAACAATGGCGAGTCACTTAGGGCGCAAATAGCGCAATCGAAAAAAAAAAGATTTGATTATGCTGCAATTTAGCGAGGGCAATTCGCACTCATTCGGTTCGGAGTTGTTTTTCTTAGGACAGTCCTTCCTCCCCTGTGACCTTCATAAGAATAGCCCACTATAGCTCCTCGACCTCCAGGGCTTTTACACTAAATCTAAAGTATGCAATCTTTGTGGAAAGATTTCATGGATTTTTTTTTTACCCGTAAATTTTAGTCTCTCTTGTTTGCTCCACTGTAACCCCTGCTCTTGCAAGTACAGTCCGACGGTTACCTCAACGCCATCTGATGAAAACAAAAATATGGCTGTACTAGAGGACTGCATAAACAAAACTCCCTCACAAAACAAAAGTATTCAGTAAAGTTTTCTACTCTGAAGCAAGAAGAAATGAGCAAATAATCTCAACGGTTACCTCAACGCCATCTGATGGGGAAAAAATAACAACTTATAGCTGTACTAGAGTTTTGTATGGAAAACTCCCTTACAAAACAAAAGCATTCAGTTAGTTTTCAACTCTGAACAAGAAGAAATGAGCAAATTGTTGAATGCTTCCAACTTTAAATAACATACGTGTAACGGACGGATTACCAAACCCACACAGAAACGCAAGATATATTGTATAATATATAACATATTATATACATGTAGTTTAATCTACTCAACTATAATGTTTCCCAAAATTTAAAGAAAAAGCTCTCGGACACAATCAGTTTAAAATGGGAACATATATTTCAAACTACTTTGTTTGAACTCTTACTTCGTTGACCAGTGCTTGGTGTGGAACCTGTACTCAAGTATGGCTACAATTGAATGTATCTCTTACCTAACAGCTGTTCGATTTTGAAAGGCGCCAGGCGATTTCCGGATTCATCAAATGAGACAGAGCCCTAAAATCATAGAAGAGACACAAAACAGATACACTGTCAAAAGATCCGGGCCGGATTTGAACCGGATTCTGGGTTCAATTTGGCCTGATACATTTCAGGGTCAAAAAAGCACACCTTTCTGGATCAAAATTGAAAAGTCGTACGTCAGGAGAATAAAATCGAATTCGTTGTACAGGGTGCAAAAAGAAGGCAACCCACTTTTGACAGGAATTTTAACCTATTTACTTAACTTATTTGAACAGGTTTATTTTATAATGTAGTGAAGTATAGCTCTCCAATACGTGGTGAAAACAATCTTTTAAAAAAATCGCCAAAATAGTGTTTTAGTATGCTAGCTTGAATACAAGTCACCAAAACCACTGTTGTCGACAAGAAAGTCTAGTGTAGTGTTTTTTGTCTTCATATCAAGCTTTGGAGCTCAGTCAAGCGAATGGAATAAAGCCGTCCGTGGACAAACAGGTTTGGCACATGAAATGTTTTAAGTACCGCAAAAAATATGCATTTGCAATCGTTTTTTTCGTCACTTATGTTTAAAGATCAATATTTTGATACCACTAAATTGAATTTTCATAATATGCTCAACAAGTAGGTGAAAATTGCTATCAAAAGTGGGTTTCCTTCTTTTTGCGCAACCCTGTAGAGCACTAAGGGAGTAAATTAAAATCTTAAAGGTACAGTCCACAATTTGCAGCTATCCAAAAAGTAACTTACGTACTTCATATCGCTGAAAAGCATACTTGGTCTAAAGATAGTAATGGGACTAAACTCCCTTTGAAAATATTCTTTCTGGCAATCTGTAATTTTTAAGAAATCAAATGAAAGAAGGCCTTTCTAACGGTGCGTGTAAAGACGCATCGTTGGAAATGTCTGTTACCCGGACGGGTAGTAGTTCGGTTTTTTTATTCGGCGAATCGTGAGAAAGCGTTGACACGACGCACACGCGCGCGCGGTTGCTATAATTCGCCGATTCAGTGCGCGACATCGCGTTGCTGCATTCGGCTCAGTGAGAACGTGTCTCGGACACTTAATTCAGGCCCCATTCAAAACATGACACCTCAACTTTTGATTTGAAATCGAGGTCCTACAATATTCTCAAAATAGCCTATACCGCATTCACTGAGCTGAAACTTCATCAGGTTAGTTGTTCAGCACCCTTCTTTAGATTATGAGCAGTTGTGTTGCTTCAAACGAACATAATGCACAAATTACAAATGGTGGACGCTACCTTTAATGTGCATACGAATAGTAGAAAACACCAAACTGGCATAATCATACCGTGATTCCTTCGAACTGCAGGTCGGACAGCGCCTCCACCAGTCTCTCCCTAAGATGGTAAGTGTTGTCGTAGTCGAAGTTCTCGATCCCAATGGAGGAGTTCTCGGCGGCCAAGCTCTCCGCCACGCGGTGCAAGGCCAGCGCCACGGCCCAGACCGAGTCATAACCGAACGGGGCCAAGTCCACGCCGGGAAACGGGACGCCGCCCGTGTAGGAGGCGTAGGCTTGCTGGTACTGACTGGCAGTCTGATTTCATTCAAAAGAAAAACAAAACGTGTTCATCACAAGTCCGATCTTTATAAGTAAAGCACAGGCCATACCCAACCAGGATGAACAATGAGAGAAGGTTTTTGTCACATTCGTTTTCAACAGCTTGTGAGTTGGCCATGCACTTGTGGAATTGTGAGAGAATTAAGTTTTCCTTTTTTTCAGAATCTCACAAGCTGACTTCTTAATGGAGAAATATTAAGAATAAAAAGCACCAGAAATGTACGTTTATTTTAACAGGTTATGACGTGCTGATGCCCTGGTTGACTGTCCCCATTAGGCCTAATGTCTCGCATGTGTTGTGGCAGAATTATTATACATGTATGATACCCGAACTTTGTTCCGATTTTGAATTTACACCAACAGATCTCATTTTCGGTCCAGGGTAATTCGCGAATGTCGCATTCTGGTTCGTAGTTTCGGGAAATTCATCTCAATGTTGAGCTTGACGTCGAACTAAAAAAAAATTATTAGTCATTTTCGGTCGTGCATATCCCGTTTGCGCACAGGGCGACGTTAGAGGGCAATTTGGGTCACCGTGATTATGCATGCAGAGCCGAAAATGGGATATATTCTGTAAATTATGTTTGTTTGCTTGCTATTTTAGACGCTCAGGTGTCTGCAAATTAAAGGGAATGTACAACATTTGCTTTTGCTGCAATTTTCAGAAATGAACGGATTTGGAGGATTAGCATGTTATAGCAAATATTGTTAAACTAACTTGTTTCACGTTTTGGGCTTGTAGATGCTGGAAAAACCAAGAAAACCAATCATGTTCTTGTAGTCTGGTTCCCTGACCCCACTTAAGATGAAACAGAGCAATTTATAGACTTTGGGGAATTGTAAGGTCAGAGAATCAGTCTAGCAGGCTTGTACCCCTTCACAGGTGTGTAATGAATTGCAAAGAAAATGCGGAATAACTAAATATGAAAAACTAGGAACAGGTTTTTGAAAAAGCCAGTTTTTTTCCAACGCTGGTCGGCCGACCAGCGTTGGAAAAATACAGTTTTTCTTGAAAATGTCAGCACACCAGGAGCCACGATTTTACAGGATGCTTTAGACTGTCATTCCCTTACAGTTCAGTAAGGTATATCGTGATAATTTGATCATTTCGTTTTTTTGATGTTTGCAAATGTTGTATCTTCCCTTTAAGACAACAGGTCTCATCAAATTGAAAAAAAAAGTAAATATCGTGTTTATTAGTACACACAACGGCCCCTGAATGTAAACACTATTCCAATGTACGGTTAGACTTGACTTAAGTCGGACTTTTTATAAGTCGATACCCACAACAACCGCTGGCACCAAAACCAGCCCTGAATCCCATTACTAACATCGTCCCATAAGCGTGAGACAAGTGCCGAATTAACACGCGTGCCACTTCAGTGCCGCACGACAATGCGCAAACAAAATTAATTGAGCAGAACATGTGCGTGCATGAGATTTCGAAAAGTCCGCAAGTCTCCGAAAGCACATTAAAATAACATATACATGTACATTTTCAACATGGTGGTCTGGAGCTGACGTGTGAGGGCGCGCTATACACTGCTCATACCTTGACCGTGCAGTACAGACGGTGTGCCTTCGGGTGCAGGCCAGTAAATCGGTTCAAAATTGCCTACGCCGGCCAAATCACGATTTCCATGCCCTCAAATTCTTCGGCATAAGGGCATTTTGTGGGCTATAAACTTGAGGGTTTGTAAAAAAAAAAAAAAAAAAAAAAAGTGGAGGCCGTGCAAAGGACCGTGTGCTTGTATTTTATGCTAGCCGTACTACGCATGCGTGAAGTGTACAGAGCCATACTACGCATGCGCGAAGTCCACAGCGCCATCCAAACAAGATGGCGGCCAACTTTTATCGACAAATTCGTCGTACATTTCGCGTTCAAAAAACCAAGTTTTAGAATAATTCTAACTTTAATTGATATGCAGAAGATATTCTTTAATACTTTTTCTACAATATAAAGCTGTTTTTAATGTTCAAAAGCCTATACAAAATTTGTTGACGCTCGTTGACGACCGTTTAGGCTTGTTGACGCTTGTTGACGCTTGTTGACGCGCTTTAGTAGGACCGGACCTTTCTTGTGTTTGTAAACATTGGCGCCATTTTATATGGGCTGCCGTAAGCGCATAAATTGAAGCCGTGGTTGGCCGTTCTATTCCCACAAAAACGTCCCCATAACGCCCTCAATACATAGAAGGAAAAAAGCATGTTTAGGAATAATGTTTTAGCTTTGTTGACAATGTTGTATTTCCAAGAATCAAATATTATTTTGGTTATCTGTATTAAGTCTTCTTCATATTTGCAGTGTCGGGCCTTCCATAGTTTTGCAACCCGTGGTTGGCAAAAGTGCAGTTTGCCAACCAAGCGTAGAAAGGTCTATAGACCATTATGTTGCAACATTTGGATTTTTCCCATACATATCTACGTAACCAAAGCGAGGCTGTAAGGAAAAAAATAGTCTGGTTCCTTTTTGCACAAAAACCATTTTCATTCAGTAATGTTATTGGATACTGGGAGCATGCATGACTAAAATAGTGGAATCATTGAAAAACCTCGCATTTCATGCTTCACTGCGGTCAAAAAAATCGTTTGCACTGCAACCATCATTGACGTGTGTGTTTTTATTCAACAGGGCCCAAAAATATATATATTCGCTATAGCCAGGCGCGGATCCAGAGAGGGGTGTTGTTTGTGTCAAATCCACCCCCCCCCCCCCCCGCTTTGAAAATTGTATAGATAATAATTACGTACATGTCCGCCAGAGGCGTAGCAATTCGTGACAAGGGTGATTTGTACACTATAGTGTGCATTATTGTAGGATTTGATCATCGCTCCCCATTGAAAATATGGTAAGGTGCCCCGTCCCCCCCCCCCCCCCCCAACCTATAGACTCTCGAAGGCTATTAGTGTCCGGAGACAAAAACCAGTGTACATTTCAGCACGCCTCCTTGCAAAAATTTCTGGATCCACCCCTGCTAGCCCCCCTAAAATATAGGCTCTAGAATCGCGCCTGCCATTCTATCCTACACGAACTTAATTATTGTAGGGCCGGAATTTATTAGAAGCAATTATTTCACAAGTAAACATTTCGTTTCCTGGCTCATTCAAAAGTGAATTACTTTCATATTTTTTAATCAATTGAAAAGAAAATTTCTTTTTCAGGATTAAACTCTGAAATAGCACAGACAAGTAAATGTTTATTAGGCTCATTCAATTTTATGTTTTAACGTAATGCTTGAAAATGCTCCTTTGTGTTCCATTTAACCTTATTTTCAATTATCGTTTTGCCATTTTAAAGGATATTTTGGTGCCATCTTGGTCTATGAGATATTGCAAATTACTATATTCATGACCTAATGTGTGATGTTATTTCAGGCAGAAACCTCCATATCACAACTATTACTGCATAAAAAATTGCCACAATTTTTGACTTTTTGCTGATTGTAAATTTACTTTCATTGGCATTTCGTTGTCATGTCAGTACATGGCAGTACGCCAGTGACCAAACTTTTCTCACAAATGTTTTCCATGAACAAATGTTTGGGTTCACAATTAAAAAAAAGAACCCTAAACCGAACAGTGTCTTCTATTAAATTCCATCACAGCAACAGGGCCCTCGGTTGTCCAGGAAAGCATGGAAAACTTGTACATTTTTAAAGAAGTGCACTTTTTTCAATAAAATCACCCAAAAGGGATGTCGAATAGTATTTATGCATTTAAGAGAAGCAGAAAGTTGCACAAAATGTGTTCCTAAGAAAAAATCATCTCCTGGATCCTTTCACGACAAAAATGCTCGTCTTCTTTGCTTACTTGGGTAATTGGCAAATCAGTTGAGCTGGTAGCCTTAAAAAAAAATCGATGGCTTAACCTTGAGCTGTAATTTGCAAGAAGCTGATTTCCCAGTTGGCGTATAATTAATGACCCGCTCTCTGGGGGAGAACTGGAAATGAACCATTCATGCAATTATAATTAGAATTGATCATCTGAACCGTTATATTATGCAACGGCTATTAGAGTGTAATTGGTCTCAAATTGGAGAGCTCTCAGTCGGACGAATGATCAAGGATGTATTCAAAGGTGGGGGGGGGGGGCTTGAGTCATTGAAGTCCAACATTTTAAAGGAGAGCTTACAGAGGTGCCCTTTGAAATTCATATAAATTCATATCACAAGTATTTCCATACTTCTGTGAACGAATACAATAATTATAATAGTCATTTTCGCATAGATAACTGCAATTTCGTTTGGTGGACTGCTTGCAATTTATAAGCAGTATGAAATAAATATTGTAACATTATTTATAAATATTTGAAATTGTATGACAAGAACTTAAGCTATTTCGACAACAATCAAATGATGTGCACGATCGAAAATAATATAGGGATATCACTATCTACACGTTGAAAAACTAATTGAAATTCATATATTTAATGAATGATTTTGTTTTTAATTAATTTGATTTTGTAATTTTCCATTGGAAAACAATCATGACTGAATGTCAAGGTCTCCACAGGTGAAATGAACAGTAAGAAATGTGCTGATTCTCCAACACCCTGGGGACAAGACTCGTTTCATAGACTTCTTACCAGTCCGGAGACTGCTCGCTCGTTGTCCGTGCGCAAGTCCAGGAATACGGTGCCCACGTGATTCTTGACCACCTCGTACATCTGTTGCTCGGAGCAACCCAGCCACGTGACATTTCTCCACCAATCAAGGCTGTTCCAGCTGTCAATCATCCACACGTACCTGGGGCCGTACATTCCCAGGTGGTACGCCTGTGGAAGGGAATTGGACGAGATAGGGACAAGGAATCATTCAAACAAGCCAGACCGGTATGCCAACTCCGCATGCGTTGTGACCTAGCTCGCCAAATTCGCTGCCGAATCTTGACGTCACTTTGTTTGAATCTTGACGTCACTTGAGGTCAATTCGTTGCAAACATAATTAATCTTTCACGCGTACTGCAACCGCGCACGAGAACACATGCTTTGCTAAATGGCGGTTGTAAACAAAGTTTTATAATGTTTATTTTTAGACAATTGGTGGCAGCAAACGCACCGGCCCTTTTTCAAATGCTTACGCCATGTTTAAGCTAATGTGAGCATGCTCAAAATAACGCAAACGATAGAAAAAAAACCTGTCTGTGTGCTGCCACCAAGCGTCTCAAAAGTCTCCCATTGGCTGATATCGCTTCTGGGTAAGCAAACGTAAGTGCAAATATTGCTTTAACTCTTGTGGTGACAATCAGCGACAAATAACTTTACCCATTTCAGGTAATGTGTAAAGATGTTCTATAAGCATCGGCGGATCTAGACATTTTCAAAAGGCAGGGGGTGGTCCTCCTTCGGGGCGTCAGATGCAAGATCATGTTGAGCTCACTAAAGAACCCACGTCGGTAATTTTGAGAACTTTATTACATGAGAGGCGTCATGACCTGTATCATTTTTACGCCGGGGAGCTTTTCGAGGTTGTGGGGGGGGGGGGTTCGGTGGACCTTGGGTGTCGGGCGGCAGTGCTCCCCACCGAACCCCACTCTTCTCCCGTCCGACGTTCTCTACAAAATCAGGGTTGGAGATTTCTGATTGTGATCGTGTAAATATTAAACGTACGTGGAATGCGTCGTTATGGAATGCGCGTGAACCATTGTTTATGAAATGAGGCTGACCTGGTGATCAGGTGACGTCATATTCGGCAACGTTAAGGCCTTTTTACAAATTTGGCATAAATCAAGAGAAACTGCAATGTTCACTCACATAGGCCTATGCCTATAAATTTAAAAAAAATAATAAGAAGAAAAGTTTTTAAAAATGATCATTTCAACACAAAGCGTAAAGTATATTCTTTCCTCGAATATTCTTTCATCGAATATGAACAATAAGTGAAAATAATTTCTGTTTTTAATTTAATCCTTTGATTGCTTACATTTGCAGTTCTTTTTTTAATACCACTTACCTCACAAAGCATCCGCTTATATCCTTCCGTGTACGCACTTGAAACAATGATTCGAGCATCCTTATCCTGCCAAGATAGAAATAAAAGTACAATAGGAGAGGTCGTCCATCACATGTCGCGGGGGAAGACGTTTAGAAGAGGAAAGCATTTTTTTCACCAAACAAAACCTCTCACGCACGCCAGACGAACAAAGTGTGTTGATTCACAAAACATGAGCGCTAAAGCTTGGCATTCTCAATGACATGTGATGACATTCTCCACTTCAATTGATTCTCATGTACTGTAGTGCACTGCTACTTCTGTAGTGCACGAATATTTTAAAATGTACATTAGGCCCCCAAAAAACACCTGTGTTTCCAGTTACTCCCTCCAACTTAGAAAGTCACGCCGAAACTAAATCTGTTTATAAGAAAAAGTTTATGTAGCAAAAAATATGGTACCGCCCGCACTTTAGTTTGCGAACATCGTCCTGCATTTTTCAAAATGTCATTTTTTTTTAAAGTTGGTCAGTAATCATGCGGTCTTGCCGCGCAAAATGAACACTTTATTTAAATGTTAACTATTACGAATAAATGCCATAGAAAATACCCACCAACCAACCTTTTATTTCTATTAGTAGGCCTAATTTTAGGAAAACCATTTCTTGCCCTATGTATTTGATCCCATACGAACATATCGTTATACACACGTTCTTATTTTACTTTTCGCCGATCATTTCAACTCTTTATCATCTGATGGCTAACTCGCTTTCGAGCCCAAATGGGCGCTTTCCCGAGTTTTCTTTAAAGACATTTGCATTATTTACATGTGCATGTGTTTCTTGATCTCTGAGGCAGGAGACGACGTGGAGAGACGCCGCACTCACGACTACTCAATCAAAGGATTCCATTCATGTTGTTGTTCACAGTTGAGTGTTGCACCAAAACGGAAGTAAACACGCAGTTTCCGTCAAAACATCGCGTGTCACATGTAGCACGACATGTGACAGAGGACCCTCCCCCTTTTGTGTTGGCCATTGTGTTACCAGAATCTCAGGAAATCTTTGGAGATATCTAGGGGATGTGTTAGGTAACAATAGTCTAGGGTGTGTATAGGGTATAGGAAGATCGGGGGTACCCCTTTTGTCATAATATCGTGCTGGGTATATCGCGTGTTGTCCAAATCCTCCATGAATCAGTTTCTCCTCGCGGGAAAAAAAACCTTGTCTCCGCGCCATTCCCATGAGTCATTTCGTAGGAGATATTTAGGCACCTACTACAGGCATTTCAAATTATATCTCAAAAAGCTCAAAATTGCTAAATGAGCACGATTCTCGGCATACAAAACACAATACCAACTCGCTTTCCCGATTGGCAAGTGACATCAGTATCGTCCCTTCTCCTTGACTGTATCAATGAGGATACAGCCTTCCGTCGTCCTTAAAGAATGTTTGTTGTCCACACATCGCGTGTTGTCCGAACCCTCCATGAATAATTTTTTGCCCGCAGAAAAAAACCTTGTTTCCGCACCTTCCCCATGACTCACATTTCGTAGGAGATATTTAGGCACGCACTATGCAGGCATTTTAACTCAAGTCTTAAGAAGCTCACGATTCCTGCAAGCACACAATGTCACCTCAGTTTCCCAATTTGCAAGCGACATCAGGATCTTAATTCCCGAGAGAAGAAATGCAGGAAACATGCAACTAACCACGAAATTGAAGACAAGTAGGCCTAAATGTTCTCATTAAGCACGTACATATGACAATACTAAGTGAGTCAAAAAGAAAGGGAAACGAGTTCGAAATTTAAAAACAAACATAATAATATCAATGTGGCTTGATCCATTTGATAAAAACAATAACATAAAAGTAGAGTACAAGACTTGTTATAGGCTAGTAACTGTGACAATTTCACGTAATTTTTCATACTCTATTCACAAGCTATTTCCATTTTTATAGAAATTCCACAAAATTCAGCTGTCCACCACTGATCATTTACCGATGCGCATATGCAAGGAAAACAGGTAATATTCATCACTCTCATTCCAGAAAAGGACCTAAGTAATTCCACATAATAAAAAACACAACATTTTGACAGTTTCAGACTTGACTCAAATTTAATCTCATTTGAATTTGAATGCATGCGTGCACTCAGCTAGATCACTTCAAAGCATTTAGCATTCATTGGAAAATGGGTTCTTTAAGTAAAACATGAAAAGTTATGATAGCAAGTAATTTCTTTCACATGAGTGAACGTGCTCGTTGCTTTTTAAGGGGAAATAATCATCCGTCCAAGTTATTTTTTTTTTAACTCACAATTTATAGTAAAGCTGGTCCCAGAGCACATAACATTCTTTTCAATTGATTCCGAATGGCTTAAACAAATCGTAGAATTAGCGGTATCGGTAATGTCATTTACCGATTAATTGTCAAATCCACTATCGCCATTCGGAAGGACAATTGACTCAGTGCCTACGCGGGTGTGTAATACTGCTTCATGGTTGGCAAACTTTTGATATCCGTATCAAGGTGCAGTGTGAATTTAAGACTACGAAACACGGACTCATTGGTTGGTAGTATTGCGCATACCTAATTGAAGATACTTAGGAGACTGACTAGTCACGTGTGAGGGTTCAACCAATACAAGGGACCAGCTTTCATAGGAGTCCAAATTGCATGTGACAGGGGCACTTTTTTTACGGTACAGAATGATCATTTGCTTTTTTTTGCATTCGTTTTTCATTTGAAGCCATTCAATTGTTCAAGAGGGGTGCATCATAGCTAACTTTTCAAAAATATTAGCTCAGGGGATACTATACATTTTGAGAATACAGAGCAACCGAATGCACATTCTTTGGGGGCTCGTAACTGGATTCCGCTGCTAACGCAAGAAAAAAACACCTGTGCCCGCGAGCACCTTTTCTTAAACAACTTTTTTAAAACCACCTTCAATTCTTCGGGATGAACCATTTCAGGCGGAATAATTTCACAGGGTATTTGGTACCAGTCCTATCTTCACTTCGAGCAAGGATTTTCTCGTTCAATCGGTAGGTAAGTTCCCGTGTAATTGCAAATGTTGCTACGCGCCTTTAGAGTCAAACCAATCACAAGTCAATCAGAAGACACATCACAAGTCAATCGCAAGTAATCACAAGTAACGTGATTACAAACGAAAAAGGAAATGTGTTTTTTCACGGTCGATCTTGAAAAACCTTTCAGAGGATCGACTTGTGAGGACTTGACCTGGGAGAACCTGAACACTTACACATCGGTAACTCTTACATAAATAGTTCGATGAAGGATTGAACTCCGAAAGGAGCTATTGGAGGGCTCCACGTGATACATGATCTCTCGTCACAAAATTTATATCTATCCCACAGCCCCTCCAAATGTCAACATAATTATGGTTTCTCGCCCAACTGCGAACCCTGTGGGCTGTGGCGATTGTTCAAGAACAGGTTGTTCGGGAGCAATAAACAAAACAATGAAAACCACTCAGGCATTAAAACATCGTATTCATAAATACCTCAAACAGTTTCCCATTCGTATTGGCCGAGAACCTGTCACGTGGGTACAGTCTTAAGCCACCGTTTCACCACCGGTCAGCACTAATTCAAGACCAGTGCCCAATTTCATGGCGCTGCTTAACAGTTAACAGAAAGTTGCGCTTACAATAAAAAAATTAACAAATGTGCTAAACGCAAGCACTATTTCATGGCGAGGATGTGCTAACGGTTGCGCGCGCAGTGGAGATTTCTTTTGCTGCGTTACTAATTTAAGCACCTTTTTCCTCTGAGATTAGCGTGCCTTTTGCTGTACTTGCTGCTTTTACGGTCTCCATGAAATACAATGTAATACGAAGCAGAAAACTGTGTGCTTAGCAGCGCTATGAAATTGGAAAAACAGTGCAAGATGGTTTGTTACTGCTCGGCAGTAGGAGCCGTAGTAAGGGAAGGCAGCTTCTCCCGACACTTCAAGATGCACATAGTGCTGTACATTGTGCGTGCACGCGGTGCATTGTTCGTTACCTTTTTTTTCTAGTTCGCATTGAATACTTTGCTTCAAGCACGATCATACCTTTTACGGCCGCGTCTTTGAACCACTAAAAAAATTGGTGTCGGGTGAATGACTCCGTCATTGGCGGCAAGGCCCCTAACCAGTCTGAAAGCGCGCGTTTATGAATGCTTTATCACACTAGCACACCCTTATTTCCATCATACTCCTATGAAAAAAATCCGTCAGTGTCATTATCCATTGTATGTCATTATCCATTGTATGTCAATGTCATGAATTATTTTCAAGGAGCCAAGGTCAAAATTGCTTAGACTACCTCAGATTCATAAATGATTTACCGAGTTTTCTTTCAATACTTTTCTTTTAATATTATAAAGGCCTACGTCATGCTCCTATTCCAAGTATACACATTTCTTGACTAGCAAGGATTGGCAAACTGTGAAAGGTCAACGTTGCAATTATAAAGAAAACAAATGTTTTTAAACCTATCATTAAATTGAAAAAAAAGTAAGACTGCTGCAAACTGCTTACTGACTGGATGGACCTGAAATATATAAATCTAAAAATTAATGTGGCCTGACGTTGCGAACTTAGCAAGTTCTTCTTCAGAGGCTAAAACAGAAATAAAATATCATTCAATTGTTAAATATAATATAACCAACACACACTATCAAAGTCTGTAATAAAAATGTTTCTTTCTTTTATAATGAGGTTGATAATGATGCAATTGTTGTTAAAAATGTGTTGCCCATCACAGCTTTAATTTCTGCACTTGTTGCAACCCATACAAAATGACGTTCAACGTTGACAACATTAAACGAAAGAAAGGGGTGAGGGTGGGGGACTGGGGTGGGAGTGGGGGAGGGGGTTGGGGTTCTGAAACAGCCAACCAATCCTAGTATGTACTTGTCTGTCCGATTTTGTGAATTCTCTTAATTCCGTTCACCTACACGTACCTACATGAACGCATATATCTGTCTAGATCCCGAAAATAATCCGCCCATTGGTTCCTTCATTTGCCGTCATCATAAGAGCCATGTGATCCCACAAATCTGAAATCTTGTAGCTTTAATACAAATGTCGGTGATTCAACTCGTCACTTGCATTCACAAGGCTGCCAGATACACGTACATGCACCTATAGAAGTTCAATCTACTGATTTTGTTAATATATTTCCGACCCTGTCCGCATGATATCAATAAAAGCTGAGCCTTGGGTAAATTAAGATCGTAAGGTAGATCCTTCGATCGTGTTCAACCTTTGAAATAAAGCTGCCAACGTTCCTCTCGACTAGACTTTCTCCTGCAGAATCAACCGACTAGAAAATGTAATCCCTACGAGATAAGCACACTCGTGCAGGTATTTATTTCAAAGGTTTTGATCCACGAACCTTGAGGTTCTTGAGTTGGACCGTAGGTGTTTCTCCAGCCGCAAAAGACTCTTTAGCCACGAGGGTAAGGTTGTGCAGCGGCAACTCCTCCGACAATTTGTTCATTGCCTGGAAAGGAGGTAAATAAGCAAATAGAACAATATCAAAATGATTCTGATCCATGCATCTATTGTCTTGAAGTGATTCCAATGTATTGCTACGAACTCTGCATTAAGCCAAAAAATAGCCGCCAGAAACGAAACTAAAAATATAACGCAAGAAAAAAGTGAAGGGTAAACATGGGCGTCGCCGGGATGAGGCAGGGGGCACTCTCCCCCCCCCCCCCCCAGGAAAAAAAGGAAGAAGAAAAAGAGAAAAAAGAAAAAGGGGTGTGAAGTCATATTTGCTATTAATTCAATACTCATTTAACAAACGGGCGTCTGCAAGGGTGTCAATGGGGGTGTGATGGGTAAATGTCCCCCGCCCACCCTCCAAACAATGATAAATTTAGAATATGCTATAAAAAGTACAAGGATTTTTGGGGGAAATGTGCTTTCCCCCCCCCCCCCCCCGAAAAAAATCCTAGTGACGCCCATGAGGGTAACAATCCGTAATGATCATTCTTAAAGAACAAGTGTAATCCACGTTTTCCTGACCTTGTTACATCTGACATCATGACATCCTTCATTACTTAATTCTTCCTCCAAGATTGACTGGGTAAAGCAAACGAACCTCCAAACAAATGAAAACATCTGGAGCTCGTTTTTGATGACGCTTCATTGGCTAATTACAAGCTTCAGAGGTAACTTGGACAGGACAAAGGCCACACATTAGACCCTCTAGGACCCATTACACTGCAAAAACTGCAGTGTTAAATTTACACCATTGGTATCTATATAGGACCATCTGGTGTTAAATTTTACTGGTGTGGTCCTATATAGATACCGAATGGTGTTAAATTAAAACTACAGGTTTTGCAGTGTAGGCTGGATGACCCCTATGTGTTATTTTGTCAAAAGAACACATTGAACGTTTGAAATGTGTTCAAACACAACGTTTAACAGTGTGTAATATTTATCAATGACTGAACGATCGCCCATAAGTCCACGTAACAAAAAGCTGTCCAACGATTACGGTGTTCGACTTGTGTGTCGTGGTACATGCATGGTTCGAACCCTGACAGGGAACATGGTGCTTTTGCGCTTGGGCAAGACACTTTACTACGATTGCCTCTCTCCACCCAGGAGTACAAATGGGTATACCTGTGAAGGTACGGACCATATTGTGCGGAATTCATATATTTTTCTATTCATTCACGATATGACTTGGTGTTCAAGCGTAACGGGATTCACATGAATGTATGTAATATAATGGATGTCACACATAACAAATCTCCGCAATAACTTCTGCTTGGATTGGAAATACGTGAATGTCGGTATGATGATTTGTAATTTCATCAGCACGAATGTTGCTTTATTGTTTACTTAGAAGATAAAATATGTATTCTTTACGTGTGGGCTATATTGCTATTCAATTTGACATCTATATATTCATTTATTCTTATTTTATAGCTATTTATTTTGTTATGACGATTCATTTTTTGGTATGAAGTAATTCAAATCACAGTTTTGTTATAGTACTTTATTGTAAATCATTCACAATACAGCTTTAGGGCTGCGACGAATCGATACTAAAATCCTTGAATTGAAATGAAATTGATCTCGGTCTGCTGCAGGGTCTCATTACTGAGCTGATGAACAGGGGTAATAATTGTATTTCGCATTTGAACATGTTCTTATGGAATTTCCGCAATATTAATAATACTTATTGTTGTTATTATAACATTCCCGCCCGCTTCCTTTTTTTCAGCCCTCTTCTTCTTTTTGCCAATGCTGAAACATGAAATACTGAAAGAGAAAACAAGTATGACATACGCTGGTGTAGACCTCGTTGCTTTCGTGTATGATGGCCACCCTTGTCCATCCGTACTCCTTCATGATGGCAATCCGGGGCGTGCTCAAACCGGACTGAGCCGGATTCGTCCGGAAGAAGTAGGGGAACCGCTCCTTGAAGGACAGGACGTCCGATGTAGAGCTGGCCGACATCTGGAAAAACAAAAATAAATGCATTATGGGCAATTGACAGAGCTTTCAGGAGCTCAGTGAATAATCCCGAAAATGTGTATTTGTATACATCCAACATCTAGTAATGTTCAAGGAGATTACAGACAATGAGTTTTAGATAATTTCTCTGAATTATTCATTATATATCATGGGTAATTGACCTGTGACGGACATTGCACTTAACGCTTGGGTTGCCCATTTATTAAATTCAGTTTGTAAATTCAGGAAGACAATTTCAAATAATCAAACGAATCCCAAAGGGAAACTGAATAGGTGCACACATATACAAGGTGTTTCAAAAAAAGGAAACCCAACTTCAAAGAATGAGTATGGACAGACGATATGTTTACAGGCTATAAAACTGGTATCATCTGAAAAGCGTAATCTCTATGCTTTTCAATGATACCGTGTTGAGGTTTTCTGAGTCATGCATCACTGAGCATCATTGTCTTAAAAATAAGATGCAAAAATGCAGTTGGTTCTCTTTCATAAAAAAAAACCCACCGGGCACGATGTGCCAATTGGTACGGAAATGTCTGTGAAATGGCTTGAATGTTCTCCTCGGGAAAATGGCACATTGTTTTGAACGTGGCTTGGTCAAAACGAGAAATTCATGACAAACGATAAAATCCAGTTTTGAAACCAACCCGAATTGTGTTTTGGTTTCTTTTTACGTACTCGTGTCTTCTTCTTGAATACTTTTTCTCATGCACACCATGCATATTGTGTTTGGCATGAAACGGTGAACCAACTGCAATTTTGCATCAAAATCTCATGACAATGGCGCTCAGTGATGCATGACCCTGGAAATGTAAACAAGGTATCATTGAAAAACATAGAGATTACGCTTTCAGATGATACCAGTTTCATAGCCAGTAAACATTTAGTCTGTCCATACTGGTTCTTCAAAGTTGGGTTTCCTTTTTATTGAAACACCCTGTACATATTAAATATAACCTGAACAGGGCAATTTCTTTGTTCAATTCACTAATCAACAGAATCCTGCAAACAGGCGACACGCCTTATCGGGGCGACAATTTGGTGTCACCCTATTGTAAAAAAAAACGATCCTTAGGACAAGGCATTTTATTGTTGCAAACCATCTAGATCGATTTCTTGTGGTCCAATCAGTAAAAACATCGAATTTCGTGGAGAAAGGATAAGGTCAACTTGGGTTAGGTGACAGTTTAGTTTTGAAATCAGAATGTTGCCCCCCCCCCCCAAAAAAAAACCGCCTGGCCAGACAAAACCTAACAAAGTGGACAACTTTTATACAATGTATAACATCAACATGCACCCGCCACAACCTGGCACTTGCATCTGGCCGACCCCTCCAGCCAAGACTGAGCAAAGAAACCCATTTGAGAACTTAGATTCGCAGAGCCTATTTCCGGGACGCGTTTCCGGAGCTGCAACACAATAGGGTTCGTACAACGTTTCAAACAGAAATGTCTGTAAACCCTTTTGTTTCTG
The DNA here is from genome assembly GCF_015706575.1 of Patiria miniata. Taxonomy (NCBI): domain Eukaryota; kingdom Metazoa; phylum Echinodermata; class Asteroidea; order Valvatida; family Asterinidae; genus Patiria; species Patiria miniata. Next base: position 19,817,356 of record NW_024037068.1, read on the forward strand.
ACAAAATTTCTGAAATGTAAAAATGACTATCATTGTGTCAGTTTCCGCCATGTTTTCTTTACCGGAATAATAGCGTTTCAAACAATTCTCGTTCTTAGTGTTAGAGTTGACTGTCAATTGGGGGCTTCGGTGGAAGTCCGGTGGAAGTTCGGTGGAAGTCTGGTGGAAATCCGGTGGAAGTCCGGTGGAAGTCGGTGGAAGTCCGGTGGAAGTCCGGTGGTGGTCCGGCAGAGTCCGACGACAGCAACTAGGGCTTTCGTTCGCTACATTATGAATGTATGACTGGTCAGTTTTCCTTTCAACGGTTACTTGAGCAATCGAAAGCACGGGACATTAATGAATGTTTAAAGCTACAGTCCATCATTTGTAATTTGTGCATTTTGTTCGTTTGAAACTACAAAAGAGTTGAAAATCTAATGAAGGATACTGAGCAACTAACCTGATGAAGTTTCAGCTAAGCTTCAGCTGTACATTCAGAGAAAAACAGCATTCTAAGATCTCAATTTCAAATCAAAAGTTACTGAATCATGTTTTGAATTGTTTTGAATTGCAGCTATACGCGACGTAGCGCACTGATCCGACGAATTGTAACAACCGCGCGCGCGTGTGCGTCGTTCCAATACTTGTGCGCGCTGCGCTGAATAACAAAACGAACTACTAATTTAAATTTTCCTACGGTGCTTCTTAAGAATCACCGTTGGAAATGCCTTCTTTCGTTGATTACTTCAAAATGACAGCTTCCCAGAAAGAATGATTTCACAGGGAGTTTAGTTCCCTTACTATCTTTCAACCAAGTTTATTTTTCAACAATAATTACGCCAGTTACTTTTCGGATGGCTGCAAATGATGGACTATAGCTTTAAGGAGTCCGGAAAGCCGAAATAATCGTGACACCTAAGGTCTGCAAATCGGAGTAACGCGAGCCGCATATCCTGTACATGCATCATTCCCCCTATAGAATATATCCCAGGTTTCTGGCGCCAACACACTTTGCAAACACAGCGAGCTACCTACAATTATTACTGATGACTCAGTCATTAAGCGTGCAGAACATAACGAGGCTAAGTAGCCCATTAATTTCCATCTTACCGTATTGTTTGGTATGTGACTCTCCGTTATAATATTATAATATAACGGAGAGCCACATACCAAACAGCGACACCGAAGCTTAATGCATACCCATTTTAAAAAGTGGACACGCGGCGGATACGATCTGTAACGATCGCAACACAGGTGCACTTAAAATTCATTGTATGCGCATCATTTGCGGTTTGAGAATAAGTTCCTTGTACAACAGAGCAAGCTCGTAAATCATGCATGTCATTTTGTTGCTTCGTTTCCAATTTTTGTAGCTATACTTCGCTATACACATATTTAGAAGATAAGAGAATGGATTTTTTTATTTAAGCTGGGCTTTGGGAATGGATCTTCCCGTGTTTTAACGTTGAGACTTAGTCTTATCGATGTTCTGTCAAGGATTTATTTTCAATTGTGATTGATGTGGGTTGTGAGCTTTGAGCTGAAGAAGAGCTCTTAGAGTGCTTATTTAAGCTGCGCTTTGGGAATGGATCTTCCCCTGTTTTAACACTGAGCCTTTGTCTTATCGATGATCTTTCAAGAGTTGCTTTTGAATGATGATTGATGTGAATTTTGAACCTTGAGCCGAAGAAGAGAACTTCTCTGAGAGTTCTTTTTGAAGCTGCGCTTTTGGAACGGATTGTCAATGCAATATTGGTTTGATCATCATCTCGTTGTCCACGGAAATTCACAAGCTTACGCGGGTGAGATTCGAACCTACGACCTCCTGTTTACAAGTGCAGACGTCTTACCACTCGACCACCAAACTTCGCAAATAATACAAGATACATTTGTTGTTTCAAAAGTAAATTAACTATGATGGCAATTTGATGGTAAATGTGATTAAGGGACTTGGAAGAACGGTCGGGGAAAACAAGTGAAGAAAGACCGCGGGAACGGGGTCTACCCGATGTTCCCCAATACCTATGTTCCCCAATACCGATGTTCCCCGAAGTCCTTAGGTTTAGGGTTAGGATTAGGGTTAGGGTAAGGGTAAGGGTTAGGGTTATAGGGTATTGGGGAACATCGGTATTGGGGAACATAATTATGTACGCACCCGCACTGGAACACGTCCTTTAGTAGGCTCTATAAAATCCATTTCACTCAACAGCGAAATTCATCACCGGCAAGGACAAGTGACTGAAGTGCACAGGATTCACAATCCAGTATCACATTAGTCATTCATTTTCAGACGGCTACAGAAAAAAAAGATGACAGTTCGATGTTATTAGAGAGCCCTGCCGCCAAATTGTTATCGTCATTTGACTAGGTCTATTAACTCAGCGCGAAATTGGATTGGCACTCACATAGAAAATGAAATTGCCTGCCGCTCAGACATGTGTTCTTGTTGAATGTCAACAACATGGAAATTGAAACTGGCCCAGATTGCATTGTCTGTTGGTTCTTTCTTATGTTATTCCGAGTCTGCATTGACTCTGGGCGAGTCGTCACGGTTCCCCCCAAGGATTCAATGATTCACCCGTAAGGTAATAAGGGTCTGCTCGTAATCACGTTGAAAATTGAGTGCAAGTCTCGCGGGCAAAAGCACAATACAGTGATAATATCCAAGGACCATAATGGGATTGCCGTAAAGATCTTCGGCACGACTCTCCATGCGATGATTTGTTTTACTGCCCACTTGAAATGTAAAATATAGGTTCATCATAAAGCTGTAAAACAATATTTTTTTCGAATGGAGTTTCTGAACATCAAGATCTTCGTCATTGGACAGCACTGGGCATGCCGCAGTTTTACAATTACGCATACTCAGGGCAAAACCAAGCATAAATTGCAATTTTTTTCGGTGGAAATATAATTTTACAGACTATAATCAAGACAAGACAAGTCTATTTAAGCTGGTGGTAAAGCGCCAACAATTCCTTTCAATTGATTCCGATTGGTTTTTTTTTTACTAGAAACAGGGTAATACTATACGATAGTACTGCCCGGTTCTCTTCACCGGTCTACAATATAGTCTAATGCACAAGTGCCAGTCAGTCAGTCAGTTAGTCTGTCATCAGTCAATTAGTCATCAGTATTCAGTGACGTACTTGCAAAGAGGACATTATGCTAGCCCTACCAGTAAACATACAGTATGTCCCAAAACAGTGTCCGTCTGACTATTTTTGAAATAACTACATAACCATGAGGTCAATTTTGAAAATGTTTTGGTTGTGCAGATACTTCTAGGCCTTGGGCTCAACCCTAGAACGAGTTTCATTTAACTTCAGTCTCGCATCACTACACAATTGTCAATGGAGCACAACAACATTTTTTGACACTATTACCAAGTTCCTTGCCTTATTCAATTTCAGTACTGTGTTTTTAAAGTAAGCTGTGTAAAATCCTTCGTGTTGTGAAAAGGGCTGCAGTTGGGATTGGAGTTATTTGCCTGACTATAATTTACCATGACAATTAATTGACATCAGTTTAAAACTTTAATGCTCAAGGGCAAACTACAAACTACATCAGCCTTTTTTTCTCAACATGCTGGATTTCGCACAACTTATATACAGTATTGAAACTGATTAAGGCATGGAACTTGGCCACAAGTGTCTCAATTGACAAATGACAATAAATTGTGCAGTGATGCGCGACTGAAATTAAATGACACTCACCGCGGGGTTGAGGCCATTGCTTAGGAGTATCTGCACAACCAAATATATTTAAAATTAACCTCATAGTTTATAGTTATTTTATAAACAGTCAGGCGAACACTTTGAGGGGGGGGGGGACATACAAGGGCGGATCCAGAACACAATTTTTTTGGGGGGCCAAAAAATGTTTGGGTCCCCCCAAAAAGTGGGTCAAAAAAATTACGGCGTGGGGTTCGGGGCCCGCTTAAGGGCCCCGAAAATTTGTTAGATTCTAGATGCTCTGTGGTGCGATCTGAGGCAATATCTGACCACTTTAACCAATGTTTTTTTTTGAGGAAAAGATGGTGGTGTACTCATTGCCTGCCTTTATTGCGATGTCACATAAAAAAAAAAAAAATTGGTTTCGTTTTGGGGGGGGGCCATGGCCCCCTTTGGCCCCCCCCTGGATCCGCCCTTGGGGACATACTGTATAAGTACCGGTAAATTAAGAAGGAATTTTCAAATGTGCTGTCTGTGACCTTCAACAGTGCGATACCTTTTTTCCTTACGAGATTTTCTGTTTTGTCTATTTTCGGCATCTGCAACCCTCTAAAACCGATCCGCCCTGCGAGTAAACTCGTTCCCTCCATTATTTATTCTGATTGGGGCGGGAACCAGTCTACCCTGCAAGAGCCGAATTATTGCAAGGCCGCAAATATTTCGAAATTCTTATTGTAATTATTTCACAACTAAACGTTTGTCATGATTATTCGGTGGTTGTCTGCTTCAAAAGTGAATAACTTTTGTTTTGCAAGACAAAAAAAGCTATACCAATTCATAGCAAAATCTATTATTCAGAGCAAAGCTCGAAAACAGCACGGGCAGTAAAGGTCACCGTTTACGACGTAGCAAGGATGTTACGGAACAAGTGGCCCCACTGTGCAAATGACCAACAATCAATAGTTCTTGCCCAGCAACGTAAGTACTTTCCTTTTAATTGCCTCCGTAGTTCTTTTTACGGAAGGATACTGAGTGGAATTAGCCCCAAATTGGATGCCATGTTTCTCTTTTAACAGCAGGTGTTGCGGCTCATTCATGAGGCAGGGGAAATGAAGATCTCAAGTCGGAGCATATAATATTTACGGCAAGCTGTACATACTTATGATTGAATTTGGAACTGAAATCCGCTGTATTATACAATGCATGTTGTGGAGGTTCCTTTTTGTTCAAAATGGTGGGTTTCATGAATACTTTAAGGATGATCTTCGACGGACATTTAGCCAAGTTGAAGGATTACTTCCCAAACGGTGCACATAATGTGAACGATGGCAAATCAAGCTTACGTGTTGGACTACAACTTGTAAGATTGGTGTGGACTCTCTTTTTTGTATGTTTTGTTTTGATTTTGTTTCGGTTGTCGTCGTCGGCGAAACATTGTAACGAGTTGCGCCGGTGCACTCTAGACTTCCAAGCTAAGCGATTATAATTTCAACCCGCCAGAATATCAGTTTCTGTTTAACAGCATGTATTCTATTATTGGATTCCATCACGTTGATAAGAAATATTTAGATACCTTTTGGAATCAAAAATATTGCAGCGACGTAGCTTTCGATGTCATCACGACATCTAACGTAGTGACTAAGACTACTCCGGTCATGTAACCACCTTTTGGGCGATCATGAATGAAGATGTCGTGATGACAACAAAAGCTACGTCGCTGCAATATTTTTTATTCCAAAAGGTATCTATATATTTCTTAGTTGCTGTAGGCCTATAGTTTGGGTATAAAACTACGTAATCCCATGGTAAGAGTGCTGAACGAAGAATATCCAAGTTCACACCATTATCACGCCGTGTATTATAGAAGGTGCTAGCAACATTATGCTTTTGGAAATATTGTTGCCTGTCAAGGAAACGAAGGTTCTATAGCATAGTGCATATCACTTTTTTGGCGTAATATTAATTAGTCGGGCATTCCCGATGTTCCCAAATACCTATGTTCCCCAATACCGATGTTCCCTGAAACCCTTAGGATTAGGGTTAGGATTAGGGTTAGGGTGACATGGTAAGGAGGAACATCGGTATTGGAGAGCATGGATGTGCACCAAATTAATCGCCCGCAATGGCAAATTCACATGCACGTACCATGGCTTGTGACACACAGATACATTTAACATTTACACATTAATTCAAATGTACTTCTGTACGTTAAGAACTCCTAACAAAAATCAAGGTTGGTGTGTGAAATCGCTTCGCAAAGGCTTAATTAAATCGAATTAATCGCCCGCAATGGCAAATTTACATGCACGTACCATGGCTTGTGACACACAGATACATTTAACATTTACACATTAATTCAAATGTACTTCTGTACGTTAAGAACTCCTAACAAAAATCAAGGTTGGTGTGTGAAATCGCTTCGCAAAGGCTTAATTAAATCGAATTAATCGCCCGCAATGGCAAATTTACATGCACGTACCATGGCTTGTGACACACAGATACATTTAACATTTACACATTAATTCAAATGTACTTCTGTACGTTAAGAACTCCTAACAAAAATCAAGGTTGGTGTGTGAAAACAAAGAAGCATGGTGTGTGAAAAAAAAAGAAGTATAAAGTTGTTGTAAAACACATTTCGTAATTATTTGGTAGTTTAGTTTTGTGATGTTTGCAAATATTGTTAATTCCCTTGAACAAGTTCGTTGTAAACACATACCTCGGTCTCGACCCACAGAATAGTTTAACATATCTGTTCAGGGCCCTGGAAATACCCATTGACGTAGGAGTTTCTGTCAATTGTAGACACAAACGTGCTGCGGTTTAAATTACTTCCAATTACCAGCTTGCTCTTTATGTACACGTTTAATTTGATTGTAACTGAAGAATACTGTTAATCGAGTTGCGTAACCCCCCATTATAGAACCACAAAGGGAATCTGACTATAACGTGTACGTTTTAATCAATATCAAATTAAGAAACAAATTAATCTCCAGAGTGAGGATCGACTTCCTTTTACTAGATATTGTTTAAAAGTCCTTCATCAAATATACGGTATCTGCTGTCAGTCTGTTTGTCACGTTTTTGTTTTGTTTTTTGTAAATGGCCTTATGAGCGTTTACAGGATGGAACGGCTGATGGAGAGCTCTCCAGATTATGGAGGTCCTATGCTATGAATTCACTGTCCTCTGAAGTTCCAGAACGCACATACATGCCAAAATGATTTATTTGTTGTGTTTTGCTTTTTTTGCAGATGTCTTTCTTTTAGACTTTCAATAGTTAAATATAACATTATATCTATGTAAATACTCAAAAACATATCGCTATTACGCAAAACATACAGCTGATGATGAAAAATGTGGCCAAATCGCTTCGCAAAGGCTTACCACGCCCACTTGGGGTCAAAGTGCAAATTAAAGTCGAAGTAAACATTAGTATATGACTCGGCATCCCGCTAGTCATGTAAAAGAAACGGTGCTTTAGGCCGATTACGATGTGCTCATTTCCAACTCCACCTCAGGCTTTAATACGTACACTGTAAAAACTCCAGACTTGACTTAGAATCGGGGTTGTCTTTTACGTGATACTTTTCAGGGAGAAAATGAGAATTTTCTGGGTTACAATGACATTTTTGTCAATGTTTGCGGTTTAAAACGATCCGAGGAAAATGAACCAGCGAAGTTTAACTTTCGACCCCGAAAGGTGTCATTTGACCCTCAAAGGTACCACCACAACAGTCCTGTCAAAAATGTGACCCGGATTTAATCTCGTCTCAAGGGTTACTTCATTTTCAACCTCGTCTCCAATAGTACCCCCGGGGGAACGTGTTTTTTTATATCCAGATTCGATGCAGCAACATCAAATTATGGATTTATATCGTGTACTTGGTGTTATTTCCAAAGTGTATTACTTTTTTAAGTTAAGTGAATTATAGCGTCCACGCAACCTTTAAAATTACGTAACTTGCAAAGTACATGATCGAGCGATTTTAATGATTGTTGTACTAAAAGAAAGCTTATTAACTGGGCTTTTATATCCTAGATTTTGAATGTGCTACATGAAAAAAATCATTTTATATATGGTCCTAAAATTTGGGTTTCCTTTTTTTTACTCACCCTGTATATTGACTTGAACAGTGTGAAAAGTTAAATTTTATGGTGGATCATAAACAGTTTTTCATTTCCAAGAGCCAAGGCAGATGATGGGCCTCGCAAATACAGCCGTGTGGTTTCGAAGAGCGATTTCTGCGATTTCTAAGTTACGTCATACTTTATTTTGAATGAAACAACATGCACACAGACATGCTCACGTTGGCCGGCGAAATCTTTGAAAATAAGTTTCTCACGTTTGGAAAACCGTATCTTCATGCAACGTTCAGGTTTTATTTCCCTTAAAATGATCCAACTACAATGTATATGTACTAACAATCGTTTTGAAATGTTTAGTACTTTTCGTTGAAATTGGAAAAATAGGACTGGTTACGTGCATTGTTGAAAGTTGTAACACTGGCGTTTGCAATATCTGTCAATCTTTTCAAGACTCACGAATATTAATAAAGTTCCTATCTATTATGATGTGCAGAAAAGCCTCCTTAAAGCGTTATTAATTGATAAATATCACCCTTTTTGCCGGCTTCCATTGGTCGATACCAAGACCCACGCCAAGTCACGGCGAGTGACGCTAATGAATATGCTAATATGATCTTCGTCATTGTGTTTCCGGGCCGAAATTGGCCAACCGTATTAGGCCTTTGCTGAAAACAATGCACGTGGGCCTTGGTCGGCAAAAAAAATCCTCCTCGAAATTTTCCTTGGCGATAGTTCAAGGTGTAACACAAGCGTTTGCAACAACAGAATAAGCTGAAATTCGGAATATACCCAGCTGATATGAGTTTCCAACTACTCGTGTAAGAACAACTTTAGGGAATTCCTAAAAATCGATATAAATACATAGATTTGGGGGCGTTTTCGAACGATTTCTTCCCGACTTTAAGGTCAGCTTTACCGGTAACCAGTACTGACGTCTTGGCATCAATGAAGGTAATTTTTCACTGACATGAAGTTTAGAAATTCATCTCCCGTTATAATGCAACATGTCAATCATACTGAGCATATTTTCTGAGAAAAACAACGCTCAAACGGCCATGTTTTGGGGTTGCATGAATTTCCCTGCTCCATTGTAGCGTCTAAGTACGTAATCAGATTAACTTTGCTTATCAATCACACGGCTGAATATGTTCTGCAATCAATGCTTGCGAAACCTGAGACATAGTAACGTCACGCTTTGTTTACGTGTGTGATTTCCTGTGGGAGCTTATAGTGGCTCTCGATCCCATCACCTGGCTCCCATGGGAAAAAGCGCCCATGTAAACAAACCGTGATTTTAATATGTCTTGTTTGCCCAAGCTGTTGGGTTGGGCAGGGTTACAGCCTGTTTCGAATTGTGTTGGAATCACGTTGGACCAACAAAGGTTTCCAGCATTCAAACATGTAGTCTATGTAATAGACTATGGGGAAAGCCATAGTCCATCACGCGTGAACAGATTCGTTGATTAATTAAACAAGACCCCTCCACTTTACCTCATAGATTTTTGACCAATCAGCAGGCGATTTCTTTATCGGGTCTTAGGTCATTCACCCGTTGCGCGTCATGGACAATGGATTAAAAAAATATGTGTCACGCGCTCTGCTGTTGTTGAATTACAAAACACTGCATTCGGATTGACCAATCAAACCAAGTTAGTCCTGATTTAGGAGTGAAATGACGTCACGATTTAGTAAAGTCGACTCCGATTGGCAAAGTCGACTCCGATTGGCTGGCGCGCGGCTTGCATATACAGGGTAAGTCAAATATGTCTAGACATGCAAATACAGGGTCATTAAAAAACGCGGAACCCAACCCCCCAAAAAATATATTTCATATTTAAACAAACATGTATAGCACCAACCATAATAATGACTGGAAAGCCAATTTCATAAGCTACTTTTAGATGAAAAACAATACTGAAATTGCTCAATCCGTTCAAGAATATTACCGTTTAAACGCAATGGCCCTAAAATCCATTTAACTTTCTACTCCTATTATGAAAAGTGTTTGACATTACTTGTTAGCTCTTTTTATTTAAAAAGTGCACTTCTTTAAACACTTAAAAAATAAATAATATTTTCCATGCTTTTTCGGACAAATGTGAGCGCGATTACAGTGGTGTCATTTCCGGACAAGGTTAGGAGTTTTCTGTTCACATTGTGAACCAAAAGGTTTGCTCAATGAAAACATTCGTGAGAAAAGTTTGCTCATTGGCTTACTGCCATGTACTGACACAACAACGAATCACCAAAACAAAAGGAAATTTACTACGGCACAATATCCACGATTCTGGCAACTTTCGGTGCTGAAATAGCTGTAACATTGAGGTTTCTGCCTGAAATGACACCACACTTTTGTTCATGAATATGGAAATTCGCATTAGCGTAAAAAATCAAAAAGGCACCAAAGTATCCTTGAAAATGGCAAAATGTATAATTCAAAGTAAGATTAAATGGGACATAAGGGTGCATTTTCAAGGATTGCATTTAAAACAATGACACTGCATGGATCTGTAACCCTTACAGTCCCGAATCCTCCAATTTTAATATTATGTTGCACACCCCCTAGGGAGTTAGCGTTAATGATGCCTTTGTGCTCGTACGATGAGTGTCATTAATGTGCATTTAAAGTGCATGGCACTCAAGTCATCCGTCTAATGTTGACGTCTTGCGTTATCAGCTGTTTGACCGATTGCCGTATCGTGTGGGCGTGTAAGTAATCGGATGCTGCGCTCGTTTGGGTGTAGAATTTCATATTTCCCATAGGTCTGTTGGCAGCGCCGAGTTGGTAGTGCAAATATAATTTGTCGATGGCAGGAATTTTCTGTCGATAAAAACGCACCATCTCAAGCAAAATAGTGGGTCATTTGTCACGTTTTAGTCTGGTGGAATTTCTGGGGGAAAAAGGTAAATAAGAATTAAGGGGCATATTTGGGTAAAAATTGGGAACTAGGCTTTTCGGCATTATTCAGGTATATACTGTTCCGATAAAACCGGATTCCAAATGAAATTTTGAGTTTTTAGCCATCTTATTTGCATTAATCGTTAATACCTGCTGTGTAATATATTTATTCTCTGTTTGGGTATTATATGTATTTTTATTAATTTTTTTTGAAAGTGTACCTTTAGGATTCTACTTACATAGGCCTATCCTTACTTAAATAACATGAGCTTCAAATTCACAAAGTTACTTACCGGCACAATAACCTTAACAAAAGTAAATGGAACATCACGTGAACAATGAGAACATCCTGATATTAAGCAAAAAAAACAAACCAAAAAAAGGGGAAATGAGGTGCCCGTAAATTGGGCCAAAAAATAGGCGAAGGGTTGACTAACGTGATCACATTGGGAGGCTCATGAATTTTACGATATCACTCGTAACAATCATCGGTGTATATCGGTCTACCAAATTGTTTTCAAATCGTTTATGATCAATAGCCGCGCGAATCACAATGGACCCCTCGCACCGTACCGGGCGCCCTCACTGAGGACAATTTTAATTATTTAAAGTCATTAACAAATGAATGTGCAAGGTATGTACAAAGACCCAGAACACGCCCTCAGATTTGACGTCTGATGATGCAAGGAGCCTATATGAGATTTGAAGGTGCCTATGAAGCCAGGACCGAGTTCTGTGATATTCGTTTGATACCAACGTTTGCCTAGAGGTGCAACATACGCCACGAGTCAACCACTGGGCCTGGGTAAACCATTGGTTCTCGAGCTAACTCGGCCCTGTAGTTGTTCCCTTTATTTCGGCCGCTCGGACTTACCTGCACTAGGTTCCAGTGTTGGCCCGTCTCCGCCACGGGTTGTGAGACCACGGAGCAGCTTGCTCCCAGGATCATCAGCTTCGTTGGTTCCTCGTTGATGAGGTCCACGAACCCCTTCATGCCTTCACCCGGACGGCACTATAAACAAGACACAGACACGAAGCTCAGATTTAGAGGGTTATTTTAAACCTCGGTTCCGGTATGGGCTCCGGCTGCATGTAGCTAATCACGATTTCAAATACGAAGAGAATATGCGAACGGAGCAGAAACGATCAAACGAACAATGTAGAAAACGAACATTGCATGGTAGAGAAGAACATATAGTAGAAGATTAGCAGAGCAGAGTGAAGGGGGAGGAGAGCAGTGTTTAAAGACGTTGCAGTATCATCTGCATTTATCCAAAAAGTTACCTACCGAATAAGTATCAAAATGCTAACTCGGATTAAAGATCGTATATACTGTTCCTAAACACCCTGTGAAATTATTCCGTCTGGCTTGCTGACACAACAAAAATCGAGAAATGTAACTGATTTCGGAAACAAAGTGTGCTATTGACGAAATAGTGTTTCACGATTAAAGGTATAGTCCATCTTTTGTAATTTGTGCATTTTGTTCGTTTGAAGCAACACAAGAGCTCAAAATCTAAAGAAGGGTGCTGAATAACTAACCTGATGAAGTTTCAGCTCAGCTTCAGCTCTATATTTCGAGAAAAACAACATTCTAGGATCTCGATTTCAAATCAAAAGTTGTTGGATCATGTTTTGAATTGGGCCTGAATTCAGCGTCCGAGACACGTGCGTCGTGTCAACGCTTGTGCGCGGCGCTTCGCCGAATAAAAATAAATGAACTACTAACAGAAATTTCCAACGGTGCTTCTTAAGACGCACCGTTTGGAAGGCCTTCTTTCTTTGATTTCTCTAAAATGAGAGCTTGCCAGAAAGAATAATTTCACAGGGAGTTTAGTCCCCTTACTATCTTTCAACCAAGTATGTTTTTCAACAATATGTACGCCAAATACTATTTGGATAGCTGCAAATGATGGACTCTGGCTTTAACAGATTGTGCAATAGCTTTGTCACTGTTTTTCTCGAATAGTGTAATATCCACTGAGCTGCAGCTTCAACAGTTTAGGTTTTAAAGAGGTTGTGGAATGCTGAAAGTCGTTTTGTTTTTTATATTTTTTTTTATTGTAGAGTAGACCCATATATTTCACAATGACAAAGTCCCATTCTTTTGTAATGTGCGTTTATATGTTTATAAAACTGAAATTCATCGAGTATTTTGTTGGTCGGCGAGCGCATAATTGAAATCAACAGTCTTAGGGTTCTTCGTAAAATGAGAAAAATCGTGACGTTATAAACAGGACTCGTTTATACTACGCTGCATCGGGAGTCCTGTTTATTACGTCACGATTTACTATGTTTTGTTTGCTGCCCCCAACGACGACTTTTACACAAACTGAACGTTCGGGTCGAAACAGGACCTGAAAAACAGCTCTCAAAAGTACCTTTTGTACTCTATTTCATGACAGACACAATAGTCGTTTTTGTTTCATCACACCTTAGGCTACATTTACCCGAAAAATGACGGAAATGTCTTCGAGCATTCCACAACCTCTTTAAACATTCGAATGGTCTTGTTATTGGAAACGAACAAAATGCATGAAAAGCAAATGATCCTGTATACCTTTAAGGAGCAGAGCTGAGTCAAGCTTAATGAGCTGACTAGAATGTAGCTGATTTGTAGAGCTGTCATGAGGCATACAAATCGATCAAAAAGGAGCACACCAAACAAGAGCAGAAACAAATCAATACACAAAAAACACGCTACAGAATATCAGACAAGAGAAATCATACAATTCAAAATGTTTACCAGGGCAGTGCAGTATAAAACAAAGATATTGCGTTGAACACTGTAGCCATTCTTCTAGTTCAACAAGTCTTTATCCTGACGAATTTAATTTCAATCTATTCCGAATTTGAGCGACTGCAACCATCTGAAAAAAATGGCTTTAATTTTGCGCACGAATGAACCGCCGCGAGAGCCAATTTATGGCCTGGTGGTCAATAATTCGAATCTTGTAAAGATATAATTCAGTAACTACGCGTCGAGGGGGGGGGGTGTTTTTCGTTCCATGTCTCATTCAAAAGTAAATAACTGTTACATTGTAGCAGGAAATAGCAATTGGAAAAAAAATTAGAGGTCCAACTCGACAATAGGAAGGGAAACGCATTTTCAAACTATGTACGTCCCTCATTCCATCATTTTTAAAACAATTAATTTTGCAAATGATGCCTTTTTACAGCTTTTTTTTATTCGTTGCTCAAAAAACAAAAACTCATTTGAAAATTGCTCTTTTTTAAGCTCTGGCAGGAACTTCTACATGTTAATTGGTGGCTGGACGGTCGGTCGGTTTGTCTGTCTGGCTGTCCCCGGAAAATTGACCAAAATAAGGCCCCGTAGCATAGGCCTAAGTTTCCCACAAAATACAAGTGCCAAAAATCAAATTTTCAAAAAAGCAAATAAAATATATTGAGTACTTCAAAAATATTCTAAGATTCCCACAAAATATAACAACCAAAAATCAAATTTTCATAAAAGCAAACAAAATATATTAAGTACTAAAAAAAATTATTTGTAACAATTCAGAAATAATGCTTATATGAAAAGTTTGTAAATTGAGGCAAAACATGTGCAGTTATGTTATAGTGACGTGGTATTATCACAAATCGCTATAATACATCAAAAGTGTTGCATATGAAAGGGCAACTCCCAAACTAAACGCCAATGTGACTATACATGTAGAGTTTACTGTTTATATGGGTCTGTGTACAATAGCGTAGAGTTCATGTAAAACTTTCATGCAAGACGGCAGGAGCTTATTGTGCACTCGCCCTTGGGTTTTTTTTAACTCGCCCCCGCAACTGGACTCGAAACTGGCGCTATTTTGAAATATTGTGGATGGATCGTTTTTTAAGATTGCTACTTTTCCGCCTTGGGAAAATAAGGGACGTCTTCATTGGATGCGATTTTCTCGAAAAGTTAATGGTCAACCCACCAAAAATTTAAAAGGAAATGAACAGATGACATGTTGATCATCATTTTGCTTTGCAGCTTAAATACCTGTGAGAGTTCTGAGTATTGAAAACAAAATTGAAGATAGGCAGATGAGGAATTAGCGTAAAGTTCTCATCGGGCCACGACAACAAAAGGACGACAATAAGGGACACCAGTAAAGCTTTCCTCCGGGATTAAGTACTTGATTAAGGATCCTGTTGAAGCAATATTTTTTGCATCATGAAACTCTAATAATTGATTTAGAGCACAAAATCATATTTGTTGTTGTGACTGTTGGTCCGCCATGTTGGATTTATTTAAATTCGATTAGGCGTTTGCAATTAAGTTCGACGTTTGAAACCACCGCCGTGCTTACACCGTGCTAAATTCAATTGTATTCAACACGGCATAAGCACGACGTCTTACTGCAATTTATGTCTGGGCCTACTGAATACAGACTCTGTCAAACATATCGTCACTAATTGCATCGTTCGATGTCTGTAGTGAAAGTCATTCTTCAGTTGCTGCCAGAAAAGAAATGGCAAGTTAATTTGACAATTTGAAAAAAGAGAAAAAAAAAGAGTAGACAATATTACAAAAAAAGCAGACAATATAATTGTTTTATTTATTTTTTGAACCGTCAGTTGGGAATATACGATGCTTTTCCCGAGAGAAATGAAAAGTAATTTAGTTATTTATAAAAGCAACAAAGAGTGTGTTGGTAGTTCTCCGTGCATTTCTTCGCTCTCAGTTGCTAGGTAATTATAGGGGTTTTTTTTCCAAAATGACTACGACGGCGCGGCCAACTCACGATCTGTATACTGTCAAATGCTTTCTGTACATAGCAGGCGCAGATCCAGGGGGGATTTGGGGGGTCAACCCCCCCCCTCCCAGCTGTGTCCCCAAGAAAATGTTCCCATTGAAATCCCTACAAAAATGCGACCCCCCCCCCCCCCCTGCTTTGACACCCACTGTCACTGGGTGATAGGTCTGGGAATTATAAAGATGACTTGCAAAGTTATAATCTGGATTCCCTATCTGATATGAGATTGCAGCATTGCTATAATTTCGCTAAAGGGCTCAAAACCCAATCCCCGCACTAGCCCCCACGTTCCCTCGACACGGTTATTACAGAGTCGTGGCAGATGTCTAAGTCAAACAACAAAATGTTGCTGTTACCAGCAAGAACTAACAGGTTACAAAACAATCCAGTTCCCTTTTTATCGACATTTTAGATAATTAGGTTATCTCCCACTTATCCAAATGTATCAATAACTAATTTTACTTCTTCAGTGTTAATATGAAAACGTTTATAGTTCTTATCGTTTTTGTCTTAAAAAATGTTTAATATCCACTGTTTTATTTCATGTATCCGTATTTTTACTGCCAATGTTAATTGTATTAATTTGGGCTCAGGGCCACGATT
Organism: Patiria miniata; assembly: GCF_015706575.1. Lineage (NCBI taxonomy): Eukaryota > Metazoa > Echinodermata > Asteroidea > Valvatida > Asterinidae > Patiria > Patiria miniata. The sequence goes on from NW_024037068.1 coordinate 19,833,353, forward strand.
GGTGTGAAAATAACTAAATGTAAATCCAACCTAAATCTAAATCTTTTGTGGTCCCTGAACGTAAAGGTTTGTAGAAACAAAAGGTTTTAGCTCTAAACGGGTCTATGAACTTATATTTTTATGAAATTTGTGATGAAATTGGACTTGCGTGAAATTGCGTGGTCAGGAGCGATATCGATCTTCTTTGTTTTTGTTCAATATAGCGATGGGCTTCAGGACTGCTATTATAGTTATAAAAATAATGTCAAATATTTGATGGAATTGTTCCTTTGATGATGGAGGCATGACATTTTGGATATTGTTGGAAATACCCTTATTGGAATTTTTGGCTATAGACCTTCATCATGCTGCCACCATTTCAGTCATTTTCCCTGTATATCCAACAACAGTTATTAATGATGTTATTTGTGCAGAAAGGAACCAGACTATTTTCCTTCCAGCCTCGCTTTGGTTATGTTGATTTGAATTGGAAAAAAATCAAGCTGACCGCAACATGATAATGGTCTATAGGGCCGTATCAGATTTGCCCAGTGGCTAAAATGGCCGCCATTTTGCCGCCATCAACTGTTAAGTGCCGTTTGATAGTGATGTATATTAAATCCATTGAAGGGAGGACACCTGAGACAAATATCTACATTGTTATTTTGCCAATTGTTATGTCAATGATACTGTTATTTCATTGTTTTAGAACAGCCATGTGTCCAGACTGTGAAAAAACGTTTACTTCATATACACCGCGTTGCAAATAAACTAGCTCATGTACACTGCGTTGTGTATAAAAAAAATATTCACTCTGTTGCTGCGTTGCGCTCGCGTGTAATGATGTGCAAACCCGACCCGAAACCGACCCGACCCCAAACCGACTACGGGTCGGGTTGTGTCGGTTTTGCACATTTTTGGGTCGGGTCGGTTTAGCCATAACTTTTGGAAAAAACCGAAATAAACCGAATAAACCGAAACAGTTGAGAAATTCAGGTGATGCAATACAGTCACTGTGACCGCAACCCATTGTGGTGTGGCCACCGAGCGCACTAACACGTTCCAACGGTATTAATTTCTCCAGTCGGATCGGGACTGACAGTGAAATAGATAGACTGTAACAGTTTTCTTGATACCGTGTGGTGACCATGCTTTTGTTCAATAAGCGGAGTTACTCTCGATCAACCCACTGAGTATGACAGAGAGAGAGAGAGACGATGTAATGGTTTTTAAAAAAGAATTCATGCCACGTACGTACGTGGGTAAGGGCAGGCACCAAAAGTAATCACTTTGTCCAAGCCAGATATTCGTTTTTCGGGTCGATTCGGGTTCGGGTCGGTTCGGGTCGGTTTTACCTTATTTTTTGTCGGGCCGGGTCGGTCGGTTTGAGGGAGTAAGATCGGTTTCGGTCCTGATTCGGTTTATATCTCTAATGTTTCGGGTCGGTTTGGCCTGGTCAACCCGACCCGATGCACATCATTAGGACTGACCCGCGCGCCTCGCGACTAACACCTGCATGCATGTGCAAAAACCAACATTCCTATATAACCTGAAAAAATGCAAAGGTTTTTCCCTCTGCAGTAAGCGGGAAAGAGCCTGAAAGTACGCCATTTTGTCTTTGAGCTTCCGGACCCCTCCGTGACCCTTCTATGGGCATTTAACACGGGGTTGCCCTTTCTCTTGCTACAATTTTTGACAACGATTTCTAACCGGTATCACCCCTGAGAAACATTCATGGTGGAATTTGATCTTGGCATTATTTTCACAAGAAAACAAATGATGAGAAATCAATTGAAGACGGGTAAAAACGAACGTTACTCACGACCTTTCACATCCGGATTTTTGTTTTCACATCGCGTAGCCTAGCTACTTGCGTGAGAATGAAAATTATTTGTTTGTAAATGCGAATAAGTCCTTCAAGTTTATTCCCAAAAAAATGTGTATCCCAAAAAACATTTTAGTCTCCTATTTAAGTTAACGTTTTTACCCAATGACATCCACAACATTATTTCATACATTTTCATCTTTATTCGTGTGCTCCGAGTTCCACTATTCCACATGTAGGGCCTGTTTTAGATTTTCGGAAGTGAGAGTTCAATATTTCTCTTTCACGTCATGCAATTTTTCAGTTTCCATAACTTGAGATGCTAGTAACAAGTTTACAAAAGCCTTTTCCAAAGAGTGATTTTCTTAAGAAAGCAAAATACCAATTTGTTTTTAAAAACCCCGACTTTAAGCCCGGTTCATACTCTGCGTGAAAGCGAAAGCGAACTCGAATTTGTGACGTCGTGGCAACTATTTGCGCTGCGAATTCGTAAAAGTTGAACAAATTTCAACTCGGGCGAATTTCGCAGCGACTGTTTCATGACGTCAAATTCGCTTCGCATTCGCATTCGCGTGAAGTATGAACCGGGCTTTACACGTTACTTTTTCTATTTCAGGTGTCCGGAAGCGCGCCACCAGGGGTCAACTTTCAGGCTCTATTGGGCCCAGCTAGTGTCCTTGCCTAATTGGTGATTTAACTTTAAAAATCTTACCTTAGAATTTTTAACGTCCAGCTTCAGGTGGTATTCCGGTAACACCGTAGGATCCTCGTTCACGTGTTGCAGAGCCATCAGCGTGGACTGCAGAATAGCACCGCCGTCCCAGTCCGTCCCTGCACCCCCGAAGCTGAACAGGCCGCCCAGGGTCACGTTGGTGAGGCTGGAGGTCCCCATGGTGAGAGACAGGAGGGTGAGAGTCGTGGTGAGCGTGAACCGGAGGAGCTGTCCAGTCACCATCTTTAAAGTCCTCTCTTGTGTGCGTGTGTGCGAAGCACAACCAGTTATAAGACTGCCACACACAACGAGTGCATACCTAACATATACAACTATTGCTGATACGCCATTGGTGCTTGGGAGTCACGTGGGTTAGTGAAAAAGACGCATGCGCAGTGGCCTTCAGCTCTGTCGACCGTTTGTTTTCCTTCAAGATGAGCAGATAGAGCAAATGAACGGAAGGAAGTGAGCGCATTTGATGCCGATTCTTTTTGCAAGAGAAGATGTGGCTTTTATAAATTCCTGAAGAATTCTTCCGTAGGGCTGATGTGAAAGGCTGGGGATATCCGTCCACTTCAAATTGAAAAGAAATCGCAATCAGTGAGCCCGATCAAAGGGTTCTGTTTTCATTAAGCGTTCACAAAACTATACACTGTTAGAAACTGTAGTCATATAGTCAAACTTGGCTCCAAGTCAGCGGCGTATCCAATTTATGTTTGTGCTGGAGGGGGGATGGGGGGGGGGCAAAATTACGAATATACTGTACGACATCTGAACCGTCTTAAAGAGCGTCTTAAACAAACAGGCAAGGCCCCCACCCCCACCCACGCTGGGATACGTCACTGCTCTCAGCTGACCCTTACTTGGGTCAACTGGGTGCAACCCGAAAACCAGTCAATGTAAGCATGGAGGTAGGGAAAGATTAACGGAGTATGGACCGGGAAAAAAATCTATTGGCTGAATAGCAATGTAGTTGAAATATGTTACGATTAATCCGATGAAATGCGAACAAATGAAAGTTGTTGTGATGTGTTGCTGTTTTGGGGGTTCTTTCTAGTTCTGAATTAATGAACGGCAGTTGTGTGAACCAAAATAATTAAATCATGTTCTGAAACGAAACGAAACAGGGCCAAAGAACTTTATGTAAAGTGTACAATTATTGAACGAAACACGATCGATCTCCCAAATATAAATAAAGACAAGGCAGCGATGGAACATAATAGACTAATTTCAAATATTGGCGCTGAAGCCGAGGGCCCCCGATTCAAAAAAAGGAAAGGTCCTTGTTTCATAAATTACTTAGCACCGAGTGCCTCGGTTTGAATTTTAATTTGAAATTCGTCTATACACGGGATTTTTCTGTACCCAGCAAATGGGTTCAGACCAGTAAATACACTTCCATAGACTCCAATGATAAATACTGAACTTCAAAAATCGGGGGGAAATTGTACTCGCAACTCTCACAGATACAATCAAAGCTATAGATTTGTTCTCTTTAACTTTCTGTTAATTTCTTTATTTTATTTTATTTATTTTTTTTTGGGGGGGGGTTAAGTTAAACATTGACAGTATAGAAATCATGATTTCGCCAGCGTAGGCAATGTTAGGCCTATTTACTTGGTCTGGACATCATCTTTCTATGGTGGCGCGCTGTGTAAAGCAGACGATCATGTGCACCTTCGGACCATAGGTGGCGCTTTAACGGCGGCACAAGGGTCCAGACCAGTAAATAAACTGCCATAGACCCCAATGATAAATACCCCCACTTCAGAAATTCAGGAAAAATACTCACAACTCTCCAAGGTGTTCGAGACATAAATCAAATTAAAGCTTGTTTCATCATCTATTATTTTCTTTTCAATTTGTGTGGGTAATTTGATGACTTTTGGGAGAAATAAATTTCCATCCGAAGATGATCACCCTTAAAATAGTCCTGACGCCATCGCCGTTTTGAAAAACGGTGCCTACACTCCATTGCAAAATGGAGCGCTTTTAGGGCCCAATTTCATCCAAATTTCACAAATACAAGCTAACAGTAAGATGCACAACTTCCACCCTTATTTTTAATATAACTAGGAAGCTGAAGCATTTTATTACATTTTACTATATTTGTTGGCTCAAATAAGAAAGCGACTGCTTTACAATGATAGTACCGCTACCACATAATTTCATCATATTTGTTCACAAGGGACTGCAAAATCCAAGCTCTTATAAGAATAAACTCAGGGGAGGATGCAGGAATTTTTACAAAAATCACACAAAGCATTCAATACTAACATTCTAGTCCTTTTTCTGATTTCTTTCGGCGTAACTCGCATCTCAACAGTGACTCTTTAATTCGTACATTCATGCAGAAATTTAATATTTCGACAGTGCAGCCACAATTTTTTCGTAATCTCAGAGCAGAATTGTATTTAAGCCCATGCTTGCAAAAGACAAAATGTAAATTTCTTTTTAAATTGAGATAATCATATGTTGCATAAGCTCCAGTGACGTCAGTGAGCTCCCTCAAGTCTACCGATTCTGATTCTGACCATCAATTCAATTCTAATATTCTCGTATTAATTAATGAGTGAATAATGAATTGCGGGCAACTGCAGCTAGCACCGGGTGGTTTCTGTGGATTTAGAAATTCCATAAAAAAGCAGAATATGCATTATGGCTTTACCCCAAGAATCCGTCTGTCGTACATGGTATTTGATAAACTGCATCCAGAAACCCGTTTATGGGAGACGCTCCTGGGTACTCTGAAATTTTGCTTTTGTAAGGAATAGAATCCCTAAAATATACCGTTCAAATTTTAATATGATGTTATGCGAAATTTCAAATTATTTTGAATTTCAGGAATATAATTTTTAACCCCGTCGAATTTCATAAAAAATTTTAAAAATGTGAGTGATACGAGATCTTGAGGAACGGGAGCCGTGTCCCCCACCCGGGGGAGGTGGGGGGGGGGGGGTTGACACCACTGGCATTGTCCACCACCCCTATTACCCACGTGGGCACAGGGTTTTAACAGACGCCTACCGAAATCTTCAGAACCTCGAAGATAACAATCACAGTAATTAATAACTTACAATTTACAATAAAGTGTGCGAGATTCAAAATTATTATTTGCGTATTACATATAATTATATGCCATTAAAACTTAAACAATAAAATAACATGACTGAAATTAAGTTAAATTTGGAGTTTAAACTTAGTAATTAGAACCTGAAAGGTGTTGTGATAATATAGACAAGACTATTTTAAATGCACTTTATAACCAATTACTAGATGTTTTCAAATTTCTAATGTGATAGTCTTACTCATACAACATGGTATCATACAAAATATGGCAATAAGTAAAATGGGAAAGGAAATAATTGTTTCCAAAAGGATTCCCAATAAAGGTATATGCCATGTAACTATATTTGGATCACGCCAAAAGTCACGATGCTAGCTACATGAGTTGAAAAACCATGGATTTTAGATTTGTCCGCAGCGATTTGGGGCACAAATTCGCACCGTAGGCTATATGCTGGCGAAGTTTTGAATTCAAGAACGTGGATTTCTAGATTTGTCCGCGATTTGGAGGGAAAAATAATTGGCACTAACTGACGGAGTATTGAGTTGAAAAACGTGCATTTCTAGATTTGTGCGCGATCTGGGGGACAAAATAGGGTGGCACTAGATGTCGGAGTTTTGAGTTGGAGAATGTGGATTTCTAGATTTGTCCGCGATTTGGGGAACAAACTTGCACCAGCAGGCGGAGTTTTGAGTTGAAGAAAGTGTATTTCTATTGTCAAGGAACAGAAAATATGTCCATGTTAAAGATCTACGAACATGAGCCAAGAACCTTTGGCTGGGCCCCATTTCAATCACGGATCCTAGACACCAGGATAAACGACTGTTCTGAGCTCTAGTACAAAATGCACTCAGTGGACTTAATTGGTTAGACGCGTGCTAACGGGCATTAATACCCGTTGGCGCGTAATCGCCAATTTTCCAGGTGTGCCATCGTGTTGGGTTTATGCACGATATCTAAAACGGAAATATTCATAAAACTGTAAGTAAAACTACCTCTAATTTAAAATATAATTGTTCCAAATTATTTTTAAATAAATACTTCAGGATATAACAGATGGTATTGTGCATTTTTTGTCGTCATAGATGAAGTATTTACCCGGGAAATAAACGTCAAATTTCGAGGAGAACACCGTTTACCCAAATTTCGTTTTTAATTAGGCTTTTATTAAAAAGTCATAGAGAGATAGGATGCCGAACCGATGAAACAAAAGCGATATTTCATTGTTCATCTTAAGGCTAAAGATATTGTTCTCGGCATTACCATGGTTATGTAGTTATCACTTATCAGAATTCAATAATAAAAACTAAAAACGTAGATCATGAATATTCAAAAATAAAATTCGCTGGCTTGACAGACTTCGAGGCCAGATCGGGGGAAGAGCCTTGCAAATCTGAAAGCCACCGCGCGCAGTGGTCTTTGTTGAAAGGTAAGATAGACCTCCTCAAGTCTATACGCCAGTTAATGCGGACGTAAAAGAAAACAATATTTACGCAGCGCTCTCTAACTATAGTAACCATCAATGCGAAAGCGCTAAAATTTCAAGAAGTTCCTTCCAACTGAAGTATAAAACAAACTAGATCTGATCTCGGAAGCTGCAGGCCAACGAATTTGTGTGTACACCTTATTTTGACCTTTGCCCCATAGCTGTAGGTCAGATGAAGAGAACACCCATGGACATTTTTTAATGTTTAACCAAGGCCAACATGTTGACAGCACTACTTTTGTAATTTTGAGCTTCTTTGAATTTGACCTATTTTGACCTTTGACCCCATAACTGTAGGTCAGACAAAGAGGTCACCATGGATATTGTTAATGTTTGACCAAGGCCACCATGTTGACCTTGATCCCATGATGACCTTTCACCCCAGTTTGGTCATGTGACATGTTGGGGCTGGACTACCGATATCTTTGACAAAGTTTAGTTGAAATCGGCCAAAATATGTAGGAGCAACAGACAACTAACTAACTAACTAACGGAGAGACATGACGATTTGTTGAGCTGCTATCCACAGCTGACTTTCATCCATGCATGATCAGACCAAACACTGTTGTCACACGATATGCGCATGTGTAGGAGTATGACAATAAACAGTAATCTGATTGTATAGAGCCGTAACCTTGATGATGTCATCCAAATGGGCCAGTTGAAGCAAATGCTCACGCCTTTCCTTTTTTACGGCTGTAACTCCCCTTCTTCAATTTAAAAATTAGTCAATGTTTGACACGTTCAAGTGACTGATCTGTAATTATTTGAATATTGTAGAATAGAGATAATAAAGAAATTGACTGGAGCGGGGTTTGAACGATTTGCTGTGTTCCCACTGAGTGTTCTACCAACTGAGCTATCAGCCCTATGTTGGCAGTTCACCAATTTGTTAATGTTTTTGTTCAAAGGGCGCTAGCTAGTCAGAATTCTTAAACCTGTAGACCATAATAATTACATGCACAATGAAAGTTAAAACATGTTATACACGTTACAAATTAAAACGCTAAATCCATTACTCGCCATAAACAAAACCCATTACTTTCCTTTGCGGATCGAATTAGAATACAGGAAACATAAGCAAGCCACCATCTCAGGGTCTTCTATACAGTGAACACTATGTAAAAATATCTGGATAGCCCATTGGCTGTTCAAAGTGAAGGCACCGTCCGCCATATTGCCGCCCCCTTAACAATAGAATCATAAACAAAATGTAATTGCCATGTATACCCTTGTGACTAAATTTCTTTTCTTTTTTTAAATTTATAATAAATTATAATAACCAGAAAATTTTTATTCGGCGAGATTTCTTTTACAATGAAAATTGTTTGATATGCTTTTAACCCTAAAAGGACCGGGCGAATTCCACACCGCCACCTGCACTTTTTTTTGGCAATATTTTGACCAAACACTCGTTTTTCGCTGTAAGCTCTTCTGGCTTTCTAGCTTTAAGTCTGGCGCACGTTTTGGTACCAAATTTATGAAAATTGACCTTAGGGTCACCGCGCAGCGCGACATTAGTTGAGGTTACCTACGAAGAAAAACACGTTTCCCCATATACATGTACATACTGCTTGCTGTACAGTGTGCTAACTTTCACATTCGATCATGGGGCCAACACTTTCTGTTATGAAAATCAAATTGTGTGAAAATCCGCCCCTCCCACCCTCACCTCTCCCCCCCCCCCACCCCCCACCCCCATGGGAAGGGCTGTGAGATGGTCCCCAACCCCCACCTTTTAGGTTAAGACATCTCTAGTTTATTGTATTATTCGATTGGAGTGATAGGCCTTTGTACTGGTTTCCGTACAGCATTTGAATAGAGGTATTGGGAACCAGCGCTTAGCTTCAGTTGTTTGTACGGTGATGGGTAATGGCCAGTGGGCTATCCATTCTTGATCACATGAAAAAGCAGAGTATGAAACTATATAACGCGTTCAAGCGGCTGAAGCTTGACTCTCTCTCTCTCTTTCAACCAATCACGGTTTAATCATTCACGCCTGCGCAGTACAGCACCTCCGTTCCCCGTATTTCCTCGTCCCCATCCTTCACGTACACGTTTTGCGCGGCGATGGGCAGGAGGCAGTCAGGCGGCACATCCACCCCGTCAAAGGTGTTCTCCACACATCGTCTCATCTTGTGAATGTGAACGCCCCCATTCGTCAAGGGAATGGTGGACTGGTATTCAAAACAGATGCGAAACGGATCCTGGTTCCCTGCGGATATGGCAAGAGCCAAATAGAAGGCATATCTCGAGAACCACCGTCATTTGTAATCACGTTTGAATATGCACGAGCTGTGACGACTCACTTCAGTTGTTCCCGTCATGCATCATGAATATTCGAATTGCTCCAACCTTTGAGGAAGGCACAGTTCGAGACCTACCAACATTCATTATAATCACATTTGAATATGCATGAGCTGTGACGATGTACAGGAGGAGGCTATCGTCACGCATCATGAATATTTCATTTGTTGTCAATAAGTGCTCATTATTTTTTTTCAGAATGGCAACGTTCAAGAACTACATCTTCCAACAATAGTAATGGTCGGATTTGAATATGCATAAGCGGTGACGACAATACTTCTTAAGAAATTACCTCAATTGGTGATGCATTGGGGGGGGGGGAAGAAAAAATGTACGACTAAATATATTTTTCAAAAAAGTGTTGGCTGCTCAAATTTGACTAAATTAACCGATCACAAGTTTCAATGGAAACTTGAGTTTGTTTAGACACTTCGTTGCTTTGAAAATATGATGAAGAGTTCAGAAGCGATGTTTTGGATTACACAAACTTAAGTCCCCTGGAATTCAAGAACATATTTTGTGAAAACGCTCTGCGTTCTGAAAAAGAAATATTTATATTGGCTCCTTACCTTGCTCCATGTCCAATACTATGTGGCCCAAGTGCGCACTAGATTCAAACACCAACTCATACGGACTCTTCTTATAGGTGAAGTTCTCTGCAAAATGTAAAGACGTCAGTATAATTATTATGATACGAGATTTTATGAACAAACGCACGTCAATCACAAGACCAAGACAATCATATTGCCACCTCAACAGTCAAGTCAGGTGCAGATCGTTTAGATAGTTTGATGGGTTTGTGGATGACTTGTGATTGAACAATAAATTGTGATTGAGTTGAACAGTAACCTGTGAGTGACTTCTTATTGATTATATAGCATAATGCGGTGGACATTGTGATCGACTTTTGGTTGAGTTATTGTCGACTTGTGATTATTTGTGTGGTTGATTTGTGATTAGTTCAATTGCACTCTGTCATACTAGTAAGATTCTTCTGATGATCATAATTATTACTCTTCACTTACAACCACACTTGAGCAAGAACTACCAGAACAGGCTGAATACAGGAAAGGCACACAGGGGCACCAGAGACATGCTTGCAAGCCTGCAGATTCTGATGTAAAAGGCCATTTCTCTAGACCGTAAAGTCTTCATCATGTTAATTGATTACTCCAAAGCCTTTGACTCATGCAGTCAGCCACATCAAGCTGTTTGCTGCAATGATAGAAATGGGTTTCCCGACGCATCTTGTTGCACTCATAAAATCTTTATGTGTAAACCAAAGGGCCAAATCAGATGGGAGAACATACAAGTGGTGTTTGCTATCAGGGTGACCGTAAGGTCATAAATTCTGCTAAATGCACTTCAAAAATCTGTCAGATTTATCAAAAATCTGCCAAATATCCCAGAATTGCTCGAAATATATACTGAAACACTTAAAATCATATGCAGATGTTAATCAAGGTTCCAATTACATTATAAACAATCTATATAGTCACACAACGATGTTATGAAATTATTGCGTAAATTTCAGGCAAAACACGCGTCACGACGAAGTCTAGTTCAAAGTGAACCTCAGCACCCAGACCAGCCAACCTGACCCATTATGCAAGGGTTTGTTTGAAAAGATTGAAGCTTTTTTTTGCAAAATTGCAATGGTTTTTTGTCAAATAACAATTTTTGCAGAATTCTGCCAAAAATCTGCCAAAAAATCCATTCTGTCAAATTTTCTGTCAAACTCGTTTTTTAAACAAAAGATATGTCAAAATTAGCCTAAAATCAGCTAAAACGGTCACCCTGTTTGCTATAGCAAGGTGTTTAAAGGTAAGGCTGTATTGCATCACCACACATGTTTGTTGCCTACACGGAAAAAGCAATGACAGATGCTAAAGTAGATCAGCGAATAACTCTAGGAGGTAAACATCTCTAACCTACGATATGCAGGTGACACCTGTGCCTCCTTGAAACCATCTAATTTGATTTATTATCCAACTTTGTATTGGTTTATTGGAGAGTGCTAAATAAATGTCAACTGAATTGAAAATTGAATTTCACATCTCCAGCTCATTGAAGGAATGGCAGAGGGAACAAGAAAGGAGGGGTCGTCATCAAAGAATGGACAGGAATGAGCTTTGTACAACTAACCAAGCGTCTAGCTGAGGTCAGAACAGCTTGGAGGCAGGAGATCAAGAGATGTGTGAGAGTGGTAGCCAATGTCATGTGTGACGGCGTTATATTCTCTTGCAGACTGATTTTGATTGACTTTTTGACATATACATGATCGATTTAACTGATTGTGCTTGATTTGAAGTTGACTTTTCACTGACTTGTGATAACTTTTATCACAGTTTTATCGCTGCCTTTCGTTTTTGTTTCGTGTCCTGCAAATGGTTGGTACACACGCTCATGCGTCATCATTCTAATTTAATTCTTTTTTATTAAAAATGAAAATAAAAATGCGAATAGGCAATCGGAGTGGTCATTAACTGCGTTTTACCAAACCAGTTGACATTTATGTTCGCACCCCGATATTCGGGGTGTGGTAATGATGTTAGGTACACGTATTAACCCCTTAAGGATGGGTGTAATGGGGACATTCCTCCACACATAGAGCAAGTGGCCCGCTTGACTGCACAGCCTTTGTGTGGTAGCGGGACTGCACAAAAGCAGCAGCTGTGGAACTACCCACTAGCCGTGTGCTACGGCATACCGCAGCTGGCAACTGCATTCCAATGAGGATTAGCGGCCGCGGCCATGACCGCTTCCCGTACGCATAAAAAAGGTGCCTGCGTTTGTTTTGCATTTACTAGCATTTCAACATAACAACATTACAGTAATCCTCATCCGTTGCAGTTAATATTTTGTGTGGTATAACTGTTTTTAATAAACATTCGGCTTTCTTTGTTTCACACATATTAAGCTCTAGACAGTTCAATGATGTACACCTGTCCGGGGAATTAAGTCTTAAATAAACGGAAATCTTCCCTACAAGCTGGTTGCGAGAAGAACAAATGTTTTTCTTAAAAAATACATCAGCTCGCAGATCCTCTCGTCCTCAAATTAGATTTACATTCCATGAAATGTAAAGAATGAGGAACGGCCCTGTTGATGCTGAGAACAAATTCCATTTTCCTTCCCCTTCATAAACTCAGATTCACGGCGGCAACTGTATCGGAAGGATGCTGGAATTTTCCAATAAGATATTAATATCAACGGATTATTCCCTGTATTTTGCTTGCACAAAACTGATTCTTCATTGCTATTTTCTCGGCTATAAAACCGCTTCTTTTTAAGAAAACACAAGTCTGAGGAAAAATGACATTCATGGTGGCGGCCAAACTCCATTCCATTTAACTTAAGATGTAGTGGCGGCATGAATGATTACGCCCTTTCCCAATAAACACCTCCCCAAAAAATGCCATATTGTTTTACATTGCAATGAAGTAGCTATATTTCAGAGGACAGTTCCGTTCGAAACTAAAATCCGTATTTTTTAAAAGTAGGAAGGTACGTACGTTGAATCTCTCGCCCCTCATCATTTATTGTGTAGGTGTTCGAGCATTGAGTTCCATCTGTGTTGCACATCACATTCCTGACATAAAATCCCTGTCGAAAAACATTAGATAACATAAATTATTATAATATGACACCAATATGTCTCCGTTTGACCAATGTCTCCCTACAATGTAAATAATTTACTACTTGAAATTTGTCTCCCACAGGCACATGTCACTTGTTATTTTATGAAAAATAAAACACGAAAATGAGACGAAGCACGAAATGAGACGAAGGGGTACCCCCCCCCCCATCTCCCTATTCCCTATGCAAATCCTATAGACTATTGTTGCAAAACACATCCCCCTAGATATCTCAATAGAATTCCTGAGATTCTGGCAACACAATGACCAACACAAAGGAGGGGGAGAGGATTCCCTCCGTCTCATATCGTGCTACATTATGAACGCTCTAAGTAAATTTGACTAGAAATAGTTTAACTTGTACCCAGCTAACCCTAGCTGAACAGGGTGGATTAAAATAAACACGAAACCGAGATATTATTGCTTATTGGAACAGAAGTAGGGCACATGTGAATCAAAGAGAGATATCATCTGTTAGGGTTTAATCTCCTCTTTAAAATGAAACCCTGATCATGTCCTTACATACGCGGTTGACTGAGCAGTGACCAATTTTATGAAAGGGTCTATTTAGAGAATTGCACCACTTTTCATGGTGAAATTTCTTCTTCTTTTTTCCCCACCTGCCTTGATTGGCAACCATAGCCTTTCAGTCTGTGACAAACAAATGACACCACAAAAACCACAATTGAGAAGTGGCGCAATTCTCTAAATAGACCCTTTCATCAAATTGGTCACTGCTCAGTCAACCGTGAATGTAATGACATGATCAGGGTGTCATTTTAAAGAGGAGATTCAACCCTAACAGAGGATATCTCCCTTTGATTCACATGTGCCCTACTTCTGTTCCAATTAGCAATAATATCTCGGTTAGTCAGCTGGGTGCGCGTTTGTCTGTTCTCTACAGGATGAGTCCAAAAAAAAGGAAACCCAAATGTCGGGATCATTTTTTAAATGAAGTTCTGCATAACACTTTCAAAATCTGAGATATGAAAGCCCAATTAATAAGCTTTCTTTTAGTACAGGAATCATTCAAATCACTCATGTACTTTTCAAGTTACGGAATTTTGAACACAAACAACGTTTTAAAGCTCTATCCACGGATCACACCCAAAACAAATTGTTCTTTTTAACAAAACGAAAACAATTCACATGCGTCCATATGAATTGTTTTCGTTTTGCTGAAAGAACACTTACCTTCTTGTGATCCGTGGACAGAACTTTAAAACGGTGTCTGTGTTCAAAATTCCGCTACTTAAAAATACACAAGTGATTTGAATGATTCTTGTACTAAAAGAAAGCTTATTTCTTGGGCTTTCATATCCTAGATTTTGAAAGTGCTACATGCAGAAGTTTATTAAGAAAATGGTCCTGTCATTTGGGTTTCCTTTGCTCTGACTCACCCTGTAGTCAAATCTAGGTGTGTTTTTTAGGTGGTGTTTTTTTTTAAGTGTTGCACTTTTCGAGAAAACTGTGAAAAACCATGCACAACATTGTGATCACGAAACACGACTTCGTCTAGAACACCATTTATTTCCAAAAATCAGTCAATTGACTCATCGTTGGAAATCACCCACATTTCTTGATTTCTTCTAAATGACAGCAAGCCAGGCGGATCAATTTCACGGGGTGTTTAGTACTATAGATCGATCTTTAATCCAAGTAAGCTTTTTCGTAAAAATTCGGTAGGTTACTTTTGGGATAAATGCAAATGATACTATATGCCTTTAACACAAAAAAAGCAAATTTAAGTCGTTACCAGGTGCGAGTAGGTCGTATCCCTGCCTCCATCGACCCAGGGACTGCGTCGATCGCGACCACTCGCTCCGCGGGCGAGCAGCAAACTCATCAATGACATTGTCAACATCGCAGCCATGTTGGATGAGGGGGAAAAAACTAACATCTACAGGTTTTCTAACGGCAGCAGAAGACTGGATTTACAGACCAACTCAACTTGATCTCCGTAATATAGTATGCAGAGTGATTCAGTAGTTTTTGCAGGTTGTATTGCAGCGCACAAATGCAAATTAGAGACTCTTTTCTTTCTGCCTAGCTCAATAAATTTACAATGTCCATAATAATCGTTTCTGCAAACTCCGTAGGAATGTTAATGCGGCTTCGGCAATTCCTGTGCGAGCAGCGCATGCATATGCAAATCAAAAGTTGAACGGATATTTTTTGTGTCTTTCCGTATATAAACAAGTATTTATGGGCACACTCATAACACAATCAGTGCAATCGGTAATTTTCCATGCAATCAAAGAAGAAAACGCTGCTATATAAATTACAGTTCGCATAATTCTTATGGTGCATAATTTATGCAGTCCAAATATTTCGAAATTATTTCTTTTCACTTCAGTCAGTAAAGGAACCCTTATTGTTTTGAATACTAGAAATTTTGGGTCGTGTAAAAAGAAATTCGTATACACTGAAAAAATGCCTGGGTTAATTTTACCAAAGAAAGGGTGAAAACTGGAACTACCCAAACTTGGGTTGTTCTATAAACAATTGTTTGGGTTAGAATTTCTGCTAAATTCAACCAAAACTTGTGGTCAATCAAGACCAAATTTAATTTGGTCTTGTATGACTACAACTTTTGGTTGAATTTAACATAAATTATAACCCAAACAATTGGTTATAGAACAACCCAAGTTTGGGTAGTTCCAGTTTTCACCCTTTCTTTGGTAAAATTAACCCAAGGCCAGGCAACTTTTCAGTGTAGGTTCTGTAGGCTAACCGTGAATTACGCAAAGAGGTATATCTCAATGTGCATGTTGGATTCAGTTTCTTAGATAAAAGGGCGTATATTAAGATGAATCCTGTTTTATGCTAGATGTGACTTTATAAGCAAGAGGGCGTAATAATAAACCTACGTCGTTTTGCCATCACATGTACGTTATTGTACTCGACGTCAAAGTGCCATCAAGATACATCCCTTCAACGAAAGAACGTTTTCTATTATGATTGTTATATTTCGTGGTAAAATGTTGCAACTGGTTTTCAATTCTTTTTAATTTTCAAAAACCAATAATGACAAGAAACTGACATTTGTAGGTTTACATTATTTTATTAAATATTTATTAATTTGTGTCAGCAGACCAAGAACTCTTTTAGAATTCCGTTGACGCTCTGTAATTATTCTTAAATGCATTTGAAGGATTTTTGTTCTGTTTGTGCTCTAGCGGAAAACACCCCCCCCCCCCCCACACACACACACACAGACTTGTTTCACATACCTAGTGTGGACTTTCCTTTCTTTTCGTGTAGTTAAGGAACACCAGTGGAAAAACTCATTTTTCTCAAACTGTGAAAACTCTTACAACCCAATTTTTTTTCAATGATTCCCTTTAGTGTTTCTCTTCATTCTGCTACAGATAAACCTAACCCAAAAATTCCTCTAAACCTGTTTTCCAGAAATGGGGAAACACTGTGTGGACGTGGGCAAGTCCACACTTCGTCGCTGCTACCTACATTATGTGGACGTCTTTTGTTCGGAAGTCCACACTGCGTATGTAAGACAAGCTCACGCACACACACACACACAAAAGCAGAAAAACAGGAGAAAGAAAGGAAGAAAAATGAAAAAAGAAGGCGAGGTACGAAGTCATAATTACTGCTAATTTAATGCACAGTTAACAACATGGGCGTCTGCAGGGGTGTCAATGGGGTGGGGTGGGCAAAAATGTCCCCGCCCACTCCCGAAACAAAATATAAATTGAGAATATGCTACACAGGAAAGTAAACGAATTTTGGGAAATAATTAGCTTTGTCCCCTCTGGAAAAAAATCCTGGCGACGCCCATGAACAGAGATTTGACCTCGCATTATTGTCTTTATTATTCATGTATGCATAACCGATGCATAGAGAACATATAAAAAGCCAGTAATATTAAAGTTAATTGCCGGTTAAATAAAGTGCAATCTGATTTGATTGGACAAAGCGGAATGATATGGCCCATGCTTAAGGGCCTATACATTTTATTAGTAAAGACTAATACGTATCCTAAATATATGCAAAAGTTTACGACGCAAGCTACAAAACGATTATTCCCAGGAGACCATTATTCATACCGACCAACCAAAGAGCCATCGCCAAATTTCTTTTATTTTATTCCGAAATCCGAAGCACAAACAGAAAGGAATTTCCACGGATTTATAAACCTCAATGCCAAAACTTCAAAAAATTGAAATGCCACACATGAAACGTGTATTTCATTTTGAAGCTTATGATCTGTATTTTTTTATAAAAATAAAGTTTATTTCTCAAAATGCTCAATCCTAAGTTCAGCTGTTTATATACTTAACTGTACAATTATCGAGTACGTACACAAAATTCATTCGTCATCTTGAGCACACCATACTGCTCAAGCCGATTTCTTTAAAGCAAACAAAATGCTGGATGAATATTTTGTTTTTGTTTTTAATCATTGCAGGATCTAACTGATACGTTTTTTCAAATCTAAAATCCACTGTAACGTTTAGTATGCACACTGTTAAATGTCGAAATGTACTTTTGAACGTCAAAAATGAATGAATCTTATAGTGAAAAGATCAATGGCGCCCTCTTTCGTAATATGGTTGTCAAAAGGAAATTTCCTTTATATTTTAAGATTTCCTTAAATTTTTTAACGTCCTCCGGATCATTCTTAGAAATAAAAAAAAAATAAAAAATTAGGGAATTTTTAGAAAAATCCAAAATCTGATTGACAGTTCAA